>NC_080068.1:5158425-5845925 GCF_949987535.1 Balaenoptera acutorostrata
GGGTCTCTAGGCCACGTGGCTGGTTTTATTTTGATTACACTTGCCTTGTGTCCTGTTGTGCAGAACTTGGATACAGTATTCCCTTGGTTTGGGATTGTTAACCAGAACCAGGAATATAGACCTCCAGAGTTAGAGGTTGACATGATAGAGAGGAGACTGAGTTTTTCCAGGGAAACTGAAGCTATAGGATTGCCAGCATCATGGAAAATCCAACAGTCATTTGGATGTTGGATTACCCCTCTCTGTAATGGCCTGAGATATATAAAAAAATGGAATCATCTTTCCAGGCCAGAGAAAGGCAGAAAGTGGACAAAATAATCATAAAAGACTTTCATGGTATAAGAATTCAGAAAATGGTTTCAGGGAGGAAAGGAGGAATGGAAAGAAACTTTTTTGTTCCCACATCTTGGGAGGAAGTAGTTTACCTCCATGTCAGCTACTTCTCTTCCTAGTCCATTTGATTTTGAGATTCCAGTGTTTGCATAGGATCAGATGTCAAGTGGAGTGTCCTCCAGTTGTGAAATATATACATCAAAGTACTTTCACCTTGTGATTTGACAGTGGGGTCAGAGGTCAAGAATATTTGGGGGTCCTTTCTATGAATCTCACTTTTGCAAAAGCATCAGAGTAAAACAGTAACTATCTGTAAATGACAATAGATGTTAAAATGCCCATAGTTAAAGATATGATGATAAGAATTCACTATTATGGAGTTGGCAAGGACATTTGGTTATTTCTGTGACACACAACATTTTAAGATTATAACTGGAATTATGACTGATGATGTTATACAGGGACTCATCAGATTTTTAGGAACTTTATACAATTTCTACAACACATAATAGTAACATGATAGTAACATGAATCCATACAAATATAAGCTAAGAAGATTTAGCATCACTTTTATTTTGATAATGAAATAAAGCAAAGAAATAATGCTTTGAAATAAAGCATTTTTATTATAATATAAATCAATGCAATAATTCAATACATTCTTCATTGAGAAAGTCTCTCTCATAACTAGGTAGATGTATATTTTTACGTGTATACGTAACAAAACATATAATATATATTTAGTATACATAGTATATATATATTATATATATATTTTATATATATAATATATATATAATATATATATATACATATACATACACATACAGGTGTCAATATGTATACACATATTATGTCCTGTACTGCAGATGCAGTGAACTCTTCCAAATACTCAAAGAAGCTATTTTCCCTTTAGGCTCTTGGTCTTCAGATATCTTCAGCATTTGGCATGGAACAGTGCTACTCAGAGGTGGTCTGTGAACCAGTCTGCTACCAATCCACCTATGAGGCTATAAAGAGCTCAAGCCAATTGAAAAATTGTTTGACACTTGCACACATCAACACTCACAAGTTTAGCATCCAAGCTCTAACCCAACGGGACATCACTTCACTGTCATTGAGAAGAGTAAAGTAACCCTCAGTTCAAAGAGAGACTAGAGAAAGATGTCAGCCAAAACTAAAGAATAGGAACATACAGTTCCCTTAAAATGTTAATGCTTAAAATCTTGGCTACTTGTCTTCTAAGCCTGTCCTACCTATTTGGCTCAGTGCTAAGTCAAAAATGAGCTACCTTTATCACTCTCCCCACACAATTGTTTAAATTCAGGTAAAAGAGAAATAGTGCCAAATGCTTTAATTTATCAATTCATGTATGTTGTTTTCTTTTTGAGTGACAATTTTTCAATTTTGTAGACTCTTTAGTCTGATTCAAAGAAGTAATTTTTAGAGTTACTGGAATCAAAATCATTCTTACAGTATCATCAGAACAAAGACTCTGGACATCCTTGGTCCAGACTCATTTATTGAGAGCACATTACCTTACTTGTGGGCATGGCAGATAGGTGAACTGATATTAGGGATACTACAATAGTTTTTGTGTCTGTTGACATATAAATTGTTTCTTCTAAAACAAGTTTTCAGTTGGCTAAGGAAGAAATTTCCTCTTGTTTAACAGAGACATTTGGTTGAGGTTGGTACTTGTATAATTAAATCCAGGAGAAGAAAAGCAAACCTATATAGTGAGAGGAAAGGAAATAGTTTTAACACTAAGATTTGGACATAACCTTTAGGAGATGACCCATGAATAGATTGGAAAGATTTTCAAAACAAACCTATTCTATTAAGATAAATTAACAGGATATCTGGATTAAGTATAAGCTTAATTTGCTCATTGATGGTAATGTCATTACTACAGGAAGGAATCTGTGGATGAAGTTTAAATACTGATGTAAATGAACAAACAAACAAACAAATAATCCAAATATAAAGAATGAGGAGAGGGCCAGTGCATTGGAAAACAACTGCTTTATAAAGGAGGAGAAAATGTTTGGTAGTTCTGGCATGTAGCATCAGCACCTTCAGTTGAAGGAGACAGCACACATGAGGAAATAGCACTAAGGACTTAGGAAGCAGTAAGAATTAGTGTTTACAGTCTTAAGTCTGTGATTTTGAACACAAGACAAAACACATTTAATAACGAAGGTAAATTTACAAAATGTGATCTCACTGGATGCTTCTGCAATGAAGGGCATAAAAAGAAAGGGATTTTAAAACAGAACACAAGTAGATTCTAAATAATAAATTGAAATTTATCCAAAACTTATGTCCCCACTCCTGAACTCATAAATATTTGGGAAGGTACTTTCGAATATGAGTTAAGCTTTCACCAATTTCAGGGACAAGATTTACTGTAAGAGGATTACTATTTTTTATTGGTAGTATAATTTTATTTTTATCTTCAAGTTGGATAGTTTGAAGAATCTGTATTATACAATGCTTGAAACAATCTTAATAGAGAGAATGACATCATGGTGTTAAAATCAAGGTGGTGAAATTGTGAAAATTTGGGATTCTGAACAAGTCCAAGAATCTAAGATGTGGGGAAATTAGTGATAATCAAATGTATTAGTAAATGTGCATAACATATATGGTTACTGTGAAGGGTTGAATACTAAAGAGGAAGTAGAAACAAAACGACTGGTTCTACTTTTGAAAACACTGATGAGGAAATATTTGACCAAAAAAGTAGAAGAGTTAAGAAAATTCAATCCAGAAAAAGTACTCATAACTTGGGCTTTATAGGTCTGACTGTCTCTTTTGTTAAAGAAATTTGCTGTGATGACTTGGAAGAATTTAAAAGCGTAAATACTTTTAGAAGGAAAGATAATTTGGAAACTGAAGAGATATTCAGCTGTGAGAAAAATATGGGAAATAATTGTGCAACATTAACAAATAAGTAAAGATCAATAGTAAGACACTATTAAGAAAATACAAAGGTAAACCATGTACTGGGAGAAAATATCCTGACAAAGGAGAAATATTCTGGACACCTTTATCAGAAAATATTCTAACAAAGCTGTCCAGAATATATAATGACAAAATATTTTAAATATAAATCTCATTTTTAACTTAAAATAACTTTTACATTTTGTTTTGTTTGATTTAATTAGTATACTTTAGTATCTGAATTCATACCAAATCAAGCATATAGTGACACTGTTGGGAAAGGCAGTCTATTGTGCATGCAGCCTTTTTTTTAAATCTTTAAAAAAATTACTTTATTGAGATATGATTAACATAACACTGTGAGTTTAAGTTGTATGATATGTTGATTTGACACATTTAGATATTGCGATGTGATGACCACCACCTCTGTGCATGCAAGTCTTTTGATCCTCCCACTGGGTAGCATAAGACTGGGACTCAGCCTGGAACACATCCTCACCGAAAGATAAAGAGACCTCACAATCTGTGTGGGATTACCACCTTGTGTGGGATTATCTTTCCTTGTTTCAATGTGTGCTCCTTTTTTCTGCTTAAGTGTGTGGGTCAAATTGCACCTAGCCCACCCCATATACTCTGTCCCCTGCCGGAAGGGGACAGGGTCCTTTATTCTGCTACACAAGAGCTGTGTGTTCCTTTCTGCTGCCACTGGAAGAGGCCCCATGTCCATGGGAGACCAAGGTCCTCTACTGAAGCTGGTCTTGCTCTGTTACATCTCTCTGAAAATAAAGCTTTCTTCCATCTTGTGCTTGACTGTGCTGTGTGTCAAGGACTCTAATACCAAGATGCAGTGGGCAGAAGTGTTCAGACTTCTGCTCCTGGTGATAGACAAAGGATGCCACTTGCATGACAGTTATACTATGATTAAAATGAAAAGAAAAAAAAAAAAGAAATGACTACATAAGAAGGATTACACACACACAAAAAGTTAAATATCTAAAGAAAATTTGGAAGGTTTCTAGTCCCCTAAGTACATGGCCTCAAAGATTCTGTGGTATTGTATGAAGAACAACTTGCAGTTGAAATGAAAGTTTGGGAATTAAAGTAGAGGAAACAGAAAAAGCATATGTAGATAAACTTAGAAAAGGAGTGATTAATATTTGTGTGTGTGTGTGCATGTGTGTGTCTGTGTGTAAAATAAACATTTTCTAGTAGATGTAGAGAAGATATGTTTTTCCAGGTAAACTTTGAAATAAAGTTTAAAATAGCAAGTTTCAACAGTGAAATATGTCATATGATATTTTATAGCATCTGATTATTTAAATAATAATGATGATCATGTTTATCATTAATATAACTGCTGTTATCAATAGAATAGTGACATAAAAGTCCTAATTTGGAGAGGAATAGTGAAAGCAGCTGTTTTGCCCCTTTCCTGTTTCCTTATTCCTGTTCCCCTGTAACCTTAAAAGAACCTAATCTAAGAATGAGAACACTAGGTAATGGAACCTAACTCTTGACCTCTGATCTACAGAATGCACCCAATACCTTGCCTAACCTGTTGATTCTTTCCCTAGATTAAAAGAAGTAGGAATGAAGAACTGAGTAGTTAAAAATGACTAGCTTTCTGCTTCTAGCAGCCCCTTAGCAATCCTACAGGCAAACCACACAGGCAAGATAACATCTGTAGAAATCATGAGGGGTCAGCCAGCCTGCATGCAATGGAAAATGACCCAGAGCTTGACCTCCTGCCTTGATTATTCACTGAGATTCTTTCCCCTTATCCCCTTTAAAAATAGTCATGGCTGAGCAGAATCCTGGGAGTTGGTTTTGGGGACATGAGTCTGCTTCTCCCCAGATTGTTGGCCTTCTGGTTAAATCAACCTTTTCCTTTCTACTAACACTTGCCTCTCGAGTGTTGGC
Source organism: Balaenoptera acutorostrata (assembly GCF_949987535.1). Lineage (NCBI taxonomy): Eukaryota > Metazoa > Chordata > Mammalia > Artiodactyla > Balaenopteridae > Balaenoptera > Balaenoptera acutorostrata. The sequence goes on from NC_080068.1 coordinate 5,163,625, forward strand.
TTTTGAGTGGTAAGCAGCTGGACTGGAGTTTGGTAACAACAGATTTATAGAATTTCAATTTGAATGTGATCATACACCTAAAGTGTTCCAATATGCCATTTCTCCTATTTGAACAAGCGCAAAATATTTCCAAGTACTGGTAAATCTTATTACATAAGTGAATCTCAAATGTGTCTATATTGTCCCTTTTTTAAAGAAAATGAATGATATATAGGTATAAATTACACACCAAAAGCCCCCTCTAAATTACAGCTTTTTACAAAGTATATACCCGTGTAACCACCACGCAATCTAGTTATAGAACACATTCGTCACCTCAGAGAATTCCCTTGCGCTCCTTTGAAATAATTTCTTAACCCAAACAGAGCAAACAGTGTTCTAGTTTCTTCCACTGTAGATTTATCCTCCATTCCTAGAATTTTATCTAAATGATTCAACTTTACGTACTGTGTTTTTGTGTAAATAATCATCAATTTTATCTATTTCTTTGATATTTTCAAAGAATCAAGTTTTGATTTTATAATTCCCTATTTTTGTCCATTTACCATTTTATTATTTTCCCCTTACATTTTACTTTTTTTGTTTTATATATATATATATATATATATATATATATATATGTATATATGTATATATATAATTGGTTGAATTCTTATCTGCAAATGTGAAGGGTAAAACCCCAAAGGGGTGGGAAAAAAATAACTAGGGAGACATATAGTAAACAATTTACAGAGTTCAAAGTTGGGCGATGTTCAAATTTTTACCAGTGAGAGTAAAGAGACCTTATTGAAACCCCAGGTCACTTGGTGGTGGTGTCAAAGAATAACATCTTAGTAATACAGCTAAATTAGCACCAGAATAAAGGATAACCTAAAGCCTCACTAGCAAATCTTTAAAGCAAAGTTGAGAATAGAATCAAGCTAATCTGCAGGTAATTTAAATGACTGCCAAAACACACTTCAACCTTCTTTAAATCAAGATGTGCAACACCTTGGCTATAGGATATATAGGATATGATATCCTATGATATATAGGAAAATTGTTAAAAGAGAAGATCCTAAGAGTCATCTTCACAAGAAGAAACTATTTTTTCTTTTCTTTTTATTGTATGTGTATAAGATGATAGATGAAAACTAGACCTACTGTGATAATCATTTTGCAATATATGTAAATCAAACCATCATGTTGTATACCTTAAACTTACACAGTGATGTATGCCAATCATTTCTCAGTAACACTGGGGGAGAAAAGGGACACATTCCAAATCCAAACATTCAACAACTTGATATTCATTAAGTTACTAAATATTCTAGAAAGCAGGAAAATGTGACTCATTACCTGGAGAAAAAAAAGTGAATATAAGTAGACTCATAAATGATATAAATGACATAATTAGCAGACAAAGATTTAAAACAGCTCAAGATTATAAAGGAAAACATGTACATACTGAGAAAAAAATGAAAGATATTTAAAAAACCCAGGTGAAAATTCTAAGGATAAAAATATAATATTTAAAATTTAACAAAAAAAGATCATTGGAGACACTTGCTAGAATACAGACACTGAAGAAGAAAATATCACTGGACTTGATGACATAGTTATGCAATTAATCCAAAATGAAGCACATAGAATGAAAAGATAGAAAAAACAATTGGTGCTACAGTGACAATATTACATGTTTGACATATGCATAATTGGCATTTGAGGAGAAGAAGAAACAAAAGAAAGTGAAAAAAAATATGAAGAAATAATGGCCCAAATGTTTCCAAATTTTAGAAAAATTATAAATGTACAGATTCTAGAGGCTCAAGATAAAGGAAAATCACACCAAGTCACACCTTAATCAGAGTGCTAACCAAAATGAAAGCAAGAAAACTTTCAAAGCCTCCAGGAAAAAAAAAAAAAAAAAAGGCAGTGTAACACAGATAAAAATGGTTAGACTTCAGAAAAATAGAAAGAGTCAGAATATAAATAAAATATCTTTAAAGATTTGACAGAAGAAAAATACCTAACTCTAGAATTCTAAATTCAGAAAAAGTATCCTTCAGATAGGTAGGCAACTTAAAAACTTAAAAAAATAAAATAGGAGAGAATCCATTTTTCAGATACTGGCTCTGTAAAATATGTTAAAGTCATTCAGGGTAAAAGAAAAACTATCAGGTGGAAATTTGTATTTTCACAAAGAAATGAAGAGGGGGAGAAAGAATAAATACAGAAGTATAAAATACGGTTCTTGTTTTTTTTTTTAACTTTTAGATAGTAAAAACAACTTTAAAGTTTTAAATGCTTTATAATTTGTATAACACATGTAGAACTAAAAGGCATGCTAATATAACATAAATAATGGGAAGGAGAAGATGGAAGCATACAGTTTGTAAAGTTCTCACATTACATATGAAGTGGTATAGTAGTTGGATCTATACTAGTAGTTGGCTCTAGATTGTGAAAATTTAAATTTTTATGTTGTAAACCCTAGAACAACCAATACAAATAATACAAAAGGTATAAATATCAATCCAATAATTTAGATTAAATATAAAAATAAAAACGCAGTTAATCTAAAGGAAGGCAAGAGAGAAAACTAAAGAAAAAGATGTGACACATAGAAAACATATAATATGCTAAATGTCAATAATTTTGATACATACATTATATAAAAATGGCTTAAATATTAGAAATATAAGGTAGACATTGTCTAAATGGATAAAAATGCAAGACCCAACTATATTATGAAAAGAAACACAGTGTTAATATGGACAAAGAAAGTTTAATTTAAAATAAAATAAAATACACCATTAAAAAATTAATCATAAAAAAGCTGGAGTGGCTATATTAATTTCAGATAAAATAGATTTCAGAACAAAGAAGATTACCAGAAATAAAGCATTAATTTAGCAATTATAAGAGGGTTAATTTATAAAGAAAACACAGATATTCAATGCTCATACAACTAATAATGTAGCTTCAAAACACACAAAGCAAAATATTACAGAAAAGAAAGGAGAAATATATAAATATACACAATTAAAGTTTGAGATTTCAGCCCTCCTCTTTCAGTAACTGATAAAACAAGTAGAAAACTACTAACTATATGAAGGATAAGGACAACACCATCACCTAAACTGACCTGATTGATCTTTATAAAATGCCACATTCAATACTGGCCAAGAATACTTTTTTTCAATGCACATTCAATGGGACACTCACCAATATAGGCTGCATGCTGGCCATAAAATAAGTATCAGTGAATTCAAGAGTAAATCATACACACACTTTTTTCTCTGACTACAAATTAAATCAGAAATTAAAAACCGATATTTGGAATATCCCCAAATATCAGAATTAAACAACATGCTGCAATAACACGAGTTCAAATAAACATTTCTAAGTGAAATTATAAAATATTTAAATGAATTGAAATGAAAACTGACATATCAAAAGTAAATTCTTATGTTAGAAAAGACTGAAAGTCTCAAGAAGCAGCTAAGAAAATGAAGCTCAAATTACAATTTTTGCAGAAATCTGATAGCTAAATCTAACCAAATGGTTAATTTAAAAAAACTCTTTCTGTATAGCCTTTCTTCGCCGATATTGGTGAATACTAATATCTGATATTCAAAACAACATTAGAAAGTCATCCAATATTTTAAATGCCTTACTTCTTAGGAGGACTTAAGTATGCCCTGTCCGTCTGGGATTCCTTTGATTTAGCATGACCTCAGGTTAATAGTGTTTGTCATATTATAAAGGTTTTTCATATAAGCCATAGTTGGTTAAATTTGTTTAATGGTAATGCTTCCCAAAAGAGAGATGCTTAACAATGACAACACCACCTAAAAGAAAGTAAATAATTTTATATGCAAAACATAATGTAACTCACGAATTTGCTTATATAGAATGTTTTTAGTCTGTTGATTATTAGGAGAGTTTATTCCTTCTGCTGACTTGATAAGTGATCCTTTCCCTTATTTTTTCTTCTTTGTTTCTCTCTCTTTTTAAATTTTAGTTTTCTCTTTATTTCCACTTCTACAACATAATTAATTTTGTCAGGTTATGTGAATCTTACTGATAAACCTCACCTTTTAAAATTAGCCAGCAAGCTTCGTTGAAACAGATCTGCCTCTATGCTGCCATAGTGGGGTGTGCAGTTCTGGTTGAGTCTCTCAGAGGGGGAGTGAGGCTAGAAACCTAGCATACTTTCTACCACTACTTCCAGATTCCTTTACCCTAGATGTGGGATTTTTTTACTTGCTTACAATTTAGCAACTGTTACTATTCGTATAAATGTAAAATAAAGATGTGTTAACTTGAAAGACCAAGTTTGGCCATTCTCCTGATTTATGGAGCGATCTGGAAGAATAATTGGATGACCACAGCAATAGAATGAATGCCCTGTCAGTGGGAACCAGCATACAAAAATGACACAATGTGGACATTATGGAGATGGCAGCAGGTAATACAGAGTTCTAGTAAAGCTATTGAGTTCTTCCTCCAGGGCTTTCTCTGATCTGGTTATTGAAAATATATTAAACCCTTTTGGAGTGTACAGATCCCTTTAAAATTTTTTGCATAGGTAAAGGGGAATAGAAGAAAACCTCAGGAGAAAAATATACTAATTTTCCTGTTAATTTAATCAGGAAATGGATTGAGCCATTAATTTGAAAAAAATTAAGTAAAATGAAATGAAACAAAATGAAATAAAATAAAATAATAAAATAAAAGAGATGACCAGATACACTCCTGGAATTGTAGCAGTGGATCATAGTCTTATTCATCTTTCTCAGTGTTGTAAGGGGCGTAGAGACATATTTTAAACATATTCCGATTCTAAATATTATGATGTCAATGGGGGCTTTGCAAATGTATTAATTTTTTAAATCACTGGTAAATGCCTTTCTGTACTGAGCTCATTGGCTTTGTGCACCTCACTGTATTTTCCTGTGCATTCCCTTCTGTGTTGTGATTCTTGCTCAGGCCATCCGGCTGTTTCTACTGCTATGAAGTGATCTGCTCTAAGAAGACAGATATTTCTTGCACTCTTGTTAACTTTGTTGCTCTTAGAGCTGCTGCCGTAAATCACTTTCTTAATCTAGCAGGCAACCTTTCTTGTCTGATCACTTCACTGCTCCTTCTGGGAGCAACACCAAAAACTCCATCCTGCCTCGCTGTAGCTTCAGGATTCTATTCTTAGTAAAGAATATTGACAAAAGGGACTATTTCTGCCACAGGAGGGCCAATGTAATAGCGGAAAAGAAAAAGAAAGGAACATGTTTCTGCCCTTTCTCTGATTACTAGATGCCATCTTTCTTTCTCTCGGATTAGTCAGAGATTAACCCATGATGGTCCTCACCCACTGCTTTGACTTCTGTTGAATTTCAGCTAATATACGGATTATTTAAATGTATCTGGTTTAGTCATGTGACAGTGCAAAACATTCATTTATTTCTCATCCGCAATAGCCTCCTTTCTGAGCCCCCACCCCCCTGCCCCTGTCATGCTGCACTGCTGAACGATGTGTTCTCTACTTCAAAGTGATCTTCCAGGATTATCTTCCAAGACTAGGCGCTTGGATTATATTCATATACCAAGAAGACACGATGTTTTCCCTGGGGTAGTTCATTTTCTACTTAGGATTGAGAAATGAACTTAAAGGACCAAATAGAATATTTACACATGTGACAAATGCTAATAGGAAACAACCAAATTACTAAATTAAATAATAAAATGATGGGGTGCAACTTCTGGTCAGATAGCATTGAAGTAAAGTCCTGAAGAATATGCCTGACTAGATTTAAAAAAAAGAGCCAGCAGGGCAAAGGCACAAGCATGAAAAAAGTCATGAATGCCGTGTTGAGAAACAAAGAAATCGTATGAAGTTTCCTTGCCCCGAGATGTAAAAAAATCCCGTGACAAACAAATAGAGGTTTTAAAATATCAGTCTGATGAAACCATTATAAATGATTAATTGAAGCACTTTTCCATTTGGGGCTTTTTTACTTCGTTTCCTCTGTGCAATGCGTATTTCTGTTCGAAGTGAAACTTGGCCAGTGTTTGCGTGAACTTAAAGAGAAAACCTGAAGTTGTGTGGGTTAAAGAATTAGTTAAAGTAAGTTCAACGCTGTTAGAGATAAATCCTGACACTCACTCAGGGCCTTTGGTGAGTTAGTTCATCAACACTGAGAAGTGTGGCTAAGCCTGTCACACAGAAAGTTTATTGAGGGGAGAGTCTCCTCGGTGGAGTTATCAGGAACCCAGACTGACGCTGGCTGTGCCTCTTCAACATTTGACTTCTCAGATCATCTTAGATTGAAACAAAGCAAAACAAAACAATGAAAAGCATTGTCAAATGGATGGAGAGGAAGAGGAGAAAGGAAAGAATTAAGCAAGCAGTTTGGGGAGGGACTTGGCCTGGAAGTGGATTTCGTCACCTTTTCCCACATCTCATTAATTGAAAATTCAGACTCATGATCACACTTAATGGCAAGGAAGCATAAAATATAGTCAACTGTGTGCTTAAAAGGAAATGTCTCTGACCTAATAAGAAACACTAGTTTTTTGTTTTGTTTTGTTTGTTTGTTTTTGTCTGTAAATGCAGCTGGAATGTTTTCTGTGGCCAATAATATTTTTCAGGATATTCTGTATTAAAAAAAACAAAAATAAAATTTGCATGCATTCTTTTAGATTCAGAATGTTATTAAATGCTATTCAAAATCATCAATAGATATGGAAAGAAACAGTTTATGAAAAGTGCCATGGATTAGTCATACAGACATGGTGTGTCATTACATTGTGTGACAACGAAAATATGGAGCCTATATCATTTTCTCTTTTCCAGTATGGTTTCTTACAGGACATTGAATATAGTTCCCTGTGGTATACAATAGGACCTTGTTGTTTATCCATTCTATATATAATAATAGTTTGCATCAGCTATCTTTACATGTAGCTGAATTCATTTTTTGTCTCAGTTGTGAGTATCTGTGTTTGTTTGCTCACGATATTGACTCATTTGTGTTATATATAACTGTAAGAATAGAAAGGTGAATACAGAGTAACTTGACAAAGGTAATTTTTCTCCTCCCTCTTTGTTTGTTTCATTGGAACAGACCTTACTGTTTACAGGTTACAAAATTTATATCAGAAAATGTACCACTAGGAAACACTATCAAAGATCCCTAGCTGGGAGAAGGAAATAACGAGTCTTATTCACATCACGTCCCTAGCAAATACAGTTAGGTATTTCATTTCTCTTCATCAATAGTCTTGACCTGGTTTCCTGTGATATGTGAGACAGTCCAAGTGTTGTATTTAGTTGTATTTATTTATAGAAACCAAATGTGTAATTAACGTGCCTCAAGGAGGTGAAGTAAGTGTCGGTTTGAGCATATTAAGTGTCATCTAATCAAATTTCATGAATTAATATTTTCAATGAGCCATGTTTCCTGGAGGCATATTGGCTAAGGTGAAAAGTAGAGATGCAGATTAATTGAAAATCAATTTTTGAAACAGATAATGGGCTCTTAGGTAGTATCCCATTGGCAGGTAAGCTTAAATGATTTGGAAAACAACAGGAAAGTAATGATAAATACACAACATTCTTAGCCATCATTCATATGTAACAGTCTATAATTTCACATTTATTCCTAGGTCTGTAATTATTTGTGTTTATGTTGGCAAACATATTATTTGGTTTTGAAAACTGTGCTACTGATTATGAGGTTTCTGAATATTTATTTTGTAGTATCTATCCAATTGCTACTATTTATCATTTGTAATTCTGACCCTGTAAATTCAGGATTTCTATATCCTCCTGGGAGTATTCTCCTTTTCATGAGACATTTACAGTGGAGGGGCATTAAGATGAAACATTCCATTGAAAGGGTCATTAAACATCTAAATTCATAAGCAAGTCTATTTAAATAATACTATAACCTCATGTTCATAAGTACTAGAAAAATCCTTAAAGACGTATTATTACTAGAAGTAACAGGAAATATATGTTTAAAATGAACTATTTTATTCAATGAATTAGGATGTAAGACCTGCAACAGAAACTGAAGGCCATTGAGTTTTGTAATTTTCATACCTAGCTGCACATCAGAGTATGCTGGTCCCTGGAAGGTTTTATTCAGTAAGACTCTTTTCGAGGCCCGAAATCTGTATTTCAAGTGATGACAAAAATTCTTCAGATAATTCTGACATAGCCAGTCTGTGTAATTACAGTTCAAGAATGGCTGTTCAGGGCTTCCCTGGTGGCGCAGTGGTTGAGAGTCTGCCTGCCAGTGCAGGGGACACAGGTTCGAGCCCTGGTCTGGGAAGATCGCACATGCCGCGGAGCAACTAGGCCCGTGAGCCACAACTACTGAGCCTGCGCGTCTGGAGCCTGTGCTCCGCAAGAAGAGAGGCTGCGATAGTGAGAGGCCCGTGCACTGCGATGAAGAGTGGCCCCCGCTTGCCGCAACTAGAGAAAGCCCTCGCACAGAAACGAAGAGCCAACACAGCCATAAATAAATAAATAAATAAATAAATAAATAGATAAAAATTAAAAAAAAAAAAAAGAATGGCAGTTCAAGAATAAATCTTTCATTTTACCTACAAGAAAGTAATATCCAAAAAGAATAAGACCCCAGGTCAAAAACCTATTTTTAATTTCGGCCAACTTCTTAAAGTTTTAGACCTGGGTAGGGGGTGGGGGCCAAGTTGGGTACCAGCTACTTCAACAGGGATGACAGCATATATTCTAAAATATTTTCATGTGCTACGTCTTTTCTTTATATATTTGTTAAGTCAACATTTAAAAAAAAAATTAAGTGCTTGTTTTAAAGTTGAAAATATGCATTATTAATTTATGAACAAGTGTTTAGGGTCAAAATTATATTATTCCAACTTTACGCTTCACACTTCACCCTTTACACTCCCTACTTCACACTTCATACTCGTCAATTTTTAGTTCCAACCTCCCAGTTGAGATAATGTTCCAGGAGTATTATTCCTTTTATCTACCCTCATATCTACATGGAAGTGTGGTCCCTAGTGTTGTCATGTCTTGTATTTCCACGTGTATCATAAATCACATTTTATATTTTATTAATTTTGGGCTTCCCTGGTGGCACAGTGATTAAGAATCTGCCTGTCAATGCAGGGGACACAGGTTCGAGCCCTGGTCCAGGAAGATCCCACATGCCGCAGAGCAACTAAGACCCTGCACTACAACTACTGAGCCTGTGTTACAGAGCCCGCGAGCCACAACTACAGAGGCCGTGCACTGTAACTACTGAAGTCCGCATTCCTAGAGCCTGCGCTCCGCAACAAGAGAAGACACTGAAACGAGAAGCCCGCACACCTCAAGGAAGAGTAGCCCCTGCTCACTACAACTAAAGAAAGCCTGCCCACAGTAACAAAGACCCATCACAGCCAAAAATAAATAAATAAAATAAATAAATTTTAAAAATATATATATGTTTTATTAATTTTATTTTTGTTAGTTCCTTCCTAAGAATGCTATGAAAAGAAACAAAAAATACACAGTCTTTTACAGTTACACACACATTTATATTTCTGGCATCTTTTACCCTTCCAGTAGATCCACATTTCTGTTTGGTCTTGTTATCCTTTAGCTGGAAAATATCTTTACCATTTCTAATGGTGCAGGTCTTTGGGCAACCAGACCTCTTAGTTTTCATTTGTCTGAAAAGGGTTTTATTTTACCCTTGATTTCAAGAATATTATCACTGTATATAAACCTTGGGTGGACAGAACCTGGTTTGTTTTCCTTTCTTTCTTTCAACTTTCAAACTATCATTTTATTTTCTTTAGGCCTCTGTTATTTCTGATAAAGAATAAGTAAGATTCTTATCACCGTGTTCCTGTATGCAATATTTCTTTTTTTTCTCTGAATGCTTTCAGATTATCTTTGATTTTCTACTGAATGTATTGGGTCTACAATTTCATTCATTTCTGTCGTGTTTGGGAAATAATTTTACATTGTTTCTTCAAAAATGTTCTACCCCATTCTCATGTGCTTCTCTTCCTGGAAATACTATTATGTGTATGTTTTATTATGTCTGACAGTTGCTGGGTATTCTGTTCACGTTTCTCTCAGTCATATCTCTCTCTGGTATTCAGATGTAATTTTTACTGTATATTTTTTACTGATCAGTGATCAAGTCCACTGGCTCTACTCTCACCCCCAAGCTACCGTGAAGCACGGGACAATTTTTTAACTCAGTTATTTTCAGTTTTAGAATTTTCCTATTTTTATGGATTCCATTTCTCTCATGAGATTACATATATGTGCACTCATTATTTTATTTTGTTTAATTCTTTGAATTAAATAGTTGTAGAACCAGCTTTACTTCTTTGAACTAAATAATACCTGCTTTAAACTTATTATCTGCAAAACCTAGCATCCAAGACATTGCTGATTTGACTTCCATTGACTGTTTTATTGACTACTACTCACATAGGCTGGTTTCATTGCATATGTAATTTTTTAAATTATTATTTTGTACTAAAATTTTTTTATGATACATAATAGAGACTCTAGATTCTGTTAACTTCCCCCAAAGTATATTTATTTTCTTTTGGTAGGGAGTTCAGTTACTGGTTGGTCACCTTGCCCTTAGATAGGCTCTGTTAACACTTTCCTTAGAAAGATCTGTACAAGGTCCAAGGTGTTTCTCAAGTCCTCTAACTTGTAGCACTCTGTCTCCACACCTTGTCTCTCCTGTGGGACTTGTCAGGGCTTGGTTTTAGCTGTGTTAGGGAAGGTACAGTTCAGGCCCTACTAGTTCCTCATACTTACTCATAAGCTGTGGTCTTTCTGGTGTCTCAGCTGGATGCCCAAGATGTGAAGGAAGTGGCAATGAGATTCCTCCACTTTCACTGACTGGGCTACCATCTCCCAACGCTGTCACCTCTCCCACCCATTTCATTCTCAATCCTACAGTCAATGCTGTTGAGTAAATACTATAGAGTCTTCCATTGTGTATGTGAGTCTTGGTCCTTGGCATAAGACTTGTTAGGAAACCTCAGGCATGTTTGTGGGAAACAATTTTGCCTGGCTCCCTTTCCTTCAGTGGTCTTATCTACAGGGCCCAGCTGCTTGAGCACCCATAAATTCTGACCTCTCCCTACTGGTTGCAGCTCCGCTATTGTGGCTCCTGTTGGAGACTGGCTTGCTGAGCCATCATAGGGAAATTTTCTGCTGGTAGAGGGATGATTGTGGAGCAAATCTCCTGAATGTCCATGCTTCTAAGATTTGTGGTTTTATGTCCCTGTTGTCCAGTTTGTAATAACTATTGCCCTATGTACATTGTCGGATTGTTTATTTGTTTACAGTGGAGGGTCTAATCCAATACTGTTACCTGAAAACTCATTTCACCTCTTAGTGGGTGTCGAACCAAAAGACACAACCAATCCAAAGTTCAGAGTAAGGAAGGATTTATTACTTGCAGCAAGTAAGGAGAACATGAGGGATCTTTCCCAAAGCAGAGTCTCTCCCAGCAACAAAATAGGGGAAGTTTTAAGCTAAGGGTACGTGCATATTCATGAAAGTGCTTGAGCAGAGGAGAATTCAGCATAGAATTGGGGCAAAGGTTGACAGAGTCCAAGCTTTAGTTGATTGAAGTCATAAGGGTCAACATGCTCATTCTATCCTCCACCTGGGTAGGGGTGTCCTTAGTTCCTGCAGAGCTCAAAGACCTGTATCAGATTGGTTTGTGCATCCCTTGAGGAGGAACCAGGACTCTGTTTTATTGCTGAATTATTGTTTCTTGACTGCTTTTACTTTGTTCTTGTATTCCCTGACTTCCCTTGAGATCATGGATTACTGAGATCTATTCAAGGGCAAGCACTGAGGCCGGGCTTAGATCACAAAATGGCTTAGGTCAAAATGGCTCCCCTTATGTCAAGAAAGCCATTCCTGGTTCCCTTTCTCTGGGGACCCCCTAACCTATCTGCTTGCAAAATCACTCTATCATATTTGGAAGTGAAAACTCTGTGTTGATATGTAATGTTTGGTATTAACAAACAGAAAAAATACATAAGACTTAATTTTAGTTCTAGAAGAAAGTAAAAATTGTTTTCAAATCTCTCAAAATAAAAGTAAAATTATGGCTCACATAAATTCAGGACAGAAAGAGCACAGGTTCTTGTATCTTCATCTTACAAGAAGATGTCAATGGATGATGTTTACAGTTATCTAAAATTAATAATGTAATTAAAAGTCAACTGAAGTTTGAAAATAACATAACTATTCTGTATTGAGTAGAATGAAAAAAGGGTGTACAGAATGATTTTAATAAGATAGGCTGTCCTTTTTTGTTATAACAAGTCAATAGTTCCCATCTAATATTGATATCAGGAACTAGAACTCTGGAATTCTTTCTCATGGAAGTAACCATAAGAATTATTCCTCATTAATTGCTAGAATAGAATATTAGTAAAGGAAGATGGAAAAAATAAAGAGGACTCTCTTGCTCTTCCTTATAATGAATTAAAATTTTATAAAACACTGTAAAAATCTATCCAACATTGTATATTGGATAAACATATCCATTTTGGCATCCATTTATCACATAATAATTTGTTACTTCTGGGTTAGATGATGTAAAGATCCTACATTTATTTCCTATTTTATTTTTTTAAATAATTTAAAATTCTTTGGATGCATGACTTATATTTATGTTCAGAAAACACAGGGTCACACAAATATTAAGCACGGTGTTTGGTTTGGACTTTTTCGATCTCACTTTGTGTTCGTTAACTTGCCTTTTAAGAGTGTATATGCAGGATGTAGGTCTGCCCAAATGTTCCTCAACCACCCCAGGAGCCTAGTAAGTCACTGTTCCCAAAACACCCAAGGGCATTAAACTAATCTCCCAATGCTTCAGCCAAATATTTATTGATGACCTTTGTCTGTTTTTACTGAGGATTAAAAATTTTATGCGCTGCTAGTGAAATGAAAATGTCTTCCTTGGCGTGACATCCAACTTATATCCCCAGCTAGCTCGCGTGAGCCTCTAGACCTACTTTACATTTCCACGTTTGACTCTGGGGTTATCTTGTAAATGGGACCCCTGGTGGCTGGCCATTGCATCTAACAGAGTGTTATGAATCTGAGTTCCATCTTCTTTACCACCATGAATTAAAATTGACACATACAAGAAATATGGTATAATAGGTTAGTGTCTGGGGATACCATAAGCCCTCATTACTTTGGGGATACTTTCTGCGTCTGAAAAAGGCAGTAAAAAGAGCATTCTCTGTGAAGATGACTTGTGATGCCATCTGGAAAATGGCACGCTGAATCATGCTTCAGAGCTTTGTGGGTTGGCAATTATTCAATTACACTTGTTCTACTATAGAGTATGGTTATCTTTACACATGGAGTTCTACCATAGGTTGTAAACATACTACAAAATAAAGTGAACAAGAACATTTAACATTCTGCTCTTTTCTGTTTATTGTGTTTTCTATGTACTTTTGAACTTTATTTCCTTGCAAACTTGCTGACATTGCACATTATTTATAAAATTGCAGCTCCCAAACTTAAATGGAAACGCTCATTTTCAAAAGATGATTATCTTGCTTAGTTTCATTTTATACCACTTCACATTTTATGGCACAAAATAAAATATCTTAGGATAACACAGTTATGAACCATTTAGTGTCTAGAGTATATGAACATAATTGTCATCTAAGGCAATAGAAAATACATAAAAGAATCTCTCATAACTCAACGGACTTTTCTTAAACCCTACAAATATTTCTGTTTTGGAGAATACTATATCATGGAATAATGAGCAAAATAATATAGATTGCGTAATTCAAGAATCATTTCCCTAAAAAACACCTGAATTCAGACCTGTGTGGTTATTTAGTGGAGGAATAACTCTGATTGTTAATATAGGGAATGTTTAGTATAGTAGGCAGATCATCCTGATGTATTCATCTGTGATAGGATACATTTTACTTTGATATTTTCCTGAGTTCATCTCCAAGGGAAAGGTAATTAAAAATAAAGATGCAATGCTGATTCCCATCACAAACCATACTTTATTGTACACACGAAAGTATGAATATTGTACACATACATACTTTTTAGATACACATTTAAAGGGTATCCATCATAAATTTTTATGTTGTACATGAAGAAAAGTGGGTAATATTCCAAATAGGTAATAACTTCACAAATTGTATGGAAATGAATGACACAGGTGTGCTTGTGCTCCTTATTTTGGATACAAACAGATTTCCATGAAGAAATCACAAAAAAAATCCACTGATGAATTTTCTGACCTGAAATGTGGTGTTGATCCTAGGAAAAGACCTCCCACCACCACCAACACTACCACGCTAAGTGGAGAGGCACTCTCTATTCCTCTCTACTCACTAAGCCAGGAGGGAAGAGTATCCTCACTTTAAATCTATTCAAAGCATTCCTCTAGGGAGAGTCTTCTAAAGGCCCGAATGTCCCCTCCCTCCTTCCTGGGAACTTAGCCCACTTTCCTCACTTCCTCCTAACCTCAGTGTCCTAACCTATACTGAGGAAGGAAATAAAAGTTTCAGTTGTCTTTGGTAAAGAGGGGGGAAGAGACAAGCCCTTTGTTATTGCAATCATGCAAAGAGTTCAGATGAAAGAGATGTTTGAAGTTAACAGGAGAAATGATAATTCACCATATAGGAGCATTTATTGCTATTGTTTTAAGGGACATGAAAAACCTAAAACATACCCATCATTTCTACTTCTGGTCCACTGTGGGAGAACCAGGATCAGGTAGGTGAGGGAGAGCAGTGGTGTACAAATACAAGAAGACCTTAGGTAAGAAAAAAGATAGAGGGTTCCCTGATGCCTAGCAGAGGTAGATATTGTGCGGATTGATAGCTTACTCAAAGGGAGATTTAAAGAAAAATTGTGCAACGTCCTCTGGACTTGGTTATGTATATATCATCATCTAGTAACAAGATTTCCTTTATGCCTATGGAGTGTAATTTTGCCTCCAAAGAATTATGTGCATACCCAAGGTTATTCATAAACAAATGGTTTATCTTTCTAATAGTCAAGAGATTTTCGAATTTCTGAAGAATCATCACAGATTCAGAAAAAAATAGAAAAAATTCTGCGTATTAGGAAATAAAAAAAGAACACAGAGCTCTAAAAATTTGAAGAATGGTAAGTCTATAGTAAGGGTCTATAGTAAGGGTCTTTATTCAAATAATATCAGTTTTTTGTTTAAAAAAAGCCTCTTGGAAGCTTTGTTGGAAAAAGCTCCCCTAAAAGGCTAATCACCCACCACACACTTATGGTTGATTAATTTATGACAAAGGGGGCAAGAATATAAAATGGAGAAAAGACACTCTCTTCAATAAGTGGTGCTGGGAGGGCTTCCCTGGTGGCGCAGTGGTTGAGAATCTGCCTGCCAATGCAGGGGACACGGGTTCGAGCCCTGGTCCGGGAAGATCCCACATGCCGCGGAGCAACTAGGCCCGTGAGCCACAACTACTGAGCCTGTGCGTCTGGAGCCTGTGCTCCCAACAAGAGAGGCCACGATAGTGAGAGGCCCGCGCACCGCGATGAAGAGTGACCCCCGCTTGCCGCAACTAGAGAAAGCCCTTGCACATAAACAAAGACCCAACACAGCCAAAAATAAATAAATTAATTAATTAATTAAAAAATAATAATAAGTGGTGCTGGGAAAACTGGACAGCTACATGTAGAAGAACAAAATTAGAACACTCTCTAATATCATATACAAAAATAAACTCAAAGTGGATTAAAGACCTAAATGTAAGACCAGAAACCATAAAACTTCCAAATAAAAGACATAGGCAGAACACTCTTTGACAAAAATCATAGCAGTAGTTTTTTTGATCTGTCTTCTAAAGCAAAGGAAATAAACAAATGGGACATAATTAGATTTAAAAGTTTTTGCATAGCAAAGAAAACCATTGACAAGATAAAAAGACAACCTACTGAATGGGAGAAAATATTTGCAAATGATATGACTGATAAGATATTAATACCCAAAATACATAAACAGCTCATATAACTCAAAAGCAATAATAATAATAATAATAATAATTTCCAATTAAAAAATGGGCAGAAGATATGAATAGACATTTTTCTAAAGAAGGCATACAAATGTCTAACAGGCACATGAAAAGATGCTTAACATCTTTAATCATCAGGGAAATGCAAATTAAAACCACAGTGACATATCACCCCACACCTGTCAGAATGTCTATCATCAAAAAGAACACAAATATCAAATGTTGGGAGGATGTGGAGAAAAGGGAACCCTCATGCATTGTTGGTGGGAATGTAAGTTGGTGCAGCCACTATGAAAAATAGTATGGAGATTTCTCAAAAAACTAAAAATAGAACTATCACATGACCCAGTAATTCCATTTCTGGGTATATATCCTAAAAAACAAAAGGAAAAGAAAAAGAAAGAAGGAAAAGAAAACACTAATTCAAAAAGATACATGCACCCCAATGTTCATAGAGCATTGTTTCCAATAACCAAGACATGGAAGCAACCTAAGTGTCCATCAATAGATGAATGGATGAAGATGTGATATATATAGAAATACAATGGAATGCTACTCAGCCATAAAAAAGAAGGACATTTTTTTCCATTTGCAACAATATGGATGGACTTGTAGGGTATTATGCTAAGTGAAATAAATCACAGAGAAAGACAAATACTGTACAATATAACTTATATGTGGAGTCTAAAAAAATAAAACAAACAAGTAAATGTTAAAAAAAAAAAAAAAAAAAAAAAAGAAAGAAAGAGACTCGCAGATATAGAGAACAAATTAGTGGTTACCAGTGGGGTGAGGGAAGGGGGGAAGGGGTAAGATAGGGGTTGGGAATTAAGAGGTACAAATTACTATGTACAAAATAAATAAGCCACAAAGATATATTGTACAGCATACAGAATATAGCTAAGATTTTATATTAACTATAAATGGAGTATAACCCTTAAAATTGTGAAACACTATCCTGTACACATGTAACTTATATAATATTGTACATCAACTATACCTCAATAAAAAAAAAATTAAATAATTTGTTGTTTTGACAAAAACATTTTAGACACAATTTTATTATATTTACTTTTAAATAATAAACAAATATTCTGACCAAAATAAAGCCTTGTCAGTTTTGAAGAAGGACTAAATTAAGTACAGACTTCTATGAAATAATTTACAAAATTCTGTGATTCATATTAAAATATTATATTAAATGCTGTGAAGCAGGATGGAAGCTCTCAACATCAGGGTCCAGAGTATCCTAAATGTTGTGCTCCTTATTCACAACTTAATTAGTTAACTTTCTGTAATTTCATTTAAAAATTGTATAATGATGAGATTAGTAGTGAAAAGTTCGGTTTTGGGAAGGGGAAATTAATGGCAGACATCTGCATTTGTTTATTTTGATCTGTAATAGTCCTAGGATTTACTTGAAATTTATCAACTGAATAAATGCAAATTGTAAGTCTCCTAAATACTGATTACCTCATGAAGACTAGAATGAAATTTGAGACTAAATCATGAGATTTCTGCAGGGTACCCTATAATCCAGCTGGTTTTTTTCTGTCATCATTATCATCACAATAATCACAACAAACACAATCAAGAACTACCTCAAAAATAAATTAATTTGCAAGATATTCTTATATTTACAAATCTGTGTTAAGGGCAAAACCCACTAAAGAAAATGATTTTCACTAAAAATTCTTTTGAATCTAATCTTAGAGAAAATAAGCTGGACTATATTCTTGTAAGGTATTTGCTATTTATACTTCTAAATCAAGAAAGAGGTAAATTTAAAAAACCCCAGAGAAGGTCAGCTTATATTAATAAATTTGCATTGCACTTTCCCAGTAGTCTAGTAAATTGAATTTAAGTGGCAACAGGATATTTGAAAAGTGCTGAGGGAGGCTGCATGATAAATAGTAGGCAGATGGGGCTTTTGTGAGGGTTCTTAAAGTGTTCCAAGAGTGTATAACTTTTTTTTTAGTTTAACATATATACTCCTCACAAAGTATGGAAGTACTCTCCCTACTCACTTAGAACCTAGAAGTGAAAATATAATTAATGTAATTAAAATTAAATGGCACTATGCAGCATATGATGTCAATAGTATAATACTACTTAAGTTGTTTCATGAAAAAAAAAGTCAAATAAGTTAGAGAAACACACTATGTTAGAATACCGTCATGAAGATATGCAATGAACATGACCATATAAAATGGCCCAGAAGACCTTCAGCTAAAAAAAAGGAAAAAAATAATAAATTTGTGTAATTCAAAGTTTTCCCTGCCCAACTTTTTTTTAACAATTTTAACTGTTGAAACACACTTTGGCAAATGGTAGTAGTATAATTTAAAAGTTTAACTCTAAAATGTTATGATGTTGGGGAAGTGGACTCACAGCGGTAAACTGAAGGCGTTGGACCTCACTTTGATATAACGTGAACCGAACTGCATCATTGTGGGAGTGGAGAAAGATTAGATGTAACAGTCACTCCCTTCCACAACTTCTGTTGGTTTTGCCAGTTATGAGAGAAGGCCTCCCTGGGAAACAACTGTACTCTCCCCTCACCTGAATTCCCCACTCTATAAATAGGGACAATTATTGTAGATGTGTCCCCCTTATCTTTAATCTTCAGTTGAGATTGAACTCCTGCGGAAACAAACATAATGGCCCAACGTCACTCCTTAATCAAAAGAAGGTAAAGGTCAGGATAACTTCAAAACTAAATATTATTATTTGAAAATCAAACACACGTGTAAGAATAAACACAAGAATATTTTAATTTCATTTGATCAGTATTCAACTAATCTCTAGTCACTTTACAGCTGTCATCCTGCATAAACATGGGATTTTCTTATACTTGCTTATTCTAGACTAAGACTCACCCCACTTGATTAAAAATAAAATTACTGAAAATCTAGATCACATAAAACCATATCGTTTATTTGTAAATGAACCTTTAATTTGGTTTTGCTTTTAAAAGTCCCATGTGATAATGTTTTGCAAGAAAGAACATTCAGTTTTCCCTGCCCTTACTTAAAAAAAAACACCACCACCACCACAACAAAAAAACAAACAACAAAAAACCCAGAATATTTTCTTCAAAGCTTCTTAGTAGAAATATATACTATGGTATTTATAACGTAGAGATGGAAATGTAACCAGAGGAAACCACAAACACCCAGATGCCCTTTCCAGGAATCACTTAGCTGTAAAGCTCCCAAGGCACAACAAAGCACAACAAAGGCTGCTTTTGCTTGTCATGCTTAAACCTTCACAAAAATCCAACCAAATGGCCCTTTGATTCCTTTTCTCTAAGTTCTTAACAAATCCTAGACCTATAGAACTTATTATCTCAAAGGTTGAATAAAATAAAAAAAAAAATGTAAATAATCTAAAAAGGTATCAGCGGATGAAATGGTATGTATTATAAGGCCCTGAAGCACACTTTTGTGAGTCAGTTAGGAAAAAAAAGGAAATGAAAAGAGCAACTAAATAAAATGAAGGAGAAAAAGCAGAAACAGAAAAATCTCCACACTCCTGTTTACCTCACTAAGAGATTGGAATAAGTTAACCAACAAACACGATCCCAAAGGGAGAGTAGAAACCACAAACAGGTTTAACTTTCACTTTTCTCCTCCTGAGAATCACTCTATCCCTAAGTGAAATAGCAGAACCTAATCATGTCATGAATCCTGGTCATTAACCTTCTTCTGACCAAGAAGGCCTTGCTGTTCCCTTCAGTTTGACTAAACTTTAGACAGCTTTGTTCCTGATTATAGGCCCTAGACCTCCATATTCTTAGAGCTTTTACTTTGGAAAAAACTTACAATTGTAAACTATATTTTAACGCCTCTGTGAGATGTAAATCTTCTCCCAGCCTCCTGCCAGTTGGGTTGGCTTTACAACCCAGGAATGTTTTTCTCAAGAACTTGGAAGCCATCCCTTTGAATGTAATGATCAAGAACATAGGGCCCCTCTCTTCCTATCTCTGTGAGAGGGTAGAGACCTAATTTTGGTCACTGCCAGTTAACAAACACAACTGGCCAATCCCATTGACCAAGCTCCCCACTAATGTCTTTCTGTACTTTTCCACTTACTCACTCCAGTGTTTAAAATCTCTCCTTCCTTTGGTTTCAGCAGAGTTGAGCTCAACCTCTCCCTCCTATTTCAATAGTCTGGAACCATCTCCCTTGCCTGTTTAACTCTACAATTTTTTTTTTTTGCACTTCCTCCTTGGGAATTGAGAGGGGTGTGGCCAAATTTGACCTCCTTCTAAAGCCAAGAATCGACAATAAGTATCTGTGAAACCAAAATTTCTTGTGATAACTTTGAAAGGAAATAGTGACAGAAATGTTTTAAGAAGCCAACGAAACAAAAAAAACTCTGCCCTTAGTTTGGGAGTTATTTCAGCACCACCTCTTACTCATCCAGTAGCATGCTCTACACTTGCTCAGAATCAAGCCAGTGGTGTAGATAAAGAGACAGGTTTTCTTTCTGCTGTTATCTTAATCGGCTCATAAGAACATTTTAGCCAAAATAATTGTATGTACATTAGTTCAAATATAATGAAAGGTGTGTTATTGAAAAGCAAGGAGGTATTTACATATATATATGTATATGTTATACAAGTATGTTATAGATATATGTATATGTTAAATATACATATACAAATATGTATATTTAACTTTGCCCATTGGCCAATAACTTAAACAACTGAACCTTAATTATTCCCCCTTTACCCCCATACCAAGTATCTTAGTCCATTTGGGCTGCTATAAGAGAAATACCACCGACTGGGTGGCATATAAACAATATAAATCTATTTCTCATGCTTCTGGGGGCTGGGAAGTCCAAGATCATGGCACTGGCAAATTCAGTGTCTGGTGATGGGAATTCTCTGGCGGTCCAGTGGTTAGGACCCTGCACTTTCACTGCTGAGGGCACGAGTTCGAGCCCTTGTTAGGGAATAAGATCCCACAAGCCCCTGCGGTGTGGCCAAAAAAGAAACCAAAAAACGGTGTCTAGTGAGAGCCCTCTTCCTGTTTCACAGATGGCCATATCTTGCTGTGTCTTCACATGATGGAAGGGGCAAGGGAGGTTCTCAGGGTCTCTTTCATGAGGGTTCTACTGTCATGACCTAATCCCTTCCCCAAATCGTACCTCCAATTACCATCACACTGGGGATTAGATTTCAACCTATGTATTTGGGGGGGAAGTAGGCACTAACATTCAGTCAAAAGCACCAAGCGGTCAAACTTCATTATTTCTTTGACTATATTCACGCAAGAAAAATTTAAATATGACCTCAATTATTGAATCAACACTGCTGTATCTGACATAACATTGTTCAGTGTTTTACATCTTTTTGCTCATTACCACTACTCTACAGAGCGTTTTTAGACATTTTTACCCCTAATTGTCTAGCTTCCACTGTGAAATTTTAATACCACTGATCGACGGTATATATCCGTTTATGTACTCTGATCCTTTGAAGACCACAAGCCATTGTGATACCCAAGATATGTTTGTCCCAAAGAAAGCATTTTTGTCTCCTTGAAGGTGATATGACTCCCTTTGAGAATGCATGGTTTAAATAATTATTTTGATAAGGTGCAAATCACACTGTTCTCTATAACACTACTAATATGAAAACAAAATCTATCTCTGCCAATTAATTTATATGTGTATTATGTATACCTCATTACTTTCACCAATTCAAAATGCCATCTTAGTTTACTCAGGTCAGGCAGGAGGGCTGGTCGTGGGGGAGGTGACAGAGTTTCAGATCACCCTTGGGTAGGACATAATTTGGTATGTTTATGCCTAGAAAATATTATCAAAATGCGCCTACATATAATTGACAATGACCATAATAAAAGCAGTTAAAGGGTCTCAAGAAATATTGCAAGGAATAATTAATCCCTAAAAAGCAGCTTTGGTCATTCATTATCATCTTCATTCACATCTGTTTGATTATACATGTCTTTTTATATGATGTTGAAGAAAAACAGATAATTTTCTATTCACCCTGGAAAGTACCACAGCATGTCAATAATTTTCCTCAGAGTGCTTAATGAGAGGCTTTAAATTTCAATAAAGAATGTGCTTCCATTTTGGAACTCATGAAGAGTTTGCACCAATTCATTCCCAGACAATATTTTATGACATCATTTTACCAAAATTTTCACTAAGCTTTACTCAAATAATTCAATAAGAAAATAACTCTGTAAACAGTTTTCTTGATCCTTATAGAGTCAATTAATTAACAGCAGTCTTTTTTTTTAATTGAACCACTAAAATGTTGTAGAATCCACAGGGCTCTTTTTAATAATTTCATTATATCAGTGCTTCAGTCAGAATGAATTAAATTAATGAGCCTATTAATGTCATTTTAAATTACATTGTGATGTACATTTATCTTTTTAACACATAATTTAAAACTATTTTATTTGTAGTACTTTGCCACAATTAAAGTCTGGTCTGCAAGTGAAATGAAATATTTAAAAACTGATTTTAAACACTTTGGTAAAAAAATCCATGAAACAGTAAGATAACTTAATCAAAGCAATTTTTTTTAATTTAAATTTTTACATGATTGTCTTGGTTCTGTATTTTCTCTGTATGTACAAAATACGGTAAAGTAATATAGGAGAAAAACCATGATTTAATATTAGTAAGGTACTTATAAAAATGATATGATCTTTTTTAAACATCTTTATTGAAGTATAATTGCTTTACAATGATGTGTTAGCTTCTGCTTTATAACAAAGTGAATCAGTTATACATATACAAATGTTCCCATATCTCTTCCCTCTTTCATCTCCCTCCCTCCCACCCTCCCCATCCCACCCCTCTAGGTGGTCACAAAGCACCGAGCTGATCTCCCTGTGCTATGCGGCTGCTTCCCACTAGCTATCTATTTTACATTTGGGAGTGTATATATGTCCATGACACTCTCTCACCCTGTCACATCTCACCCCTCCCCCTCCCCATATCCTCAAGTCCATTCTCTAGTAGGTCTGTGTCGTTATTCCCGTCTTGCCACTAGGTTCTTCATGGCCTTTTTTTTTTTTTTTTTCCTTAGATTCCATATATATGTGTTAGCATACTGTATTTGTTTTTCTCTTTCTGACTTACTTCACTCTGTATGACAGACTCTAACTCCATCCACCTCACTACAAATACCTCCATTTCATTTCTTTTTATGGCTGAGTAATATTCCATTGTATACATGTGCCACATCTTCTTTATCCATTCATCTGATGATGGACACTTAGGTTGCTTCCATGTCCTGGCTATTGTAAATAGAGCTGCAATGAACATTTTAGTACATGACTCTTTTTGAGCTATGGTTTTCTCAGGGTATATGCCCAGTAGTGGGATTGCTGGGTCGTATGGTAGTTCTATTTGTAGTTTTTTAAGAAATCTCCATACTGTTCTCCATAGTGGCTGTATCAATTTACATTCCCACCAACAGTGCAAGAGTGTTCCCTTTCCTCCACACCCTCTCCAGCATTTATTGTTTCTAGATTTTGTGATGATGGCCATTCTGACCGGTGTGAGATGATATCTCCTTGTAGTTTTGATTTGCATTTCTCTAATGATTAATGATGTTGAGCATTCTTTCATGTGTCTGTTGGCAATCTGTATATCTTCTTTGGAGAAATGTCTATTTAGGTCTTCTGCCCATTTTTGGATTGGGTTGTTCCTTTTTTTGTTATTGAGCTGCATGAGCTGATTGTGAATCTTGGAGATTAATCCTTTGTTAGTTGCTTCATTCGCAAATATTTTCTCCCATTCTGATGGTTGTCTTTTGGTCTTGTTTATGGTTTCCTTTGCTGTGCAAAAGCTTTTAAGTTTCATTAGGTCCCATTTGTTTATTTGTGTTCTTATTTCCATTTCTCTAGGAGCTGAGTCAAAAAGAATCTTGCAGTGATGTATGTCATAGAGTGTTCTGCCTATGTTTTCCTCTAAGAGTTTGATAGTGTCTGGCCTTACACTTAGGTCTTTAATCCATTTTGAGTTTATTTTTGTGCATGGTGTCAGGGAGTGTTCTAATTTCATACTTTTACATGTATCTGTCCAATTTTCCCAGCACCACTTATTGACGAGGCTGTCTTTTCTCCACTGTATATGCTTGCCTCCTTTATCAAAGATAAGGTGACCATATGTGCGTGGGTTTATCTCTGGGCTTTCTATCCTGTTCCATTGATCTATATTTCTGTTTTTGTGCCAGTGCCAAACTGTCTTGATTACTGTAGCTTTTTAATATAGTCTGAAGTCAGGGAGCCTGATTCCCCCAGCTCCATGTTTTGTTCTAAAGATTGTTTTGGCTATTCGGGGTCTTTTGTGTTCCCATACAAATTGTGAAATTTTTTGTTCTAGTTCTGTGAAAAATGCCAGTGGTAGTTTGATAGGGATTGCATTGAATCTGTAGATTGCTTTGGGTAGTAGAGTCATTTTCACAATGTTGATTCTTCCAATCCAAGAACATGGTATATCTCTCCATCTATTTGTATCATCTTTAATTTCTTTCATCAGTGTCTTATAATTTTCTGCATACAGGTCTTTTGTCTCCTTAGGTAGGTTTCTTCCTAGATATTTTATTCTTTTTGTTGCAATGGTAAACGGGAGTGTTTTCTTAATTTCACATTAAGATTTTTCATCATTAGTGTATAGAAATGCAAGAGATTTCTGTGCATTAATTTTGTATCCTGCTACTTTACCAAATTCATTGATTAGCTCTAGGAGTTTTCTGGTAGCATCTTTAGGATTCTCTATGTATAGTATCATGTCATCTGCAAAGAGTGACAGCTTTACTTCTTCTTTTCCGATTTGGATTCCTTTTATTTCTTTTTCTTCTCTGATTGTTGTGGCTAACACTTCCAAAACTATGTTGAATAATAGTGGTGAGAGTGGGCAACCTTGTCTTGTTCCTGATCTTAGTGGAAATGGTTTCAGTTTTTCACCATTGAGGACAATGTTGGCTGTGGGTTTGTCATATATGGCCTTTATTATGTTGAGGAAAGTTCACTCTATGCCTACTTTCTGCAGGGCTTTTATCATAAATGGGTGTTGAATTTTGTCGAAAGCTTTCTCTGGATCTATTGAGATGATCATATGGTTTTTCTCCTTCAGTTTGTTAATATGGTGTATCACGTTGATTGATGTGTGTATATTGAAGAATCCTTGCATTCCTGGGATAAACCCCACTTGATCATGGTGTATGATCCTTTTAATGTGCTGTTGGATTCTGTTTGCTAGTATTTTGTTGAGGATTTTTGCATCTATGTTCATCAGTGATATTGGCCTGTAATTTTCTTTCTTTGTGACATCTTTGTCTGGTTTTGGCATCAGGGTGATGGTGGTCTCGTAGAATGAGTTTGGGAGTGTTCCTCCCTCTGCTATATTTTGGAAGAGTTTGAGAAGGATAGGTGTTAGCTCTTCTCTAAATGTTTGATAGAATTCACCTGTGAAGCCATCTGGTCCTGGGCTTTTGTTTGTTGGAAGGTTTTTAATCACAGTTTCAATTTCAGTGCTTGTGATTGTTCTGTTCATATTTTCTATTTCTTCCTGGTTCAGTCTCGGCAGGTTGTGCATTTCTAAGAATCTGTCCATTTCTTCCAGGTTGTCCATTTTATTGGCATAGAGTTGCTTCTAGTAATCTCTCATGATCTTTTGTATTTCTGCAGTGTCAGTGGTTACTTCTCCTTTTTCATTTCTAATTCTATTGATTTGAGTCTTCTCCCTTTTTCTCTTGATGAGTCTGGATAATCGTTTATCAATTTTGTTTATCTTCTCGAACAACCAGCTTTTAGTTTCATTGATTTTTGCTATTGTTTCCTTCATTTCTTTTTCATTTAATTCTGACCTGATCTTTATAATTTCTTTCCGTCTGCTAGCGTTGGGGTTTTTTGTTCTTCTTTCTCTAATTGCTTCAGGTGCAAGGTTAGGTTGTTTATTCGAGATGTTTCCTGTTTCTTGAGGTAGGCTTGTATTGCTATAAACTTCCCTCTTAGCACTGTTTTTGCTGTGTCCCCTAGGTTTTGGGTCATGTGTCTCCATTGTCATTTATTTCTAGGTATTTTTTGATTTCCCCTTTGATTTCTTAACTGATCACTTTGTTATTAAGTAGTGTATTGTGTAGCCTTCATGTGTTTGTATTTTTTACAGATCTTTTCCTGTAATTGATATCTAGTCTCATATTGTTGTGGTCGGAAAAGATACTTGAAACGATTTCAATTTTCTTAAATTTACCAAGGCTTGATTTGTGACCCAAGATATGATCTATCCTGGAGAATGTTCCATGAGCACTTGTGAAAAATGTGTATTCTGTTGTTTTTGGGTGGAATGTCCTATAAATATCCATTAAGTCCATCTTGTTTAATGTATCACTTAAAGCTTGTGTTTCCTTATTTATTTTCATTTTGGATGATCTGTCCATTGGTGAAAGTGGGGTGTTAGAGTCCCCTACTATGATTCTGTTGCTGTCGATTTCCCCTTTTATGGCTGTTAGTATTTGCCTTATGTATTGAGGTGCTCCTATGTTGGGTGCATAAATATTTACAATTGTTATACCTTCCTCTTGGATCGATCCCTTGATCATTATATAGTGTCCTTCTTTGTCTCTTGTAATAGTCTTTATTTTAAAGTCTATTTTGTCTGATATGAGAATTGCTACTCCAGCTTTCTTTTGCATGGAATATCTTGTTCCATCCCCTCACTTTCAGTCTGTATGTGTCTCTAGGTCTGAAGTGGGTCTCTTGTAGACAGCACATATATGTGTCTTGTTTTTGTATCCATTCAGCCAGCCTGTGTTTTTTGGTGGGAACATTTAATCCATTTACATTCAAGGTAATTATCGATATGTATATTCCTATTCCCATTTTCTTAAATGTTTTGGGTTTGTTATTGTAGGTGTTTTCCTTCTCTTGTGTTTCTTGCCTAGAGAAGTTCCTTTAGCATTTGTGGTAAAGCTGGTTTGGTGGTGCTGAACTCTCTCAGCTTTTCCTTGTCTGTAAAGGTTTTAATTTCTCCATCAAATCTGAATGAGATCCTTGCTGGGTAGAGTAATCTTGGTTGTAGGTTTTTCTCCTTCATCACTTTAAGTATATCCTGCCACTCCCTTCTGGCTTGCAGAGTTTCTGCTGAAAGATTAGATGTTAACCTTATGGGGATTCCCTTGTGTGTTATTTGTTGTTTTTCCCTTGTTGCTTTTAATATGTTTTCTTTATATTTAATTTTTGACAGTTAGATTAATATGTGCCTTGGCGGGTTTCTCCTTGTATTTATCCCGTATGGGACTCTCTGTGCTTCCAGGACTTGATAAACTATTTCCTTCCCCATATTAGGGAAGTTTTCAAATATAATCTCTTCAAATATTTTCTCAGTCCCTTTCTTTTTCTCTTCTTCTTCTGAGACCCCTGTAATTCGAATGTTGGTGTGTTTAATGTTGTCCCAGAGGTCTCTGAGACTGTCCTCAGTTCTTTTCAATCTTTTTTCTTTATCCTGCTCTGCAGTAGTTATTTCCACCATTTTATCTTCCAGGTGACTTTTCCGTTCTTCTGCCTCAGTTGTTCTGCTACTGATCCCATCTAGAGTATTTTTAATTTCATTTATTGTGTTTTTCATCATTGCTTGCTTCCTCTTTAGTTCTTCTACATCCTTGTTAAATGTTTCTTGC
Organism: Balaenoptera acutorostrata; assembly: GCF_949987535.1. Lineage (NCBI taxonomy): Eukaryota > Metazoa > Chordata > Mammalia > Artiodactyla > Balaenopteridae > Balaenoptera > Balaenoptera acutorostrata. The sequence continues at coordinate 5,191,358 of NC_080068.1, forward strand.
ATTTTGTCTATTCTATTTCCAAGATTTTGGATCATCCTTACTATCATTATTCTGAATTCTTTTTCAGGTAGACTACCTATTTCCTCTTCATTTGTTAGGTCTGGTGTGTTTTGACCCTGCTCCTTCATCTGCTGTGTGTTTTTCTGTCATCTCATTTTGCTTATCTTACTGTGTTTGGGGTCTCCTTTTCACAGACTGCAGGTTCGTAGTTCCCATTGTTTTGGGTATCTGTCCCCAGTGGCTAAGGTTGGTTCAGTGGGTTGTGTAGGCTTCCTGGTGGAGGGGACTAGTGCCTGTGTTCTGGTGGATGAGGCTGGATCTTGCCTTTCTGGTGGGCACGTCCACGTCTGGTGGTGTATTTTGCGGTGTCTGTGGCCTTATTATGATTTTAGGCAGCCTCTCTGCTAATGGATGGGGCTGTGTTCCTGTCTTGCTAGTTGTTTGGCATAGGGTGTCCAGCACTGTAGCTTGCTGGTCATTGAGTGAAGCTGTGTCTTGATGTTGAGATGGAGATCTCTGAGAGATTTTTGCCATTTGGTATTACGTGGAGCTGGGAGGTCTCTTGTGGACCAGTGTCCTGAAGTTGGCTCTCCCACCTCAGAGGCACGGCCCTGATGCCTGGCTGGAGCACCAAGAGCCTTTCGTCCACACGGCTCAGAGTAAAAGGGAGAAAAAATAGAAAGCAAGCAAGAAAGAAGATATAATATAATGAAGTAAAATAAAGCTATTATAAAGCAAACTTATACAGACAAAATCTCACCCAGAAGCATATACATATACACTCACAAAAAAAGGAAAAGGGGAAAAATTAATATCTCCTGCTCCCAAAGTCCACCTCCTGAATTTGGGCTGATTCGTTGTCTATTCAGGTATTCAACAGATGCAGGTACATCAAGTTGTTTGTGGAGCTTTAATCCGCTGCTTCTGAGGCTGCTGGGAGCTATTTACTTTCTCTTCTCTGTTCGCACAGCTCCCGGTGTTCAGCTTTGGATTTGGACCCGCTTCTGCGTGTAGGTCGCCTGAGGGCGTCTGTTCCCTGCCCAGACAGGACGGGGTTAAAGGAGCCGCTGCTTCGGGGGCTCTGGCTCACTCAGGCGGGGGGAGGGAGCGGTACGGAGGAGGCGGGGCGAGCCTGCGGCGGCAGAGGCGTCGTGACGTTGCAGCAGCCCGAGGCGCGCCGTGCGTTCTCCCAGGGAAGTTGTCCCCGGATCACGGGAGCCTGGCCGTGGCGGGCTGCACCGGCTCCTGGGAGGGGCGGTGTGGAGAGTGACCTGGGCTCGCACACAGGCTTCTTGGTGGTGGCAGCAGCAGCCTTAGCGTCTCAGGCCCGTCTCTGGGGTCCGCGCTGATGGCCACGGCTCGCGCCCATCTCTGGAGTTCGTTTAGGCGGCGCTCTGAATCCCCTCTCCTCCTGCACCGGGAAACAAAGAGGTAAGAAAAAGTCTCTTGCCTCTTCGGCAGCTGCAGAGCTTTTCCCGGACTCCCTCCCAGCTTGCTGTGGCGCACTAGCCCCTTCAGGCTGTGTTCACGCCGCCAACCCCAGTCCTCTCCCTGCGATCCGACCGCAGCCCGAGCCTCAGCTCCCAGCCCCGCCCGCTCCGGCGGGGGAGCAGACAAGCCTCTCGGGCTGGTGAGCGCTGCTCGGCGCCGAGCCTCCGTGTGGGAATCTCTCCGCTTTGCCCTCCGCACCCCTGTGGCTGCGCTCTCCTCCGTGGCTCCGAAGCTTCCCCTCCTCCACCCGCAGTCTCCGCCCGCGAAGGGGCTCCTAGTGTGTGGACACCTTTCCTCCTTCTCGGCTCCCTCCCGCTGGTGCAGGTCCCGGCCCTATTCTTTTGTCTCTGTTATTTCTTTTTTCTTTTGCCCTACCCAGGTACGTGGGGAGTTTCTTGCCTTTTGGGAGGTCTGAAGTCTTCTGCCAGCTTTCATTGGGTGTTCTGTAGGAGCAGTTCCACGTGTAGATGTTTTTCTACTGTATCTGTGGGAAGGAAGGTGATCTCCGTGTCTTACTCTTCCGCCATCGTCTCTCCGGGTCCAAAATGATATGATTTTACATAATATTTAATAATAAAATATTCCTCTTAAATAAATTTACAATAAAATCCAAATCTTAAGCTTCTGATGGTACATTTAGTTATTAAATGTAAGTACATGGAAGTTCAAGCAAGTGAACACTGACATACTGCTAAGGACAGGGATTCTTGGGTCAAGTTGCTGGGTTTGAACTTGAGTTCTGACCTCTACTGTCTAGATGACCTTTGGCTAATAATAATTAGTCACTATTTATTCTCTTTACCTCACTTTCCTACTCTGTGAAAGAGAGATACTAATAGTGTCTAGAAAGTAAGAAACCGGACATAAAAGAGTTGCAATTTTATTATTCCATTTATATGACATTTTAGAGCAGGCCAAACTAAACTGTGACTGAATTCAACATAGGTAACTCTAAGAATTGGGATTGACTGGAAAAAAACAGTAAGTTTCTGTAGTGTGGAATATGCTGTAGGTACCATGATAAGGGTGTGTATTATATGGAAGAATGTATTTGTCAAAAATCATCAACGTTTGTCCTAAAAACCTCTTAATTTCATGATATGTAAATGATACCTCAATATTTTAAAACATATGATAATGGTATAAAATATTCAATATAAATCTAGTCCAATGTAGAGTGAATGTATCATAATAATCAAACCATCAGTGACCGCCCTCTAGGAAAAGGCTTGGGTGACCCTGCTTTGCTATTATGATGTTGGCAATTACTAGCTTTCAGCCCATCCTTCCTTCTTCAATCCACAAGTATTTTTGTGTGCCTTCATGGGCAGATACATCGAAGTTGAACAGGATATAACACCTGGCTTTAAGGAGATAAAAGTGGAGCTAGTGTTGGCATTTCTTAGTTTGCCTCCTCATCTGTAGGAAAGCTTGAAGCTTGTAAGCACTCTTCAAGCTTAAGCTAAGTGAAAGAATTTGTCATTCATTAAATAAAAACAGAGCTAGTCTGAATTTAGGTACATCTGTACCTAGAGACTAAAAATGTGGTATTTTGGCTAATATTTTCCTCCATCCATCTCTCAGCTCTGTTTTTCCTTATACATTCTTTCTTTCTGATCCTTTCATAAGGACAGGGAAAAGTGTGGCAATCCAGTTACTGACAAACAAGTATTCATTTTAAGGAAAGAAAGACTATTTCTCCCTAGACATATGTCAAAACATGTGTCAGAAACAAGATATCCTGACTGTGTAGCCCTATCGTATGGATGGTGGGTAGGATTATCTTCACATAAATCATGTGGAATGGATTTACAACACCAGGAAAATAGATGAAGGGGCACTGATTACACCAGAACAATGTCCATGTACGGCATCCACAGGGAGATAATGAAGTGCAGAAAACAGATATTGTGCAGCCTGAATGCCGGGTACAACAGCATGTTGTGTAATTTATTTACTTAAAATCTTGGTGCTTTGGTTTCCTTATTTTAAAAATGTAAATTATAAGGATATTTACCTTATAATTAGAAAAATAAGTTAAAATATAGAATGTTTTAAATGGTATCTCTCACTATAAAAATGTTTGATTGATGTAAAATCAAAATTCCATACTATCTTGGTTAATTAGAATTATTGTTATTTTCTTTTTTTAAAAAAATTATTTTATATTGCAGTATAGTTGATTAACAATGTTGTGATTGTTTCAGGTGTACAGCAAAGTGATTCAGTTATGTATATACATGTATATTTCTTATTCAAATTCTTTTCCGATTTAGGTTATTACAGAATATTGATCAGTGTTCCCTGTGCTATACAGTAGGTCCTTTTTGGTTATCTATTTTAAATATAGCAGTGTGTACAGGTCAATCCCAAACTCCCAATCTATCCCCCACATTTTCCCCCTGTAACCATAAGTTCGTTCTCTATGTCTGTGAGTCTGTTTCTGTTTTGTAAATAAATTCACTTGTATCATTTTTTTTTTTTTTAGATTCTACATATAAGCAATATCATATGATATTTGTCTTTCTCTGACTGACTTACTTCACTTAGTGTGATAGTCTCCAGGTCCATCCATGTTGTTGCAGATGACATTATTTCACTCTTTTTAATGGCTGAGTAATATTCTATTCTATAAATGTACCACATCTTTATCCATTCATCAGCTGGTGGACATTTAAGTTGATTCCATGTCTCGGCTATTGTAAACAGTGCTGCAATGAACATTGGGGGTGCATGTATCCTTTGGAACCAAGTTTTTCTTTGTATATATGACCAGGAGTGGGAGTGCAGGATCATATGGTAGCTCTATTTTTAGTTTTTTAAGGAACCTCCATACTGTTCTCCATAGTGGCTTTACCAATTTACATCCCCACCAACAGTGTAGGAGGTTACCCTTTTCTCCACACCCTCTCCAGCTTTTATTGTTTGTCGATTTTTTGATGATGACCATTCTGACTGGTGTGAGGTGATACCTCATTGTTGTTTTGATTTGCATTTCTCTCATGATTAGTGACGTTGAGCAGCTTTTCAATTGCCTCTTGGCCATCTGTATGTCTTCTTTGGAGAAATGTCTATTTAGGTCTTCTGCCCATTGTTTGATTGGGCTGTTTGTATTTATGATATTGAGCTAAGTGGGCTGTTTGTAAATTTTGGAGACTAATCCATTGTCAGTTGCATCTTTTGAAAATGTTTTCTACCATTCTGTGGGTTGCCTTTTTGCTTTGTTTATGGTATCCTTTGCTGTGCAAAAGCTTTTGAGTTTAATTAGGTCCCATTTGTTTATTTTTGTTTTTATTTATGTTACTCTAGGAGATGGATCAAAAAAAGATCTTGCTGTGATTTATGTCAAAGAGTGTTCTTCCTATGTTTTCCTCTAAGAGTTTTATAGTGTCCAGTCTTACATTTAGGTCTTATTTTTGTGTATGGTGTTAGGGAGTGTTCTAATTTCATTCTTTTACATGTAGCTGCCCAGTTTTCCAAGCACCAATTATTGAAGAGACTGTCTTTTCTCCATTGTGTATCATTGCCTTCTTTGTCATAGATTAGTTGACCATAGGTGCATGGGTTCATCTCTGGGCTTTCTATCCTGTATTATTGATCTATATTTCTGTTTTTGTGACAGTACCATATAGTCTTGATTACTGTAGCTCTGTAGTTTGGTCTGAAGTCAGGGAGTCTGATTCCTCCAGCTCCTTTTTTTCCCTGCAAGATTGTTTTGGCTATTAGGGGTCTTTTGTGTCCCCATAAAATTTTAGGATTTTTTATTCTAGTTCTGTAATAAATGCCATTGGTAATTTGATAGAGATTGCATTGAATCTGTAGATTGCTTTGGGTAGTATAGTCATTTTCACAGTATTGATTCTTCCAATCCAAGAACATGGTATATCTCTTCACCTGTTTGTGTCATCTCTGATTTCTTTCATCAGTGTCTTATAGTTTTCTGAGTACAAGTCTTTTGCCTCCTTAGGTAGGTTTATTCCTAGGTATTTTATTCTTTTTGTTGTGATGGTAAATTGGATTGTTTCCTTAATTTCTCTTTCTGATTTTTCGTTGTTAGTGTATAGGAATGCAAGAGATTTTTGCATCCTGCAACCTTACCAAATTCATTGATGAGCTCTAGTAGTTTTCTGGTGGCATCTTTAGGATTATCTATGTATAGTATCTGTCATATGCAGACAGTGACAGTTTTACTTCTTCTTTTTCAATTTGGATTCCTTTTATTTCTTTTTCTTCTCTGATTGTCGTGGCTAGAACTTCCAAGACTATGTTGAATAATAATGGCGAGAGTGGACATCCTTGTCTTGTTCCTGATCTTAGAGGAAATGATTTCAGTTTTTCACCACTGAGAATGATGTTTGCTGTGGTTTTGTCATATTTGGCCTTTATTATGTTGAGGTAGGTTCCCTCTATGCCCACTTTCTGGAGAGCTTTTCTCATAAATGGGTGTTGAATTTTGTCAAAAGCTTTTCCTGCATCTATTGAGATGATCATATGGTTTTTATTATTCAATTTGTTAATGTGGTGTATCACTTTGATTGATTTGCATATATTGAAGAATCCTTGCATCCCTGGGATAAATCCCACTTGATCATGGTGTATGATCCTTTTAATACGTTATTGGATTCTGTTTGCTAGTATTTTGTGGAGGATTTTTGCATTTATATTCATCAGTGATACTGGTTTGTAATTTTCTTTTTTTGTAGTATGTTTGTCAGGTTTTGGTATCAGGGTGTTGGTGGCCTCATAGAATGTGTTTCGGGGTGTTCCGTCCTCTGTAATTATTTGGAAGAGTTTGAGAAAAATGGGTGTTAGCTCTTCTTTAAATGTTTGATAGAATTCACCTGTGAAGACATCTGGTCCTGGACTTTTGTTTTCTGGAAGATTTTTAATCACAGTTTCAATTTCATTACTTGTGATTGGTCTGTTAATATTTTCTATTTCTTCCTGGTTCAGTCTTGGAAGGTTATACTTTTCTAAAAATGTGTCCATTTCTTCCAGGTTTTCCATTTTATTGGCCTACAGTTCTTGTAGTAATCTCTTATGATGCTTTGTATTTCTGCAGTGCCCATTGTAACTTCTGATTTTTCATTTCTAATTTTATTGATTTGAGTCCTCTCCATCTTTTACTTGATGAGTCTGGCTAAAGGTTTATCAATTTTGCTTATCTTCTCAAAGAATCAACTTTTAGTTTTATTGATGTATGCTATTGTTTTCCTTGTTTCTATTTCATTTATTTCTGCTCTGATCTTTATGGTTTCTTTCCTTCTACTAACTTTGGGTTTTATTTGTTCTCCCTCTCTATTTCCTTTAGATGTAAGGTTAGATTGTTTGAGATTTTTCTTGTTTCTTGAGGTAGGATTTTATTGCTATAATCTTCCCTCTTAGAACTGCTTTTGCTGCATCCCATAGGTTTTGGATTGTCATGTTTTCATTGTCATTTGTCTCTAGGTATTTTTGATTTCCTTTTTAATTTCTTTAGTGTTGTCTTGGTAATTTAGTAACACATTGTTTAGCCTCCATGTGTTTGTGTTTTTTACATTTTTTCTCTGTAATTGATTTCTAATCTCATAGTGTTATGCTCGGAAAAGATGCTTGATATGACTTCAATTTTCTTAAAATTACCGAGGCTTGATTTGTGACCCAAGATATGATCTATTTTGGAGAATGTTTCATTTGCACTTGAGAAGAAAGTGTAATCTGCTGTTTTCAGATGCAATGCCCTATAGATATCAATTAAAACTATGTGGTCTATAGTGTCATTTAAAGCTTGTGTTTCCTTATAAATTTTCGGTTTGGATGACTTGTCCATTGGTGTAAGTGAGGTGTTAAAATTCCCTAATATTATTTTGTTACTGTCATTTTCTTCTTTTATAGCTGTTGGCACTTGCCTTATGTATTGAGGTTCTCCTATATTGGGTGCATGTAAATTTATAATTGTATATCTTCTTCTTGGATTGATCCCTTGATCATTATGTAGTGTCATTTCTTGTCTCTTGTAACATTCTTTATTTTAAAGTCTATTTTATTTGATATGAGTATTGCTACTCCAGCTTTCTTTTGATTTCCTTTAGCATGGAATATCTTTTTCAATCCCCTCACTTTCAGTCTGTATCTGTCCCTATTTCTGAAGTGGGTCTCTTCTAGACAGCATATATACAAGTCTTGGTTTTGTATCCCTTCAGCCAGCCTGTGTCTTTTGTTAGGGCATTTAATCCATTCACATTTAACATATGTATGTTCCTAGTACCATTTTCTTAATTGTTTTGGGTTTGTTTTCATAGGTCCTTTTCTTCTCTTGTGTTTCCCTCTTAGAGAAGTTCCTTTAGCATTTGTTGTAGAGCTGGTTTGGTGGTCCTGAATTCTTTCAGCTTTTGCATGTCTGTAAAGCTTTTGATTTCTCTGTTGAATTGAATGAGATCCTTCCCGGGTAGAGAAATCTTGGTTGTAGGTTCTTCCCTTTCATCGTTTTAAATATATTGTGTCACTCCCTTCTGGCTTGTAGAGTTTCTGCTGAAGAATGAGCTGTTAACCTTATGGGCGTTCTATTTTATGTTATTTGCTGTTTATCTCTTGTTGTTTTTAATAATTTTTCTTTGTCTTTAATTCTTGTCAATTTGATTACTATGTGTCTTGCCGTGTTTCTCCCTGGGTTTATCCTGCCTGGGACTCTCTGTGCTTCCTGGACTTGGGTGGCCATTTCCTTTCTTATGTTAGGGAAGTTTTCGACTATAATCTCTTCAAATATTTTCTCAGGTCCTTTCTCTCTCTCTTCTCCTTCTGGGACCCCTATAATGTAAATGTTGGTGCATTTAATGTTGTTTCAGAGATCTCTTATTCTGTCTTCATTTCTTTTCATTTTTTCCCCTTTATTCTGTTCTGCATCAATGAATTCCACCATTCTGTCTGCCAGGTCACTTATCTGTTCTTCTGCCTCAGTTATTCTGCTATTGATTCCTTCTAGTGTATTTTTCATTTCAGTGACTGTATTACTCCTCTCTGTTTGTTTGTTCTTTAATTCTTCTAGGTTTTTGTTCTTTAATTCTTCTAGGTCTTTGTTAAACATTTCTTGCATCTTCTTGAACTTTGCCTCCATTCTTTTTCTGAGGTCCTGGATCATCTTCACTATCATTATTCTGAATTATTTTTCTGGAAAGTTCTCTATCTCCACTTCTTTTAGTTGTTTTTCTGGTGTTTTACCTTGTTCCTTCATCTGGTCTTCTGCATTTTCATTTTGTCTCTCTTTCTGTAAATGTGGTTTTCATTCCATAGGCTGCAGGACTGTAGTTCTTCTTGTTTCTGCTGTCTTCCCTCTGGTGGATGAGGCTATCTAAGAGGCTTGTGCAAGCTTCCTGAAGGGAGGGACTGGTGGTGGGTAGAGATGGGTGTTGCTCTGGTGGGCAGAGCTAAGTAAAACTTTAATCTACTTGTCTGCTGATGAGTGGGGCTGCGTTCCTCCCTGTTTGTTGTTTGGCCTGAGGTGACCCAGCACTGGAGCATTCAGGCTCTTTGATGGGGCTAATGGTGGACTCCAGGAGGACTTGCACCAAGAAGTACTTCCCAGAACTTCTGCTGTCAGTGTTCTTGTCCCTGTGGTGAGCCACAGCCATCACCCATCTCTGCAAGAAACCCTCCCACACTAGCAGGTAGGTCTGGTTCAGTCTCCTATGGGGTCACTGCTCTTCCCCCTGCGTCCCGGTGTGCACACTACTTTGTGTGTGCCCTCCAAGAGTGGAGTCTCTGTTTCTCCCAGTCCTGTTGAAATCCTGCAATTAAATCCCACTAGCCTTCAAAGTCTGATTCTCTGAGAATTCCTCCTCCCGTTGCCAGACCCCCAGGTTGGGAAGCCTGCCATGGGGCTCAGAACCTTCACTCCAGTGGGTGGACTTCTGTGGTATAATTGTTCTCCAATTTGTGAGTCACCCACCCAATGGTTAGGGGATTTGATTTTATTGTGATTACACCCCTTCTACCATCTCATTGAAGCTTCTCCTTTGTCTTTGGATATGGGGTATCTTTCTTGGTGAATTCCAGTTTCTTCCTGTTGATGATTGTTCAGCAGTGAGTTGTGATTCCTGTGCTCTTGCAAGAGGGAGTGAGGGCATGTCTTTCTACTCCACCATCTTGAACCAATCCTGAATCTGTTGGGAGTTTTTTAATCACAGTTTCAATTTCAGTACTTATGATTTGTCTGTTCATATTTTCTATTTATTCCTGGTTCAGTCTTGGGAGATTGTACTTTTCTAAGAATTTGTCCATTTCTTCTAGTTTGTCCATTTTATAGGTGTATAATTTCTTGTAGTAATTTCTTATGATATTTGTATTTCTGTGGTGTCTATTGTAATTTCTCCTTTTGTATTTCTAATTCTATTGATTTGAGCCCTCTACCTTTTTTTATTGATGAGTTTGACTAAAGGTTTATCAGTTTTGCTTATATTTTCAATGAACCAGCTTTTAGTTTTATTGATCTTTTTTTTGTTTACTTCGTTTCTATTTCCTTTATTTCTGTTCCAATTTTTATGATTTCTTTCCGTCTGCTACCTTTGGGTTTGTTTGTTCTTCTTTCTCTAGTTGCTTTAGGTATAAGTTTAGGGGTTTTTTGGTGGTTTTTCTTGTTTACTAAGGTAAGACTTTATTGCTGTAAATTTCCCTCTTAGAACTGCTTTTACTGCATCCGATAGGTTTTGGTTCATTGTGCTTTCATTTTCATTTGTCTCTAAGTATTTTTGGATTTCCTCTCTGATTTCTTCAGTGATCCATTTATTGTTTAGTAGCATACTGTTTAGGCTCCACGTGTTTGTGTTTTTTAGAGTTTTTTTCTTGTAGTTGATTTCTAATTTCATAGCATTCGTGGTCAGAAAAGATGCTTGATATGATTTCAATTTTATTAAATTTACTGAGGCTCACTTTGTGGCCCAGCATGTGGTCAATCCTGGGGAACATTCCATGTGCACATGAGAAGAATGTGCATTCTGTTGCTTTTGGATCAAATGTTCTGTACATATCAATTAAGACCCTTTGGTCTAATGTGTCATTTAAAGCCTGTGTTTCCTTATTGATTTTCTGTCTGGATGATCTCTCCATTGATGAAAGTGAGTTGTTAAAGTCCCCTACTATTATTGTGTTTTTGTCAATTTCTCCCTTTATGGCTGTTAGTAGTTGCTTTATATATTGAGGTGCTCCTGTGTAGGGTGCCTAAATATTTACAATTGTTATATCTTCCTCTTTGGTTGATACCTTGATCTTTATGTAGTGTCATTCCTTGTCTCTTGTAACACTCTTTATTTTAAAGTACACTTTATCTCATATGATTATTGCTACTCCAGCTTTCTTTTGATTTCCATTTGCATGGAATACCTTTTTCCATCCCCTCACTTTCAGTCTGCAGGTGTCTGAAGTGGGTCTCTTGTACACAGCATATATATGGGTCTTGTTTTTGTATCCATTGAGCCAGTCTATGTCTTTTGGTTAGAACAGTAGTTGTTTATATTTAAAGTAATTATTGATATGTATGTCCCTATTGCCATTTTGTTATTTGTTTTGGATTTGTTTTTGTAGGTCTTTTTTCTTCCCTTTCTCTCTTGTTCACTTCTCTTGTAATTTGATGACTAACTTTAGTGTTGAGTTTGGATTCCTTTTTCTTTTGTGTGTGTGTATCTATTATAGATTTTTAGTTTGCGGTTACCATGAAGTTTTGATATAGCAGTCTATATATAAACAAGATTGTTTTAAGTTGCTGGCCTTTTAATTTCAAATGCATTTCCAGTATCCTCCTCTTCTCACATTTGCTGGTTTTGATATCATTTGTGTATGGATTATTTCCTACCTTAACTATATGTTTGCCTTTACCAGTGAAATTTTCCATTCAACATTTTCTCTTTTCTAGCTTTGGCATTTTCTTTTTTGCCTAGAGAAGTTCCTTTAGCATTTATTGCAAGGCTGGTCTGGTGTTGCTGAATTCTTTTAGCTTTTCCTTGTTGGTAAAGCTTTTGATTTTTCCATTTTGATTAATTTTGATTAATTCAGATTAATTTGAATGAGAGACTTGCTGGGTGGAGTATTCTTGGTTGTAGGTTCTTCTTTTTCATCACTTTAAATATATCATGCCACTCCCTTCTAGCCTGCAGAGTTTCTGCTGAGAAATCAACTGATAACCTATGGATGTTCCCTTGTATGCTAGTTGTTGCTTTTCCCTTTAATATTTTTTCCTTGTCTTTAATTTTTGTCATTTTGATTACTGTTTTTCAGAGTTTTCCTTCTTAGGTTTATCTTGTCTGGGGCTCTCTACACTTCCTGGACTTGGGTGACTGTTTCTTTTTCCATGTCAAGGACGTTTTCAGCTATTATTTCTTCAAATACTTTCTCAGGTCCTTTCTCTCTCTCTCCTCTTTCTTGGACCCTTATAATGTGAATGTTGGCGCACTTAACATTGTCCCAGAAGTCTCTTAGACTGTATTCATTTCTTTTCATTCTTTTTTCTTCATTCTGTTTGGTGGCAGTGATTTTTCACCATTCTGTCTTCCAGGTCACTTATCTGTTCTTCTGCTTCACTTATTCTGTTATTGATTCCTTCTAGTGGATTTTTCATTTCAGTTATTGTATTGTTAATCTCTGTTTGTTTGTTCTTTACTTCTTTTAGGTCTTTGTTAAATATTTCTCACATCCTATGGATACTTGCCTCCATTGTTTTTCCGAGATCCTCGATTATCGTCACTGTCATTATTCTGAATACTTTTTTCAGTGGGTTGCCTATTTCCACTTCACTTAGTTGTTCTTCTGGGGTTTTATCTTGTTCCTTCATCTGGGACATATTCCTCTGCCATCTCATTTTGTCTAACTTTCTGTGATCGTGGTTTCTGTTCTACAGGCTGCAGGATTGGAGTTCTTCTTGTTTCTTCTGTCTGCCCTCTGGTGGAAGAGGTTATCTAAGAGTTTGTGCAGGCTTCCTGATGGAAGGGACTGGTTCCTGCCCAGTGGTGGGTGGAGCTTGGTCTTATCCCTCTGGTGGACAGGACTGTGCTCACAAAGACTTTAAGCTGCTTGGCTGTGGATGAGTAGGGCTATGTTCCCTCCCTGTTGGTTGTTTGGCCTGAAGTGGCCCAGCACTTGAGCCTACAGTCTGTTGGGTTGGGCTAATGGTGGCTTCCAGGAGGGCTCACACCAGTGAGTACTCCCCTGATCTGCTGTGGCCCATGTTTTTGTCCCTGCAGTAAGTCAGAGCTGCCACCCCCAACCTCTAATACTAGCAGGTAGGTCTGGCCTAATCTCTTATGGAGTCACTGATTTTTTTCCCTGGGTCCTGGTGTACACAGGTCCTTTTGTGCACCCTCTAAGAGTGGAGTCTCTGTTTCCCCCAGTCTTGTGTAATTCCTGCAATTAGACCCCACTTATTTTCAAAACCAGATTCTCTGAGAGCTTCTTCTGTTGCCAGGCCCCCAGGCTGGGGAGCCTGATGTGGGGGTCAGAACTTTCACTCCTGTTAGAGAACTTCTGTGGTATAATTATTTTCCAGTTTGTGGGTCGCCCAACCAGTGGATATGGGGTTTGATTTTATCGCAATTATGCCCCTCCTACCAACTTTTTGTGGCTTCTTCCTTATCTTTGGATGTAGGGTATCTATTTTTGGTAGGTTCCAGCATTTTTTTGTTGATGGTTGTTCAGTGGTTAGTTGTGATTTTGGTGTTCTTGTGAGAAGCGTTGAGCTAACTTCCTTTGACTCCCAGAATTATTATTTTCATCTTCATCTTCACACTAGTAGCCAGAAACTAGAGAAATAAATTCCTCAGAAAACTGTGAAGTTGAAAGCACGTTTCTGAAGAGCAATCATACTGAGCAGACCTTTATTCAAAGTCTCTGTTATTTCTTTGTCATTTATTTTTGAATAACATAAAGATTATGATGTTGTATCCCCTAAACATTCCAGTTTTGGAAACATTATCAAGTTATATATAAACAAAAGTGCAGTGTGTTGTAACAGCTATGAAACTACAGATATAAAACAGATAAAGTCTTGGTTTGTGGCAGGATGAAGTTTATTTCAATCAAAATTACAAGTTAAAATGTAGCATCTCAATATCAAGCTATATTTAGCTAAAATTTCCTAAAGATGAGTTATTATTAGGGGTTTTAAAATACTGAGATATCATAGGAGTCTTTTTTTTTTAATTCCACTATGGAATATGGTTGTATTTCTAGCACAATTTGGAAACCTAAATATCTCAGGAAAGTCCATTCTCTCTGGTCTCTTTATAGAGTTGCATAGAAATAGTTGGTCACTGTGATATTTTGTTTTATGTTTTAATGGCAATTGTGAAAGCATACATATCCCAGCTGACTTCTTGGATTACATCTTGTTAAAAAGCAAGAGTGCTTTACACCTCACATCATGCCACAGGTAATTTCCTTTGGATCCTTAGAGAGTCCAGCAATTTTACACTTTTTGCTTGAGGGATCACTTCTGGTATTAAATTAAAACAAAAATAAAGCACCAACAAAAAAAGTCTACTCCTTATTTTTCAAAGTTACAGCCATCCAAATACTAGCTCTGGTCAAACACAGACCAGCTGTAAAATCTAAATGAAGGGCTAGAGTCAAATATTTCCTAATTGCCTGTTTTTCAATAGCATCTGTTCACTTGCTGCATTTGGTTATGTGCCACTAAATATGTAAAAATAAGTTAGTTACACTATATTACTCCAAAAAGATGCCATGTGTTTGTAAAGATCATGGAAACTGTTTATATCAGCTTCCAGAAATATGTTAAAGAAATAAAAACACATTTATCTGTGAATGAATTTTAAATGCCTCCCATTTCTCTTTATTTTCTGCTTTATTTCAGTTTATTAATATGTAAAGTATTGGAAATAAGGAGGTTTACTTTGAAACACTGTACAATATATGACATAATCTATGATAGAAAAATAATCATTGCCACCACTGTTGCACACTGATGCTTTATTGACCCTCAGAGGCTCTTGTAGTGTTCTGTTCATGGCTACCACTGGGAGAAGAGTCCTTTCCGTTCAGGTGTGGCCTCTGACCAGTTGAAGTTTGAAAGTAAACTTGAAACCAGTGTTCATCTCCATGAAGAAGAAATAGTTGATGCTTGAACCACTCAATTAATTCATACATCTTTGTGTGTGCATACAAAGCAAGTGATTAAAACAATGTTTATTCAGCCACAGAAATAATGTTTTATGTTGTTCTTTTCGCAAAGTAATGAGAGATCAATTTTGTTGCAACAATCGCAGGAGACTTATTTCCTTTTTCCTGGACATGAAGTTAATTAGAGAGAGGGGAAAGCTAATAAAAATAATTGAGTGCTTACCAAATGCCAGCTACTTATCTAATATCAGGTATAGTGCTAGAAACGTATGGAGGGATTAAACCCACAGGCTTTGGAGCCAGACGCCATTCAAATTAGAGCCAACTTGTATGGTGAACTTAGGAAGTTTCTTATTCCCTACAGGCTTTATTCCCTCAAGTATAAAATAGAAATAATACTGTCACCTGTTTTAAGTGATTTCTGTAAGAACTAAATAACATACAGAAATATTGTGTCTAAAATGTACTCAATAAAGTGTTTGCTGTCATTACTTCATTGTTATTTGGTTTAACTCTCACAGCTAACCTGATATACATACACACACACACACAATCACACGTGTGTGTGTGTATGTGTGTATATATATATATATATATATATATATATATATATATATATATATCTTTATATACAAATTAAGGAAAGTGAAGTCCAGAAATTAAAATGACTTGACCAAGTTATGCGTCTATAAATGATTTGAACCTGAATCTTTAAAGCCTATTGGTTTTTCATTTCATTACATGTTTTCCCACTTCTCATTTTCTGGTGTCTGTTAGGCAAGGATTGTTCTCCCCACACCACTGTGCAGCTCATTGTGTAGAAAATGAACAGACTGTTCACAGAAGGAACATTAAGCTCACAATTTTAGTGCACCTCACAATCACATTATCATTTTATAGTTACTTCCTCTATCTGCTGGGCACAGTATAGGAACAAAAAGAATTATCCCTACTTAATTTTTAGAACATACTGAAAAATAGGTATTTTTTCATTTTATTTTACAATGAGGATCACAGAAGGCAAGTGATTTGTTTATGATCAGACAACCAATGTGTAGAATATCCATTACCAGAAGCCATGTCCATCATTTTCTAATGTTTATAATATAATCATGAAGCAATACAGACCCCCATGTGGGTCTAGCAAATAAAGTCAGATTTGTATTTTCAGAATTGCTTCTGCCACATGAAGTGTCACATTTAACTCGGAGAGAAATTTTACTGGGTGATGCAACATATAATTATGACTTCCAGATTATCTGGCTCCAGTAAAAATATTAAATAAATGGAAAGTTTAAAAGACTATTTCCTTTTCTTTGATCTCATTAAGAGCAATCACAGTAAAACTGTGGCAGTATTGTTTTTTTTTTAACATCTTTATTGAAGTATAATTGCCTTACAATGGTGTGTTAGCTTCTGCTTTATAACAAAGTGAATCAGTTATACATATACAATATGTTCCCATATCTCTTCCCTCTTTCATCTCCCTCCCTCCCACCCTCCCCATCCCACCCCTCTAGGTGGTCACAAAGCACCGAGCTGATCTCCCTGTGCTATGCGGCTGCTTCCCACTAGCTATCTATTTTACATTTGGGAGTGTATATATGTCCATGACACTCTCTCACCCTGTCACATCTCACCCCACCCCCTCCCCATATCCTCAAGTCCATTCTCTAGTAGGTCTGTGTCTTTATTCCCGTCTTGCCACCAGTTTCTTCATGGGCTTATTTTTTTTTTTTTTCCTTAGATTCCGTATATATGTGTTAGCATACTGTATTTGTTTTTCTCTTTCTGACTTACTTCACTCTGTATGACAGACTCTAACTCCATCCACCTCATTACAAATACCTCCATTTCATTTCTTTTTATGGCTGAGTAAAATTCCATTGTATATATGTGCCACATCTTCTTCATCCATTCATCTGTCGATGGACATTTAGGTTGCTTCCATGTCCTGGCTATTGTAAATAGAGCTGCAATGAACATTTTGGTACATGACTCTTTTTGAACTATGGTTTTCTCAGGGTATATGCCCAGTAGTGGGATTGCTGGGTCGTATGGTAGTCCTATTTGTAGTTTTTTAAGGAACCTCCATACTGTTCTCCATAGTGGCTGTATCAATTTACATTCCTACCAACAGTGCAAGAGTGTTCCCTTTCCTCCACACCCTCTCCAGCATTTATTGTTTCTAGATTTTGTGATGATGGCCATTCTGACCGGTGTGAGATGATATCTCATTGTAGTTTTGATTTGCATTTCTCTAATGATTAATGATGTTGAGCATTCTTTCATGTGTCTGTTGGCAATCTGTATATCTTCATTGGAGAAATGTCTATTTAGGTCTTCTGCCCATTTTTGGATTGGGTTGTTCGTTTTTTAGTTATTGAGCTGCATGAGCTGCTTGTAAATCTTGGAGATTAATCCTTTGTCAGTTGCTTCATTTGCAAATATTTTCTCCTATTCTGATGGTTGTCTTTTGTTCTTGTTTATGGCTTCCTTTGCTGTGCAAAAGCTTTTAAGTTTCATTAGGTCCCGTTTGTTTATTTGTGTTCTTATTTCCATTTCCCTGGGAGCTGGGTCAAAAAGAATCTTGCTGTGATGTATGTCATAGAATGTTCTGCCTATGTTTTCCTCTAAGAGTTTGATAGTGTCTGGCCTTAAACTTAGGTCTTTAATCCATTTCGAGCTTATTTTTGTGCATGGTGTCAGGGAGTGTTCTAATTTCAAACTTTTACATGTATCTGTCCAGTTTTCCCAGCACCATTTATTGAAGAGGCTGTCTTTTCTCCACTGTATATGCTTGCCTCCTTTATCAAAGATAAGGTGACCATATGTGTGGGGGTTTATCTCTGTGCTTTCTATCCTGTTCCATTGATCAATATTTCTGTTTTTGTGCAAATACCAAACTGTCTTGATTACTGTAGCTTTGTAATATAGTCTGAAGTCAGGGAGCCTGATTCCCCCAGATCCATTTTTCGTTCTCAAGATTACTTTGGCTATTCGGGGTCTTTTGTGTTTCCATACAAATTGTGAAATTTTTTGTTCTAGTTCTGTGAAAAATGCCAGTGGTAATTTGATAGGGATTGCATTGAATCTGTAGATTGCTTTGGGTAGTAGAGTCATTTTCACAATGTTGATTCTTCCAATCCAAGAACATGGTATATCTCTCCATCTATTTGTATCATCTTTAATTTCTTTCATCAGTGTCTTATAATTTTCTGCATACAGGTCTTTTGTCTCCTTAGGTTGGTTTATTCCTAGATATTTTATTCTTTTTGATGTAATGGTAAACGGGACTGTTTTCTTAATTTCACTTTCAGATTTTTCGTCATTAGTGCATAGAAATGCAAGAGATTTCTGTGCATTAATTTTGTATCCTGCTACTTTACCAAATTCATTGATTAGCTCTAGGAGTTTTCTGGTAGCATCTTTAGGATTCTCTATGTATAGTATCATGTCATCTGCAAACAGTGACAGCTTTACTTCTTTCCTGATTTGGATTCCTTTTATTTCTTTGTCTTCTCTGATTGCTGTGGCTAACACTTCCAAAACTATGTTGAATAACAGTGGTGAGAGTGGGCAACCTTGTCTTGTTCCTGATCTTAGTGGAAATGGTTTCAGTTTTTCCCATTGAGGACAATGTTGGTTGTGGGTTTGTCATATATGGCCTTTATTATGTTGAGGAAAGTTCCCTTTATGCTTACTTTCTGCAGGGCTTTTATCATAAATGGGTGTTGAATTTTGTCGAAAGCTTTCTCGGCATCTATTGAGATGATCATATGGTTTTTCTCCTTCAATTTATTAATATGGTGTATCACATTGCTTGATTTGTGTATATTGAAGAATCTTTGCATTCCTGGGATAAACCCCACTTGATCATGGTGTATGATCATTTTAATGTGCTGTTGGATTCTGTTTGCTAGTATTTTGTTGAGGATTTTTGCATCTATGTTCATCAGTGATATTGGACTGTAGTTTTCTTTCTTTGTGACATCTTTGTCTGGTTTTGGTATCAGGGTGATGGTGGCCTCGTAGAATGAGTTTGGGAGTGTTCCTCCCTCTGCAATATTTTGGAAGAGTTTGAGAAGGATAGGTGTTAGCTCTTCTCTAAATGTTTGATAGAATTCACCTGTGAAGCCATCTGGTCCTGGGTTTTTGTTTGTTGGAAGGTTTTTAATCACAGTTTCAATTTCAGTGCTTGTGATTGTTCTGTTCATATTTTCTATTTCTTCCTGGTTCAGTCTCGGCAGGTTGTGCATTTCTAAGAATCTGTCCATTTCTTCCAGGTTGTCCATTTTATTGGCATAGAGTTGCTTGTAGTAATCTCTCATGATCTTTTGTATTTCTGCAGTGTCAGTGGTTACTTCTCCTTTTTCATTTCTAATTGTATTGATTTGAGTCTTCTCCCTTTTTCTCTTGATGAGTCTGGCTAATGGTTTATCAATTTTGTTTATCTTCTCAAAGAACCAGCTTTTAGTTTCATTGAGTTTTGCTATTGTTTCCTTCATTTCTTTTTCATTTATTTCTGACCTTATCTTTATGGTTTCTTTCCTTCTGCTAGCTTTGGGGTTTTTTTGTTCTTCTTTCTCTAATTGCTTTAGGTGCAAGGTTAGGTTGTTTATTCGAGATGTTTCCTGTTTTTTGATGTAAGCTTGTATTGCTATAAACTTCCCTCTTAGCACTGCTTTTGCTGTGTCCCATAGGTTTTGGGTCGTCGTATCTCCGTTTTCATTTCTTTCTAGGTATTTTTTGATTTCCCCTTTGATTTCGTCAGTGATCACTTCGTTATTAAGTAGTGTATTGTGTAGCCTCCATGTGTTTGTATTTTTTACAGATCTTTTCCTGTGATTGATATCTAGTTTCATAGCGTTGTGGTCGGAAAAGATACTTGATATGATTTCAATTTTCTTAAATTTACCAAGGCTTGATTTGTGACCCAAGATATGATCTATCCTGGAGAATGTTCCATGAGCACTTGAGAAAAATGTGTATTCTGTTATTTTTGGGTGGAATGTCCTATAAATATCCATTAAGTCCATCTTGTTTAATGTATCACTTAAAGCTTGTGTTTCCTTATTTATTTTCATTTTGGATGATCTGTCCATTGGTGAAAGTGGGGTGTTAGAGTCCCCTACTATGATTCTGTTGCTGTCGATTTCCCCTTTTATGGCTGTTAGTATTTGCCTTATGTATTGAGGTGCTCCTATGTTGGGTGCATAAATATTTACAATTGTTATACCTTCCTCTTGGATCGATCCCTTGATCATTATATAGTGTCCTTCTTTGTCTCTTGTAATATTCTTTATTTTAAAGTCTATTTTGTCTGATATGAGAATTGCTACTCCAGCTTTCTTTTGATTTCCATTTGCATGGAATATCTTTTTCCATCCCCTCACTTTCAGTCTGTATGTGTCTCTCGGTCTGAAGTGGGTCTCTTGTAGACAGCATATATATGGGTCTTGTTTTTGTATCCATTCAGCCAGTCTGTGTCTTTTGGTGGGAGCATTTAATCCATTTAAATTCAAGGTAATTATTGATATGTATGTTCCTATTCCCATTTTCTTAAATGTATTGGGTTTGTTATTGTAGGTGTTTTCCTTCTCTTGTGTTTCTTGCCTAGAGAAGTTCCTTTAGCATTTGTGGTAAAGCTGGTTTGGTGGTGCTGAACTCTCTCAGCTTTTCCTTGTCTGTAAAGGTTTTAATTTCTCCATCAAATCTGAATGAGATCCTTGCTGGGTAGAGTAATCTTGGTTGTAGGTTTTTCTCCTTCATCACTTTAAGTATATCCTGCCACTCCCTTCTGGCTTGCAGAGTTTCTGCTGAAAGATTAGATGTTAACCTTATGGGGATTCCCTTGTGTGTTATTTGTTGTTTTTCCCTTGTTGCTTTTAATATGTTTTCTTTATATTTAATTTTTGACAGTTAGATTAATATGTGCCTTGGCGGGTTTCTCCTTGTATTTATCCCGTATGGGACTCTCTGTGCTTCCAGGACTTGATAAACTATTTCCTTCCCCATATTAGGGAAGTTTTCAAATATAATCTCTTCAAATATTTTCTCAGTCCCTTTCTTTTTCTCTTCTTCTTCTGGGACCCCTATAATTCGAATGTTGGTGCGTTTAATGTTGTCCCAGAAGTCACTGAGACTGTCCTCAGTTCTTTTCATTCTTTTTTCTTTATCCTACTCTACAGTAGTTATTTCCACCATTTTATCTTCCAGGTCACTTATCCGTTCTTCTGCCTCAGTTATTCTGCTATTGATCCCATCTAGAGTATTTTTAATTTCATTTATTGTGTTTTTCATCGTTGCTTGGTTTCTCTTTAGTTCCTCTACGTCCTTATTAAAAGTTTCCTGCATTTTGTCTATTCTATAAATTTATTTATTTATTTATTTTAACTGTGTTGGGTCTTCGTTTCTGTGCGAGGGTCCTCTGTAGTTGCGGCTAGCGGGGGCCACTCTTCATAGCGTTGCACGGGCCTCTCAACATTGCGGCCTCTCCTGCTGCGGAGCACAGGTTCCACACGCGCAGGCTCAGTAGTTGTGGCTCACGGGCCCAGTTGCTTCACGGCATGTGGGATCTTCCCAGACCAGGGCTGGAACCCGTGTCCCCTGCATTGGCAGGCAGATTCTCAACCACTGCACCACCATGGAAGCCCCTGTCTATTCTATTTCCAAGATTTTGGATCATCCTTACTATCATTATTTTGAATTCTGTTTCAGGTAGACTACCTATTTCCTCTTCATTTGTTAGGTCTGGTGTGTTTTGACTCTGCTCCTTCATATGCTGTGTGTTTTTCTGTCATCTCATTTGGCTTATCTTACTGTGTTTGGGGTCTCCTTTTCACTGGCTGCAGGTTCGTAGTTCCCGTTGTTTTTGGTATCTGTCCCCAGTGGCTAAGTTTGGTTCAGTGGGTTGTGTAGGCTTCCTGGTAGAGGGAACTAGTGCCTGAGTTCTGGTGGATGAGGCTGGATCTTGCCTTTCTGGTGGGCACGTCCACGTCTGGTGGTGTATTTTGGGGTGTCTGTGGCCTTATTATGATTTTAGGCAGCCTCTCTGCTAATGGATGGGGCTGTGTTCCTGTCTTGCTAGTTGTTTGGCATAGGGTGTCCAGCACTGTAGCTTGCTCTTCATTGAGTGAAACTGGGTCTTGATGTTGAGATGGAGATCTCTGAGAGATTTTTGCCATTTGGTATTACGTGGAGCTGGGAGGTCTCTTGTGGACCAGTGTCCTGAAGTTGGCTCTCCCACGTCAGAGGCACGGCCCTGATGCCTGGCTGGAGCACCAAGAGCCTTTCATCCACACGGCTCAGAATAAAAGGGAGAAAAAATAGAAAGAAAGAAAGAAAGAGGCTATAATATAGTGAAGTAAAATAAAGCTATTATAAAGCAAAGCTATACAGATAAAATCTCACCCAGAAGCATATACATATACACTCACAAAAAAAGGAAAAGGGGAAAAATTAATATATCCTGCTCCCAAAGTCCACCTCCTGAATTTGGGATGATTCGTTGTCGCTTCAGGTATTCAAGAGATGCAGGTACATCACGTTTTTTGTGGAGCTTTAATCCACTGTTTCTGAGGCTGCTGGGAGAGATTTCCCTTTCTCTTCTCTGTTCACACAGCTCCCGGGGTTCAGCTTTGGATCTGGACCCGCCTCTGAGTGTAGGTCGCCTGAGGGCGTCTGTTCCCGCCCAGACAGGACGGGGTTAAAGGAGCCGCTGCTTCGGGGGCTCTGGCTCACTCAGGCGGGGGCAGGGAGCGGTACGGAGGGGGCGGGGCGAGCCTGCGGTGTCAGAGGCGTCGTGACGTTGCAGCAGCCCGAGGCGCGCCGTGCGTTCTCCCGGGGAAGTTGTCCCCGGATCACGGGAGCCTGGCCGTGGCTGGCTGCACCGGCTCCCGGGAGGGGCGGTGTGGAGAGTGACCTGTGCTCGCACACGGGCTTCTTGGTGGCGGCAGCAACAGTCTTAGCGTCTCATGCCCATCTCTGGGCTCCGCGCTGACAATTGCGGCTCGCACC
The DNA here is from genome assembly GCF_949987535.1 of Balaenoptera acutorostrata. Lineage (NCBI taxonomy): Eukaryota > Metazoa > Chordata > Mammalia > Artiodactyla > Balaenopteridae > Balaenoptera > Balaenoptera acutorostrata. Next base: position 5,213,969 of record NC_080068.1, read on the forward strand.
CGTCTCTGGAGCTCGTTTAGGCGGCGCTCTGAATCCCCTCTCCTCGTGCACCAGGAAACAAAGAGGTAAGAAAAAGTCTCTTGCCTCTTCGGCAGCTGCAGACTTTTCCCGGACTCCCTCCCGGCTCGCCGTGGCACACTAACCCCTTCAGGCTGTGTTCACACTGCCAACCCCAGTCCTCTCCCTGCGATCCGACCGCAGCCCGAGCCTCAGCTCCCAGCCCCGCCCGCCCCGGCGGGGGAGCAGAGGAGCCTCTCGGGCTGGTGAGTGCTGCTCGGCGCCGAGCCTCCGTGTGGGAATCTCTCCGCTTTGCCCTCCGCACCCTTGTGGCTGCGCTCTCCTCCGCGGCTCTGAAGCTCCCCCCTCCGCCACCCGCAGTCTCCGCCCGCGAAGGGGCTCCTAGTGTGTGGAAACCTTTCCTCCTTCACGGCTCCCTCCCACTGGTGCGGGTCCCGTCCCTATTCTTTTGTCTCTGTTGTTTCTTTTTTCTTTTGCCCTCCCCAGCTACGTGGGGAGTTTCTTGCCTTTTGGGAGGTCTGAGGTTTTCTGCCAGCGTTCAGTGGGTGTTCTGTAGGAGCAGTTCCACGTGCAGATGTATTTCTACTGTATCTGTGGGAAGGAAGGTGATCTCTGCGTCTTACTCTTCCGCCATCTTCTCTACTCCACCTAGGATATTACTCTGTGGCAGTTTTCTGATAGCTTTGAAATAAACTAGCCCTAAGAATTGAGGTAAGCAGCATGAAATGCTGGACTTGCACAGCTTCAGAGAAGCATTACCTATAAAAAGCAAAATCTGGGCTTATATTTTGAGATATGATTACATACAAAGAATAAGGCAAGGATTCCAGTCCAGATATAGCCCTATGAATTCTGGATTTGCTTAGCCAGACCTCACAATTGTATATGCCAATTCCTTTCAATAAATACATGTAACAATGTAACATTGAATAACTAACTCATGCATGTCTGAAATTTCTATCCCATTAGTTCTGCTTCTCTGGTTGAATCCTTCCCAATGCTCCAACCCCCTTTTAACTCAGTTGAGACTCCTTAGTTAGAACAAGCAAATTATAAAGAAATTTGGTACCAAAGAGAGTCTAGATAGTTGTTTACTGTGTACAGAATAGTGGCTGGGATTCCCAGTTGATGAACATAGATAACACCCAGCCAAACTAGTTACAGATGTTGTCTTCCTTTCCAAATGTCTGGTTTCTATTGGGTTATCAGCTATTCTTCTTTAATGGAGAAAACACAAAAAGGACCTTTTTGTTCTAAATAATCATGAAAATGTCATGCTGAATAATATGTCGGCACATTCAATGAGAAAGAATAAAAAAGAGGTAAGTTTTTTGCAATTACCAGATGCAGTGGTGTCATTTTAATTTATACCCATTACATAAAAAAAAAAGAAAAGAAAATTGACATTGCTTACAAAAGATAAACCAAAATAAAAGTTAAATTAAGTTGTAATGAATGACTTAACATTTTTAAAAAATTCTAAAAATATATAGTTAAATATATAAAAGTGTAAAATCATTGTGCCTATATTTCTCTCACCTTAAAATTAATCATATTATAAGAGATAAACACACACACATAGTCATATATAACTACTAGTTAGTGATGAGATCCAGTTATTCACATTTTTTTGTCATTTAAAGTAAATTATTTAATAGTCCCCATTTGGTCAGTTATCTACATATTTATTTTGAATTTTAAAGCAAGTGTTACCTCTTTTATGTTTAGACTGTGCAGAGAATAAACTAAACTTCAGTTATTTTCATATGTGTGTTAAACAATAATTTTCCCATGTTGCACTCTAAGTCAAAGATCCCAAAGAATTCCAATCATTTGACTACTATTTTTTTATAATATTGTTTTAAAATAACAACCAGAAACTGCCTAGATCATTTACATCATCTAACATTTCTAGAATAATCTATGTTATAGGACTATCGCTAGTTCATTGCCTTCTTGTTTAAAATTATTGAAAGATCACGTGGATGACAATTCATATCTACGAAATTACTCTTAATACTCAACATAAGTGTAAGCTATGTATATTACTGTTTTATTTGCATTGTTTATTTGTATTTAGTTCATGATAAGGGGAAACTTTGTGTATCCTACAGTAGTGTGATTTTAAGTAAGTCTTTTGATATGCTTAATATTATTTTCATCAAGAATTACTAGTTGGCACAGAATGAAACATCTGGAATCAGCTTTGGCACTGTGATGTCCACATTCCACCAGGTGTAAGATATTGGATAACTTTCTCCATCAGCACGCTTTTCCATGAGCCAGTCTGCAAACACAGAGATGCTGCATATTGAAGAGCATCACCCAGGGACTATTCTATTCACACTCCAGCTCCTCCTCTCTTTTCTCTTCCTACTGTGTATTTGTATGATTTCTCTTGAGCACTTCTGAAAACACTACCAGGAGAAATTTGACTGATCCATCAGAATCACTTATATAAAACTTAGAGACTTGTGAAAGGAAAGAGGCTTTCTAAGGAATAAACAATACATCTATAAAATTTATGCATATATACTTTCCTTCTAGAAGTAAGCATCTCAGCCATAAGGAGATAGGTGGTTCGTGTATCACTGGTCATTGGATAATCTTCTTTACCTCAGTAAAAGCAAGAGCACAACCATCGCCAATCTCCAAAGAATTGATGAGTGCATGATGCTGGTGTCCAGATAACTTGGAGTTGATGTGTCCAGTAGCTAAATCAGTCCACTGTAGCATCATATCCTGTTTACAGAGGGAAAAGTAACGCTCACATTCCCAAACCCCAACTCTTCACTGGTTATCAAAGATTTCAGATCAAGACCATGGACGATGTTTCTTTCCACCCAAAGTCCTTGCCTTTGGGAATCCAATGGGTGAGAGCAGGGGTTATCTGGTTTCTAGAGTAGTTACCCAAGGTCAGCTAAGCACTTCCGCTTTGCAATCCCTCAAAAGCTGGTGGTGCTGAGGACTGTCCCTTTGCTAGCACATTCCCACTGTCTTGCCTTAATCCTCACAGCAGTGCTCCCCAGGGACTTGTTAATGACTTTCTCTTTGGGGGAAACACATGAGAGCCAATGGGCCTGGAAGGATACATAAGGAAACTGGATGGGCCTAAGGAAAGTTTCCAGAATGATCCTTAATGTGGGAGCTTACCAATAGCTAATTCTCTGGGACAGAGGTGCAGGAAAGCTAGAGAAATAGGGCCAAAACCCAAAATAGAGGTAGCATTTTTATAGGAATGGGACGTGTTGTTGAATATAGTAGCAGAATAGATAGTTTTTAGAAGTAATCAGCTAGGAGATTGGAAAGAGTAGTCATCTGGAGAGAATTGCCTCTTTCAGATCAAAACTGTTAATGGTCATTCCAAACATCTGCCATGCAAAGTTCCTTGGACTGGAAGAAGGGTACCGTTTTATTGGCTCAGTGTAAACGTGCCAAAATAACAGTTGAAATTATTTATTGTCACCTTTCTTGATGGCTTCAAAAGACTAATCATTGCAAACAAACATGTGGGTAGAAAAGTCCACCAAAGAAAGGCAATCAACACTCAGTTCCTCCACCCAGACAAAACTAGAAAACTAGGTGTTTGGGAGGGTGGAGACCTTGAGGAATCATACACTACCCTCTCTATGTTTTCATAACTGATTTTAACTTAATACGCAGATGGATGGTTTCCATTGTTTAGATGACGGGCAGCTAGGTGGTCACAACTTGAACAGTGATTTCATTTCAGGTGGTTCCAGAGCTACTCTCTTATGTTTCTAGAGATCACATATGGTGACAACACTGTCTGTCAGGAATGAGAGAAGGTTAATAGTCAATGAGGAATAAAAGCTCAATTGTTAGTTATAAAACAATGCCAACCCCAGGAAGTGGATGGAGGATATAACATCTTTATCACTCTATTCTTATCCTTGATTCAATTAATTATATCTCCTGATAAAAAGGGCTTATATTTGAGTATTCCTTAAGATCAAGGGTTGACTGGGCAAAGGCAAAGAGGATTTTCTGCAAGACTAATGACCATGACAATTCTCTCTGCATTGCTCAGTAAGCAGTCAGCTTGTCCTATTACCAGGAGAATCAGTAGGAAAATCTGTGAATAGTCTCAACATCTTTCAAGGTTTTCCAGTGACATCAGTGCAACGAAGGAGCATCTGGTGCCCAAACTCAGACTGTTATTTTACTATTTTTAAGGACACTCAAATACTGTCTGCATAAAAATACAGAACATATTTTGGGAAACTTTCTTTCTTGGAGAACAGTGTTATTTCTAGCTCTGTCTGGTCCAAACATTCCTCTCCACAGGATGCCAAGAGAAAAGGGAACCGTTTTCTTCATCCTGTTGGTAACTTTCTTCTTGTAATTCTAGTTTCTAAATATGACCCCTGAACTGTTGTCTGAGCCCTTCCCTCAGCATGTGATAATAAATCCATCATTATATTACACAAAAATTGCAATGAATTTCTCTTAGCTTCTCAAATCATTTCTAGACAGTAAGAAGAAGGAGGAGAATGATGCTGACAGTGTAATGTATTCCCTCACACTTTTTTCATGTGCTTTGACCTTAGCAAAATGATACACATTTATAGATAGCTATATAGATACATAGATATATAGATATAGATAGATATTTCCTAGACCAGTGAGTAAAAGGATTTACATATAAAACACATTTTGTGGCTTTGACTCTATAAACACCTACTAACGTGGTCTTTACAAATTCTCACAGTCAGTGAAATTGTATGCTCTAAATTAGCTCATATCTAAACAACACTAGCATAGAGATATATGTATATACCAATTCATACAATTCATGGAACATGACAATAAAAATTGCTCAAATTTCTAATAGCAAATTGTTTATACTAGTAACGTCATCATGGTTTCCACAGCAGGTTCGTAAATCCTGGAGGTTTTGGTCTTGACTGTCAGAGCCAGGCAGAGAAAATAAAATTATCCTAAATAATGACTTTGTTTTCATCAACTAAAAAGAAGCCCAGATTCTCAAACAAATTTGTGTTCTTGAAGTTGTGGAGAGAAAATATCAAGATTGCTAACTTATAAGAGAAATACTTCAGGTTCCTGAATTTATTGAAAGCACAGATTTAATCAATAGTTTTGTATTATACCTGAGTTCCAAAATCTAAGATGAATGCCCAGAGAAAAACCTGACAAATTTGAGGGGACAGATGTTTTTTTTTTTTTTTTTTTAATTTATTTATTTATTCATTTATTTAATTTTTGGTTGCATTGGGTCTTTGCTGCTGCACGCGGGCTTTCTCTAGTTGCAGTGAGCGGGGGCTACTCTTTGTTGTGGGGCGCAGGCTTCTCATTGCGGTGGCTTCTCTTGTCGCGGAGCACAGGCTCTAGGCGCGCAGGCTTCAGTAGTTGCGGCACACAGGCTTCAGTAGTTGTGGCTCGCGGGCTCTAGAGCTCAGGCTCAGTAGTTGTGGCGCACGGGCTTAGTTGCTCCGCGGCATGTGGGATCTTCCCGGGCCAAGGCTCGAACCCGTGTCCCCTGCATTGGCAGGCGGATTCTTAACCACTGCGCCACCAGGGAAGCCCGAGACAGATGTTTTAACCTCTATACAGTATTACTTCTAGAGCAGCATACAGAAAATCATTAAAATAGAATTATATTCTTTACCTGAATCTGTGAAAGATTACTGAAAGGTATCTAATTAAAAATTCATGTCGGGCTTCCCTGGTGGTGCAGTGGTTGGGAGTCTGCCTGCCGATGCGGGGGACGCGGGTTCGGGCCCTGGTCTGGGAGGGTCCCGCGTGCCGCGGAGCGGCTGGGCCCGTGAGCCACAACTGCTGGTCCTGCGTGTCTGGAGCCTGTGTTCCGCAGCGGGAGAGGCCATGATGGTGGGGGGCCCGTGCACCGCGATGAGGAGTGGCCCCTGCTCGCCGCAGCTGGGGAGAGCCCTCGCACAGAAACAAAGAGACCCAGCTCAGCCAAAAATAAATAAATAAATAAATAAATTTATAAAAAAAAAAAAAAATTCATGTCAACAGTTTCCCAAATTTCTTTTTTCCACCCAATTTTCTTGACAAAGAACTTCTGAAGCTTCTCATTGATCTAAATCCCAGCTCAACAATCTACATCTCATCTCACAAGAGTGCTTTTCCTCTTTCTGCCTCCTAGCTCTTTCAAGAGCCTTTTGTTAAGTTAAGCAACTAGTCTCTTTTCCATTAATTAAAATAACTTTTATTCAGAATACAAAATAGTGATGAAAAACAATCAGACTGATACAGTGATTTTAGAGGTTAGTGGTAGGAGGTACAACTCTTAATGTTCACACGCAATTTTTTTTCCGTTCCCACGTATATTTGTCACCTGATAACTGTCTGATACTAAGGAAGGAAGGTGAGAGAGTAAAAGTCTAAGAACATGTGATTATGTGGAAAACCAGCAGAGAAATAACCTCTTCATATCAGCATTTCCCTGCTTCTGACATACATTGCATGAACGCCCATGACTATTCTGGGAGAGAGATTTATTTTCCTTCCATAAGTGAAACTCAGAAAGTAGTATGGTTTTTATTATCTATATTGAAATTCCCCATGAAGTTTTATCTTGAAAAGCAAGAAGCATCTTTTCTCTTCACATGTATTCAGTAAATGCAAGTGCAAAATGGAAGATATCATAAATGTAAGTTCAAATTGTTAAAACAATTTTTGTTAATTGAAAAATAAGGTGGGTTTAAAATATCTGGAAAGAAAGCATTCCTACACTATTTGTTGAGGTTGTAGGCACAGCTGCCTGGGAATGGGATTCAGTCTGTTATCTGCCCTTCTCTGGGGTCATTGGCATATTTGGTTTCATGAAAGGTCATGGTCACAGATGTGATTTCCACTGGTATCCATGAATGATACTAGGATTTAAACTGTGTAGTTAGATAACTGTAATGCTAAGTGCATTAGTTTGGACCATTAGAATCCACAAGAAAACTGGGGATACATTCTTAACACCATACTGTGTCTGTTTGCCTTTACCTTTTGAATGAACTTAAATTCACCTCTTTGGACGTTACCCAGAAATTCACCACTCATAGTGTTTGCCATCCCTCATCCCATTCCTCAGAAATAAAATTTGATTATACACATGCATTTTATATCTGCTTCAAAGGACTTTGAACAGTTCTAATGTGGTTACCAACACAAAAATTTCAGTATTTTATGAAACTTCAAAATATTCTATTTTTTCTTGCTTTATATCACAATTCAGTATTATAACTGTCAATTTGCTCCATGCTTACTTATACCATTCATATCATCTATTTATTGTCTTTTCCTTGTCTTATAAAACAATTTGGGACAGGTAAAGTAGAAGTCTTACTATATACATTTCTTAACTCCTTCCCTGTGTTTTTCTCATCAACATTTACTGAAACCAGTTTTGAAACCAAGATGTTTGTCATCTTGGTATGCTGTCACGTTCATCCATGTCACTCTCTTCTGATAGTGTTACAACCACAGTTTGACTGTCTAAGCCCTTTGATCATATCATCTAAGTGCATTATTGCCGCAAACATTATATTCAGTCACTAAAAAGTTTTGTGATGCTTTATGTCCAAAAAAATAAACTGAAATTTAAACATTCCAAAATTTTAACAATTTTGAGCATAAGACCATTAAAGATTATTTGGTAAAAAATATTCTAAGATTACAAACAATAAAAATCATCTTGCACTTATATATGAATTGAAGTCAAGAAAGTTTAACATTGACATTCTATGGAGGCCATACTTTTTGGCAAATGTCAAACTTACCCTGTTTAAAGACAGTCATTTTTTAAGGGAGAGTATTTTATCATAGAGGCACAACAATGGAATTTCTGAATATACAATCAGAGTTTGCCCTTTGATTAGCTCTTTGGGTGCAAATAAGTTTCTGTTTTAAATAGAAAAGACCTAAATACTATTATTCTTAGAATTCTCATTATTTTAATTACAGAAACTATGATATGTTTTCCCAAAGGTTAATTTGCTTTAGAATTTGTAGCACAATTATTTGTTATACAGTATTCCAATTTCCCCAGAGTGGAAGTGATACTAATAAAAGAAAGGATGAAGAAATTTAAAGTTACAATTAATTAAATATGTAAGTCTACATATTGGAGCTTATAGAACAGTTACATCTTTTAGTTATTCAAACTAGTTTGAATGGAAAACTGATTGAATCTATGTGCACATGTTCTAATAATAATCGCTCCTGAAGTCAAACAGTTATTCAAACCCTTTGCTTATCTTTAATTGACTCTATAGTGTGTGATCCACAGATGTTATCTCACCAGGATTTATTTTAAGTTCCCAACTCCAGCTCATCCCCCCCACCTACCTAATAATATAACTTGCCTCACATCTAATAGAAAAATCTGAGTTTTTCACATATCCTGATCTCCTCTCAGTACTGCAATAAATACACATGTACCATTTGTAAAATTAACTTGAAATAATATCTGGTCTATGATCTGCGGTTTTGGTCGAATGAATATGGCCTTCGTTTCTAACAAGTTCAAGCCCTTTTTTTTTCTTTTCTTTTTTTTTAAATTGAAGTGCAGTTGATTTACAATGCTGTGTCACTTTCATGTGTCCAGCAAAGTGATTCAGATATATATATAATATATACATGTAATATATATAATATTCCATAATATTCTTTTCCATTATGGTTTATTACAGGATATTGAATATATTCCTTGTGGTATACAGTAGGTCCTTGTTGGTTATCTATTTTATATATAATAGTGTGTATCTGTTAATCCCAAAGTCCTAATTTATCCCTCCCTCCTTCCCCTTTGGTAACCATAAGTTTGTTTCCTATGTCTCTGAGTCTATTTCTATTTTGTATATAAGTTCATATGTATCATTTTTTTTTAGATTCCACATATAGGTGATATCATATGCTATTTGTCTTTCTTTGTCTGACCTACTTCACTTAGTATGATAATATCAAGGTCCAAAAGTGTTCCTTTCTCTATGTCTTTAAATAGCCTCAAGTTGTTCATATTTTTAAATTGATTAACTTAAACATCTTTTAGTAACTAGTTGACCTCTCATTAAAACTCCTTGAAAGAAGGTTTACTCAGAACCTTCACGTGCTCTTATTTTCATATTCTTCCATTTGGCTCCCACCTTTGCACTACTCTACACACAGGTGGCCTGAAGTTTACAAAATATTCTCCAATCTTTTACATTATACTACTCCTTGATTCCTCTGAAGCATTTGGTGCCTCAGATCAACCATTACTTATAAATTTCTCTTTCTTCCTCTTAAGATATTTTGCACTTTGGGTGCTCTTGATATATTTATAAACTTCTTTTCTGAATCACTGTCTTTCTTTCCTTTGCTACCCTCTAGATCTTAGTGTCCCTAAAGTTTGAGTTCCTTTGTGTTAAAATTAATCTTCAAAACTCCAATTAAGCTTTTATAACTCTTAAATTACAAACAGATGTTGATTAAATCTACTGTTATGACTTAAATTTACATTGATTTCTCCTTTACTTTCATGTCTCCAGAACTGAGAAATGTTAAGTATTCAGATCAAACTTGCTCACCAAGTACTTAGTGATGATTCAAAAGAATAACATTAGATGAAAATAAAACAACACAGAAAACAAATGTTCAGGAAAACTTTACAAACTAGATTGGCAATGGATTTCTTAACTGTAACATGGATGCTAGAAAATGTAGCAGTAGTGCTTTGAACATTGTAGATACAATTATTTTCTACCAGGAAAACTCAGCCAAACTATCATTCATGTGGGAGGAGTTTAAACAAGAATGGCAGATATATGATCATTTAGAAAGTTGATCCTTGCAGCTGCCTTTGTTAAGAAATTGTTGAGAATGTATTCTGGCTTATTGAGACTGTTAACAAAGAAGACAAATCTAGAAACCAGGTAACAGTGGCTCTTACTATCAGTAAGTTCCAAGGAGACAGCGTGACTGCAGGTTAGAGAACAAAGTTTTAGTGAAAGAATGGAGATTGAAAGAGGAGTGTCTCAGAGGGACAACAAACAAACTCAGAAAATGAGAAAGTTTGACTGAGGGAGCAGAACATAAAATTAAGACATGATAAAAATAGTCCCAAAAGAAGATTTTATAAGATGGGCAAAAATCAATAACACTATTACCCCAATACTACTGCTACTACTACTACTGTCTTCAAGACAATCTATGAATAGAGTATGAGACAAATTAAATATGACAATAATAGTATAAAGTTCTCTGGTATTTATTTCAAAATATAGAGTCAACTTATGGAGAAAGAACAAAGGAATCCTACCATGGGGTGTACAAGTAAAAGTGCAGGTGATGAAAGGTGAGATGTGAAAGTGGAAATGTGGGAACTTGTACATCAATGATAGCCTCATCTTATAAAGTGGAAAGACAAGCAATGCCGGTAAATATTGACCTTAACATAATCGGGATTTCATATATATTTTAAAATCAGAAGTGTAACTAAAAGATTAATTAAAATAATATATCATATATATTAAATACCTGTCAAAAATTAAAGTAAAAATATATATTGGACATTTAAATTTTATGGAGCATATTTTTATATTGATGTGATACATAAGGTAAGATCTTTTAAAGGAGATAAATATAATAGGACTTATTAAACAGATATCACCATGGATGGACCTAGAAAATATCATACTAAGACAGAGAAAGACAAATACTATATAATATCACTTATAATATGTGGAATCTAAAAGAAATAATACAAATGAATCTATATACAAAAGAGGAACAGACTCACAGACAGAAAGCAAACTTATGTTTACCAAAGGGGAAAGGGAGTGGGGAAGGGATAAATTAGGAGTTTGGGATTAACAGGTACACACCAATATACATAAAATAAATAAGCAACAAGAATTTACTGTATAACACAGGGAATAATATTCAGTATCTTGTAATAACCTATAATCGAAAATAATCTGAAAAAATACATATAAATGAATCACTTTGCTGTATACCTGAAACTAACACAATATTAACTATACTTCAATAAAAAATAGTAATGGCACATTTATTTTGCCCATTATGCAGTAGGATATGTTTATTCTCTGTTTTCTTTTTTTTTCTAATAATATTTCTCTGAACTGCCTGCAGCCACTGGGAGATCTTGTTTTGGTTTGGTTTGGTTTGGTTTTATGTAGTGATAAAATCAAACATGGTCCAATGTAAAATCCACTCTGCCTTGGTGTTCTGCTCTTCTCAAGCCTATAATTATTGATACATTGATTCCTGGTTCAACGTGATGGCATCACACTAAATCCCCTCTCAACAAAAAGAGTCAAGCATAAAATAATTTTACTTACCAGCAACAGTAAGTTTTTAGATGTGTAGGAATTAGATCCCACCTCTTCAAAAGTGTCCACCCACTTAGACAGCCAACTATTTCAGGTAGAACAGTTATTTGTCGATCAGGTTCTTCGTACCTACAAATGTATCGTACAGGCCATCATGCCCATCATTTTAAATCACTCTGTGTCATAAGGATGTCACCATAAGACAAACGTCCCATTCTCAGAGAAAATGGTGTTAATGCACAGAGATAATTTGGATTTGGAAACTGAAGTTACATTTCAAATAGTCAATTTTAGTAAAGACATGAGAAAGTCTTTTTTAACTTGGCTGCCCTTTTGTGGTAATTTTTGTTTTTTTTTTCCAGTCCTGAAGCTCTCTTATTTCCAAACACTTGGTTATTTTCTCACCATGGGAATTTCTGTCACAATCTACATATAACAGTGACTAATTTAAATTCAGTCCTTTCATCTTTTTCTAGGCTCCTGATGTCCTCCTCTAAGATCATTAAACCGTTTTGTCAAAACTACATATAGATTTCTGTTTTACTGTAACACGTTTCCACATTCTCATCCTCAATGTATCTTCAAATTAGAGAAGGACATCCTATTACCCATGCTTTGAAAATACGATTTGATGGCTGGCCAACATTTTAAAATCTTCTCTACAGCCAACAAAAATGATAACCATCGTTTTTGCCATCTCTTTACTTTTCTATTAAGGTGAAATTTCATTAAGTGCTTCTACATTGTCTTAAGAAAACTGAAAAGTGAGAAAGTGAAGAAAATCTTTATTAAGAAAGCCTCAGTATCCCAAACGCTACTCCTTGTTGACAGTGTTATGTACAAAGTATGCAGAATATTTAGCACGTAAGGTATTTTCATTTTATTTGTTAAGAAGTTTATAGAAAAAATGGAATTTGCCAGAATTTACATTTGCATTGTGTGCCTGCCAAACATGCAGATGGATGAACAAAGTCTAGTTTGTATTTGGACAAGATATCAACAATCTTGTGTCTCATGTTTGCTGTAGTTTTATTATAATCCTCATAGAAATCAAGAAGATTACTTGAAACTCCACATTTCAAAACAAAGAACTTAAAAGCAAGAGGATAATTTTTAAAAATGTCTTCCCTTTTTTTGGCCATGATTCAACAACAAGCCTAATAAACTCTAGGGAACATGGTTATGGGTAAGTCCCCTACATACGAACGAGTTCCATTCCGAGAACACTTCTGTAAGTCCAAACTGTTCCAAAGTCCAACAAAGTTAGCCTAGGTACCCATTTAACACAATCGGCTAGATAGTACTGTACTGTAATAGGTTTATAATACTTTTCACACAAATACATAAAAAACAAGCAAACACAAAAAATAAACATTTTTAATCTTACTGCACAGTATCTTGAAAAGTACAGTAGTACAGGATAACAGCTGTCATACAGGGGCTAGCATTGAGTGAACAGGCAAGAAATAAAGATACTGTGCTACTGTACTCTATACAGTACTGTACAGTAAAGTACACAAAAGCACAACCACTTGTAGAGGATGCACGCACATGACAATGTATGCCAGACACATGAACTAACAACGTGATTAGACATGCGGTCGCACGCTCGCATCTTTGAAAGTTCGCAACTTGAAAGTTCGTATGTAGGGGACTTACTGTGTTTGAATTGAGCAAAACAAAATAACAGAATACCTTAATATTTACTAGAAAAGGCATCAGAATTACTCTGATAATTTAGTAGTTTTTATGACTTTTTTGTTAGTTTTAATGTGGCTTACATTTTATTAAATGTGACTTTGTTATGGTAGTTCCTTTAGATATTCTTAGTAAAGGCTGACATTTTACAAATTAAAAAATATATATTCATATAATTATATTAATTTATATTCAAATACTTCACACATATCTATTATGGTATCAAAATATGTTTGAAAATCTTACAAGTGTAGTTGTAATCACCTTTTTCTTTACCATTAATATTATTTTTATTTGAGGAAATAAGTGCTAGCATTTTCTACTTAGTACCTCAGAATATGTTATTTTTACATTGTTTTGTCTTTTCAGTGTAAGCACATTACGTTTTATTGGTTTTATTCATTTATGGGAATTGCAAATGTCATCAATTCTAATTTTCAAAACACATAATAGTGACCTCTTGAAAATTTCTAGTAGATTAATAAATACTTTATTATTAGAGCTGCACGGAATCTATTCAAAATGTTGCTGCCATGCAAGTATTCACTACTACAGATTAGATACTTGCATTGTTTTAAAACATTTCTAATCTGTACCTAAGTCAGTAGTTAAAAGTTAAATGATGTCTGTATACTTTTTTAGTAAATTAGTTTGTATTACAGGCACATTTTTCAGTATGTTATGTAAAAGAAAAAAACCTGGTAGATATTTATAAACAGTGGTGCTAAATGCATTTTTAATATAATTTATGGATCATTGTTTAATGTAATTTGCAAATATATCATGTTACATTTTTCATAAGTCGTATCCTTAATGTATGAAAAGCATAAATCCGTGGTATAAGGAGAACTACGGGTGTTGCTTCTGTAAATAATACAAACAAACCTCAATACTTTGATAGATTTATAGACAAATGTCATTGTTCTGAAAGAGAAGAGAAACCCCATGTGCACTAAATTAGGAGTAAAGTACAAACTGAAAGTGAAAACCTGTGCTTCCTTTGAGATTGGTGAGAAAGATAGCAGGCATAAGGAGGAGGGAATGAGAAGGGACTTGGGATTTGGAGCACGTGATCACAGACAGGAGAGAAACCCGGAGAGATGATGTACTTAATCTTGCATGCTAATCGTACTGATCTGAACATTCAACAAGCATCCAATGTCATTCTCTCTAAATGACTGCCCAAACAATTTTTCCTCAAATAGATCATAAACCTTTTCTGCTGAGTGTTTAAAATAAAGATGAGATCAACTTCTTTCTTCCTGTGCATTCTCCCTTTGGTTCCTTATTTTATTTTTTTTAAACAACAGCCATTTATTTATTTTTAAATTTACTTATTTATTTTTGGCTGTGTTGGGTCTTCGTTTCTGTGCAAGGGCTTTCTCTAGTTGCGGCGAGCGGGGGCCACTCTTCATCGCGATGTGCGGGCCTCTCACTATCGCGGCCTCTCCCGCCGCGGAGCACAGGCTCCAGACGCGCAGGCTCAGTAGTTGTGGCTCACGGCCCTAGTTGCTCCGCGGCATGTGGGATCTTCCCAGACCAGGGCTCGAACCCGTGTCCCCTGCATTAGCAGGCAGATTCTCAACCACTGCGCCACCAGGGAAGCCATGTTTCCTTACTTTTTATAAGCTTTAATGTTGTGTACAAGAACTATATTCATCGGTAATGACTGATTCAAAGATGTCATGGTTTCGTTTTGTTTTAAATGTTAATTTTAAATAAAATTTGGATATATCTAAGGTGTACAACATAATGTAATGATACATATATATATGTATACATAGTGAAACGATCGCTACAGTCAAGCCATTAACATATCTTCTCACAGTTACCTGTTTTCTGTGGTGAGAGCACCTGAAGCCTACTATATTAGCAAATTTTCAGTATTCAGTGTAGTATTATTAACTGTACACATCATGCTATACATTAAATCTCTAGGCTTCTCCATCTTACATAACTGCAACTTTGTACTCTTAAACCAGCATCTCCCCATCTCTCCCACCTCCCCTCCCCTGATAATCACCATTCCACTCTCTGCTTCTATGTATTTTTTGGACTCAACATATAAATGAGATCATGCAGTATTTTCTTTCTGCGTCTGGCTTATTTGGCTCACTAGTCCTCCAGGTTCATCCATGTTGTTGCAAATGGCAGCCACTCTTTGTTTTTTGAGACTGAACTATATAGATAGATAGATAGATAGATAGATAGATGATAGATAGATAGATAGATGATAGATATAGAGAGAGACAGGATGTTTGGTTGTTTCCATGTGTTGGCTCTTACGAATTGTGCTGCAGTGAACATGGGGGTGCAGCTATTTCTTCAAGGTACTGACCTCATTTCCTTTGGATATATACCCAGAAGTGAAATTGCTGGGTCATATGGCAGTTCTTTTTTTAATTTTTTTGAGGAATCTCCATACTGTTTTCCACAGTGGCTGTTCCAGTTTACATCCCCGTCAACAATGTACAGGTTCCCTTTTCTCCACTTCCTCACCAACACTTGTTATTTCTTGTCTTTTTTTTTTTTTTAATATTTATTTATTTATTTATGGCTGTGTTGGGTCTTCGTTTCTGTGCAAGGGCTTTCTCTAGTTGCAGCGAGCGGGGGCCACTCTTCATCGCGATGTGTGGGCCTCTCACTATCACAGCCTCTCTTGTTGCGGAGCACAGGCTCCAGATGCGCAGGCTCAGTAGTTGTGGCTCACAGCCCTAGTTGCTCCGCGGCATGTGGGATCTTCCCAGACCAGGGCTCGAACCTGTGTCCCCTGCATTGGCAGGCAGATTCTCAACCACTGTGCCACCAGGGAAGCCCTATTTCTTGTCTTTTTGATACTAGCTATCTTGTAGGTGTGGGGTAATGTCTTATTGTGGTTTCATTTGAATTTTCCTGTTGATTAGTAATGTTGAGCACCTTTTCATGTACCTGCTGGTCATTTGTATGTCTTTTTTGCAAAATTGTCTATTCAGATCCTTCTCTGATTTTTAATTGTGCTGTTCATTTTTTTGTGCTTGAGTCCTGTTATGTTGCTTATAATTTAAAATCTTAAATTTATTTAAATGTACTTAGTTAATTTTATATGTATTTTCACATTTAATCTGATATTTAAATTACAGAGAAAAATGTTCACATGATCATTCTTTATAGATAAATCACACAGTAATGACTTTCTACTGTATGAAGGGTTTCATCCTATGTTTGCAGTCACTTCTCTTTTGATAAATTGATGGAACCCACAGGTATGATTCAAAGGATGGGCTTGATGAATTTTCCCAGGGATCATTACCTAATTTCTCTCTTATTTTATTACCAATATTTATAATATGTTGTGTTTGCTTTGTCATGATCTTATTTCTTTTGTAAGACCCCAAAGAAGTTAAACTGAAAAATGAGAAAAATGAGCTTTAGCTTGATTCCCTCCAGGCCTGCATTTGAAAAGGAGAGATCCTGATTCATGGGTTACATTGGGGTCTGTTGAGCAGTTTCAGCCCTGCTTTCTCTTACTGAGGGTATGTGATTCCTTTAGAGTCTCAAAATTTAGAATCTTAATCTCTGAATTTGCATAATTTATAAAAATCTATAGAGTTAATAAGATATACAGTATCACAATACCAATATTACAGAAAACTGTACATAACTCCCCAAACTATCCCCAGAACTTGGAAGGTTAATGCATCAGGAACTCATTACTCAGATCTGTCAAAGGCCACAACAGAAATTCAGTGGTAGCTGATTGAAAAGGGGAGAGAGAAAAATCATCCCTGAGATGTTGATCAGTCCTCTTCAAATGTCCAGAATCCATAACATCTGAACTCAAGTCAACTGGAGAGAAATCAGTAAAATACGGAGATTAAAATGAACTCTCATTATACATTCACCATTTGGGGCAAAAAATTTAATTTTCAGTTCTTGTTTCAAAGTACTTTTGATTAACTATTTCCTTTCCCATATTAGGGAAGTTTTCAACTATCAACTCTTCAAATATTTTCTCAGTCCCTTTCTTTTTCTCTTCTTCTTCTGGGACCCCTATAATTCGAATGTTGGTGCGTTTAATGTTGTCCCAGAGGTCTCTGAGACTATCTCAGTTCTTTTCATTCTTTTTTCTTTATTCTGTTCCACAGCAGTGAATTCCACCATTCTGTCTTCCAGGTCACTTACCCGTTCTTCTGCCTCAGTTATTCTGCCATTGATCCCGTCTAGAGTATTTTTAATTTCATTTATTGTGTTTTTCATCGTTGCTTGGTTCCTCTTTAGTTCTTCTACATCCTTGTTAAATGTTTCTTGCATTTTGTCTATTCTATTTCCAAGATTTTGGATCATCTTTACTATCATTATTCTGAATTCTTTTTCAGGTAGACTGCCTATTTCCTCTTCATTTGTTAGGTCTGGTGTGTTTTGACCCTGCTCCTTCACCTGCTGTGTGGTTTTTTGTCTTCTCATTTTGCTTATCTTACTGTGTTTGGGGTCTCCTTTTCACAGGCTGCAGGTTCGTAGTTCCCGTTGTTTTTGGTATCTGTCCCCAGTGGCTAAGGTTGGTTCAGTGGGTTGTGTAGGCTTCCTGGTGGAGGGGACTAGTGCCTGTGTTCTGGTGGATGAGGCTGGATCTTGTCTTTCTGGTGGGCACGTCCACGTCTGGTGGTGTGTTTTGGGGTGTCTGTGGCCTTATTATGATTTTAGGTAGCCTCTCTGCTAATAGATGGGGCTGTGTTCCTGTCTTGCTAGTTGTTTGGCATAGGGTGTCCAGCACTGTAGCTTGCTGGTCTTTGAGTGAAGCTGGGTCTTGATGTTGAGATGGAGATCTGTGAGAGATTTTCGCCATTTGGTATTACGTGGAGCTGGGAGGTCTCTTGTGGACCAGTGTCCTGAAGTTGGCTCTCCCACCCCAGAGACACAGCCCTGATGCCTGGCTGGAGCACCGAGAGCCTTTCATCCACACGGCTCAGAATAAAAGGGAGAAAAAAATAGAAAGAAAAGAAAGAGGATAAAATAAAATAAAATAAAGCTATTATAATAAAAAATAAGAAAAACATTATTAAGAATAAATGTATTCAGAAAAATTTTTTTTTAATTTTTAAAAATAGATTTATTAATTTTTTATAGTAAAAAAATAAGAAAAAAGTTATTAAGAAAAAGAAAATTTTTAATTTTTTAAAATAAAAAATATTAAAAAACTTATTAAATTTTTTTTAATTTCTAAAAATAGAAAATAAGGAAAAAAATTATTAAGAAAACATTTATTAGGAAAAAAAAATTAAGTAAAAAAAAAAAAAAAAACACACATGGACAGACCTAACCCTAGGACTAATGGTGGAAGCAAAGCTATACAGACAAAATCTCACCCAGAAGCATACACATATACACTCACAAAAAAAGGAAAAGGGGAAAAATTAATATATCCTGCTCCCAAAGTCCACCTCCTGAATTTGGGATGATCCGTTGTCTATTCAGGTATTCCACAGATGCAGGTACCTCAAGTTGTTTGTGGAGCTTTAATCCGCTGCTTCTGAGGCTGCTGGGAGACATTTCCCTTTCTCTTCTCTGTTCACACAGCTCTCGGGGTTCAGCTTTGGATTTGGACCCGCCTCTGCGTGTAGGTCACCTGAGGGCGTCTGTTCCCGCCCAGACAGGACGGGGTTAAAGGAGCAGCTGCTTCGGGAGCGGTACGGAGGAGGCGGGGCGAGCCTGCGGCGTCAGAGGCGTCGTGACGTTGCAGCAGCGTGAGGCGCGCCGTGCGTTCTCCCGGGGAAGTTGTCCCCGGATCACGGGAGCCTGGCCGAGGCGGGCTGCACAGGCTCCCGGGAGGGGCGGTGTGGAGAGTGACCTGGGCTCGCACACAGGCTTCTTGGTGGCGGCAGCAGCAGCCTTAGCGTCTCCTGTCCATCTGTGGGGTCCGCGCTGATGGCCGCGGCTCGTGCCCATCTCTGGAGCTCATTTACGCGGCGATCTGAATCCCCTCTCCTCGCGCACCAGGAAACAAAGAGGTAAGAAAAAGTCTCTTGCCTCTTCGGCAGCTGCAGACTTTTCCCGGACTCCCTCCCGGCTCGCCGTGGTGCACTAACCCCTTCAGGCCGTGTTCACGCCGCCAACCCCAGTCCTCTCCCTGCGATCCGACCGAAGCCGAGCCTCAGCTCCCAGCCCCGCCCGCCCCGGCGGGGGAGCAGAGGAGCCTCTCGGGCTGGTGAGTGCTGCTCGGCGCCGAGCCTCCGTGCAGGAATCTCTCCGCTTTGCCCTCCGCACCCCTGTGGCTGTGCTCTCCTCCGTGGCTCCGAAGCTCCCCCCTCCGCCACCCGCAGTCTCTGCCCGCGAAGGGGCTCCTAGTGTGTGGACACCTTTCCTCCTTCACGGCTCCCTCCCGCTGGTGCAGGCCCCGTCCCTATTCTTTTGTCTCTGTTGTTTCTTTTTTCTTTTGCCCTCCCCAGGTACGTGGGGATTTTCTTGCCTTTTGGGAGGTCTGACGTCTTCTGCCAGCATTCAGTGGGTGTTCTGTAGGAGCAGTTCCACGTGTAGATGTATTTCTGATGTATCTGTGGGAAGGAGGGTGATCTCCGCATCTTACTCTTCCGCCATCTTGCCCCTCCCTCAAAGTATTTTTGTTTAGTGGTATTTTCTCTTTGAAATAGAAGTAAAAGTGAGAAGGGCAATATCTCAGCCTGGCATGTGACAATCCCACGATTCCTCCAAGCTCTTTCCACCTTTTGGCTTTGTGATACAGCTAATCTCAGACTGACCTTGTGGGAACACATGTTACAGATGTCAGAGTATATGAGTGTGTGAGACCCCAGACCCTCTGCCATGCTACTGATGAAGGCAAACTGTAAACGTCGCCTTTATATATTTGGGGACCTTTTATGAAAGGACATTAACTTTTTACAACTACTACAACATTATTCCTTCTTCCAAATAGAAATTTTTAGTAGATTTATTATATTTTTGCTCTATCCTTGTATGTTGGGCAGATATGTTTATTTTTTAAAGTTATCATTGAAAAAGTAGCCACAACATGACCTGATAGAGATTACTTACTGCACATCACTAAGAGATCCTATAAAGTGAGCTGGTTATAGCGCAGAGGGAATATGTAAACTATCTGTACTTGTGGGGAAAAAATAGTGTGCAGGAATACTAGACTAACCAGATGGCTGATTTTTACCTATAGCCTACTGTCTGATCTTTCTTTGGTTATTTATTTATCTATTTATTATTTTATTTATGTATTGAACTTCATTTTATTGAAGTATAATTGATTTATAATGCATTAGCTTCTGGTGTACAAGAAAATGATTCAGTTATACATAATATATATATTTTTTATTTTCTTTCCATTATGGTTTATTACAAGATATTGAATATAGTTCCCTGTGCTACACAGTATTTCCTTATTGTTTATCCATTCTATATATAATAGTTTGCATCTGCTAATCCCAAACTCTCAACAAACCGTCCCCCCCTCCTTCCCCCTTGGCAACCACAAGTCTGTTCTCCATGTCTGTGAGTCTATTTCTGTTTCATAGATAAGTTCATTTGTGTCATATTTTAGATTCCACATATAAGTAATATCATATCATATTTGTCTTTCTCTGTCTGACTTACTTCGCTTAGTATGATAATCTGTAGGTCCATCCATGTTGCTGCAAATGGTATTATTTCATTCTTTTTTATGTCTGGGTAGGATTTCACTGTATATATATATACTACATCTATATACAGTATAGATGTAGTACATTTATCCATTCACCTGTCACCTAGTATCTGATCTTATAATCTTTTATTTATACAATCCCCCGAGTTGTAGTTGGTAATATGGACGTCAAAGCAGAGACTACAGTTCCTGGCTGTAGATGTGGCATTGTGCCTGGTGTGAGATGAGGGGAGTGAGGGGGATAGATGTGTGCTTATCCTGTGCTTCCTTTTCCCATTTCCACAGACTGAGACCCAGAGCAAGAAGCCAAACATCACACTTAAGACGGCAGAACACATGTATCCAATTGGTCTTTGGAGTAAAACGCAACCTAGACATTTCTGTCCATCAACATTTGAGGAGACAGAATGTAATTTCCACCATATTTAGTTAAACTGAAAGGTACACACAAAAGTCATTTCAAATACATTGCCTGAAATTAAATAATATGGATACATCTAACTGCAAAAAGACTGAAGAACAGATTGGTGGTCGCCAAGGGTGGGATGGTGAGAGGGAGGTGGGAATTATGGGTGAAGGAGGCCAAAGGGTACAGACTTCTCATTTATAAGATGAATAAGTCCTGGGGATGGTGACTACAGCTTACAATATTACATTGTGTATTTGGAAGTCCCCAACAGAGTAAATTCTAAAAGTTCTCAAACACACACAACTTGTGACTATGTGAGGTGATGGATGTGTTAACTTTATTGTGGTAATTATTTTGCAATATATACATATATTAAATTATTATGTGTACACCTTACACTTACACAATGTTATATGTCCATTGTATCTCAACTAAACTGGGGGAAAAAAAAAAAAAAGATTGGGATACATAGTCAAGGATCTCCTGGTGTTATTTGCATACTTTAGAGGTTAAAATAAACCCACAAACCACTCACTCTAACATTACATGTAAAATGAAAGTTAAGTTCCCTCTTTATCTTTTTAACACGTTCACTTCCTCCTACCCAGACTTAATTTCTCTACCAACATTGTTTTGTATCCTCACCATGCATTAAAAATTTTAATCAGTCCAAGCTGACAGAACAAAAAAGCAGTTCATATATTTCTTAGATCTGTTTGAACAGATTTAGACTTAGCTTTGAAGTTGGCATACAAAGATATTTTGTTTGCCATATTCCTTTACACAATGTTTTGCAGTTACTATCTTATACATGATTAATATTTTTATATAGAAATATTTCCTGCTTCTAGATGCAGTCAAATGATAAAAATACATCTACTGAATTCCAGAAAATCTTCTAAAATACCTCAGAAAATGATTTATCTGTTTTTATATCTGTTGATTAAAACAATGGTGATGGTGTTTGTTTTTTTTTTTTAAATTAATGAAATTAGAGAATATTTACTACATCACATCAATGCTAAATCTTTACTGAAAGAAAAATTGTACATAAGTAAATATATTTAAGCCAGCAGCACCACATAGTAAATCAGCCAGAGTATAGTTTTAGAACATTTCTAAATGGGTAAAGATATAATATTCAGATGCCTAAATAAGGAATAAGAACACTATTTAAAAAATAACCTACATAGTCTCAGAAGACTCTCAGAAGAGCCTGTTTGTAAAGAGCATTTGTAAGAACAGTTCTTTAGTTACAGAAAAAATGACTAAGATGTCTATGTGACAGCAGGACTTGGTCTACACATTTTAATTGCAAAGCTTAATAAATAAAAGGGAAAAATTATTTTTTATCCCTCAAAACATTTTTGTTTATAGCTGAAATAAGCCATTAGAAGAGGTTAATAGTCACTGATACAATGACTGCAAGAAAGATTTAACCTTGGTAATCATAATATTTTACAAAAATAATTTATTTCCCCTGACACAATAGTTCTATATAAGCAGCATATACCTGGTATATCAGTGTCACTTAAATCATTAAGTGTTAGAATAAAACATGCATAAATATTTCTGTCCAATTTTTCTTTCAATATTAAAGACTGTAAGAGAAACAAATAAAAAGCAAAGAGGTGGCTTAAAGGAGGTCTGAATGTTTTAAACTTTGTTATCACGTGTGTGTGGTAATGAAAGAACCAGGAAGCATGACACAGCAACTTTAATAAAGATGAGTGTAAATTTTCTTAATACAAAATCAGTAATAGCTAAACATTACAGCATTTTAAATAGTCACATTCTAGTAAGTGTAGAAAATGTTCATTATAATTAGACATATTACTTTAATATTTGTTCATAACCGTACACAGGTAAGGATTTTGTATTGCACAGAAAATTAAATTTAAACTGGACTCTTGGGTTCATTTGCATTTTGACCTTGGCCACATGACTGGCTTCTGTGAGACTCAGTTTTTGTTGCTGTTTTTAATGTAAAACGTAGGGAGAACAATCTCTAACCTGCAGCATTTATTTTAAAACGCTTATTATCTGCCAGATATTCTGCTAGATGCTAAGGAGATACAAAATGAAAGACTGATCCTGACTTTAAAATATTATATCCCAGAGAGAAACTATGACTGCAGGATAGTGTGATGTGTGTCGCCGGATAACACTCCACGCTCTGCACTGTGTGTTCAGGAAGGGAGGGAAGATCTGCCATCAGACTGGGTCAAGGCGAGTCGTGGCGGAAGGTTCTTTGAAGTATAGACTGAAAGCAGTGGGATGAAGAAGGGGAGTGTATTCCAGGTACAGGAAAGAGCATCGGCAATGTCAGGGAGTTATAAAATGACATGGGACATTCTTCTGGAATGAACAGAGAGAAAAGAAGGAGAGGTAAGGACCGATGATGGGGAGAAGGCACCAGCCAAATGATGAAAGGCTTTATGTTCGAAGTCAAGCACTTAAAGATTACCATGATGGATTGCAGTTAGAATATGAAGGCATGTTTGCATTTTACAGAAATGATTTTGGTACAGTGTGGTGATTGTTTGAAAGATTGTGAAAATAAAAGCGAGAAGTGCGATTGAGAATCAAATCTGGATATTTAGGCTGAAATAGGGAGTAGAATAACACAACTAGGGACAGTGGGAAGGGAGAGAAGATGAAGAAAGCGAAGTTGAACAAACAGGAGAATTCTCAGACTCTGGTGGCTGATCAGGTTGGGGACAGAAGGAAGGATGGAGTTTTCTGAGTCTTTAGCTTGGCTGACTGCAGAAACAGGGCAATTCACAAGCATGACAAATACAGGGAGAGTGGACATTTTGGGAGAAAGATCATCTGGCTTCAGATTTAAACATATTTATTTTAGCTTTTAATGAGACAACTCAGTGGATATGCCAGATGGGCTTTGGCTCAGAGGACAGAATCTGACGTAGATTTGGAGCTGTTGGGAGTTTCGGTTTATATGTGCTAATCAAAAAATCGTCTGGCTGACGTCATCCAGGATGAACATATAGAGAACGCAGAGCTCTGGGGAGGAATGGTGAATATGAGACAAGTAGAAATAATAAAAAGATTTTTTGTGATGAATAATTTTTTTTAAAACTTGGTTTATATCATAGTAAAGAATAAAAATATCCATAATTGGGCACATATGTAATTGGTATACATGAGTAAGCATAAAATACTATTAATATATAGTATATTTATTTATAATATATAAATGATATGGTATGTGTGCCCATGCACACGTGTGTGTATGTGTGTGTATTATATATATGTTATATTTTACATATGTATAATCACTACATTGCTACAGGTGTAGAGTAACTAAAAAATGTGCTTGTAATGGTCATACATTTTTTTAAAACAGAAAACTTTTTAGATGTTTCATTTTATAATGAAATGTAGGAAATATTAATTTAAAAACAAATATAAATTGTATTTGGAGAAATTATTTAGACTCGCCATTTCATTTCTTTAGTTAGCTATAGATTTGTTCTATCTTTACTCTCCTAGCCTCAAAATTATTTTGACTCACTATTCCCTTAAATGGAATTCTCCCTTTCTTCATTCCATTTCACCTACTTCAGACATCTTTGAAATATATATTGTCGTAAACATCCCATTGATCAGAGCAAATATCAGACCAAATCTGATCTTATTTTACAGAAGATAAAAGAAAAATCTGGCATAAATAGAACTTAATAGTTTATTCTTAGTTTGTATTTGACTTATTTTTTAAAAAGTCAAAATAATCAAAGTTTCCCAGATATCATAACATACAGTGATGAATTTTCACTACATTTGCCAAATGAATAGAACAAAAGAAAATAGTATTATTCTATAAGTGCCTTTTATGTGTACTGAATGAAGATTTACTGCATGATGACCAACAAATGACTGCTTTGTGTGTGTGTCATGCTCTAATAGCCATAGACATCTGAGTGCACAGCTTCAATAACTGAGTGATAAAGGCAGGTTTGCCTGAAGTCTTCAATTAAGGGAAAAAACATATCCTTCAGGTCATTTCTGGAAGAACAGAAAACTGAATTGCAATTAGACCTTTCACTGGGAGAAATAGCTCAATCTAACTTCATTTATAAATAACAAAAGGAGCAATGATAGCAAATTATCATCCGTCTGTGCCAAGAAAATACACTGAAGAAGGTGACCAGAGAGATTAAAAACAGCATTGGTGTGTGTTCTAGGATGCCTAAATGAAAACCAAGTACTGCATGCACTGTGGACACTTAGACTTTGTTTCTTTCTCATTAAAAAATATCAAAACTTTTTGAGGATAATTTTTAATGACAATATGGTATGGTACATTTACCTTTTTAAAAATATATTCCTTAATTCCTTTGATTTAGCAGAGATATAAAGAGATATCATTACTCAACTCGTGTGACTCAATTTCTGCCTCATTTTTTTTTTGGTATTACTGATGTACATTTCACTTTTTATGTATGTTGTAAACACCAGTACATTACTACTGTTTTGAGTTTAGCAGTCGATTAACTTTTAGAAAGATTAAAAATTTTAAAAATAAATTTATTCCTACTTTGATTTTGCCATCCCCAGCACTTTCCATTGCTTGTGTAAATGAAGTTTCTGTCTATAATATTATCATATTAATATGATATAAGTTTGTAATATTCCTTCAGCCTGAAGAACTTCCATTAATTTCCTTGTAGTGCAGTGCAGGTCGGCTGGTAATGAATTCTCTCTGTTTTACTTCATTGGAAGAAGGCTGTTTTTCTCCTTCAATTTTGAAAGGTAGGAAGAAAGTGAAAGATGAAAATTTGAAAGAATAATATAGGTTGGTAGATTTTATTTTATTTTTCTTTCAATGCAAAATGGTTCAGTCCACTCTCTTCTCATATAGTTTTTAACAAGAAGACTTCTGTAATTCTTCTGAACCATTATTTTTCTATTCTTTCTGAAATTTCAGTTGCATGCATGCTAGACCATTTGATATTGACTGGCAGCAATATGATCTATTATTTTTATTTCTACTTTATTTTCTCTTTTGTTCTAGTTTGGGTAATGTTTATCAGCATTTCTTCAATATCACTTATTTTTCAAACTTCTTCAAGTTCTCTGATTAAGATTATGATAATCTGAAAGACTTTCAGGAAAAGAAATTGAAAAAAAGATTGTGGCTATTTAATCTTTAAAAAAGTAGGATTGAAATTTGATGAGATACAAAGTCAAAAGAAGCAGAATATATTCCAAGCAGAATATAAAATTAAAGTACACCCATACATATTGCAAACTATGTAGAATTCCAAAGACTAGCAGAAGATCTTAAAAACATCAATATAGAAAAGAGAGATAGCATTCCAATAAAAACAAAATAGGGGAAATATTATAGAAATTATTAACAGCACCATCTCAACAGCAACAATGAGTATCTTGCCTTTTATCTCACTTCTATAATATAGATTTTAAATCTTGAGAAAGGACATTTTTGGCTTCGAAGTACTAACAAAAAAGAACCACAGAGATGAGAAAGCTAAATATATTCAAAGAAACTTTTTTCTCTCAAATCAAATTTGCTCTGACAAGACTATGTAGTACAGCTTTAAAAAATGCCATTGTAAATGGGTCTAATGTGATATGACAAGACCAGAGGAACCGGACGTAAATTTACATTTTTGAAAATGTTTGTTGCTTCGCATGATACATTTAGTGTGTACAACTCCTTTTGTAGTTTTTATTTTTACTATTTAAGTTTGGTAATGATGTCAAATTTTTGTATTTAATCAGTGTGTTTTCTTCAGTGATATACACTGCATTACACATTGATGTGTATATCAATATATACTGCTACGTGTTACACTTACTCATATAAACACATAAATAATAAAGGGTGAAAACCATAGCCTTTGCATTCTCTATAGCCTCTACAGACAGATCTGATCTTAAATGCAAACTTGTAATGTTGTGATGTACAGAAATAGAGAAGAGTATTAAAACAAATTTAAGGAATTTTTTTTTTAAAGGCTTTTCCCAGTGAAAATATTTTTTTTTAAAGGCAAAGAGACATTTTATTAATTTATTAATTTATTTATTTTTGGCTGTGTTGGGTCTTCGTTTCTGTGCGAGGGCTTTCTCTAGTTGTGGCAAGCGGGGGCCACTCTTCATCGCGGTGCGCGGGCCTCTCACTATCACGGCCTCTCTTGTTGCGGAGCACAGGCTCCAGACGCGCAGGCTCAGTAGTTGTGGCTCACGGGCCCAGTTGCTCCGCGGCATGTGGGATCTTCCCAGACCAGGGCTTGAACCCGTGTCCCCTGAATTAGCAGGCAGATTCTCAACCACTGCGCCACCAGGGAAGCCCAAGGAATTTTTTAAAACTAACTTTTAGGTTAGAAAACCTATGTTTGAATAGCTGTGTTGATAGTACATAAGTTGGTACATCCTGCCCAAACAAACCCTCTGGGCCTCTCTATCAAAGAAGCAAGTGGGGTGATGGAGGCTGTAAAGGGATGAGGTTGAATAGCTCTTCCAGGATGGACTTTAGATTCATCATGTGAAAAATGAACATTTCTTTTCCTTTCAAACTTGCTTCTCCTTCCTTGTGAAATATTTTATAAATCCAGACAACCATTCATTTAGTCAATCAAGCTAGGGGGTTATGTAATTCACAAACTGTTCCTGACCATTCACCTGCTCTTGGTAAATCTTAATTATTGCCCTGTCTACATGTATAATAGGTCTCAGAACTGTTTTCTCCCCCTCTCCATTTCCATGTAGAGTATACTGCTTTAGTTGAGGTTCTGGTCTCTTTCAATTACCCATAGATATCTCTTTATAGTTCAATTTTCTTTCCACAAACATTTAATCTTTATTATGCATTCTGGGTGAGTTTTCTGAATTAAAATTTTGACCATTCAACTCACCACCATAAAATCTCTCATGGTTTTCTACTATCTACAAGATAGAATGAAAATCTGTAGCATGTTTGGGCATTTCTCTTTTATTTAGATTATTTACTGATATTCAAAGGCTTAATTTCTCCCATTTTGGAGTTAGTTCGTTATCCTAGAGCACTGAGTTTCCTCATTGTGTTTTTTATTTAGAATGCACATTTTGCTGTTGTTAAATTTGAAATGAAGGTCAAAACACCATAGATAAAATTACAGAGAAGAAACCAAGTAGGTGTTAAATGAATGTAGATAAATATCTTCATTTTTCAAATGATGAAAAATGCCTGACTATATGAGCACATTTGTATGGCCATCGTTAGGGACCTCTTTCAATGAGGTGCTGTTTTTAGCTTCACCTTATCCATCACTGCCTGAGGAAATGGAGCATAAGATGGGAACTAAGACCCCTCAAAGTAGAGTCAGGATGTATAAAGTTTAGGAAATGTGTTTCTGAACTAACACTTCTGATGTTTGCCGACATCATTTATTACTTACGTGAACTTCACTGAGTTACTGAAACTCTCCTTATACCTTTGATAACTGTGACAATAATAGTATCCGCTTCATAATGTTGTTTTGAAGATTGAGTTAATACATGTAAGCAATTAGAGGGTTGCCTGGATGGTAATAACTGCTCAGTAATGTGACATATTATCATCATTATTATATTTTAAAACATTACACATAGCTACTGTATCAGTCAATTGTATGGGTAAAATAAGTGCATTTTTAAGATTTAAAAGGACTCAAAACAGTTCATTTCCTAAATTTATTGCAGGAAGGTAGTAAGGAGATGCTACAGCAAATGACAGGATGGACCAAAAAAAAAAAGAAGACTAGGATCCAGAAAAGTGTGGAACTAAACTAGAAAAGCATCCCAAATGGCAGCTGAATGGCTGAGAAAATAAATACCATATTGAAGCAGAAAAATGGATGGTGAAAGGAGGTTGGATTCAGTCAATAGAGAAGACTCAATAGGAGTTCATTAGTTGGAAAGTTTGGGAAAATAGTTGGCTAATATGTAGATATGCATTTCATGGAAAAGGAATGTAAATTATTAATTTTAAAAAGTATATCAGAGAAGACATTTCTAAAATATATTACTTGGATCCATGATGAAAACTTTTTACATAAATATATTGTAAATTCTGTTTATATTTTCTTACCTTTACACTAAAACTGAAGATAAAGGTATTGTTATGCTGTGTTTGAAGGGCATGGTGTAAGTCACCAACCTAGAAAACATAACATTATAATATGGATTACAGAAATTAAGAGTTGGGAGCAGGGGAACAAAGCTTAAAAAAAGAGTAGTGTTCATATTGCCCTAATCTTTCAAAATAGGGAGTCAAATGATAATTGATAGAAGTTAAAATATAAATGAAACAAATTATTAAAAAATTTAAAGCAACCAATAAATAAATTAAAATAGGGATATAAATATGATCGGAAGATGGTTGGCAGGAGGAAAGGTGAAAGAGAAAATAAATGAGCTAAATTCTCATCTGTTATACCAGTAAAGTAATAGCTAGTATCTCAGATTGATAAATCAAGCACTTATGGGAAAGCATATTACTATGATATATAGTGGTAACTAACAGAAGAGTGACCTCAAAGAGTCAAAAGAAGTTGGGGGGAGAACCGTAGAAGGCATTGGAAAGTGATAGTAGCAGGAAATGGCTGTATCTTGTTAAAGCCATTCTGATTTTTTAATGTGACTGTATTGTATACCAAAGGATAATAAAGCAGATAATACACTAAAAAATAAAAAAATTAACACCATATGAAAATATATTTGTTCACATCAGCAAATAATTATTAAATTTAAAAATTACAGTGAGATTCTTTTTTGTATGTGTTTAAAAGTAACAAAAAATTAAATCATAATATAAATTAGGGGCTGGAAGTGATAGGATGAATATCCCCACACAATCTAGTGGAAACATGTCAAATAATCACTTTCATAAAAACTTAGTATTAAATATCAAATATTTTAAAATTACCTCTATTTAAAAATCTATCCCAAGTAAATAATAGAAACTTGAAGTCAAACTAAAGAACAAATATTAATTGGAGTTTCATTTTTATTGCAGTTTCAATTTTAAAATTTATGCCTTGATTTCAAAATTTTTAAATATAAAAATGCACCATGGAG
The DNA here is from genome assembly GCF_949987535.1 of Balaenoptera acutorostrata. Classification (NCBI taxonomy): domain Eukaryota; kingdom Metazoa; phylum Chordata; class Mammalia; order Artiodactyla; family Balaenopteridae; genus Balaenoptera; species Balaenoptera acutorostrata. The sequence continues at coordinate 5,244,147 of NC_080068.1, forward strand.
TCAAGGAATTCAGATTACACATTTGGAAATTGAAATATAATACGTTAATTTTAAATAAGAGAAAATCCAAGTCAATTAATAATTTGTCAAATAGCAATATCATCAACTCTTCCCTCTTCATGATATTTATAACAAAATAAATAAAACCCTGTGATTCTTAAGTCATTATATTTCTTGGGGGTCAAGAAAGTTATTTGTGTAGTTGACGGGTCTCCAGGATGTACTTAAGCCACAGCAAGTAGTTATTAAGCTACTCTTTTTAAGTATGTGGTAGAATATAATCCCACGAGGAAAGAGAATTAGTTATTCTGTTCTCTCTGCTGAATTCTCAGGATCTAGTTAAGTGTTTTCCTTGGCAGGTGTTCATTAAAGACTTGTTAAATCAATGAGTTAATTAACATATCACTTAGAACTATTTCTTATTTTTCCTTTCACACTGGGAAGAGTGTTTTAGCGACCAGAGAAACAAGGAGATGGTCATTCAATGTACACTTTACTACGGCTGCCAAATCGTTAAGGACACCTACGGTACCTACAATATTCTTTGAGTGGCTGGCTTTCTTTAGTCATTAATGTTTTAGATGCTAAGGAAGCCATAAAAATGTGAGGCTCCAAGAATTTACTGAAATATGGGGTATGTAATTGACACTAACACAATCCATGGGCCAGGTAGGAACATGAGAAAATTACATTTACATCTACAAGTTGTGAATAACCAACATGGGTCTCAGGCTGGTTTTAGTTAAAAGGTGACAGACATCTTCCTAATCTTCAGAATAATGGTCTAATAAATTAATGCATTCATTTTATTTTTTTGCCATTTAAATTCTAAACACTTCAAATGTATTTGTTGTTTTTGTGCACATTCACTTAATATATTAGCAGCTTTATGAAACTCTGTATTATGTTGATATCAGAAAATTAAAGTCGCCTCAGTGGAAAATGTCACAAGGAAAATTTAGAACCTGCTTAAACTGGGCAGGCTTTGTGAGATATGATGGAAAATAAGATATTTAATGTACTATATGTTAATCAGTTTTATTATTTGTAGTCACATATTGCATATTTACTAAAAATCTCCATCTACACTTACTAAAAATAAGTTGGAATATTAAAATAAATGTGATTGATGCATTTTGGATGCATGCGATATTATTTCATCATGATGCATATATATTTGAAAAGTTATAATGTCAGAACTCTGCATTTATCAAAAGACTCTTCATATCCTGTGGACTTTTTATTCCTTTTCTTTTTTCAAGACAGTTAATAAAAAGCAAGAGAAGATTCACAGCCAGATATATCACAGCAGCTAAGGAAAAGCAAACAGCTGGTACATAAACATGGTTGTAGATTCATTAGATCATGAATATATATTCACACTTATCTGCCATTTCAAGGTGAGAAAACTTTTAGTTATTGTCAATGCCATAGTGTGGCAATAGCTCATTGGGCCTGAAACTGCTTGAAATATTATAAACAAGACACCGAAGGCATCCTTATGGGGAAAAAGGAAACAACTGCAGCTGAAGCCAGGAGAAAATAAAGCTACCCATATAGCTCTATGAAAACACTGCCAAAAAAAAAAAAAAAAAAAAAAAAAAAAAAATTCCCAGAAAATGTAATTTCTTTATTATAGGGGTTGATTATTATTCTAAGTACTCTGAAAATAATTCTCCTTTATCTGGAAATAGTTTAAGAATATACTTCTCTTTATCTGACTCAATATTAAGCCCATACTCATAGAACTTAAGCATTATATGTGCTAGCATTTAAAGAGGAGGAATAAGCATATTTAACCGAACTTAAGACAACAAGAATGAATAAATATTTACTTAAATGCCCACAAATTTTTGGAAAAGTGGAAAAGACATGGTCTTTTAACATATTATGTACATATATTTTTGTATGCTAAAAATAAAACATTTTTGTTAAATCCCTAACTAATACAAGGTGTACAATGTGCATAGAAATTAATAAGAACATAGTTTTAAATGAAAATATGAATCAGTATTAGTTGCAAATAATGGCTTGGATGACCCTTAGATAAATTTATATTATAGAGTAATTTCTTGGGAAATTACTTTTTCTGGCTTTCCACTGTTTTAACAAGAAACAAATCACAAAAATTATGTAAGCATATTATTTTAATTTATTTTTCAATACATAGGAGGTTCCATATTTGTTTCTAAACATCTATTGATAAAATACATAACAACCTCATGATTTCTAGGAAAAATATAAAATACCATGTCATGTTGTTGGATGAAACTAGGCTCTGTGTACATGTTTAACTGACAAAGCTAGTCTTAATTCTACCATATCTGAAACTACTCCACATTTACTTACGTATTTGTTTCAGTTCCCTCCATGGTTTCATTCTATTCTTTACACCATGCAAAATAGATAAATTCGCTATGATCCTTATTTACTTATATTCTAAAATTGACTCCTACAGGTTTCATATTAACTTCCTGAAGGGGACTTTAACTCAATTTTCTTTTCCTATTTCAAATCTTTAATTTAGAATTTGGTATTCTAGAAACAAAAATTCAGATGATTTAAATTCTAATGCATTTTATTTTGTTGTTAACCTATAGGCAGCTCTGAATACAGGATGTTTTAAAATCTGTTGTTTTCATGTTTAGTGGACATACTGGTTTTTTGCCCCAAAATATTTAGTTGAGACATATGAAAACTAATATTTTATCAAAATAATACAAGTATGTTTAATATTGAGGAAAAACTTAATTTTGCATCTAAACCTATTAAATCAAAATAATTATATTTTTCTTAAAAATAAAATTAAACACAATTTCGTCTAAGTTTACTCAAAAATTATTTGGCATCTCTTATTTATTATGTTAACTTTCAAATAAATATTCAATAAGCTATTTTGGTTCAAGCCAATTTTGAATTATAGTTTGTACCACTATGAATATTATTTTTGGTCCATGAATCCAAAGAAGTATATTATTTCTGGGTCACATTTCAAAGATATAAATTTCATCAGAAGAGTTCATTCTTCTGTTAAGTTTTAAGCTGGTACTAATTTTAGAGTATGTATTTTTAGATAACTTCAGTTTTATTTTAGGTTTGTTTTTTTCTCCAGTTGTGGGTTTTTATTTTTATTAGTCAATTCTTCTGGTTTTCTGATTTAGAAATCTTGATACAGCAGTCATTTTCTCATTTATAAAAAATTTACTGAAAGCAGCTTTAAAAACATCTCTTTTATTTATTTTTTTAACATCTTTATTGGAGTATAATTGCTTTACAATGTTGTGATAGTTCTGCTTTATAACAAAGTGAATCAGCTACATATATACCTATATCCCCATATCCCCTCCCTCTTGCATCTCCCTCCCACCCTCCCTACCCCACCCCTCTAGGTGGTCACAAAGCACTGAACTGATCTCCCTGTGCTATGCAGCTGCTTCCCACTAGCTATTTTATATTTGCTACTGTGTATGTGTCAATGCTACTCTCTCACTTTGTCTCAGCTTACCCTTCCCCCTCCCCGTGTCCTCAAGTCCATTCTCTACATCTGTGTCTTTATTCCTATGCTGTCCCTAGGTTCATCAGAACCATTTTATTATTATTATTATTATTTTTAGATTCCATATATATGTGTTAGCATACAGTGTTTGTTTTTCTCTTTCTGACTTACTTCACTCTGTATGACAGACTCTAGGTCCATCCACCTCACTACAAATAACTCAATTTTGTTTCTTTTTATGGCTGAGTAATATTCCATTGTATATATGTGCCACATCTTCTTTATCCATTCATCTGTCATTGGACATTTAGGTTGTTTCCATGTCCTGGCTACTGTAAATAGTGCTGCAATGAACATTGTGGTACATGTCTCTTTTTGAATTATGGTTTTCTCAGGGTATATGCCCAGTAGTGGGATTGCTGGGTCATATAGTAGTTCTATTTTTAGTTTTTTAAGGAACTTCTATACTGTTCTGCATAGTAGCTGTATCAATTTACATTCCCACCAACAGTGCAAGAGGGTTCCCTTTTCTCCACACCCTATCCAGCATTTATTGTTTGTAGATTTTTTGATGATGGCCATTCTGACCAGTGTGAGGTGATACCTCATTGCAGTTTTGACTTGCATTTCTCTAATGATTTGTGATGTTAAGCATGCTTCCATGTGTTTGTTGGCAATCTGTATATCTTCTCTGGAGAAATGTCTACTTAGGTCTTCTGGCCAATTTTGGATTGGGTTGTTAGTTTTTTTGATATTGAGCTTTATGAGCTGCTTGTATATTTTGGAGATTAATCTTTTGTCAGTTGCTTCATTTCCAAATATTTTCTCCCTTTCTGAGAGTTGACTTTTCGTCTTCTTTATGGTTTCCTTTGCTATGTAAAAGATTTTAAGTTTCATTATGTCCCATTTGTTTATGTTTGTTTTTATTTCCATTTCTCTAGGAGGTGGGTCAAAAAGGATCTTGCTGTAATTTATGTCATAGAGTGTTCTGCCTATGCTTTCCTCTAAGAGTTTTACAGTGTCTGGCCTTACATTTAATTCTTTAATACATTTTGAGTTTATTTTTGTATATGGTGTTAAGGAGTATTCTAATTTCATTCTTTTACATGTAGCTGTCCAGTTTTCCCAGCACCACTTATTGAAGAGGCTGTCTTTTCTCCAATGTATATTCTTGCCTCCTTCATCAAAGATAAGTTGACCATATGCGTGTGGGTTTATTTCTGGGCTTCCTATCCTGTTCCATTGATCTATATTTCTATTTTTGTGCCATTACCATAGTGTCTTGATTACTGTAGCTTTGTAGTATAGTCTGAAGACAGGAAGCCTGATTCCTTCAGCTCCGCTTTTCTTTCTCAAGATTGCTTTGGCTATTTGTAGTCTTTTGTGTTTCCACACAAATTGTGAAATTTTTTGTTCTAGTTCTGTGAAAAATGCCATTGGTAGTTTGAGATTACATTGAATCTGTAGGTCGCTTTGGGTAGTATAGTCATTTTCACAATGTTGTTTCTTCCAACCCCAAAACATGGTATATCTCTCCATCTGTTTGTTATCATCTTTAATTTCTTTTATCGTGTCTTATAGTTTTCTGCACACAGGTATTTTGTCCCCTAATGTAGGTTTATTCCTAGGTATTTTATTCTTTTTGTTGCAATGGTAATTGGGAATATTCCCTTAAATTCTTTTTCAGATTTTTCATCATTAGTGTATAGCAATGCAACAGATTTCTGTGCATAAATTTTGTATCCCGCTACTTTACTAAATTTATTGATTGACTCTAGTAGTTTTCTGGTAGCACCTTTAGGATTCTCTATGTATAGTATCATGTCATCTGCAAACTGTGACAATTTTACTTCTTCTTTTCCAATTTGGATTCCTTTTATTTCTTTTTCTTCTCTGATTGCCATGGCTAGGACTTCCAACACTATGTTGAATAATAATGGCGAGAGTGGACATCCCTGTCTTGTTCCTGATATTAGAGGAAATGCTTTCAGTTTTTCACCATTGAGAATGATGTTGGCTGTGGGTTTGTCATATATGGCCTTTATTACGTTTTGGTAGGTTCCTTCTTTGCCTATTTTCTGGAGAGTTTTTTTTATCATAAATGGGTGTTGAGTTTTGTTGAGAGCTTTTTCTGCATCTATTGAGATGATCATATGGTTTTTCCCCTTCAGCTTGTTAATATGGTGCATCACGTTGATTGATTTGTGTATATTGAAGAATCCTTGCATTCCTGGGATAAACCCCACTTGATCATGGTGTATGATCCTTTTAATGTGCTGCTGGATTCTGTTTGCTAGTATCTTGTTGAGGATTTTGCATCTATGTCCATCAGTGATATTGACCTGTAGTTTTCTTTTTTTGTGACATCTTTGTCTGGTTTTGGTATCAGGGTGATGGTGGTCTCATAGAATGAGTTTGAGAGTGTTCCTCCCTCTGCTATATTTTCGAAGAGTTTGAGAAGCATAGGTGTTAGCTCTTCTCTAAATGTTTGATAGAATTTGCCTATGAAGCCTACTTATCTTGGGCTTTTGTTTGTTGGAAGATTTTTAATCACAGTTTCAATTTCAGTGCTTGTGATTGGTCTGTTTATGTTTTCAATTTCTTCCTGGTTCAGTCTCGGAATGTTGTGCTTTTCTAAGAATTAGTCTGTTTCTTCCAGGTTGTCTATTTTATTGGCATACAGTTGCTTGTAGTAATCTCTCATGACCCTTTGTATTTCTGCAGTGTCAGTTGTTACTTCTTTTTCTTTTCCTTGTTTCTGATTTCAGGGAAAAGCATCTATTTATCACCTTTAAGGGTGACGTTAATTTTGTTTGTTTTAGGGGTTTTTTTTTTGTAGATGTTGTTTATCAGGTTGAGAAATTTCCCCTCCACTCTTAGTTTGCTGAGAGTTATTTTCATGAATAAGTGTTGACAGAATTAATTTTTAAAAACATCAAAAGACTGTGGAATAATGAGTACTAAAATAGACTAAAATTAGATGAACAAAAATGTAATTAAAATACTAGAGAAAGAAGAACTCTTCATGATGAATTCGACCATCAGCAGACATTTTCTCCCAAGTGAGAATTTGCCAAATCTCTCTGTGGTAGGTCAGTCAGATTTGCCCAGAAGGACAATCTCTACTAAGGGAAAAAAACGATGTTAAAATCTTCAAATTTACTTGGGACTAGCTGGAGAGATCGGAAATTAGTCAGTCCGTAAAACAGGCTGCATTTACCCCAGTACATTTTATGAATTCTATGGTGGCACCTGAGGTGAGGTGTCTGGGCCAGAAAGATGGAGTGAAATCACCCACAGTGTCATAGTGTTTACTATACACGTTTTCTCTGATCCAGAGGGCAGTGGACTCAGGAAGTGCTGGCCACACAAGCATAATCAGTCTCTCCCTTTAGGCATAAATCAGGTTGTGGAAATGTGTAGGATGAGGCCAGAGAGCTAAACTCAAGAACTGTAGGGAATGGAATGGGGTCTTCTATAATCTGTTAGCTCTGAGGAATCAGAAAGCCACTGTGCAATTAAAAGACTGAGAAGAACCTACCCTTAGACGCTAACTCAGTAATCTCCCACAGGAGTAACATTTGCAGATAGGAAATCCACTCTAGATTAAGTGCTAAAAACAAGAACCCAAAGATACTGAGAGTGAACAAAAGCAGGCAGGCCACAGTTGGCACTAGGATGAAGGGAATGTCTCTGAGTGAATTTCCAGTTTTTACGACTTTTAGCCTCAGGCAGGCTGCCGGCAGTGTTACTTGGATGGCTAAACCTTCAAAAGAAAATGTGAAGGCTTTCTGGCATGAAGAGGAGAACAGGGTCTGAGACAATTACAGGGCTGCGCGATGAGAGAGAAATCCCAGAAAGGTTAGAGCCAAAGGAGCACCTCCAATCTGTGTATAAACGCTGTCTAAATGCCTGGATCACCCTTGAGCCACACAGATATGGGGCAGACACTGAGCAGCTAAGGATTGGAGAACTGAGCTTAGGTCTGACTTTCCTTATAAGACAGTTTCCTATTTGAGTCGAATCAAGGTAACTGCCTGCTAAAACATACAAACAAAATCAACAAATATTCAATATTTTGATGCTTCTGGAAGCCTCTCTTTTAACATCTTTGGCTTCAATTATGATGCTTCTTTTTGGTTATATTTTAAGTTTTGCAGGCTCAATTATTGTGAAAAAATATGTAACATTATTCTGAAATCGACATACACAAGAATCATTAAACAATTTTATAATTTGCCACTATGTATTAAGCTACAAAAATGCACACTCAAATGGATATTACCTACATTGATGTATTTATTTATATGTGTATAAGTTTTGTCACTATAGTATTTGTTTCTTCAGGCTATTTTGCTGCACCAGAGGCAATTTTGCATGCCATTTCTTCTGGGACTGCCAATTTTCATCAGGACAACACATGAAGCATATTAAAATACAATCTGATACATTGAGATGCATATAATATGCAACTTCACATACAGACACATTCACTCTTTGAAGTATTAAATGCAGTCTGTGCCACAAACCCATGAATTTTGATGATTTCTATTTCACACAATTCTTGACCGCCCCCCCAAATTATCCATCTATCTACTTATGCATCTTGTACAATGTTAAAACTTGAATTATAGGTATAGTCAGACAAGGAGAGAATACCCATCATAAGGATCAGTGAAGTGAATAGTACACTTAGAGTTTACAGCTTGTGATTAGAGCAATTTTCTACAAAAGCATTTCTAGGTCCATGTAGTTAATTTTTTAATTCCAGAGCCTGGTCCTGGAGATGACACTTGCATGGTGAATGTATTTGGCCCTGCGTCGCAAGGCTGGGTGAGTCAGCACAGTGGAGGGCAGTTTCTTAAAATGGAGATGGTCAGCCACATACTGCAAATCCCAGAAATAGATCCTACTAAACCAAAAGGGATAGATTTCCCACCTCAGTGTTTCCTCAGTGTGACCCCAAAAGTACCCATGCTTACTCCAATATCAGCCAGTATGAGAGAAAAGGCGTTGGTAAGATCAAACATTAAGCTGTAGTAGTCTTTAGCATTTGCATTTAAAATAGCGCTTTGGCAAATTTTACAAAAACGTATGACTTCTGTGCAAATATCCAGAGCTCTTTCTGAGCTTTAAAAGAAGCCCGTGCAAATGAAAGCCCCAAAGTTTGAGTTTCATTAGCTTCATTGAAAATTCATCGTTACATATCCTTTGTAAAGCATGGTCAGGAATTTGTGAATTACTAGTTGAAATCCATAATAAAGATACCAGCAGAATAAAAACAAACAATTTTGTACATATCTTCAAGTAGAGAGCACAGACTTAGCAGAGGGTCAAAACGTGTATTTTTCTCATTGATCAATGGAAAACAGAACAAATTAGAATTCCTAAAAGTGCACCTGTGTGGAAATTATTAATCTGTGAATAGTAAAACTGCACATTTACAGTATTTTCAGGTCTACTTTATTTCAAACATTTTGAAAAAGAAGCAAATAGTTTGGAAACTTAAAATTGTTCCCAGAAAACCTCATTAATTAAAGCTATCTTTATATTTTATAGTATTTTTTTTTGCATTGGCTGAGGGAAAAGGAATAAAATGACTTTGCCTGGTACCCAAGGGTTTCTCCTTAAGCATTCAAACTTCTATTCAACTAACGCCTTTTGTATTTTCTATACTTCAGCCAAATTTGTTTACTTTTTATGTGTGCACCATGTATGTCATCACCCATGTTCTTTCTTCTTTTTGGAGTACTTTCATGCTTTTTTTTGAATAATTCCTACCCTCAAGAACCAACTCTTTAAATCTGTCTCTCCATCCTCAAGATTCATGTGATACAATGTATTCTTTTCTTTTTTTAATGACAGGGAATTTATGCCTTCCACAAGAAGCTCATCACTCCTACAAATTGCAAACTCATAAAGATAAAAGACTACATATTTTCACTTTTACATCCCCTATTTTACCTTGCCAGTGCCATGCAAAAATATCTAGGTAATTATTTGTTTCACAACAACCAAAATTATACTGTATATATTAATAAAAATGACATTGTTATGAAAAAACCTAATGTGGACCTTCTGTGCGTCATCTCTGCACCACCTCAGAAGGCCACCTCTGTTCTACATTCCATGAAATCTTCTCTCTTCCTCCTGTTTCTCTAATTAGATGCCCTAGTTTACATACTTGAAGATTATTTTGCTATAAGAAAAAAACATATAACGAACAATATTTTCTGCACTGTGGACATTTATTTTCCTTTATTTTTATGTTTAGCCTCAATACACTGACCTAGGTTTTTTTTTTTTTTTTTTAAACTCAGTACAAAATAACAACAAAAAGAACCCTTATTTAAAGTAGTAATCTTGCAGAGTATAAATGAAATGCCCCCTTATCTCATAAATCATCGAGTACCACAAGAATGTGAGAGAATGATATACAAAATCCATCTTTAACAGAACAAGATGTAGGGAAGTTGCAAGCAGGCTACAGAGAACTCCTAGATGATCAGATTTCAGAGATATCTGAAAGTTCTCTAAAGGAGGCAGCACACGTGGAAAGAAAAATAACCATCCCTTGTTTAGAGGAACGGGACTATGGTCTGAGGGCTGATGTGGGCTTTCCTAGACAGATTTACCATGAAGGAGGAGCTGGAAAAGTTAGTATGAATGAGAAATCCCTTGGATAGGCCATCTTTGTAGGAAGCTGTCTGTTGCTGAGTATGATGAAAGAATGAATTATGAGTACTCCTATGTCTGAAGATACCTGAAGGCAGAGAGTGATAAAAGTAACACGAATTCACACATATATCTTGTGTCATAAATAACGTCACTGAGAACTAAAGAAAATTTCTCTTATTCTTGGAAACTCGTTTAATAAACTTTTCTATCATGGAATGATTTGATTAAAAAACTAAATAGCCTGTTTCAACTCTGTATCAGGCAGTTTTTTCCTTCTTTGTGTGTTGTTCAGCAGTTAGGGGCATGGCCACTCTGTATTTTTGTATATTATTAAGGTGTCCTTCTGACATTTAAACACCATTGCTCCACTCCTATCAAGTGTTTTGGAGAAAATTTTAAAAATTAATTACTGTAAATGGTTAGTACTCTACCTTTGTAAATGAATTTTAGCACTGTTTATCATCATCATTATTAGTAGTAGTAGTAGTAATATTGTATCAATAGAAGTCTAATTCATAATATAAGCACTAAATAAGTTTAGTCGATAAATATGTTTCTTTAAATTAGAAAGTCACATGCATTTAAAGTAAACCACATATTTGTATGTGGCAGGAATTAGGAAAAATACATGTCTTAGACTATGAGTTATAATAAAGCAGTCATTAGGTGAATTGAAAACTTATGTAAACCACTTACTTTATTCACAAGACCAAACCTAAAAATTTTAACTCATTATGCTTGATTTCAAACTGTTTTAGATTGCTAGTTGACTTTTGTTCACTACTTGCCACATTTTAAAACAAAATGTAATAATTTATAGATTATCCTTTTGCATTTTTGTACTTCTGTTAGTAGCGGTGATTTAGAACTGACTATATTTAAGAAGTGAATGTTTTTAATGTTCAAAAGGGAATATTTAAGTTTTGTTGACTCAGTCGTTTAATTGTAACAATGTTCATTTCAGAGATATATCCTCGTTTGGAAAAATATCACTGAATAAGACATTACATTCAATGTATGTAATACCTACTATATCAGCAATGACAGCATTTACTGAGCTTGGTAAGTAGCCCCTTCAGGACACAAAGCACAAAGCAATGCTTCCTTCATATTCTAATAAAAGCAAACTTGATTTTGATCCTTTGTTTGGAATAGTGGAAGTGAAAATATGGCCTTTACATTCACAAAAGCCTATTGTGTGCTGGAGAAATAATACCACAGCAGAGCCAATTGCAAATGCAAAGTGAAAAGCAATATGAAGAAAAGCAAAATTCAGCTATGCTTGAAATGTTTGAAATTCAGTCACTATGAGAACATATATTAACAAGTGTGCAATTGATGACTGACAGATTAAATGAATAGTTCTTACACATAAAGGAAAACAAATAAAGCACAGTAAAGGAGCATGTGCCCAAACTATTAGGATGAAACACATGCAGACTCAGTAGGTTAGTGTAGTGTGTGTGTATGTGTAGTAAAGTTTCCTAAACTAAAGCTCTGGAAATTTTAATCAGTACACAGGGGATGACATAAAGGAACTCAATTTAAAATAAAGGTTGCCTTCTAATAATGCACTTTGGAAAAATTGGCATAGAGTGAATGTGGTTAGTAAATTAACTAAAACTAAATAATCACCTATAAATTGTTGATTAAAATGGATTTTGAATAGCCTTATTCTAATCATGGTACCTAGAGTATAGTTCATTTTACAGGATCATTTTAGTAACTTAGTCAAATATATTTTATCTGTATGGGCTGTATATTTCCTCTCTGCCTCACCAAACCCACTTTCCACAGCTCTCTCCCATGCTCTGTGCTGAGAGAGACTGATTTCAGGGAATATATCAAAGGAACTCTTTGCTCTTGGCATCCAAATGAACTAACAAGAGGTACTAGCAAGAAATCAGCAATGGGAGTGGAGTTATTCCTGGAATGTTTCCTCTCAATCCATCATCCCTGCAACTTTACTGCAGATTGGCTAAGTTTTTGTTTGTTTGTTTTTAATGAAAGCTACAACTAATCTGCCCAGGTTCTGATAACATCATGCATAAGAGTGGATTCCCTTATTGCAAGCTTAAGCTCCTGTGCTAATCATTATTAGCTCTCTCTTACCCACACCTGCACCATTTTAAAAGTTTTCTTTTTTAAGCTCAAATTTCAAGGTCAGTGTCACTTATTTCCTGATGAATACACTTTAAAAAATTTAAAAAACCTTGTTAGTAAGAATGAAAAAAGTATTTATGGGGCCTAAAAATTTGAATTGCTGAGAAAAGATAATCTGTCAATATATGTCTCGTCCTCTTTGGGTGATGGAGTGCCTGGTCAATTGCTTAAGATGATCCAGTCACGTTCTCTTGGGGGATAGCCTCATTAAGCGATCATTGCTGGAATTGGAAATGTCACTTAATAGTCTGCTAGTGTCTATGTTTACCAAGTACAATTCATATTAATATGAATTCCAATGTAGGTTTTTTATTGCAGAGTATGAGTCATGAAGCAATAGTTAAAGGTTTTCAGGTTCTTTATAATAATTATATATATGTATTATTCCCTGAGAGTTAGCTTAGTGTGACATGATATCTTGATATTCCTGAGTCTGATAAATTCTCAGTCCACAGTCCAGAGAGAAGTATGAGATTTAAACAGTTAATAATCAAAACTTATTAGTTATGCTTTAACTCAAGTTATGTCACACTACAAAAGACCAACTAGACAGATAAGTTCCCTTGGTGTCATGTCTTTGAACTTTAATCACACTTTAACATAATTTTTAAACATTCAATATTTTCTACCTTTTTATTTTTTCTGTAATATAACAACCTAACTATCTATAGCAAAGGTAATTTACTAGTTTATACAAGCAAGTCATCTCCTGTAATTGTGCTGATTTAAAATAAATGAATAACTAAACTAAAAAAACTAAAAATAGAGTTACCATATAACTCTGCAATCCCACTCTTGGGCATATATCCAGAGAAAACTCTAATTCAAAAAGATACACGTACCCCAATGTTCATAGAAGCACTATTTACAATAGCCAAGACATGGAAACAACCTAAATGTCCATGAACAGATGAAAGGATAAAGAAGATGTGGTACATATATACAATGGAATATTACTCAGCCATAAAAAAGAATGAAATAGTGCCATTTGCAGCAACATGGATGGACCTAGAGATTATCATACTAAGTGAAATAAGTCAGAAAGAGAAAGTTTTATGTGTGTGTATATATATATATATATATATATATATATATATATATATATATATACTGAATCACTTTGCTGTATACCAAAAACTAACACAATATTGTAAATTAAATATACTTCAATAAAAATGGTAAAATAAATGAATAATACATTTCCAATAAAGAGTATAATTTCTGTTCAGTAACAAATATAAATTTTAGGAAGTATCCATTTACAAGTGTACATTATAAAGTTAAAAGAATACCCATACAAAGTGGGTCAGTGTTCATTTCATGAGTATTATACTTTTTCCTCAAAATCAATACATCAGTATCTATGAATAATGTGTGGTTGACCCTGCCCTGGACTCTGGGCACCTCTGTGGACTAGATAAGGAAGATGGTTAACATAAGTTTATTTTTTCATTAATTTTATTAATACAATTAATTACTTCCTATGTTCCATACATACATGCCTGAAATATGTTGAAAGCACAAAGATAAATAAGGCATTTTATTTTTACTCAAAGTGACAAAAATCTAAGCACCAACCATCACTGTAAAAGAAGGCAGGGTCTTAGGGGTATCATTTTATGTCTAGTGACAGTGCTCCTGCATATGTTATGTAAAAGTATAATCCATGTGTGGTGATATAACTATGTACCCTTGATGTGAGATCTCTTGGGAATTCCTTATACATAAGAAAATGGAGTTGTTTCTTTGAAGAAAGTAGTCCCTAACATCATAAAGGTTCCGAACAACATAAAGTGTGTATTCCTGAGACAGAGACAGACTTTATTCAGATAAGCATGCATCTAATGATGTAATTTAATGTTAAAACATCCTACAAATAAACAAGTGGTGCTTCAAAGCATATAGATTAGAATTAATGTCAGTGCAGGTGTCAGAGAAACGAGTCTGGAAAAGAGCAAAAAGCTAGGGTTGGAAAGATGAAAAAACAACAAATATGTGATGATGGAGGTAAAAATGAAACACGCTACATGCAGTAAATATAAGATGTTTGACGTTAGGAGAAATAGAAGATAATTGCCAGGAAGCTCAGATTTCTATTAAGCACTCAAAATAATGACCTCGTACCATGAAACTTTATCTTAATGGTTTCTAATTCCTTCTTTAATTTTCATTTTTAACTGACCCATAGTTTTTACTGAGATATAAAATTTTAAAAATATGTTAATTACTTCACAGAATTGTGATTTCTCAATGAAATACCTAAGGAAAAAAATCATTTGTTCTCCCAACTGCCATGGTAATAAAAAAATTCCAATATCAAAAATTTTCATGTACTTTAAAAGTCTCTCTTAGGCACTTGCGATTATTTGAAAATCCTTTCAAAGCAGTTGCAAAAACCTAAAGAGCCATTATATTCATCACTCAGCTAGATTTTTATGTCTGTAACATTGAAACAAAAGCTGCAAATTTGATTTGAGTCTACTTTACAAAATCCTAGGAGAACTCAGTTACTACTCAGTGTCATGCCTAACATAAGCTATTTTAATCTCAATTACATTGATTGTCTCTTTTCTGACTTTGAGGGATTTCACTTAAAGTCATGTCCATGTGCATACTCTCAAAACTTTCCCTCCTTTTATTGATAAATAAGGGAAATGATGGTTAATGAAAGCAGCATTTTTATATAAGGCAGAAGGAATAGTATCTAAAATGTGATACCAGAACTCTATATTGCTCTAAGATAATATAGTAAAATTCTGTTTGAATAAAAATTACAACTGTTCTTAGCAATGGACTACAGGAATTTGTCATGAAACTGACAATGCTCCAACATTGCTGTTGTTTATATATTTTTGCCATCAGATTATACTAAAACGACAGGAAACCAAGAACAACTGAGTCCAACTCTTCTATATGTCACCTGCAGTACCTATATATGTCTTTTCTTTCTCTTTCTGATATCTCAAGGTTGTCAATATTCCTGTTCTTCTAGAAAATGACAATCTTTACTAACTTAAGCTTGTGACTGCACTAATTATAGAGCAGATAACAGGCCAGTTTCCTGAAAAGATTTTGCAGGTTTTATTTTCAAATGAGTAGGAAAATCCTATATTGTATTTATCATACCTAATTAATGAGATTTCTGACATAGTTTAGCTGTACATTTGATATATCCAATCATGTCCTTTTAGGAAAAGGATATATTCTTAATCCTAAGCAAATAACTACATGGCCATCCGAAGTAAAGTAACAAAATCTAGATAATTTGGAAAATATTTAAGTATTTTTCTTACCATTTTGAGATATTTTGTAGACAAAGTCAATTAGTATTCATCATTCTTACATAGATTTCATTAAATATTTTCCTGAAAATTTATTAGCTTATAAACATCAATAATCATTTTAGTAAGATAATTTTATTTAATTCTAAGGGTTAGTTGGAAATAAATGTTTTAGTTCTGTTTGTATCATAATAATCAAATACATTGTGGGTTATAGATAAAGAAAATATGAATGGATTTTTTGCATACACTATTAATAAAAAATTTACGTTTTTTTAGTCCATTTAGCCATAGGTAATTTATTCTTGTTTTGTCAATCTTGAATTATGCGGTCTGTTTTCATGAAATCAGCTTCTGGACTAAAAAATTCTGAGAACATTGTCTCCTAATACTGTCTGAAAGAAGCCAGTTCATGGTGATACCATCTTAGACTTGGAAGCCTGTGTGAATGGTAGAGTGCTTAGAAGGAGATATACTTAATCTTAAAAAAATACATGTTGAAGAATTGGTGGTAAAATATTGTGATGTTTCAACTTACTTTCAAGTGGTCCAGTAACGACAAAATATATCTACCATATTTAGATATATACAGCGATAAGGAGCCAATATATTAAAATATGTATTATAATAAAATATACATGAAACTAGGTAATTGGTATAGTAGTATTTATCCTATCAGTCCTCAATTTTTTCTATTTATGAAAATTTTCATAATAAAACACTGGGTAAATAATTAGAAGATAATACAAAAATAAGTTGAATGTTTCATATAAATTGCCATTAGAGATACTTTTTTATTTTTTGACTCCATTGAACAACAATATATTTTATTTCAAATACTGGCTCTCTTATGAAAAATCATTTTATCTATCACTGGTTGGTTAAGTTATTCTCATATGCCTTTGTTGTAGAGTTATTTTAGGTCTTACAAGAAATGTAATATATTACTTTAAATTACAGCATAAAATTATTTTTATTTTTTAATTTGTTATTTTATATTGGAGTCTAGTTGATTAACGATGTTGTGTTAGTTTCAGGTGTACAGCACAGTTATTCAGTTATACATATACATGTAACTATTCTTTTTCAAATCCTTTAAATCATGTAAATATTTACTTTTTATTTGTTTACCATAACCTCGTACACTACATATTGTGCATAGAGAAGCTGGAGAATGTTGACTTAGATTAAAAGAAGACAAAAAATTGGTGTAAACATAAGCTCTGGGTAGTCAAACTGTTGTCTTTTTAAATAACTGGATATAAAAATTCTACTAGGAATAGAGAATTCTAATGTGTTATATTTTGCTTCCAGGGTTATATATCTTTCTCTTTGATGTTAAGAACTTATACCATTAAAATAATTTAAGATTATCTTGTGTGGTTACAGGGCTAAAGGAAATAGTGGACTCTTTTTTTAAAGTTAAAAATGTGAGGATGGTTAGGTTTAAATTCCCACTTTTAGGTGTAAATAATATACAAGTAATACAGGTTAGTGTATGCATATGTATATATTTAAAATTATATTATAATTTAATATTATATTTTAAATGTTATATTTTCAAGATAAAAGGTAGAGTAAAATGCAAGAAAAAAAAAACATTCAGGAATAAGTTTTGCTGAGAGAAAATGCTAAGGAGACAGGTATCCACACTTATGTTGTATTATACTAAGATATCCTATGCTTGTATGTGCATTATGAAAAATCAGTTGTTGGGTTAGGTGATGACTTCTCTCTTTGCCAATAGGACATAGCTGGTAGCAGAAAGAATCAGTAGTTGAAGAAGAAAATATTAGAGAGATGACTTCACCTGCTAGTTGTAAAACAGTTGGTTCTTTCTATCAGGTGAGATATGAAAAGGTGTATTTTGGTGTTAGAAGTTGAGGATTTGTAATACATCTATTTGTATGGAATGGTTTTATCTTACCTGAAATTCATTAAATGCCCAGATTTCTGAACCACACAAAGTGAGAGTTTCCATAGTACTGGACTCGAATTCTAAATTGAATTTCAATTGTTTCTATTTATAGCTTAACTTTAAAAAAATGGAAAATATTGCTTTTCACTATATATTAAAGTTCAGATATTTGGTACATTTCCACTTCGGGTTCATTTGACACAAAATCTCATTAGTAATGTCTACTTCCTAATTACCCACTTGAGTATTAATTTTATTTATAAATTTATATTTAGAAAATTTTATCTAATAACTGTCTTAAACTTCCCAATACCATGGAATTAAAATATATATTTTCCCTATGTGGCATAGATAATTTTAGTAGAGTAATAATTTTATTATATAAAAGTATACAAAATAATAAGTTAAAACAATTTTTCAGATCCTACACTCACATTCACTAAAAATAAAATAGTAAAAACAGTTAACAGTTTGGAGTTTATACTTCCAGATATTTTACATGTGTATGTGGATGTGGGTATATTTATTTATATATAATATATAGATAATGTTTAGTGTATTATACTTTAGCCTATTATATTACATAACCTATTAAATAAAACAATATTATTCAATATTAATTTTTCACTTAGAAATATTTCTTGTGACTCTTTCAATGTCCATGGATGAAAATCTATTTTACTCTTTTTAAAAGCTTCATGGTACTACAAAGCATGGAGCAGGACATGCTTTCTCTTTGAGATTTGTTATAATATTTTGGATCACTGGTTATTCACCTTGTGACTGAGCATTGCCACATAAGATTAAAGTCCATGTTTGGTGTGCTGTTAACTGTTTCGTTAGTCCTATTTTAACTTAAAAATGTGAATGAAGAATGATCATTGGAAATGTCATAAAAATAATGTTTTCATGTGAAGTGAAGCCTCAGTGATGATCATGGTGTACAAATGAAGCTTCCGTAACAATTCAATTTTTTTTTAAAAAGCAGGAGAATTTAGACATCACATGTCACTTATAAATCCAAATATGACAAACTTGAAAAAAACACTGGTACTATTTCAATATTATAGATAAGCTTCTATTGGGAATTTGGTTTCAGCACATAATTTGTGACATTAAATCAATGAAACAATTATAATTTAACTGTTATATTAGTATTAATATATTAGTTATATTAGTATTAATTTGTAAATATGTTTTGATTTCATAGCTGCATATATACCATAACAGTTTATATATAAAGTACTATTATATTTAATAGTTTAATAAAAATATTTGTAGGATAAGTAATTCAAAGTAATTTGACTATTTTCTTTAAAAGAGGACTTACCTTATTCAACTTTAAGAGATATTGACATAGAAAAAAGTCTCAACAAAAATTACATGATATCTACTTACTGTGTACTGAACATCTTGTTTCCAAGAATATATGCAACTTATATAGTTTAAAATTATTTAATATCAAATGTGAAAATGAAGGCATAGCTGGACTTTTCAATGAAATGAAAATTAAGAGTTAAACATAGGAAAAATTTTCCAATGTCACTGATGATCCACTTAAAATTATGGATTATAAAAATCATTAAGGCAATGACAGCATATTTTGTTCACCATGGTTTTGCCAATGTCTGGAATATTATGGTTGCTCAATAAATATCTGCTTAAAATAAATATATAGATGAATGCATATATAAGTAACTAATGGATTATTTCATATTGAATATAAATGTATTGTTTTGCTTGCATAAAAAGTACATTTTGATGAAGAGCAATTTGAGTGGATCCCTGAAGAATTGGTCTTGAAATTAAGACATTAAATTTCTTGAAAAAATCTGTCTAAATTTTATGATAGAGAAAATTCTTTAAAGCATTTAATTATATACTTTTGAGCAAACATAAAGTAACCAGCTGCATGCACTTATAAAAAATTCAGGAGAAAGACAGGACTTCCATAATGGCAGAGGAAGGCCCTCCAAAAATCTATATCTCTATAAAAGCCATGACAAACTAGCAAAAAGAGTCAAAATAAACTTCTCAGAACTCTGGATTTAACCAAAGTCTTGCAACAACTTAAGAAGTGGTTATTTAATAACAGCTAAATCTTTATAGAAACAACTAAATTTTTGATATTTTAACTTGAGCTATTCCCATCTTCTCTCCCCAGGTACATTGTAGCTTTCAAATGACAACCTCACAATCATGAAAGCTGTGAAAACTAGCAGCCTAGTAACCATTGGAGGGGGCAGGCCTTGTATGCAGCTAATCCAAAAGCCCCATCCCTGGAGAACTGCCACTATCTGACATTTATAGAAACACACTGTAAAAATCCCATTCCCAGGCCTGATTGTCTGATTCTGCCTTGTTCAATGGAAAAAGTTCTCTCCCTCAGCAGTTGCTGAAAAACTTAGTGACAGTTATTTAACCTCACAGCAGACTAAAGCAATGATACCAATTAAGACAAACAAGAAGAAAGTAAATAAAACATTATAAGGAAGATAAGAGAAATAAGATATCCATAGTAGTTTTGAAAAGTTCCTCATTTTCCTAGGGATCTAAAAGGCCACGTGCTTGTGCAATGCCATGTGTATGCCAGAAAATCTCAAAGAAACACTGATGCTTCACTTGTGGCTGACCTTGAACCTCTATGCAAACAGAAATTAAAGACTAAAACAGAGCTGAAAACTGCCTACATGATCTCAAATCAGAAATACTACATCTTGACAAAGTTTGGAAGACTAATTGATTCCAGGCATTTAAGTGAATCTCTGTCCAGTCACTACCTAACCACTAAGCAAAATGAGCAGAGACTTCAAGTAGCCATAAATGTCAGGGAATACAGATTTTATGGAATCAGTTCAGGAAGGTCACTAGACAGACAGTAAAAACAACAACAAAATCAGCACCACCAACAAAACATAAGGAAGCAGGAGAGTCTGATATCTACACTTGCCAATTACATTATCTAAGACATCTAGTTTTCAACAAAAATTTTTTTTCAATAAATGCTAAAAATCATTAAATTATGGTCCATATCAAGTAAACAAAGCACTCAATAGAAACTCCCTAAGGAAGAACAGATGTTGGACTTACTAGACAAAGATTATGTTAACTATTATAAATATGTTCAAAGAATGAAAGAGAATCATATCTAAAGGATTAAAGGAAATCATGAATTGATATCTCACTAAATACAGAATACCAGTAAAGAGAAAAAAATTCCAGAAAAGAACCAGAAAGAAATTCTGGGGTTGAGAAGTACATTGCTAGAAGTCCCTACAAAATTCATTGAAACCTGTTCCTACAATGTGATGGAGCCCTCATGAACAGGATTAGTGCCTGTATAAAAGAGGACCCAGGAGATCCTTCATTCCTTCCACCAGGTGAAGACATGAGACGATGGTTATCCATCTATGAACCAGGTAGCATGTCCTTACCAGAAATCAAATCTACTATCACTTTGATCTTGGACTTCTAAGACTCCAGAACAGTGAGAAATAAATGTTTCTTGTTTATAAGCCATACAGTCTATCATAAATTTGGTATAGTAGCCCAAATAGACTAAGACATATAGTAATTGAAATTTACAATAATCACAAGAGGAGTTCAAATCTCCAACACAAGAGACTTAAGAAAGAACAAGCATACTTGAAAATAGGTCAGTGGAGATTATCAATTCTTAGGATGAGAGAGAAAAAAGAATGAAGAAAAAGTGGAGACAGTCTCAGATGTCTGGGGTACACCACAACATGTACCAACATGCAGACAATGAGAATGACAGAAGGACAGCAGAGAGAATAAGAGAGAAAATATATTTGACAAAACAATAGTTAAAAACCTCCCATATTGAATGAAAAGCATGATTTATACATCCAAGAAATTCAAAACCTCTAGTAGTATGAATTTAAAGATATCCACACCTAAATATATTATAGTAATATATAAATATATTATATACATTATTATATATAAATATATAGTAATATATAAATATATTATAGTCAAGCTCTCAAGAGCCAAAAAACAGAGACTCTTAAAAGCAGCATGAGATGAGAGACTCCTCACTTACAAAGGATCCTCAGTAAGAATAACAGCAGACTTCTCATAAGAACCATGAAAGTCAGAAAGAAGTAGGATGACACATTCAATTTGCTGAAAGAAAAAGATCATCACCAAATCATTCTATACCCAGCAAGCAATCCTTCAAAAATGAAGATAAAAGTAAGATAAATTTAAAAAATTAATGAAGAATATATTTCCAGGAGATTTGCTCTATAAGAAATTCTGAAAGGATTCTTTCAGGCTCATATGAAAATATAGTTGAAAGTAAGTTCAATCTATGAAAAAAAATAAAGGTCATTGATAAAGTAATTATAAGCATAGCTCAGAGATATTGTGGGTTCAGTCCAAACCACCTCAATAAAGCAAATATTGCAATAAAGTGAGTCACATGAACTTTATGGTTTCCCAGTGCATATAAAAGTTATATTTACACTTTAATATACTCTATTATGTGTGCAATAACACCATGTCTAAAAAACAATGTACACACCTTAACTAGAAAATACGTTATTGCTAAAAGTTGCTAACAGTCATCTGAGCCTTCAGTGAGTCATAATCTTTTTGCAATTGTAACATCAAGGATCACAGATCACCATAAAAATATTATGAATAATGAAAAATTTGCAATATTGTGAGAGTTACCAAAATGTGACACAGAGGCATGAAGTGAGCAAATGTTGTGGAAAAAATGGCACTAATAGACTTGCTCAATGCAGAGTTAACACACACCTTCAATTTGTAAAAAACACAATATCTGTAAAGTTCAATAAAGTGTAGTACAATAAAACAATGTGTGCTGTAGATAAACAGGAAAAACAGTATGCATGTGTTTTGATTTTAAACTTTTCTTCTACTCTCTGGCCCAAAAGACAACTGCAGAAAGCAATTACTATAAAGCTATGCAGATGGTTTATAAAGTGTATAAAGATGTAATTTGTATAATAAAGGTAACACAAAGAAGGCAGGTAGGGAATGAATCTATTTTGGAGAAAACATTTTATATGTTATGGAAATTAAGTTGGTATTAGTCTGAACTATGTAGGTTTATGTAAAGATGTAATTATAATCCCAAGGCAACCACTAAGAGTATATCTCTAAATATATAGTAAAAGAAAAGACAAGGAAATTAAAATGGAGAATGAGAAAATGTTTATTTATCATGAAAGAAGGCAGGAATGTAGGAATAGAGGAGCATATAAAACCCAAGACATATATCAAACGAATAGCACAATATCATATACAGTCTTTATCAGTAATTTCATTAACCTTAAACTGATTAAACCTTCCAATAAAAAGTCACATATTGGCAGAGGAAAAAAAAATGTTATCCAAATATATATTATGCCCAGGGAAATACCTTAGATTAAAAGTCACAAATAGATTGAAGTTTAAAGGAAAGGAAAAGATATACCATGCAAATAATAAACACAGGTGAGCAGTAGTGGATCTATTAATATAAGGCAGAATAGAATTTAAGAAAAAATATTACTAGGATCAAAGAAGAACATTTAAATGATAAATCATTTTAAATGATAAAGGGGTCAAACAAGGAAAATACAGCAAGTATAAACAGGTATGCACTTAATAACAAAGTTCTAAGATGCATAAAGCAAAAACTGAGTGACTTGAAGGAAAGGATAGAAGATTTAACAGTAACAGTTGGAGAATATGGAAAATTAAAAAAAAAAAAAAAACTAAATAACTAATGGGTCAGTGAACAAATCCCAAGGAAAATTCAGAAATACTTTTACAAGGAAGAAAATAAAAACACACCCCAAAATTATGGAATGAAGCCAAAGTGTCCCTTAATGTAGAATTTATAGCTGTCAACACCTATATTAAAAAGGAATAAAGATAACAAAAAATAATCCTCCCCCCTTTCACCTAAACAAAATATAAAATACAGAGTAAACTAAACTCAAAGTTAACAGAAGAAAGGAAGCAAAACCAATTAAAGCAGAAATAAATTAAATGAGAAATAGAAAAAACAATAGTGAACATCAATAAAACCAAAAGTTAGATCTTTGAAAAGATTAACAAAATTGACTAAATTTTAGCTTGACTAACCAAGGAAAAAGAAAGATTTAAATTACTAACATTGGGAATGAAAGAAGGTACAACTCTAATGACTTTACAAAAAAAAAAAAAAATATATATATATATATATATATATATATATATGGAAATACTATGAACAACTACATGTTTTATATATATATATATATATATACATACACACACACATCTATATATAAAACATCAAAATGAAATGTAAAAATTCCTAGAAAGACACAAAATACCATAACTACATCAAGAAGAAATCGAAAATCTGAATAAACCTCCTAAATGTAAAGAGAGTTAATAAATAATTTTGAAAATTCCCATAAAGAAAAGTCCAAGTCTGATGGCTTCAACGGTAATCTCTACCAGACATTCAAAGAATATTTAATACAAATCCTTTATATATTCTTCCAAAAATATAAAAGAAGTAAGCTAATTTCATGGGTTACATGGTAACATTAATTTTGGTGTTATTCTGATACCAAAATAAAACAAAGGTATCAAATGGAAAGGAAACTACAGAACAATATTCTTTAAGAATATAGACAGCAATCCTCAGCCAAATCCAATAACATATCAAAAGGATCATGCAGTTTGATCAAGTGGGATTTATCATAAAATTCAAAGGTCCACTTATTCTAAATCAAGTATCATATTATGAAATAAAGGACAAAATCCACATGATTATCTATATAGATGCAGAAAAACATTTTTTGACAAAATACACCTTTTACTGTTAAACACTCAAAAAACTAAGAATAGAAAAGGACCAAAAAAAAAAAAAAAAAAGAAAAAGAAAAGGACCTCCTTTACCAAATAAAGATCATGCATAGATAAGCCACAGCTAACATCAAATTGAATGGTTAAAGGCTGAACTTTTTTTCTGTAAATTGAGAGCAAGACAAATACCTACACTCTCACCTCTTCCATTTAACACTGTATTGGGAATTCTATACAGGGAAATGAGGCAGGAAAATGTTTGAAAAGACATCCAGATTCGGAAGAAAGGAGTAAAACTATAATTATCTATAATGTGATGCATACAGTCTTGCATACAGAAAATCCTAAAGAAACCACGAAAATACCTTTAAGACTAATAAGTAAGTAAATTTACAGAATATAAGTTCAATAAACAAAAATCATTTGTATTTTTATATAGTAACAATGAAAAGACCAAGAAAAATTCCCATTTAAAATAGCATCAAAATTAATATAGTACTTGGGAATAAGTTTAGCAAAAGAAGTGAAAATCTTGTTTATTGAAATCTACCAAACATGCTTGATTGAAATTTCTAAGTTTCTAATTAAAAAATAATTTTAAAAATATCAACATAATGGAAAGCTACCACATGTTTATGAATAAGAAGAGTAGGTATTGTTATTATGGCAAAATTTCCTCAATTGATCTACAAATTCAATGAAATTCTTCTTAAATAATAATAATAACAATAATAGTAATAAAAAGTTTAGGATGAAATCACCTTCTGGAAGATTTTGATGCCTGTTCCTTACCCTGTTCGCTAGGTGAGTTTCAAGATTCCCTATTTGCCAATACCAAAATATTACCGTATCTTTACAGATGATATTTACCAGCATTTCAGTCCTCAAATTTGAACTGAATTTCCTCACACTGATTTTGCTGGTGTAGTCTTGATTGAACAGCAAAGAAGGTAAGATATTCAAAATCATCATAAAACCATTCATCTACATGCAGCAAATTTAGTTTGCCTCTGTGATGAAAACAATGTAAAATCACTGCTTGAAAAATCCCTTTATAATCTGCTTTAAAGTGTCACTCAAAAAGTAATGATCCATGATAAAAGCAACAAATCCTTTTTAAAATCAGTTGATGCTAAAGACAGCTTTTCATAGCTTGTGGAAAATTTACAAACCACATCTATCATTTTTTAAATCTTAACAAAAAAGAAATAAAAATGATAGGTTGTTTCATTTCTCTTTAACAAAGAGGTTCATGTAACAATCTTCCAATTGGTAAAATTTAGTGGTGAATGTATCATATACTGAAATCTAAAGACATTTCTTATGAGATTATTCTTTTTTCTCTTTTTTTTGTTCAATAATGAGAAGAACAATTCAGTATAAGAACACCTGGAGCTTCTACTGATCTGAGGTTGAAAGGAAAATTGTCTGTTTCTTTAATTAGCTCTAATAGCTTCTAATAGAGGTAAGTTGTGTAAACAGAGGTGCTAGGAGCGGGGGCTAAAAGCAATTTACATCAGTGTCAAACACAGACTATGCCTAAAGGCTTTGCTTTCTAATAACTCAGACTAAGTTAGGAAGATCTAGTAATATTAAACTTGTATATAAAACCAGATTCACATTAAAGGAAATTTTATTTTTTACATCAAAGAACAGGCAAGTTTCACACCTGAGAGTGGTTGCTTTCAAAAATATATTTAGGTAAGTTTTATTTTAATAACCACAGTATTAAATACTTTATTTCATTAATATATAAAACAGTAAGCACATTACATATAACAGTATATTATTGGATTATAGATGCAAGAACATCCATTCTGCCTGGAGACACAGCTTGATACACACACAGTGGTTTGTTCTTGACTCTGATGCTCTTTGATTATGAACTCCTATTAGGTTGGTCTTGGAAGTGGAAATTTGAACCCTAATTTTCAAATGCTTTCTTTTAAATGGAATTTGTATTTGCTTCTCCTGGAAGTCAAAGTTCACTTCTAAACCAGGACCACATTGCCCCCTTACCTTCCCCTGGCTTAATGAAGGTTTTAGATTATGCAACCCTGCTTATCCACTGGCCAAATGCTTAAACTTACTGTGGAAATACTGATAAAATTATGTTTTTTAGCAGGCTGTCTTCCTTTGCAGTGCAAATAACCATTGAGAGCATCTGTTTTAAAACATCATTTTGTCACTATTTCTAAGTATGTTATAAACATCATATACTGGTTTTAAATAAATAAGGAACAGAAAAACATAGCAAATGAAACTATAATTCTATTAATCCAATATACAACTAAAGAGGGATGTTGGCTGTTCTAAAATGACATCACTATACTGTCACTTGCTGGCTTACTAACACCTGTGAGATTAATTGCTTGAATTTATTTCTGTAAGCCTCAGTTTCAGAACTCTGAAATGGGGAAATAATAATACACAATTAAGATTATTCCATCTATGTTCTTAGTTATTACACCGAGTAAATATTCAATATACAGCAGCTATTCTTTATCTCTGTCGTGATTACTTGTTACATAATGCAGAGACAGGAGATGGTTCTGAGAGGACAATGAAAATACAAGAGTAAGAAAGGTAATTAGTAAAAAATGCAGTTGTGTATCGAGTGAGATACAAGGAGAACAGGAAAC
Source organism: Balaenoptera acutorostrata (assembly GCF_949987535.1). Classification (NCBI taxonomy): domain Eukaryota; kingdom Metazoa; phylum Chordata; class Mammalia; order Artiodactyla; family Balaenopteridae; genus Balaenoptera; species Balaenoptera acutorostrata. The sequence goes on from NC_080068.1 coordinate 5,271,165, forward strand.
AAAAATAGATAAAAAGAATGGTAAATAGGCATAGAGACTCTTGGAATAAGATAAAGAAATAAAGAGTTAGTTAGGTTTAGATAAATTAGGCAGATAAAAACAAGGAAAATAGAATTCTGGAGAAACAATCTCAGAGAAAAATAAGAAGTCAGTGAGAGACTATGTAGATACAGAATTGATTTACATTCATAAAGATTAATATTTAAGTGACTGAATTTAAAAAAAATGAATATCACTGATTATACAATTACTTTAATGCAGATTATTTCCATTTTATTTCCATTTATTGTGAGTGATCACAGCCATAAGTCTAGTAATCATCTGTCCCCATACAAAGTTATTAAAATATCATTGACCATATTCCTTATGCTGTATATTATATCACTGTGGCTTATTTATTTTGTAACTGGAGGTTTGTATTTCTTAATTCCCTTCACCTATTCCATCCCAGCCCAATTCCCTCCACACTGGAAACCACCTTTTTGTTCTCTGTGTCTATGAATCTGTTTTCATTTTGTTTCATTTGTTTTGTTTTTTTAGATTCCAAATATAAGTGAGATCATACAGTATTTATCTGTCTCTGACTTATTTCACTTAGCATAATACCCTCTAGACCCATCCATGTTGTCACAAATGGCAAGATTTAATTTGTTATGGCTGATATTTCATTATATGTGTATAAAATATATGCACATCTTCTTTATCCATTCATCTATGGGTGTACAGTTAAGTTGCTTCCATATCTTGGCTGCCATATCTTGGTAAAAAAATGTTACAATGATGGTTGGTTAGAATATAACTTTTTGAATTAGTGTTTTTGTTTTCTTCTGGTAAACACCCAGAAATGAAATTGCTGGATCATGTGGCAGTTCTATTTTAATTTTTTAAGGAACCTCCATGCTGTTTTCCATAGTGGCTGCACCAATTGACAATTCCACAAACAAGGGAGCATCCCCTTTTCTGCACATTCTCACCAACATTTGTAATTGTTGTCTTTTTGATGATAGCCATTCTCACAAGTGTAAGGTGGTATCTCATTGTGGTTTTGATCTGCATTTCCCTGATGGTTAGTGATGCTGGACATCTTTTTATGTGTCTGTTGGCCATTGGTATGTCTTCCTTGGAAAAAGGTCTATTTAAACCCTCTGCCCATTTTTTAATAGGGTTGTATGGGTTTTTTTGTTGTTGAGTTGTATGAGTTCTTTGTATATTTTGGATATTAACCCTTATTGCAGATATTATTTGTAAATATCTTCTCCCACTTAGTAGGTTGCTCTATTGTTTTATTGATGGCTTCCTTCCTGTTCAAAACCCTTTTAGTCCCTTTTATGGTTTCAGACCATACATTTAAGTTTTTAATCAATTTTTAGTTTATTTTTGTAAATGGTGTGAGAAAGTTGAGTTTGATTCTTGTGCATGTAGCTGTCCAGGTTTCCCAACACCGTTAATTGAAGAGGTTATTATTTCCCCATTGTATACTTTGCCTCCATTATCATAGGTTAATTAGCCATATACTTGTGGGTTTATTTATGAGCTCTCCATTAATCTATATGTCTGTTTTTGTGCCAGTACCATACTGTTTTGATTACTGTAGCATTGTAATATAGTCTGAAACCAGGGAGTGTGGTACCTCCAACTTTGTTCTTATTTCTCAAGGTTGTTTTGGCTATTCAAGGTCATTAGTGGTTCCGAACAAATTTTAGAATGATTTATTTTAGTTCTGTGAAAAATGACATGGGTATTTTGATAGGGATTGCATTAAATCTGTGGATCGCCTTGGGTAGTATGTACATTTTAACAATATTTTTCCAATCCATTAGCATCATACATATTTCCATTTATTTGTGTCATCTTCAATATTTTTCATCAGTCATATAGTTATTAGTGCACCTCCTTAGTTAGATTTATTCCTAGGTATTATATTTTATTTTTTTGGATGCAATTGTAAATTGGATTGTTTTCTTATTTTCTCTGATAGTTTGTTGTTAGTGTATAGAAATGGGTCAGATTTCTGTATATTGACTTTTTATCCTGCAACTTTACTAAATTCACTTATAAGTTCTAACAGTTTTTTTTTTTTTTTTTTTTTTGGTGGTGCATTTAGGATTTTCTCTGAATAGTATCATGTTATCTGCAAAAGGTGACAGTTTTATTTCTTCCTTTTCAATTTGGAGTCCTTTTATTTCTTTTTCTTGTCTGATTACTGTGTCTAGGACCTCTAATACTGTATTGAATAAAAGTGGTGAGAGTGGGCTTCTTGTCTTGTTCCTCATCTTAGAAGAAATGCTTTTAGCTTTTCACTATTGAGTATAATATTATCTGTGGGTTTGTCATAAATGGCCTTTATTATTTTGAGGTATGTTTCCTCCATACTCACTTTGTTGAGAATTCTTATCATAAATCCATGTTGAATTTTGTCAAAAGCTTTCCCCACATATATTGAGATTATCAAATTCTTCAATTTGTTTATGTGGTATACCATGTTGATTGATTTGTGGATATTGAATCATCCTGGGATTCCTGGTATAAATCTCACTTGATCATGGTACCTGATCCTTTTGATGTATTGTTGAATTCGAATTGCTAATATTTTGTTGAAGATTTTTTCATCTATGTTTTCCATAAATGTCATCAGGGATATTGGCCTATGCTTTCTTTTTTAGTGATACCTTTGTCTAATTTTGGTATCAGGATGATGCTGGCCTCATAGAATGAGTTTGGAAGTGTCTCTTCCTCTTCAAATTTTTGGAATAGTTTAAGAATAGGTGTTAAGTCTTCTCTAAATGTTTGGTGGAATTCTCCTGTGAAGATTTGTGGTCCTGAACTTTTCTGTTAGGAGCTTTTTGATTACTGGTTCAATTTCACTACTAGTAATCATTCTGTTCAGATTTTCTATTTCTTCCTGATTCAATCTTGGGAGACTGTACATTTCTAAGACTTTATCCATTCTTCTAGGTTGTTCAGTTTTTTGTGGTATAATTTTTATAGTAATATCTTATATATTTGTATTTCTGTGGTATTGGTTATAAGATTTCCCTTTTCATTTCTGATACTATTTAGTTGGGTCCCCTCTCTTTTTATCTGGATGAATCTAGCTAAAGGTTTATCAATTTAGTTTATCTTTTCAAAGAACCATATTTTAGTTTAATTTATCTCTTCTATTTTTTAAGCTCCATTTCAATAATTCCCATTCTTTTCTTTATTATTTCCTTTCCTCTACTAACTTTGGGTTTTGTTTGTTCTTCTTTGAAATAAATATTTTTAAGGCAAAATGATATTTCTCAGTATATTTAAAGATTACATTTTCTTTTAAAGCATATATTAATTTACTTAGCTACTTCCAAAATAACTTGGACTATGTCAATAAATAGCACATGCTGTAATGTCATTCTTCAGCTTATGTATCTTTGCAATTAAAAATTAAGCCACTTTGGGCTTCCCTGGTGGCGCAGTGGTTGAGAATCTGCCTGCCAATGCAGGGGACACGGGTTCGAGCCTTGGTCTGGGAAGATCCCACATGCCGCGGAGCAACTAGGCCCGTGAGCCACAACTACTGAGCCTGCACGTCTGGAGCCTGTGCTCCACAACAAGAGAGGCCGCAATAGTGAGAGGCCCGCGCACTGCGATGAAGAGTGGTCCCCGCTTGCCACAACTAGAGAAAGCCCTCGCACAGAAACAAAGACCCAACACAGCCATAAATAAATAAATAAATATTTAAAAAAAAAAATAAGCCACTTTGATTTGTAATATATAACAGGAATAATTATGACCTCCCAACAAATACTTGTATCTTGTGAAAAATAGTGGCTTCCCCAACAACACTGTTTCACTATCATGCATCTATGATAAATCAGTTCTTTTCTTGTTTCAGAAGGAAAGGCATATACTACAGTGACCTCAGAGGGAGATAAGCACAACTGCAGTTCATATACCTGACTCCTCTGTGTGCCTACAGATAAACCTCTGCCAAGGTGAAGTAGGAAGGAAATAGAAAAGAAGGAAAAAGGCAGGATTTTTCTTATCATTTCTATTAACAAAATATAAAGATCAGAATCTGAAGTCAGTAGACAGTAAATCAATTGCTAGCTAACTTCAGGCTCACAGAAGCTCTATGAAAGATTAACATACAAGAATTCCTTTTACTGCACATACACAGATTAGAGATAAAGTAAATTTCTTCCAAAACCTTGCTGAAAAATTAATGAGCATCCAGATAATAAGCCCATTTTCCCCCCAAAACCATATCAGGAAGTTATTTTCTCTCACATTAAGAATACAAATTCAAAGTGGAACCAAATATTTAAACTACAGCTATATGATGCCAATTCTGTAAGTATTCCAATAATTTTATTATTATGAGAAAAAAACAACAACAAAAAACCCTAGAAATATCTCCTTCATATAATGTTTTGAAAGCACTGTTGAATAATTGACTTCAATTCTAACTAAGGGTTAACATTTTTGGCCCTTACATTGAAATATTATGGTTGTTATAGTAAGATCAGTAATGCTTATCAATGGAGAATTAGGAATCCTAGATTTCTTAGGAAATTTTTAAAAATATATAAATGAGGTCAAGTGACATTTAAATAATTTTGAAGAAATTTGAAAATAATCTCGTAAGATTGTCTCCACAGCAATTGTTAAGGAAGTAGAGAAATTCATTGTTTTGAAAAATTTAAGAGGAGAAAAATGTAATGTTTTGAAATCTAAAACTTTGATCTCTGTATTTCTCAGAAACAATTTGATATCTAATTATACATTAATTTTTTGTTACATTATAATCTTTTTACTCTTTTTGAAATATATAATTCCTTATTTTTTATCTTCCTTGAAACATTTGTACTTTATATATTTTAATACTGCATTGCTCATGATAATAGCAAAATATTTTAAAAGAAATTGTGTTCTAATTTGTCCAATAACATAAAGTCTAAGTCTAGATTCTTTATAGGAAATATTATTCAAGTGACCTGATTCTTTCCCTTGCACTAGAGGTAAGCACATGATCCAAAATGGGCCTTTTGTACCCTTGGTCACAGTAATTTTTCAGGGATTGGAATGAATTGGGTCATGGCCCAAAATAATTCTTTGTTCCTTTACAACATTTGGAAAGTGGTTCTCTCTTTTTGATCAAAGATATGAATAGATAGGGAAAACTAGACCTGATGCCAAAATATTGACCAAAATTCATCTGTACTTGAAACCGGAAAACTGGATTTTCAGTTTAACTAAGTCACTATAAACTCTATTTATGTAAGCAAGATTGATTTGTCTCTTATTAATGAAATCATTATCTAATATAAGAGGAGTTAAATGTGGAATTCCAGGATCACCAGCTGAGAAGTTGGAAAGCTAATTTTCTTGGTTTGTTTTGATTTAAGAAATGGGTGTGTCTCCAACCTGAACCATCTAAATGAAGTCATCTCTATGACAGATAAAATTTTTTTTGACTTGTATTATTTTATAAAAAATTGATTACCAAATTATCATTCCTGTTAGGCATCATCTATATTTCCAAATGAAGAATGCCATTGTACCTTACATATTTTGGTAAGAACAGCTTCCTTCTTAGAGAGAAAAGCAAGAAATTTGGCTCAAAGAGATCATCACGGTCCTTGCACATCTTGGCTTTTGTACAAATGCACTCTTTGTAAAAATAGCATACAAGAGACAAGTTGTATATGTATCTGATTCCTCTGATCAAGAATCTTCTAGGGCTTCCCTGGTGGCACAGTGGTTGAGAATCTGCCTGCCAATGCAGGGGACACGGGTTCGAGCCCTGGTCTGGGAAGATCCCACATGCCGTGGAGCAACTGGGTCCGTGAGCCACAACTACTGAGCCTGCGCGTCTGGAGCCTGTGCTCCGCAACAAGAGAGGCCGCGATAGCGAGAGGCCCGCACACTGCGATGAAGAGTGGTCCCCGCTCGCCACAACTAGAGAAAGCCCTCGCACAGAAACGAAGACCCAACACAGCCAAAAGTAAAAAAATAATAAATTAATAAATTAATTTAAAAAAAAATAAAGAATCTTCTAAACCACTCTTCTCAGATAGTGATAAAGATAGTTGGTGAGCACAGTATCTTCTTTAACTTCCTGTCAGTGGCTTTGCCAACCCACATGAATTGTGGTAGATTTACAGTGTATCAGTAAATGAACGTAAACGACCATCAGATGATTCATCTTTATGGAGCTGGAGTAGTTTGTTATAAAAATATAACAAAAGCCCTTGATTGATTGCTTAATATTCACTTAGTACCAGTATGAGCTTGGTTATATACTTTACTACTAAACTTAGAGATCTCTGTGTTACAATTGAGCAGACCATACCCTGTTTATACTGCTTCTACTCTCTTGCAAAAGAGCTTAATATGTGGATCAATGTATTCTTAGAATATTTGTTGTTAATTTCAGCTGGCAAATGCAAACACCTTTATATCATTAGAAACAAAGTTAAAATAAACATATGCATAGGAATCTCTCATTGTCCCTTAAGCATATCTGTGTGGAAAAACTTCAGGCAATAAAGAGTTAAGTGCTTTTTTTTACTAAAAATATTAGGCTGTGTCAATAGCAATGGGAAATCAAGCTATGTATATTTTGGAATTATAAAAAAAAGAGATGAATATTCTAGGTGCTTTTGTGTATAATGATTATTTCTCACTATGCAATTCTTAGAAAGGGGAATGGATTAAAAAGAGAGATTAGAAAAAAGTTTAAAAAGCAAATAAAGAGATAAAACATCATAAAGAAAGTGATCTGATGTTTCTAGAGCTGTCAGTCTTAACTGGAAGTTTCCTTACCATGCTTTATTGTGCTTTAAAGTGAGTTGACTTTCTGAAAATGTTGTGATTAAAGATGAAATAGGTCACTGGGACTTAAGTATCTCTGTATACAAAAAGCTTATATCAATGAAGATGTGAAGTCATTAGGATGAGGCTTATAATAGTCATGAATATAAACAGGTAAGAACAGTTCATGTATATGGTTTGGAGAGAAAATGAGATATATTAGGACATTAATACTATGTTATCACTGCCCCGTTTTTTATCAGGATTCAGTCAAGGAAACAGAGACACTCTGAGTGTTATGGGACAAAGATTGTACTATACTAATTTGACCTCTCCTATTTGTGGATGGAGCTTGGACAACACAAGGCTAGAAGGGGAAGTAGAGGAACTAAAAAGATTCTAACCGGTGCATGTGAAAAGACTTCTACCCCCATATGTGGGTCTGGAATGGAGAAACTCATGGTGAGATCTATGGGAAGGTGCTGTCTCAGGGTAGCTTTATCTCTGTGGGTCCACAGCTAAGCATATGGTGGTGGGCTTGGGGTACCTGTTGGTCAGCAAGTCTAGCAGTCATAAGGAAGGGCTGAAGAGATAATGTAGAGGCTGGAACCCATGGGTGTGTGGTAATCTTCAGTAGCGGCTCCTGCTTCACTCCTGTTTTCCAAATCTCATGCACATTTCTCTTTTGGCCAACTCTCACCTAGAGCCTTACAAGGAAGGGGCCTCTGGAAAACACACTTCCAGCTTAACCAAATCAACAGAATGCAAATTATGACTAATGTTCTTGTCCCTTAGAATATCAAGTTGTCTAAAACCCAGCCTTTAGAGCAGGAAATCAAAGAGAGTATACAACCTTGAGAAATGTGTACACAATGACACATATTCAGTAGAGGAGTTATACAACATCTTAACTTGACTGAATAAAACCCATTTTGACCAAAATCTTGGTGTTTATATAGGCACGACTTTTGATTGTGACTAAGAAAGGGTGGCCCATAAAAACTGACGCCAATATAGAACAGTGTGTAACACAAGAGCAAATTACAAATGATTAAAGGGGAGCAGTTTTCCTAACTAGACAGAGAGAAGCTCTTGCATTTAGCAGTGAAACATAAAGGATGAATGAACAAATACAAGGAGACTCAAATAGATGAAAGATACGATCATTAGCAATTGCAACAGGAACTAAAGAAAAGTAGCAGCCATTACAGTTTAAAGAAATTAGTGCATAGGGAATCCAGGAGGCCCTGGGACCAATAAACTTTTAAATATCACTGCCTCAAGAGAAAATTTCTAACTTGGGAGGACAATACAAATTCCAAGGACAGAATAACAAAACAGAAAATCGGGACAGAGCAGGACATTGCCTTTAAATACCTTTTGCTTAAATACTTGAACAGTTCTTGATAAAGAGAAATGAGCAACTCAGCAAGAGGAGGGTTATTAATATATCATAAAATAAATATGCATATTAATTAATATACATATTAATCTTTTGGTTAACTTATGATCATTTCATTATAGAGGTATTGCAGGTTACTTCAGAATTTGCATTTAATTGCTAAGCACAATTTAAGTCATCCATTTGTTGTTAAAATAGAAATCTTTTCATCCAAGTGGAATCAACTATTTGGAAATAATCTTGGAATCCTTACTGGTGACTGCTAAAAAATTGGCACATTTACAGTTTGCTGAGCTGACTCTTAAACATGAACTGGCCATAACAGGTGTTTCTCCTAGAAAAGTCTAATTTGTGGTGCTGCATAGCATCAGTTGGAATTTGTCATACATTTTCAACTCTTCAAACCCTGCCCCCCCTTTATCACAGTGGTTGGAAGGCTAAAACTACATTTGTCAATCTCCCTTGAAGCTAATGTTCAGTGTTTATTTAAATTTTAGAAATAAAGAACACTCTCATGGGATCTGAAAGTTTAGCTTAGGCCATTTTCTTGCATGATTGATGCCTGGCAAGGAAGACCTGACATATATGAATATTTGTAGCTGGTTTCATATTTTTGTATTTAGCTATAAGTTTCATGGATGTGAAGCAAAGGTATAAATCTTCAGGATTTATACCTAAAGATTCCTTACATTCTGTGTATCCAACCCTTTAACCAATATTGTAACCACAAAATTCCCTGTATTAAATTCTTCCTTGTTGAAATACCTGAAGTGGATTCTTACACTGTTTTTTACATTATACTCTGACAGATACCAAGGTGCCTCTTAGAATCATTACTTGATCACATCTATACTGGAATCTAATAAAACACCACAGGGGAAACTGAATTATAAATTTTTAATATAACCACTTGATTGAGAAAAGAAAACATGTCTTGTTGGATTGTGAGATTGTGACTATACAGTAATACATTTTAAAAAACAAAGGGACCTGAGATCATTGACACCAGGGTTTGCCTTAAACCTTTGTGTGATATTGCCTTAATTGTTCTAAATCATCTGCACTTAAGAAATAAGATGAGGCATGTGCAAACATATTGGAGCCATCCTATCAGCAACTGAGTTACTTGTAATTATGTTTGAAGTTATATAAAGGTAATGTGATAGTACTTCTCACTCTAAAAAAGTACGACTATTTTGATTCTGAAATTTTTTAAAAAAAGAAAACAAATAAGGAAAAAGTAGTTAAAATAAATCTGTTATTTGTGAAAAACTGATCTATCATCTGTATTTTTTTTATCCCTGTAATGTTTTATTTATGTTTATTATTAATGACTCACCCATTTTATATTGTGGATAGTCTTATTTAAAGCAGAATATAGTATCCAAATTTGCCTTACTCCCTGGCTTTGTTCAGTTTAAATTAACGCTAACTCTATTCAATATTCTGTAATAAATTAAATGGGAAAAGAATCTGAAAAAGAATGAATATGTGTATATGTATAACTGAATCTTAAGCTGTACACCTGAAACTAATACAACATTGTAAATCAACTCTACTCCAATAAAATAAAATTTAAAAATGTCAGAAAACTCTCTATTAACTAAAGGTTCACTCTGCCCATATCCTGAGCGAGGTAGTCAATACACTGACAATGTCATACACAGCAGCTGACAGGCTCTGAAATTTGTCTTGCTGACGATCTGCTTACACATAAACGCGCTGCCTTTTCCTCCTCGCCTTCATCACTGCCCCTTCTACATACAAGTGACCACATCAGCATGACTGGATTTCATCCAGCCTTGATATCCTTGCTCAGCACTTACATGCTTATATTCTGCCACTACACCAAGCAGAAGAGAGCTGGATGGAGCCCTGAACCACAATCCTTATTTTCCAGTCTCCACCAAATTTCATTTGTTTGGCAGCTGCACTGTTCAAAGCAGGCAGATCCACCAGCTCTTCTCTAATTCCAAGCTTTGCTTGCTGCGTTCTCCCTGTACCATACCTCACCCATCTTAACGGGCCTCTTTAGTTCTCCAGGACTGCCTGAACCAAGCCAGAGTTAAGCATGACCGCTTAGAAACAGCACAGCTCTGAAATGCCATATTGTTCTGCCCGAAAGGGCCTCCTTAGTCAAGTTACCTTCATCTGTCTTTTTGCTACTAAATCCCATCTACTTCAATGTCTCTTTTTCCCCTTCTGTTAACATTGCAGTCTGAAAGCCAAGCTTTTCTTTGCTGGACATGATGAAAGCATTTTAGTTTTCCTTTTCTGTCACACTCCACAGATCTCATAAATCTTACACTCTTTGAGAGCAAGATAAGTGACTTTCAAACATATTAAATTTTATTTAGGCAGTTTTTTGGTACGTGTAGCTTTTTATTCTGAAGTTTATACAAAGTTAAATAATCATCAACAGAAAATATCTGACTATTTCACATGCTAGGATTAAAAGAAATATGGATTGAAAGGACTTCCAAGCTGTTCTACGACAGGCAAACTCTTTATTTGTCGATTTCTCAACAAATCTTCCTGCCCTGCTATTTCAATGAAAACAGCCTCTCCAGAAGTTTTACATAGATCAAAAACATGGGATAAAGAAGTGTTAGGTGTTCTCTTGTCTGTAACACCTACTTGCTTCACATATTTTTCTTCTGAAAGGAAAAATCCCCTTATCATATATTAACTGCTATCAGTCATAATGAGTACTATTTAAAAGATATATTTTACATACTAGGAATTAGTCTTGCTGGCACAGCTATAATGAGTAAAAAATTTAAAGCAGGAAAATATTTAGGAAAAAAAACATGCAAAATAAATGAATGCTTATTAGTTGTATATGAATATCCATTACAACATAAATATTTATACAATTTAAAAATAATCCTGTGTAAATTCTACTTTCTTGGTATTCTTTTTCTATTTTTCAAAAGTCAGTAAATTAGAAAAATAATTTATATGGTTGTATACAACCCTGAAATTCTGTAGTTCTATGAGTCCATGATAAGCCCAGATCTCATACACTTAATTCAGTAAGTATGCCTCAAAAGATAGTGTCGTGAGAAATGATCATTTGTTCTCATCATTCCACTCAATTGTGCAATTGTTTTATCTTGAAAATAAACATAATATTTATGTTTATTTATTTATTTATGTTTATCTTCATTTGTCTCCTTTTATAAAGCATCACAGTATTGTATTTCAGGTGAAATGTGTAATCATTTTTCTCTCTAGTTCATGAAGAGTCATTCAGAAGGATAAGAATAATTGGCACGCTACAGCTTGAAGAGTGGTTCCCTACCTCAGGTATAAAACTGTTTACACAGAGACATTGCTTGATATAAGCAATACTAAAGCTTTTTGCAAAAACCATATTAAAGACATCTAGGAAAAGCAAACTTGCAGAATAAACCTTTTGAGAAACAGTTATTAAACACAAAATGTACATTTCTAAACTACTTTTATATGATAATCTAACTTTTAATGTGACTAGTGATTTTGAAACAAGGTTAATACACTTAAAAGGAAGTCATGAATGTTGGTTCATATTGTAAAATTGAAAGTTTAAAGCTCCTTAAAGAAGTCAGATTTGCCTCAGTGATACAAAATTAGGGTGGAACGTGAGAAGTAATTATAAGCTGATTCATTTTACATTACTGGCAGGTTCTGCTTTCCATATTTTCTCATCTTCCTTCACTTTATTCTCAGGGAAGCTATAACCGCATTTCCCAAATCAGTGTTGTCCTTACAAAATTTGGATTGCAAGGGTATGAAGCACCTTCACTTATTTATAATATCGTACACAGAATAGAAACATCGTTTAACAAGGAGGTTAAATGTAAATAGATGAGGTATAGAAGTGAAAACTAACTTTAAGACGTCACACCAAAAAGTAAGTAAATAAGAGAACCGCTTTCAGATTAAAGAATCCAATAAAAATAAAGCTACTCATGGATCTGTTCAGTCTGTCGTTGTTTTATTATTTTTTTTGAGACACACTTCATGGATTCTAAATAAAACTCTTCTCTAGCAAACCAGTGTTTAAAGAACAAAAACAATTTGATGAATCAAAATCCTCAGCGTTCCAACAATCAGTATAAGAAACCTTCCACGTGCAGTGATTGTGTAATTTTGTCAGCTCTTTCAAATGGTCTTCTTCAAGAAATTTTGACAGCAGGACAGTCAGTGGGGAACCATACCGACTGCTGGCAAATCATTCCCACTTATCTAGTGGTGAGAGCTAGTAAAATGAATCACAGCATTTAAAATGATTTAAACTGGGTATATCCAACTTGGAAGACTATAGTTTTTAATGGCTACTTATCATTTACAAGTATCTTGAACTGTCCAAAAAAACTGAAGGCCATTGGATTTTTAATTTTCTCTGAATTTTTACAAATCATTACTTTTAGCATAAAGCAAGTCTGCTTGTGGATGACAGCAATGTGGGGTGCTTATCTTTTGGTCATGTCACATTATTTATATGAAATTGCATATTTATAAGAAATTGCATTTCCACTTTTAATTAAGGGTTGGGCATGTATAGGTTCATTTAAGGGTTATACTATAATGATAAATGTTATACATATTACAACTCATGAAAGGTTTCAATAAAAAAATTCACTGATTTAAAAAAATAACAGTAGATGGCTTAAAAAACAAATCTATTTTTATAAAACAATAGAGCTGTGAACTTAGCCACTCTGCAACTGAAATGACCTCAAATAACAAAATATTTGACTGATTCATCAACCTTACCACCCTAGGAATAAAAAAGAACGGTGCAATTTCTTGCCTTAACACATGTTCTAAAACAGAGAACTGTTGTGAGGCCTTTAGTTTGAAAAAGTATTAAAACTCCACCCACATTTTGGTGTTTAACACTGACAAAATATTGGACATGAATAAAAATTATTGGAAATGCCGGTTTGGGGTTCTCTTTTAATGGGAGGCAGCATCCTATAGTGGATAATGTTTAAATAGCACAAACAACCTTAGTTTAAGAGCAGCTGCAACACTGATAAACTTTGACTTTTTGATCAAGTACTCATTTAATCTCTCCTCTTGGTGCCTTCATTTCCCCTGGTTTAAAACAAACTAGGGGGCTTCCCTGGTGGCGCAGTGGTTGAGAATCTGCCTGCCAATGCTGGGGACATGGGTTCGAGCCCTGGTCTGGGAAGATCCCACATGCCGTGGAGCAACTGGGCCCGTGAGCCACAACTACTGAGCCTGAGCGTCTGGGGCCTCTGCTCCTCAACAAGAGAGGCCGCGATAGTGAGAGGCCCGCGCACCATGATGAAGAGTGGCCCCCGCTCGCCACAACTAGAGAAAGCCCTCACACAGAAACGAAGACCCAACACAGCCAAAAATAAAAATAATAAATAAATAATTAAAAAAAAAAACAAAAAAAAACCTAAAATAGGGTCTACCTCAAAATGTTATTTATATAATACTACACAATGCACTTAGAGCTGAGATAGGCATCACTCTATACACACATGTATAATGTAATAGAATTTATAATGTATATGTGTATAAGTTTATATATATGTGTGTATACATCTCCAGATTATGTTGAACTTTTATAATTTTGATCTTATTTAGGAGAATTTACTTTATTAATAAACTTAATACAATAGACTAAATATTATTGTCATGATCACATCTTTCAGATTTTCCAGGATTATCTTTATTTAAAATATTATTTTCCATCGCTCCCACACTTGTCACCATTATATTCACACCAGTGAGATTTGTAAGCCTTGATTATTACAATATTCACACCAGTGAGATTTGTAAGCCTTGATTATTACAAACACCAGTGCTATGATGTAGTAAAAATTAAAATTCAGTTGAAAAGATAACATGTAGATAAAATCAATAAGACTATAGTGTAGTCCTATTTATCTTTTCTATTACAGTTTGTAAATGGTAACATTTTGTTTTCACAGAACACTGAATCATCCAACACAAGGATTTCTAAGAGCTTTCATTTGAAACAAAAAGAGCTCTGCCTATCACAATTCTAGTGTCTAAAAAGGATTACTGGGATGAAATAAAATTAAACAGCTTGTTCCATTGAGTATTTAAGAATGTCTATCATAGCACTGATAAGAGTTAAGTATGAATAGGAAGAAAATCTCTCAGGTAGTTTTTAGAATAAACAAGAAGAAAAGCTCTTGATCTGTAGTGCTGAATGCTATCCTAAGGGGCCTTTATTTTTGCTCAGGGACTGTCAGAAACACTTCATTCCTGCACATACGATAAGTCAAATTTAATAGCACTCGTCCTATAAGAAATGAACCTACAGAGTGAATTAAATAAAATAGAGATTGCCTTTGTGCTGAAGTTGCAACGTAAGACAACACAGAAAATATCTGCATGCTTTCCTGGATCTTCTACACCTGCATGCTTGGCAGGACATCATATATAAATATAAATGAATATTTAAATCAAATCACAAATTGTCAACACAGTTAATTTAGTTGCTGTCATATCTGTCTCAGAAAAACATGTGGGAATGAAAGTATTCATTGTCTTGTAATTAAATAAAATTAATTATTATAACATATTATCATGGAAACATGTTGTTCTAATTATTTGTTAGTAATTGCTTTAAAAAGTGTGTGTTAGAAAACATTTCAGCTTCCACTTGAATTTTTATTTCTAATTGAGAATTATAACTTTCCATTTCTGCTTCTTAGTTATCTATGGTTCAAAAGATGTTTTACTCTTCTAGTTTGGGTTATACTTGAACACTCTGTGATACAACAGACATTCAAACAGAGTTGAAAATATATTTTCCACTGAGGGTTATCAACTTAAGAAAAAAGGGCAGATCCTATTGAATAATAAAAAAAATATATTTTAAAAGCCTAGAAAACTAAGTAGGGAATATAAATAGCACTGTTCCCCACCTGATCTGACTACATTTAAGTTTTAAAAAATATTTTATGGCAAAATTTATGTATCAATTAGTGTAAATGTTTGAAATATTAAAATAAAATTAGAAATAAGAAAAAAATTTAATTTCTAACACATAACTTAGAAAAATTCTCTAAACAGTTCCATGTACATTTTCACTTTTCTATGAATGGAGATGGCATACAAGAAAAACATAAATTTCAAATGGTCAGGTTAAACTTTGGTTGTTAGTATCAATGAGGTTATCTCCAAAAATAGTTTGCTATGTTGTATATTTGTTTATCAAAATAGCACTTATAATAAGTGTAAATTATTTAAAATAAACAAGTATAAAGTAATAAAAATATATAAATTTCAGTAAATAAAGAAATTGAATGCAAATAAATATATTTTTACCCGCTCTCAACTTTCATTTAGGAGACTGATATCGCTTATATGTGGAATCTTAAAAAAAAATGATACAAATGAACTTATATACAAATCAGAAATAGGCCCACAAACAGAAAACAAAGTTATGGTTACCAATGGGGAAGGGGTGGAAGGGATAAACTAAGAGTTTGCGATTAGCTTATACATGATACTATATATAAAATAGATAACCAACAAAAAGCTACTGTATAGCACAGGGAACTATACCCAATATTTTATGATAACATATAAGGAAAAAGAATCTGAAAAAGAATATATATGCATATTACAACTGAATCACTTTGCTGTACACCTGAAACTAACAAACACAACATTGTAAATGAACTATACTTCATTTTTCAGAAAAAAAGGATGCTCTTCTTCTGGGCCACTGGAACTATATAATGAAAAATATTAATTGTCCCTACCTAATTTTTGTGAGAGCCTAGCTTGATAAAATACATTTGAGCTTTTATATGCCTTTAAGACTTGACTGAGGACAATCTCAAAATAGGTATTCTTAAAGAACTTAGCTTAAACTCTTTGCTTTATGAATAAAATGATATCTTGTAAAGAACACTGAACTATAGAGAAAAACAGCAAGGTGAAATGTCAGAAGTGGAAACGGAGAGGGGATGTAAGAGAGTTTATGGAAGATGTCATAATCGTTCCCATCCTTCACTGCCTCTCTGTAATGAGTTACACATTCACCCAACGTTTCCATCTGCCTTTGTAGTGGATACCAGTACAGTAAGCAGGGTATCTATTACCACCCCCTTGACCATGTGACTTGCTTGGACAATAAAATGTTAACAGTTATGATATAAACAGAGGTTTTAAATGTGCTTGTATTGTTTGGCTTAGTCACTTGGTCTTCTACCACCTGCCATGAAAAGAGCATGCCTTGGGGTTAGTCCCCAGAATGAAGAAGATAAACTAAGAAGAAGCCTGGATCTAGCTGAGCCCAGCTAAGACCAAATGAGCCTAGTTGAGATCAGCTAAACTGCAGCCAACCTAAAGATCCATAAGCCAGAAAAGTGAATGTTTGTTGCTGCAAGCCATTGGGCTTTGGGATTGTTTGTTACACAATATTACCAGAGCAAGAGCTGAGTAATACAGTTTGTACGGCTTTGCCTGTGTTTGAATTCTAACTACACTATTTTCGAATTGAGTGATATTAGTTAAATTGCTGACATTGTACATTAGGGTACTTTTTTAAGAGCGAGAAGCAATAAGGGTATCTATAAGTAAGATAGATAAACTTAGAGGATTGTTGTGGTAATGACATGGGTTAAGGCATATAATATGTTTCAAATAATACCTGGCATGTAAGTGCTCATTACACGTAAATAAGTTACAATTCTTAATAAAGTCTAAAATTTCATATAATTTCACCTAGACTGGTGATCCTTATGTAAAAAAGAAAACATATATTAACCTTTATTGTGTAAACATAAATAGAAATGCTAACTAACAGTTTTTAGATTATAAACGTGTGTGTGTGAATCTCTAAATCTCAGATATAACTGCTAAGTAATTGAATTACCTACAATGGCTCAACATTTTAATATTTTCTGACATTATAATCTTATAGAGAACATTAAATTAGATGGCCGCAAATACTTGGGTAGAGTAGGATTTTGAAAATATGAACGGAAATGTATCCAAATCTGTATTATTTTCCTATTGCAGCTGTAATAAATCACTATACACTTAGTTGCTTAAATAATACAAATTTGTTATTTAATAATCAGGAGGTAGAAGCCCCAAATGGGTCTGACTGGACTAAAGTCAAGGTGCCCTCAGGGTCACCTTCCTTCTGGAAGTTCTACATCAAAATCCAATTCCTTTCCATTCCATCTTTGAGAGGTGGCCTGCATCCTTTGGCTTGTGGCCCACTCTTCCATCTTCAAAGCAGCATTCACAGCCTCCATCTCTCTTCTGAATCCCTCTCCCACTTTAAGGTCCCCTGTGATTACATTGAGCTCACCTGGATATAATGCAGAATAGCCTCTGTTTTAAGGTCGGTTGATTAGCAAACATAATTCCATCTGCACCTATTTGCCTTTGCCCTGTAATCTAATATTCACAGGCTCTGGAGGTTAGATATAGATATCTTTGAGGTGGGAGACACCATTCTGCCTAACAAAAATACTCAGTTTAACTTCTAAGGATGAAATAGTAATAATATCCAATTCCACCTATTTCCTATTGTGAAAAACAAACTCATTGCCACAACAAAGTGTTCATTTTGTGACAATATAATATTTCTCTGTGTTGCTCTATATTTAAATCTTCATATGTGTTATTTTCTGAAAATCTTCATATGTGTTATTTTCCACTGGGGTGCCTGTGCATATTTGTCTGAAAAAGAATGTTCCACTGTGCAAATCTGCACATCTTTTTCTACTAATAAAATCTTTCAGAAAGTAACATTATATGTTTTATGTATTTTATGTATAAATATATATTTTTTCCTATTGAGAAAACTTCCCCACAAGAGATGTGTTTTTAAATTGGCTGCCTTGGGATTAAAAAATCAGTACACAATTGGGAGATTGGAACTGACAAATATACACTATTGATACTATGTATAAAATAGATAACTAATGAGAACCTACTGTGTAGCACAGGGAACTCTACTCAATGCACTCTGGTGACCTAAATGGGAAAGAAATCCAAAAAAAGAGGGGATATATGTATACATATAGCTGATTCACTTTGCTGTACAGTAGAAACTAACGCAAATTGTAAAGCAACTATACTCCAATAAAAATTAATTAAAAATATTAGTACACATCTATTCTTTATCATGGCTGTCCTGTTATACAAGCTTTTATTTTCAATCCAATATTTTTTACCCTCTTATTCTAATACTAACCATCCTACATTGTTGTAATAAAAACCCCTTTTTTTATAAACTAATTAAAATTCCATTGGGTAATTTTTGTCCAATTATGGCATTTAGAATAACCCATATGAGCTTCAGTTGAAATGTGATATCTGTTAAGAACCTATATTTTTATCCTTTTATTTTCTTATTATTAGCAAAGTTTGTGTTTTCATATTGATTTTTCCCCCTTGAATTCTAGATAAAAAATAATTTACAGAGCAAGTAGTGAAATACATTTTAATTTGTTTTTAGGACATAGTTAAATATGAAAGTAAGATACAATTATTTTTACGTAAATGTGATTTGCAGTTCAGCAATATGCAAAGAATCAAGGAAAAATCTTAAGACATAAATCTTTTCTTTCTTTCAATCTCTTAATCTTCTTTTTAGGAATGTGTTATGGGGAAATAAAGTTATTGAAAGTTGGAGGGATCCCTTACTATCACAATCACTATTAGGCTTTTGAGTTCTGGGTATCACCTGACAGCAAAATTTTATAACGCAAAATCCTCTTTTCCTACCCTCACGTAGATATTTTGCAATATGTCAAAAAACTGTTAGATTTAATATGCAGCTACATGTCATTTAGTTCTGAAATGCTGAGAGAACAGCATTTAACAGGATTTATCCTTACATTGTTTGGAATGGTCATGCTAATAAACAATAAAAATCGTTTATTAGCATGACCATTCCAAACAATGTAAGGATAAATCCTGTTGACAGAGGGGCTTTGCTAAAGAAAATTAACAGTGTCAGCGAGGTCACCTCGGAGATTAGAGACAAAGACAGGTAGCTGTGACTCTGAAGGTCACAAAACACCAGTTATCCTGAGTTCCTAACAGCCTGGGCCCCTGCAAGAGGCAAAAACAACATGACTTAAAAAGAACGCTAAAATCACTGAGAGTAGAACAGAGCCCTTTTGAAGTCAACAGGGTTTTAGTGCCTAGGGTGGCAAAATTGGGACCATTATTGCAGATTTCTGTCCTTAAGGTCATTCCACTTATTTCTTTTTAAAGGCAAAGAATAACTTTTAAAGAAGGTGGCTACCAGACAAAGTTCAACCATAACATTGTCGGTTTTCAGGTTTCAAAAGGACAGACCCATTTTAAAAATATCATAGTTCCTCAACTTGTTCTTAAAAACAAAATGCTATAATCATTTAGGTGACTTTGAACTTATTACCATTATCTTCTTTATGCATTTGTTTTTCTTTGCTATTAAGATCCTCTAAGGGAGAGTTTCCTTCCTCTGTTCTCAGCTAGTTCTGATCTAGCAATTTTCAGTGTTCTCAACTTTATAGGGCTTACATTTATGGCTTTAATTTTCAGTGTCATGTTCTTTTCAAATACCAATAAAGACTAGCTTTAAAAACACAAAAGCAGGAAATCGTTGCCTATGTTACTTTAACTGGCCTATCTGAAATAGAAATAAAGGAGTTACCAATAATTGCTCACTTTTGGACCAGGAAAATAATAAGAAAGAGAAATAGTTCTGATGGTAAGCTGTTCATGTTACCTCCTAATAAAATTGAAAAGATATTTTAATTCCAAATGTATCTGAAGGAAATTTAAGCTTCACAAGCAATGGCTGCCAATTAATCATATTTATTTTAATGAGAAGAGCCTAGATAAAGCAGAATGTAAAATACAGTGTAGATGAAAATGAATAGTCAGCGCACAAGCTATTTTCCTGTTACTCCCTTGGGCAACCTGAAGTGAATTATGGCCAAAATAACTCTCCAAACATATTATTTTGAGAATCAGAAAACACAATCTCTTGCCACTGCATGTTTTAGTTGAAAAAGTTTTGTTAGATGACATCATTTGAAATTAATAATGACAGTAACAGTAAATGAAAAGCCCTGGAGCATTCAAATTTTTCTGTAACTTTTAAATGTGCATGATCATGACACTATTCACACATACAGTTGGAGGAAGGATGTATTTTGACAAAAGACAATTAAGTGTCTTTGCTTGGAAACTATCCTTCAAATAATACCGCTCAGGCATGCTACCTTGTATTTTTTTGAAATATGATGAATAAAAGTTTGAGGTTTTGCATGATTTATGTCACAATATCCACACACTCTTTCCATCACTTATTTTAGTTTAAGTCCAGAACCACTCATTTCATCCTTGAGTCAACAAAGCATGTGCATGCATAAAGCAAAGGTAAATTTAAATAGAATTGAGTTCACCTGGTCTAAAAATATGCCTCTTATTTCCCAGTTAACTCTTTAATATTTTTCAAAAATAAAAAAATTCCAAACCAATTGACACATCTTAGTGTAAAACTGTATCTAGAAGGATTTTTGTTTATTCTTTCCCTGAATATTCACTTTCATTAGTCAAAGAAGTATGTTGATTCTCCTGACACACTTTCTAGACTAAGGATGTAATTTATATGTCCATCAGCACTTGGTCAAAATTTCCTACTTGCCAGTTTCCTTCTCAAGGTGCAGCTGTTGTATCTCAAGATACAATGGCCTCAATTCTTCTATGACCAAAAACACCTTTCCAAAATCACAGGTTTTCCCTCCCAATATTATACAAGTGGTATGTTAGAAAAGCAGAAATCCCTCTCTGCAGGAAATTTGAAACTATATTATCAAATCACATACTGATGTGAAAATGGACTCAGAACTGTTTATTCTTCTTCCCGCACACACAGCTAGATTACATTGATGTTAAGAGTGGTCATGCACTGTGATTGAGAAACACCATATGAGTGGGAGTGTTGTGTACTATTTCTAGGACTGGCCCGTGAAACTTCCTGTAACCCATCGTCCGTGCATTTTCCCTCTCCTTTGAACATGATCCAATGTGCATGAAAGCCCAAGTGTTGAAAAACACAGAGCCTCAAGATAAAAGAAACCCTGATTTGTAAATTACTACTAGGAAGAGAAACACAAGCTAGTCCGGAACACAATTTTGGAATTTACTTGAATGATAAACCTCACTCACGTTTGAGTCTTTGTACATTTATTAGCGCAGCTAACATTCCATGAACTTAAAACAAAACCTTATACCAAAACTTAACTGGAAATGGCTTGCTCCCTTTACAGTCACCTAAAGTGTGTGTCATTGGCTTCGTGGTTGGATGACAGATGGTAAGAAGAGATATTGCAAATTGTAAAGCTGAAGATCTGTTATATAATGGCAGAATATTCAGTAAAACTATTGCCCATAAAACGGTTGACAATTTTCAAAACAGACTATGTGCCTACTAAGCCTGACTTCAAGGAAATTGAGTTGAAAACAAAATGTGTATTGGCTATGATCTGAAGCTTGAGATCAAGCAAGAGTTGACTGGTTTTCAAACATAGATGACAATAGAGGAAATATAGAAATAAAGAAATTATGGGCTTTGAAAAGCCACCAACCACTTCTGGATACAAGTCAAAAGATGATATGGAATTAGAAAAGGCTTAGCAATAAAGACCCAATAAGACTCCTAATTGAACAAACATCTTAGTCCTGAGACAAAGACCATTCAACTTAATACTGACATACCTGAATCTTTTCCTTCAGTTTACCTCAAATCAGCCAAAATTAAGGGGAAGAGGAAGATAATATTAACAAGTCAAATAAATAAAGCAAACCTGAGAATTATGCACCCAGAGAACTCTGTGTAATTTTACATGCACATTTGAAATGCCTGCAAGCAAACACATCAGAAACCTACTATGTTTTGAATGACCTGTTTTGGCAAAGGAAAAACTAAACCAGAAAAGAATGCTTTGTCATTTTTACTTCAAATCAACCCTTGGTGTTCAGAGTTGCACAAGTAGGAAGAAGGCTGTAAAAACCATACTCTACCAAACAGGTAATTATTCCAAATTACACCCACTTCAGATGTAGCTTTAAAGAGTAAAAAAGAAAGAAAAATCTGTCAGAAAGAAGAAAAAATAAGCAAGCAATCATGAAGAACAATGTATAAGGAGGAAAATTAGGGATGGTCTCATTAAGGTGATTTTCCAACAATCAAAGCAGAAGTTTCTACAACACCTGCACTGTAGGATTTTACTATTGCTCTAGAAAAATGATTTCAGTGTGTCTCTCATTCTTCATTGTTCCACATGAGAATTTTTACTATGGTCTTACAGCTCCTGCTCCTCAGGCATGTAAACTGAGACATGTGAAAATCAGATAAGATGTGTCTTTGTTTATAGGTTGTCAGACAATCCGTAATTCACTGAGACCAAAGAGACTGCCTAGCGATCTTGAGCTTTGGGTTGGGTGCAGTAATTACATGTCTTTGTTTAACTTCCTGAAAAGAGATTGATTTTTGTCCCATATTTGGGAACAAGTGTGAACCCTGAATTTTGTGAGCAGATGGGATAACTGTGGCAGAGACAGGCTCTGTGTTTACTGGGCCCATTTCCTCTTTGCCTGTAGCTGGAGAACCAGCTACAGAATATATGCTGGTGGGCTTCCCTGGTGGCGCAGTGGTTGAGAATCTGCCTGCTAATGCAGGGGACACGGGTTCGAGCCCTGGTCTGGGAAGATCCCACATGCCACGGAGCAGCTGGGCCCGTGAGCCACAGCTACTGAGCCTGCGCGTCTGGAGCCTGTGCCCCGCAACGGGAGGGGCCGCGATAGTGAAAGGCCCGCGCACCGCAATGAAGAGCGGTCCCCGCACCGCGATGAAGAGTGGCCCCCACTTGCCGTAACCAGAGAAAGCCCTCGCACGAACCGAAGACCCAACACAGCCAAAAATAAATAAATAAATAAATAAAGTAGCTATAAATGCTTTAAAAAAAAAAAAAAAAGAATATATGCTGGCCTCCTTTGCATTCGGATCTGATTAAATTATAGTCAATATCATATAAACAGAATTGATGTGAACTGGCCTCCAAAAACCTCCCGTGTACACTTTCCATAATTTTTATCTTCTGTCAGCTTAATTCAGAAAATATGGCAACTTTGAAAACCACACATTGAAGATTCTGGGCCTAAAAATTGGAACTGCCTTGTTCCTTGTAGTGTCACTTTGAGAAACACCCATTTTATACTTTATATGAGTAAAAATCAATGATAATATAAATAATATAAATAAAATACGTAACTGAAATAAAATAATAAAATAAATAATAAAATATACTTCTTCCGTGTTACCTATGTGTTTTGTGTTCTTATATATGTTTATTTATAATCTTCCATTTTTACCTTAGCTGATTTATGGAGGTCACTGTCAGACATATGAAATTCAAAGATATATAATTTGTGGTTACATCAGAGTTATCTCTTATGATATATGTATAGGTTTAATCCAGTTTGTTATTCCATAGGTATTTTCAAATTAAGCCACTCAATTACACAAATGGTTCTGATTTGTTATTTATGTGTGATACTGGGCTAGCATTGGAGATGAGTGAATAAGACCAAAATCTTGTCTTGAAGAAGCTTAGAACCTAATGTAATTCAGATAAATAAAAAAAATAATAAGAGAATGTGGTAAACAATTGATAGATAAATATGCTTAGGCTGGAAATAGGTAATCAAGGTCCTCAAGTTTCTGTCATGGCATTACTCACTCAGAAAAAACAGAAGGTTGAATTGGTTTGGGGTACAGACAACAAGTTAAGTTTTGGATGTACTGTGTGGAATTATGTATTAACATTGGAAGTACTAAATGGAAATATTTTGTAGTCTCTCTGGAACTCAGAAATTGATCTTGACTGAAAATAACTATGCACCAGAAATGAGTGCAACAAGTACATAGAAAACATAACATAAAAACTTGCTTAGGGAGGAGTGACCAAGATGATGGAATGTGAAGACCCTGAGCTTACCTCCTCCCATGGATACACAAAAATTACAACTATTTACAGAAGAACTATTAATGAGAAAAACCTGAAGACTAGCAGAATAAATCTTCTACAACTAAGCATATAAAGAAGGAACCACAACAAGAGAAGTAGGATGGGAGAAGATACAGTATAGTAAACACCCATAACTGCAGGTGGTCACCCACAAACATAAGGATAATCACAAATGCAAAGTTTCTCACCAAGGAGTGAGGGGTCCCATCCCCACATTGGGCTCCCCAGCCCAGGATTCCTGAACCAGGAAGATAAGCCCCTAGAATATTATTCTCAGAAGGACAATGGGGCTTATTTTCAGGAGAACCTAATGGCTATAAGAAGCAGAGACTCCACACTTAAAGGGTAAACACAAAATCTTACCTGCTCTGGGACCCAGGGTAGAAGCAGTAATTTGAAAGGAGCCTGGGTCACACCAACCTACTAATCTTAGAGAAACTCCTAAAGAGGCAGGGGGCAACTTAAGCTCATCCTGGGGACATAAATGTTGCCCTGTGCACAAGCCAGGATCTGGCAACTAACTGAAGTGGGACCAGCTGTGCCTACCAGCCCATGCTGGTAGCATTGGAGATGAGTGAATAAGACCAAATAGTCAGCCCACTACAGCAGAAGGGCCCATTCAAGCCCACAATGAGGCATCTCTAGGGCATATAGCTTTGGTTACCGGTGGGGAGTATACTGCTGGAACACATAGGACATCTCATAAAAAAGGCCACTTCTTCAAGATCAGTAAAATTAACCAACCTACCAAATATATAGCAATAAAGAGCAAAACAGTGAATTAGGCAAAATGAAACAACAGAGGAATAAGTTACAAATGAAGGAATAAGATAAAACCCTAAAAGAAGAACTAAGTGAAGCAAAGATAAGCAATCTGCCCTATAAAGTGTTCAAAGTAATGATCATAAATACGTTCAAAGAACACAAAAGAAGAATGATGAACAGAGTGAGACGTTAGAAATGTTTAAAAAGAGATTAAAAAAATATAAATAAGAACCAAACTGGAAATCAGAGCAGTGGAAGCCACTGAAACCAATAGAAAAATGAAAAAAAGAGTTTTAAAAATTAGAACAGTTTAAAAGACCTCTGGTACAACACCAGGTGTACTAATATTCACATTACAGGTGTTCCAGGAAGAGAAGAGAGAGATAAAGGGGCAGAGAACAGATTTGAAGACATAATAGCTGAAAACTTCCCTAACCTGTGAAAGGAAACAAACCTCCAGATCCAGGAAGCACAGGGAGTCAGAAACAGGGTCAACACAAAGAGGATCACACCAAGACACACTCCATTTAAAATGGTAAACATTAAAGATAAAAAGAGAGAGTATTAAAAGCAGCAATAGAAAAGCAATAAGTTACGTAGAGGGAACTCTCCAATTGCAATGAACTGACTTTTCAGCAGAAACTCTGAAGGTCAGAAGGGGGTGGCATGATATATTTAAAGTGATGAGACCTACTACCAAGAATACTCTACACAGCAAGATTTTATTCAGATTTGAAGGAGAGATCAAAAGTTTTAGAGAGCAAAAGCCAAGAGTTCAGCACCATGAAAAAAACTTTACTAGAAATAAAGAACTATATCCACTATGTAAAGTGAAGGGACACACAAGATGAAAACATGCAAAATGTGATGTCAAAACAATAAATAAGGGGGGGGGGTTAAAATGCATGATTGTTATAATGATTTCAAACTTAATGGATCAGATATTGGGTAGGGCAAGAGGGCGGAAGAGTAAGACACGGAGATCACCTTCCTTCCCACAGATACATCAGAAATACATCTACACGTGGAACTGCTCCTACAGAATACCCACTGAACGCTGGCAGAAGACCTCAGACCTCCCAAAAGGCAAGAAAATCCCCACGTACCTGGGGAGGGCAAAAGAAAAAAGAAACAACAGAGACAAAAGAATAGGGACGGGGCCTGCACCAGTGGGAGGGAGCCGTGAAGGAGGAAAGGTGTCCACACACTAGGAGCCCCTTCGTGGGCGGAGACTGCGGGTGGCAGAGGGGGGAGCTTCGGAGCCACGGAGGAGAGCGCAGCCACAAGGGTGCGGAGGGCAAAGCGGAGAGACTCCCGCACGGAGTATCGGCGCCGAGCAACGCTCACCAGCCCGAGACGCTTGTCTGCTCCCCCACCGGGCGGGCGGGGCTGGGAGCTGAGGCTCGGGCTGCGGTCGGATCGCAGGGAGAGGACTGGGGTTGGCGGCGTGAACACAGCCTGAAGGGGTTAGTGCGCCACAGCTAGCCGAGAGGGAGTCCGGGAAAAGTCTGCAGCTGCCGAAGAGGCAAGAGACTTTTTCTTACCTCTTTGTTTCCCGGTGCGCGAGGAGAGGGGATTCAGAGCGCCGCCTAAATGAGCTACAGAGACGGGCGCGAGCCACGGCCATCAGTGCGGACCCCAGAGACAGGCATGAGACGCTAAGGCTGCTGCTGCCGCCACCAAGAAGCCTGTGTGCGAGCACAGGTCACTCTCCAAACCGCCCCTCCCAGGAGCCTGTGCAGCCCGCCACTGCCAGGGCCCCGTGATCTGGGCACAACTTCCCCGGGAGAACGCATGGCGCGCCTCGGGCTGCTGCAACGTCACGACGCCTCTGACGCCGCAGGCTCGCCCCGCCTCCTCCGTACCCTTCCCTCCCCCCGGCCTGAGTGAGCCAAAGCCCCCGAAGCAACTGCTCCTTTAACCCTGTCCCGTCTGAGTGAAGAACAGACGCCTCAGGCGACCTACACGCAGAGGCGGGGCCAGATCCAAAGCTGAACCCCGGGAGCTGTGCGAACAAAGAAGAGAAAGGGAAATGTCTCCCAGCAGCCTCAGGAGCAGCGGATTAAAGCTACACAATCAACTTGATGTACCTGCATCTGTGGAATACCTGAATAGACAACGAATCATCCCAAATTCAGGAGGTGCACTTTGGGAGCAGGATATATTAATTTTTCCCCTTTTCCTTTTTTTGTGAGTGTATATGTGTATGCTTCTGAGTGAGATTTTGTCTGTATAGCTTTGCTTTATAATAGCTTTATTTTACTTCACTATATTTTATCCTCTTTCTTTCTTTGTTTCTATTTTTTCTCCCTTTTACTCTGAGCCGTGTGGATGAAAGGCTCTTGGTGCTCCAGCCAGGCATCAGGGCTGTGCCTCTGAGGTGGGAGAGCCAACTTCAGGACACTGGACCACAAGAGACCTCCCAGCTCCATGTAATACCAAACGGCAAAAATCTCTCAGAGATCTCCATCTCAACATTAAGACCCAGCTTCACTCAACGAACAGCAAGCTACAGTGCTGGACACCCTATGCCAAACAACTAGCAAGACAGGAACAGAGCCCCATCCATTAGAAGAGAGGCTGCCTAAAATCATAATAAGGCCACAGACACCCCAAAATACACCACCAGATGTGTACGTACCCACCAGAAAGACAAGATACAACCTCATCTACCAGAACACAGGCACTAGTCCCCTCCACCTGGAAGCCTACACAACCCACTGAACCAACCTTAGCCACTGGGGACAGATACCAAAAACAACGGGAACTACGAACCTGCAGCCTGTGAAAAGGAGACCCCAAACACAGTAAGATAAGCAAAATGAGAAGACAGAAAAACACACAGCAGATGAAGGAGCACGGTCAAAACACAACAGACCTAACAAATGAAGAGGAAATAGGTAGTCTACCTGAAAAATAATTCAGAATAATGATAGTAAGGATGATCCAAAATCTTGGAAATAGAATAGACAAAATGCAAGAAACATTTAACAAGGACGTAGAAGAATTAAAGAGGAACCAAGCAACGATGAAAAACACAATAAATGAAATTAAAAATACTCTAGATGGGATCAATAGCAGAATGACTGAGGCAGAAGAACGGATAAGTGACCTGGAAGATAAAATGGTGGAAATAACTACTGCAGAGCAGAATAAAGAAAAAAGACTGAACAGAACTGAGGACAGTCTCAGAGACCTCTGGGACAACATTAAACGCACCAACATTCGAATTATAGAGGTCCCAGAAGAAGAAGAGAAAAAGAAAGGGACTGAGAAAATATTTGAAGAAATTATAGTTGAAAACTTCCCTAATATGGGAAAGGAAATAGTCAATCAAGTCCAGGAAGCACAGAGACTCCCATACAGGATAAATCCAAGGAGAAACACGCTAAGACACATATTAATCAAACTGTCAAAAATTAAATATAAAGAAAACATATTAAAAGCAACAAGGGAAAAAAAAACAAATAACACACAAGGGAATCCCCATAAGGTTAACAGCTGATCTTTCAGCAAAAACTCTGCAAGCCCGAAGGAAGTGGCAGGATATACTTAAAGTGATGAAGGAGAAAAACCTATAAACAAGATTAATCTACCCAGCAAGGATCTCATTCAGATTTGATGGAGAAATTAAAACCTTTACAGACAAGTAAAAGCTGAGAGAGTTCAGCACCACCAAAACAGCTTTACAACAAATGCTAAAGGAACTTCTCTAGGAAAGAAACACAACAGAAGGAAAACACCTACAATAACAACCCAAAACATTTAAGAAAATGGGAATAGGAACATACATATCGATAATTACCTTAAATGTAAATGGATTAAATGCTCCCACCAAAAAACACAGACTGGCTGAATGGATACAAAAATAAGACCAATATATATGCTGTCTACAAGAGACCCACTTCAGACCTAGAGACACATACAGACTGAAAGTGAGGGGATGGAAAAAGATATTCCATGCAAATGGAAATCAAAAGAAAGTTGGAGTAGCAATTCTCATATCAGACAAAATAGACTTTAAAATAAAGACTATTACAAGAGACAAAGAAGGGCACTATATAATGATCAAGGGATTGATCCAAGAGGAAGGTATAACAATTGTAAATATTTATGCACCCAACATAGGAGCACCTCAATACATAAGGCAAATACTAACAGCCATAAAAGGGGAAATTGACAGTAACACAATCATAGCAGGTGACTTTAACACCCCACTTTCACCAATGGACAGATCATCCAAAATGAAAATAAATAAGGAAACACAAGCTTTAAATGATACATTAAACAAGATGGACTTAATGGATATTTATAGGACATTCCACCCAAAAATAACAGAATACCCAAAACCTATGTGATGCAGCAAAAGCAGTGCTAAGAGGGAAGTTTATAGCAATACAAGCCTACCTCAAGAAACAGGAAATATCTCGAATAAACAACCTAACCTTGCACCTGAAGCAATTAGAGAAAGAAGAACAAAAAACCCCCAAAGCTAGCAGAAGGAAAGAAATCATAAAGATCAGATCAGAAATAAATGAAAAAGAAATGAAGGTGACAATAGCAAAGATCAATAAAACTAAAATCTGGTTCTTTGAGAAGATAAAATTGATAAACCATTAGCCAGACTCATCAAGAGAAAAAGGGAGAAGACTCAGATCAATAGAATTAGAAATGAAAAAGGAGAAGTAACCACTGACACTGCAGAAATACAAACGATCATGAGAGATTACTACAAGCAACTCTATGCCAATAAAATGGACAACCTGGAAAAAATGCACAGATTCTTAGAAATGCACAACCTGCCGAGACTGAACCAGGAAGAAATAGAAAATATGAACAGACCAATCACAAGCACTGAAATTGAGACTGTGATTAAAAATCTTCGAACAAACAAAAGTCCAGGACCAGAAGGCTTCACAGGTGAATTCTATGAAACATTTAGAGAAGAGCTAACACCTATCCTTCGCAAACTCTTCCAAAATATTGCAGAGGGAGGAACACTCCCAAACTCATTCTCCAAGGCCACCATCACCCTGACACTAAAACCAGACAAAGATGTCACAAAGAAAGAAAACTACAGGCCAATATCACTGATGAACATAGATGCAAAAAGCCTCATCAAAATCCTGGCAAACAGAATCAAACAGCACATTAAAAGGATCATACACCATGATCAAGTGGGGTTTATCCCAGGAATGCAAGGATTCTTCAATATAAGCAAATCAATCAACATGATACACCATATTAACAAATTGAAGGAGAAAAACCATATGATCGTCTCAATAGATGCAGAGAAAGCTTTTGACAAAATTCAACACCCATTTTTGATAAAAACCCTGCCGAAAGTAGGCATAGAGGGAACTTTCCTCAACATAATAAAGGTCGTATATGACAAACCCACAGCCAACATTGTTCTCAATCGTGAAAAACTGAAACCATTTCCACTAAGATCAGGAACAAGACAAGGTTGCCCACTCTCACCACTATTATTCAACATAGTTTTGGAAGTGTTAGCCACAGCAATCAGAGTAGAAAAAGAAATAAATGGAATCCAAATCGGAAAAGAAGAAGTAAAGCTGTCACTGTTTGCAGATGACATGATAGTATACATAGAGAATCCTAAAGATGCTACCAGAAAACTCCTAGAGCTAATCAATGAATATGGTAAAGTAGCAGGATACAAAATTAATGCACAGAAATCTCTTGCATTCCTATATACTAATGATGAAAAATCTGAAAGTGAAATTAAGAAAACACTCCCGTTTACCATTGCAACAAAAAGAATAAAATATCTAGGAATAAACCTACCTAAGGAGACAAAAGACCTGTATGCAGAAAATTATAAGACCCTGATGAAAGACATTAAAGATGGTACAAATAGATGGAGAGATATACCATGTTCTTGGATTGGAAGAATCAACATTGTGAAAATGACTCTACTACCCAAAGCAATCTACAGATTCAATGCAATCCCTATCAAACTACCACTGGCATTTTTCACAGAACTAGAACAAAAAATTTCACAATTTGTATGGAAACACAAAAGACCCCGAATAGCCAAAGCAATCTTGAGAACAAAAAATGGAGCTGGAGGAATCAGGCTCCCTGACTTCAGACTATATTACAAAGCTACAGTAATCAAGACAGTTTGGTACTGGCACAAAAACAGAAATATAGATCAATGGAACAGGATAGAAAGCCCAGAGATAAACCCATGCACATATGGTCACCTTATCTTTGATAAAGGAGGCAAGCATATACAGTGGAGAAAAGACAGCCCCTTCAGTAAGTGGTGCTGGGAAAATTGGACAGATACATGTAAAAGTATGAAATTAGAACACTCCCTGACACCATACACAAAAATAAACTCAAAATGGATTAAAGACCTAAGTGTAAGGCCAGATACTATCAAACTCTTAGAGGAAAACATAGGCAGAACACTCTATGACATAAATCACAGCAAGATCCTTTTTGACCCAGCTCCTAGAGAAATGGAAATAAAAACACAAATAAACAAATGGGACCTAATGAAACTTAAAAGTGTTTGCACAGCAAAGGAAACCATAAACAAGACCAAAAGACAACCCTCAGAATGGGAGAAAATATTTGCAAATGAAGCAACTGACAAAGAATTAATCTCGAAGATTTACAAGTAGCTCATGCAGATCAATAACAAAAAAACAAACAACGCAATCCAAAAATTTGCAGAAGACCTAAATAGACATTTCTCCAAAGAAGATATACAGATTGCCAACAGACACATGAAAGAATACTCAACATCATTAATCATTAGAGAAATGCAAATCAAAACTACAATGAGATATCATCTCACACCAGTTCAGAATGGCCATCATCAAAAAATCTAGAAACAATAAATGCTGGAGAGGGTGTGGAGGAAAGGGAACCCTCTTGCACTGTTGGTGGGAATGTAAATTGATACAGCCACTATGGAGAACAGTATGGAGGTTCCTTAAAAAATAAAAATAGAACTACCATACGACCCAGCAATCCCACTACTGGGCATATACCCTGCGAAAACCATAATTCAAAAAGAGTCATGTACCCAAATGTTCATTGCAGGTCTATGTACAATAGCCAGGACATGGAAGCAACCTAAGTGTCCATCATCGGATGAATGGATAAAGAAGATGTGGCACATATATACAATGGAATATTACTCAGCCATAAAAAGAAATGAAATGGAGGTATTTGTAGTGAGGTGGATGGAGTTAGAGTCTGTCATGCAGAGTGAAGTAAGTCAGAAAGAAAAAAACAAATACAGTATGCTAACACATATATATGGAATCTAAGAGAAAATAAATGTCATGAATAACCTAGTGGCAAGACGGGAATAAAGACACATACCTACTAGAGAATGGACTTGAGAATATGGGGAGGGGGAGGGGTAAGATGTGACAGAGTGAGAGAGTGGCATAGACATATATACACTACCAAATGTAAAATAGATAGCTAGTGGGAAGCAACCGCATAGCACAGGGAGATCAGCTTGGTGCTTTGTGATCACCTAGAGGGGTGGGATAGGGAGGGTGGGAGGGAGGGAGATGCAAGAGGGAAGAGATACGGGAACATATGTATATGTATAACTGATTCACTTTGTTATAAAGCAGAAACTAACACACCATTGTAAAGCAATTATACTCTAATAAAGATGTTTAAAAATAAAAACTTAATGGATAAGCAACTTAAAATAATCATATTGATAGATAATAGATGATAGCTAGCTAGATAGATAGAGATTGTTATATGCAAATGTCATGGTAACAACAAACTAAAAATCTATAATAGACACACACATATAAAAGAGAAAGGAACCCAAACACAACATTAAAAATAGACACCAAATCGCCAAGGAAGAGAGCAAAAAAGACAAAAGGGACGAAAAGGAACTACAAAAACAACCACAAAACATTTAACATAATTACAATTACTGCATACCTATCAATTATTTTATCACTTTAGTTTTTGAAGAAGAGTCTTTTTAAAAGTTTTTTTTTATTGAAGTATAGTTGATTTACAATATTTCAGGTGTACAGTAAGTTGATTCAGTTATATATATATATATATATTATTTTTCAGGTTCTATTCTATTATAGGTTATTACAAGATATTGAATACAGTTCCCTGTGTTATACAGTAGGTCCTTGTTGTTTATCTATTTTATGTTTAGTAGTGTGTATCTCTTAATCCCAAATTCCTAATTTATCCCTACCCCCACTTTCCCTTTTGATAGCCATAAGTTGGTTTTCTATGTATGTGAGTCTATCTCTGTTTTGTAAATAAGTTCATTTATATCATTTTTTTTTTAAGATTCTACACATAAGTGATATCCAGTGATATTTGTCTTTCTCTGTTTGACTTACTTCACTTAGGTTGATAATCTCTAGGTCCATCCCTGTTGCTGCAAATGGCATTATTTCATTCTTTTTGTGGCTGAGTAATATTCCATTGTGTGTGTGTGTGTGTGTGTATCTCACATCTTCTTTATCCATTCATCTGTTGATGGACATTTAGGTTGCTTCCATGTCTTGGTTGTTATAAATTGTGCTACTTTGAACATTGGGGTCCACGTATCTTTTCAAATTAAGAGTTTTCATGCTTTCCAGATATATGCCCAGGAATAGGATGTATGGTAACTCTATTTTTAGTTTTTTTTTAAGAAACCTCCATACTGTTTTCCATAGTGGCTGCAGTAATTTACATTCTCACCAACAGTGTAGGATGGCTCCCTTTTCTCCGTACCCTCTCCAGCTTTTATTATTTGTAGACTTTTCGATGTTGGCCATTTGGACTTGTGTGAGGTGATACCTCATTGTAATTTTGATTTGTATTTCTTTAATAATTAGCAATGTTGAGCATCTTTTCATGTGCCTGTTGGCCGTCAGTATGTCTTCTTTGGAGAAATACCTATCTAGGTCTTGAGCCAATTTTTTTTTTTATTGGGCTGTTTGTTTGTTTGTTTTTTTATATGGAGTTGTATGAGATATTTGTAAATTTTGGAAATTAATCCCTTGCTTGTTGTTTGAATCTTTTGCAAGTATTTTCTCCCATTCTATAGGTTGTCTGTTTTGTTTATGGTTTCCTTTGTTATGCAAAGACTTATAAGTTTAATTAGGTCCCATTTTTTATTTTTGCTTTGTTTCCATTACTCTAGGAGATAGTCATTATTTACTTTAAATGTAAATGCCCTATATGCCCCAATAATGAGATATAGAGTGGCTCAATGCACATAAAAACAAGACCTATATATAGGCTGCCTACAAGAGACTCACTTCAGATCTAAAGACACATGCAGACTGAAAGTGAGAGAATAGAAAATAGTATTCCTTGGAAATGGAAATGAAAAGAAAACCGGGTGAGCAATACTTATATCAGACAAAATAGACTTTAAAACAATGATTGTAACAAGAGAGAGATGGACATTACATAATGGTCAAGAGATCAATCCAAGAAGATATATAAATTTTAAAGATCTATGCACCCAACATAGGGGTACCTAAATATGCAAAGCAAATATTAACACACATAAAGGGAGAAATTGACAGTAACACAATAACAATAGGGAACTTTAACACCCTATTTACTAACAACTAAAGGATCAATGAAGAAATCAATGAGGAAATTAAACATATATCTAGAGACAAATGAAACACAATGATACAAAAGCTATGGGATGTGGAAAATACAGCCTAAGGAGAAGTTTATCATGATACAAGCCTACTTCAGGAAACAAACAAACAAAAAATCTCACATAAATAACTTAGCCTTAGACCTAAAGGAACTAGAAAAAAGAACAAAAAATGTCAAAAGTTAGTAGAATGAAAAAATCATAAAGATCAGAACAGAAATAGAGACTAAAAAAATAGAAAAGATCAATGAAAAAAAAGAGCTGGTTCTTTGAAAAGATAAACAGAATTAATAAATCTTTAGCCAGACTCATCAAGAAGAAAAGGAAAACTCAAGTAAATAAAATTAGAAATGAAAAAGGAAGTTACAACTGATTCCATAGAAATACAAAGTGTCAAAATATTACTATGAAGAAGTATACCCTGATAAAATATACAACCGAAAAGAAATGAAAAAATCCATGGAAGTGTATAATCTCCCAAGACTGAACAAGTAAGAAATAGAAAATATAGACATACAAATTACTAGTAATGAAATTGGATCAATAATAAAAATAACTCCCAACAAGCAAAAGTCTAGGACCAGGCAGCTTCACAGGTGATTCCTATCAATCATTTAGAGAAGAGTTAATGCCTATACTTCACAAACTATTCCAAAACTAGTGCAAAATGCAGAGGAAGGATTATCATCTCATCAAAAAGGATAAAATACCTGGCAATAAATCTAGCTAAGGAGGTAAAAGACCTGTATTCAGAAAACTAGAAGACACAGATGAAAGAAATTGAATATGACACAAATAGATGTAAAGATATACTCTGCTCCTGAATTAGAAGAATTATATTGTTAAAATGACCTTACTACCCAAGGCAATCTACAGATTTAAGGCAATCCTTATCAAAATACCAATTGCATTTTTCATAGTGATAGGAAAAAAAATCATTCCAAAATTTGTATGGTAAAACAAATAACCCCAAAGAGTCAAAATAATCTTGAGAAAGAACAAAAACTTGAAGTACCACATTTTCTGATTTCATATTATACTACAATAAAACTATAATAATTAAAACAGTATGGTACTGGCACAAAGCAGACACATAGATCAATGGAAGAGAATAGAGAGCCCAGAAAAGAACACACTCTTATATGGACAATTAATCTGAGACAATGTAAGCAAAAGTATACAATAGGGAAAATACAGCCTCTTCAATAATTGGTGGTGGGAAAACTGGGCAGCTACATGTAAAGAATAAAACTAGAATATTTTCTCATACCATATACAAAAATAAACAAAAAAAATGGATTAAAGATTTAAATGTAAGACTGGAAACCATAAAACTCATAGAAGAAAACATAAACAGTACACTCTTTGACATTAGTCTTAGTAATATTTTTTGGATATGTCTCCTCAGGCAAGGGCAACAAAAGCAAAAATAAACAAATGGTGCTACATCAAACTAAAAAGCTTTTGCACAGGGTTGGAAACAATCAACAAAATGAAAAGACCTCTTACTGAATGGAAGAAAATATTTGCAAATGATATATCTGATAAGGAGTTAATATCCATAATATACAAACAACTCAACATCAAAAAAACAAAGAACTCAGTTAAAAAAATATGCAGAGGACCTGAACAGGCATTTTCCAAAGAAAACATGCAGATGACCAACAGGCACATGAAAAGATGCTCCACATCACTAATCATATGGAAAATGGAAATCAAAAACGCAATGTGATATCACCTCACACCTGTCAGAATGGCTATTACCAAAAAGACAACAAATAATAAGTGTTGGTGAGGATGTGGAGAAAAGGGAACCCTTGTGCACTGTTGATGGGAATGTAAATTGGTGCAGCCACTATGGAGAAGAGTATGGAGATTCCTTAAAAGTTTTAAAATACCACTGCCATATGACCCAGCAATTCCACTCCTGCATATTTATCCAAAGGAAACCAAAACACTAACTAGAGAAGATATATGCACCCTTATGTTCATTGCAGTATTATTTATGATAGCCAAGATATGGAAGCAAGTTAAGTGCCTGTCAATAGATGACTGGATACACATACATATAATTTAATATTACTCAGACATAAAAAAGAATGAGACTTTGTCATTTGTGCAAACATGTATAACCTACAGGGTATTATGCTAAAATGCTAAATGAAATAAATCAGAGAGAGAAAAACAAATCCTGTAACATTTAACTTATAGGTGGATTCTAAAAAAAAAAAAAAAACATATGAACAAACTAGACTTACTGTGGTGGTCATACTGAGATGTATAGAAATGTCAAAATACTATGTTGTGTAACAGGAACTAACATAGCATTGAAGGTCAATTACTCTTCAAAAACAAATAAACAAACAAACAAACTTATAGAAAAAGAGATCAGATTTGTGGTCACCAGAGGTGGGGGTAAGGGAATGGTAGTCAAAAGGTACAAACTTCTAGCTATAAGAAAAATAACTACTAAAGATGTAATATATAGCATCATAAATATTATTAACACTGCTGTATGTTATATGTAAAAGTTGTCAAGAGAATAAATCCTGAGTTCTCATCACAAATATTTTTCTGTTTCTTTAATTTTCTATCTATATGAGATGATGGATTTTCACTGCACTTAGTGTGATAATCATTTCATGCTGTATATAAGTCAAATCATTTTGCTGTACACCTTAAACTTACACGTACTATATGTCAATGATATCTCAACAAAACTGGAGGAAAACGGACAAACTTCCCCAATATGTTATCTTGTAATACTTGTGACCGCCTCAATACTGTTATAAATGGATATAACTAAGATGGTTTTCCTTTAAATCTGATACTTGATTCCTCAAGTATCTGACCTTAGTTTCATGAAACTGTCAAAGTTGAACAAAAGAAAGTTTTTAAAGGAACGCTATAAAATTATTTATTTCCATTTGCATTGTGTACTACTCGAGACATGAAATACTCTCAGTAAGTACTATTTACTACTATCAGCTCTGAAGTTTGCTGGCCTTGGAGTCCACATTGTTCTCCCTCATCCCATCTTCTTTATCTCGTGAACGCCAGTTACTGGTGATCTACTAAAACTTCGATGCAAATTTGTCTATTTTTACAGAAAAATAAACATAATAGCACCTAAGAAAAATCAGAGGAAGCACAGTTTTTCTATCCCTGAGAGAATTGCTGAAATTAACAAGGATGTTGATTAGAGACAGTTGGTAAATGTAGTAGTGGCACAACATGTATGTTAAGAAAATGCTCATATTAAATCACGTTAAGGAAAAGACAAAATTGTGAAGTTTTTATTGCAGCAAATGCTAACAAGTCTACTTTGATTTGAAATCCAGTAAAGAAAAAAAAAAAAACGTACTAAGAGTCCAATAAATATTTGAACTATATGTCATGAAAGAGACTGTCCATTTAGAACACAGGTATTAATTTTAAAATGCGAAATGCATTCATCAATTTTGCTATAACATATGAATCTAATCTAATGTCACTGTGAAGCCATCTAATGGTTTAAATAGAATGAGTCCTTTATAAGGTAACATCTGTGGCTATATGAATACTTTCAGATAGTTTAGGCAGACATGTGCTGGCTGTCCTACTGTCTGTTTACTCTTTCCAAACCCAAGGGAAAGGTTTTACTAAGATTTATGCATTTTATGTGGTTCTAAAGGATTTCACTACTTATTTACTACTTGGTGAGCATCATTATACATTTATTATTATCAAAATATGCTCTGGCAATTACATGCTGTCTGGTGATATTTGGGGATACTTCATATATAACATGTACTTAGCTAATGACATTTCTCAGTTCTATCATTCATAGAAATTTCTATAACCTCTCCCTCATGAATAGCAAGAGAACTCTTTATGAAAAGGGGAGAACTGTTTATTTATACCTCATCAATAGAGTTGCCTGTAATTTGCAGTCTTTTTACTGACACGTTCAATTTTTCAAAATAATAGAATGTAAACTCACACTCTATTTATACAATTTCAGGATCCTAAAAGATTCCTAAAATAACTATTATACTTTCAAAACCCATATGAAATATAAAACTATAAACGTTTAACATTTTAAAATAAAAATAGTTAAAAAGCTGTGTATCACACTCTGTACTTCATTCATATCTGATTTCACTTTGAGGTATGTTAATTGAAACATTACTTTGAGAGCTACAATCATCAATATGGTTTTGGTATTTTTTACTACCAACTCTGTTTCCAATTCTGTCTCTGAATTATCCAACCTGAACTATACTATACATATAAAATTTTAAAATACATGTATTAAACTTAGAATAATAATCTGTCAATTACTATGCCGTAACTAGTAATTTTGTGTTTTTGACATGGCATAATATTCTGTGATTAGCCAAACTTCAAAATTATAACAGTCTCCTAATATATCTATTATAAATTAATAAACTGCTACTGAATCTTCATCTCATAATGTTGCACTTACCAATGTTGTAAACATGCATTAATAATTGATACTCAAAAGAATAATAATGTTTATAACTGTGTAAGAGAGGTGGAACCCAATTAAATTAGACCTCTACTCAGGAAGCTTCCACGGTAGCAGAGATAGATATGGGAACAGGTACACTGAAGAAATACATTTATGTTACGTTTGTTGACAGTCTACAACATCTTTTATAATTAGCACTGATAACACAGAAAACTGAGGTAAAATATGATTGAAATATCTGCAACTATTTTATACTATGACTGAAATATTTGAAACTATTTTATAGAAGTGATAACTTGTGAGCTGTAACTTGTGGATTGATGGACTTCTGACAGGCAGGGTTCTTGGGGAGAACATTTCAGTGAGAGGAAATAACTAGGAACAACCTTCCTTTGATCTTCCAGTGCCAAAAATACAGTGACAAGCCTCATAAGGGCAAACCTCTAATGACTTTTATATACTTTTGCTAATCCTAGGGCACTGACAGACTGTGAGAATGTTAAGATCTGACAAGCTGCGTCTAAGTGTACAAAGTTGTTAGACAATTTTCAATGCAGGTAAATAAAATGAATTAACCCGGGAAGGGTAATTCTGAAAATTGAAGCATAGGTTATTAGAATTGGGAGGAACCAGAGGAGTTTGGGATTAACAGATACACACTACTATATATATAATAGATAAACAAGGACCTGCTGGATGGCACAGGGAACTATATTCAATATATTATAATAACCTATAATGGAAAAGAATCTGACAAAGAATTATATATAAATATATAACTGAATCACTTTGCTGTACAGCTGAAACTAACACAGCATGGTAAATCAACTATACTTTAATTAAAATTTTAAAAAAACGCAGGAAATTCCATAGTGGTCCAGTGGTTACAGGTCCACGCTTCCACTGCAGGGGGCATGGGTTCCATCCCTGGTCAGGGAACTAAGATGCCACATGCTGTGCAGTGCAGCCAAAAATAAAATAAAATTTTAAAAAAAAAGCAAAAATAAAAAAAAAACTTTATTCTTTGGAAAAGTCTTTTCTACAATAACCTTTTTAAGACGTTCTGACAATCCTTCTGTACTTCCTGTGATATCATTTCATTTCCTTCCTTATTGAACATGTATATATTGACATACAGCTATGTAAAGTTGGGCATACAAATAGGAGTAAGATATTGTTTTTGCTATATGCAAACTGGGAGATTTCAAACAAGTTGCTAAAATACTGTTCACTATAGAAAGAATGATGAAAACCTTGCCTTTTTCTGTGCGTATTCCATTTAAGCCTGCCACTGAAATTAGCATATGAAATTGAGTACTATTTCCTTGCTTCTTTAGGGTACAATCTGTATTATTTGAATTTACACCCTCAAGATGTAGCATTTGCCTATCACATAGTACATGACCCATAAATATTAGTTACTTGACTTAATCAACCTGCAATAAAATAAGTTTCTACCTTAATTATGATGAATACATATCTTGAAAGGAAAGGAGCAAAATATAGGAGAAGGTCAGTCTGTACTGAAGAAATATTGTGTACAAAAAAGCAGTGGTTATAAGGAGTATTAGCAAGTCAACACTGAAGAGATATAATCTGTTAAAAACCTAAAGTAATAGTAAGGATGGCTACTATTCCAACATATTTGGAATAAATTCAACCACAGAAAACTTCAGAATATTGTTTTTCTCCATTCTCAAAGTGTTTAACATCATTTTCTTTTTTTATTTTCTTTTTTGTCTCTTTTTTTCCCTTAACAGTTTTATTGAAACATCCCTGACATATGAAAACTGTATATACATAAGGTGTACATAAGTGTATATGTTGTGAAAAGATCACCACAATTAAGCTAATTAACATATCCATCAACTCTACATAGTTACTGTTTTGAGCGTGTGTGTGTGTGTGTGTGTGTGAGACATCACCATTTTCCTAAAGTATTATGCAATATATGTAATATGTCAAATGGCTCTTTTATGAATTGTTTCCTCTTGTTATTGTAGAGCGGTATTCTAAAAATATTATAAGAATTACTTTGCTATTTGCTAACGCCAGAAAGTTTTTTTTTTTTTTTTTCCCTTAGGGAGAGACAAATTAGAATATCAAACTAATTACGGATTAGAAAATGTAGATAACATGAAAGTTTTGATGTGTGGTAGAGATTAACTAGAAGCTTGCCTGCGATCCACAGGTGGTGTTACAAAACATGAAATGGCAAAGAAAGAAAAACATCTTGGAATTGACAAAAGAAACCTTCCCCCACTTTTTATAAGGGTTTTGCCATGATGGGTGAGAAGAGTCATTTGGAGGAATCTAGGAAAGATAGTATCATTCTCTGACAAATTTGGTCCTTTATGTGACATTTATGGGTATGGTGCTTAACAAATCACCAGTAAAATTTTATTATATTAGCTAGAGAGCCTCTACCTCCATGGTACCACCATATTCTAAGAGTTAGAGATATGGGGTCAGGTGTGGGCTACAAAACAGCATGACATTTTCAGAAAACAGCATAGTGACTTCAAAGCAGTTAGATATACTAGAAAAAAATATGCAAGGTGTAAAGAGTGAGAATATAAGCCTGAAATATAAATCAGTTGCTCGATGGGTGTGCAATGGGTGTGCTATGGATGGGTGTGCTGTGGATGGGTGAGTTATAAGTGTATGTGCTGTGACAAGGAGTTTTGTTTAAGTTGACACTTTACCACTGGGTAGGAATTTTTCAGGAAAAGAAGATAGAGACGGGCCACATAGAGAAGTTGCCATGAAGGAGACTACAGACAACAGAAATTTTTAGTTTCTCCGAGGAATTACATGGAGTACTATATAGCCAAAGAGTAAAATGTCCCAAGAATTTAAACAGGTGATAATATGAAATAGTCTATTATTTACTTTCTGGGGATCCTAATATTATTTCAAGTTGAGAGAACACATGTTAATTTCATTTTTTGAAGTAGTCTAAAATTAATATTTTGCAAAAAAGACTAATAACCTCCAAAATATTAGTTCATATGGTTTTCTCCATTGCTGATTGTTGTAGATACACTAAGAGCTTAAAAAATGCTACAAAGTATTTTGTTACCACCAAAGCTTTCTCTATAAAATTTTAAGTTCATTGAAGGCACAGACTCAGGCAGACTATAGCTGTTTGCCCCTTACCTGACATAACATATAGTACACATTATGTACACGTATATTAGCATATATCTGTTCAGTGAATAAAACAATGGCTTTTCAATGGTGAGTTAAAGAGAATATGACAAAAATCAGTAGTGTACAGTTTGGCTGTACTTCAGTTTTGTTTTGTTTTGTTTTCTCATCTAAATTCTTGGACCTAGCCTCTGTATTTAACCTTACCTCTGCACTTATAATTCCTTATGGCAATTGTCTGTTAATTCATCTCTCTTCTATTTTAGACTCTAAACTACTTGAGGAAGCCACTATGCATTTTCGCTGTTATAGTTTCTAAACAAGAGAGCTGACATTTATTGTTAAGGTAAATAAATTATAGCTAAGCAATTATAGTTTAAATCATAACTAAGTAATGGAATGAAGGCAGTGAAAAGCAAATAGTTTTTAAAGGGCTCAAGCTAAACAAATGATTTGATTTCAAAAAACATAACTTAAGGGGGAAACAGTTTTGAGAGTCCAAGGGACAGGAGATTAAATAGTTTGAGTCTTAGTGTATAGTGATCCAATCTATGCTCACATGTCCTAGCCATTGAGCATCCAGAAGTATTTGAGGAATTAGAAAGAATTTATTTTTTTATTTCCTAAGAGAAAATTTAAATCAAAAAATGATAGCAGGAAAGACATTACAGCAAAATTACGTGCCATTAATGCATATAAGGCCAGTCCTATGCATACAAGAACACAAGTACACGTACTCAAGCACACACAATAAAAACTTCAATGAATCAGATTTCAACTGACTCAGAGGCAGCTGGTTTTAGAAGAAGTATGGGACTTGGAGTCAAAACCTGATTTAAATTCTGGTTCTACCATTTTTTTCAACTTTATTGAGGTATGGTTAATATGCAAAATTGTGCATATTTAATGTACACATTTTGAAGATGGTTCTGTGGCTTTAAAGAGAGAAAAAAGAAACCTCAATTTTCTCGTCTAGAAAATGGAAATCCAAGTACTTCTTGGATATTTATGGGGATTAACTATAGCAATATAAGAAAAGTTCTAATACAGTGGCTGAGTTAAAGAAAGATGTCACTAAACATTAATTCCAATATCTATCCTCAAATAAACTGGCCTATTAGTAGTTGTAGATCCAATAATTTGTTGAACAGAACTTGAAAACAACAAAATTGAAAAGTTGGTGACACATGTGTCTAAGAAAATGTATGCTGATGGACCCCTTAAACTAGGCAAAGTGTGTAGACACTTGTGCACATATAAATGCCCACCAGAGGCCATCCACTGTGGAGAAGACTGTCGATGTATAACGTGGCTTTAGAGGCAAGTGTGGAGGCTTTGTGTGTGAGCTTCCCTCCCTGGAGCTGTGTTGTCTACCAACACGGCTGAATGAATGCATGACCTTCCAAGGGCCAAGTCCAGCGCTGAGCTCCAGATATGCTGCCAGGGGGCTGCCTGGTTCAAGTTGATTATAGTGAAACCCTCCTACCCCCAACCCCCTAATACCATAGACAAATATTCCAGATAAGAATAAGTCTCCCCTTTCCACAGAGCTTCTGTCAGCTCGATGATCCCTTATCCTTTGCTATATTTTCCAGGACAGCACCCTTTGTGTTCAGGAAGCATGTTGTGTGGCAAAAAAACAAGGCAATCACACTGTGCTCTTAATTTCATTGACAACACATGCCCCATTACCCAGAAGCAGTAGCCTTGCTCGTCAATGAAATCCTGAATTTAATGTCATGTTACCTAATAGGCCTTTATGAATAGTATATAATGGTATAATACATGATAATATATATGGTATCATATATAATGATATAATAATATGTATATATAATAATATATGATATTTGATATAGTGTATATATAATATCAAATTATAAGCCATAAATGAAGGATTCCAATTGTACATCTTCAGCCCTACTATTTCTTCAAGCTACAGAATGATACTTACAGTACCTATTAGACATTCAAACCTTTACACCTGAATGACCTACCAGCAGCCCACATTCAAAGCTTTGAAGTATGAATCCAAAGGGCACTGTAGAGTCACAAGGCCAAGACAGAATTATCAGCACAGGCATGAACCTCCTACTTTTCTTCCATCTGCACGTCCCAGCTACCCCTCTTTTTCTTCTACTAGCAGCCCCAATTGAGTAAACCAGTATAAAATGAATTAAATAGACAGATTCCTGTCTTGTAATACAGAATATTTTGATTCAGAGGGTCTCTTCCATCTAAAGATGCTTTGCAATTTCTTCTAAGAATTCAAACAGATATTTTGGGAGATGATAACACTCCATGATTATTTCATGTTTCTACATGGTCTGGTTCCCTGAGAAATATGTATTAAAATCTTCCTCGGAAGCTAGAGATAGTGTCTTCTCTCAGCTCAAAGGACATTTGTTTGCTGACCAATTTAATAAAGATAGAGAATTTATTATATTTATTGTAATATATAATATTTATTATATTTTATATTTTTTTTCCAGGAAAGTAAAGTCCCCTTTTCCTTCTCGGAGAAAATATGTTTACCTTCCAGAGTAAAGATG
Organism: Balaenoptera acutorostrata; assembly: GCF_949987535.1. Classification (NCBI taxonomy): domain Eukaryota; kingdom Metazoa; phylum Chordata; class Mammalia; order Artiodactyla; family Balaenopteridae; genus Balaenoptera; species Balaenoptera acutorostrata. Next base: position 5,315,998 of record NC_080068.1, read on the forward strand.
CCTCTTTTTTTCATTTGTGGGGAGACTGGGTAGGTCACTGGAAGCCCTAGGTAAGATCCACGTTTCCTGATTTCCGAGTTCCTCTGTGTCAGACCCCCATGGCATGTGCAGGTACCCCCTGCCCCTCACTGTGTCCCTGTGTGGGGATCAGGGATTAGGAAACTGCTACCAGATATGGCCCTAGCTGCTGTTTTGATCGTGAGTTATAACTGGTCTTTGATACAAGGTTCTCAAGTTTTCTCAGGATGTGTATGCATTACTGGCAGTTTCACAAGTTAACTTGCAAGTAAGGAGAACTCTCAGGCCCTTCACAATTTCTGACTCAATGCTCACCCTCAGGAGGCCTTCCAGATCCCTCCAGATGTGATCTTTATGCCCTTAGGATTTTGTCTCTCTTAATTCTCTAATCTCTCTTTCTCTCTCTCTCTTTTTTTTTTTTTTTTATTATTGTCATTAGCATACTTACCTAACGAGTATCTTAGGCTTATAACCTAATGAAACTCTTCCAGCAGCAAGCTACTGCACACAGTGTCTGGTCCTTAGGAAACATTCAATGTGTGCTGAGTTTTATTCATTTAAATCAAAGTAGACTTTGAAATGTTTTTTAAAAGTCTGAAATTTTCTCCTACTTTGATATTTCCCTCATTTTCACTTTTCTTTGAGTTTTGGGCACTCCAAGGTTATATTTCTTTATATCCAATACTTTTCCCCCATACAGTCTGTCATACAGAGTGAAGTAAGTCAGAAAGAAAAAAAACAAATACCGTATGCTATCACATATATATGGAATCTAAAAAAAAAAAAAAAAAAAAATGGTCATGAAGAACTTAGGGACAAGATGGGAATAACGACGCAGACTTACTAGAGAATGGACTTGAGGATATGGGGAGGGGGAAGGGTAAGCTGGGACAAGGTAAGAGAGTGGCATGGACATATATACACTACCAAACGTAAAATAGATAGCTAGTGGGAAGCAGCGCAGAGCATAGGGAGATCAGCTCGGTGCTTTGTGACCACCTAGAGGGGTGGGATAAGGAGGGTGGGAGGGAGGGAGATGCAAGAGGGAAGAGATATGGGGACACATGTATATGTATAACTGATTCACTTTGTTATACAGCAGAAACTAACACACCATTGTAAAACAATTATACTCCAATATGGATGTTAAAAAAAACAAAACAAAACAAAAATTTTAAGAGCAAGGAGCTTTGTATTTACTAATAGTTATTCCAATAGCATCATGTTTTCCAAATCTTTTCTTGTTTTAAATCAGAGTTAATGGTTTTTCATCCTAATCAGTCTTTTCTGATGTAGCCATAATGTGGAGCTATTTTATCAAATTTTTATTATCTAAACAGGTTATTTATTTTTTCTGATTCATGTTTTTATGCATTGCTTATATATGTTTAAAGGTATGCTGTGCATAAAAATCCTCTTATTAACAAATATGTTTCTATGAAAGGGTTTGAATGAGGCACCTGGAAGGATTAATACAATATTTATTGACTAAATGTTTTAGTAGTAACATTTGACCAGTAGTTTTCTTTGTATAAAAGATTATGTCATCAAGCATATCATTATACCACTTGCTTAGATGCACATTAGACTGGACACCCTATGAAAAAACAAGTATGTGTAGTTAAAAGTATTATAATTTTCTCTCAAGATACTTTTTCTTTTGTTTTATTTTTAAAGGAACCATTCTTGTATGTTTGACTTCCTGCTGTTTAAATAGGCTGCTTAATCAAAAATTTAAAACACAATACACATACTGAAAATAAATCTGTAATAAATCTTTGAACTTCATTCCATTTATGAAATTTTATCCATGCTGTAGTTTTTTCATACAAAAAAGAATATCAATATTCTGAAAATGAACATATTTTCAAAAATGATCCAGTTTTCCATAAGTAATATTTCCATTTTGCTTTTTAGTTTAGTTCCACACAAAATACTCAATGAAAAAGTACAGGCATCTGTGATTGACTATTTGACTATTAAGTGTGTGTTTGTGAGTATGAGTATGTTAGAGTGTGTATGTGACTGTGAGTGTGCTGTATGTGTGTGTGTTTTACCTCTTTAACTAGCAAGGACAAAATTTCATCTAGAGTTTTTTGTTGTCATTTGGTTTATATATGAGAAATACATTTCACTTTAAGAACAAGTCACTAAAAACAATCCTCACATAATCTACAAAATAACTTATTTTTGCTGGATCAAGAAAAACGTCACATTTACTAATGACACTGCAATAATAATGTTAACCCTTTATTTGGCATTTACTAATGACACTGCAATAATAATGTTAACACTGTGACCTAATAAAACTGTCTTTTCTCTCAGCTCCTTAGGCTGCTGCTGTGTTGTAAGTGCCCTTGTGTCTTCTACACAAGCACTTTCTTTCCTGATGAAGTTTACCCAAGCTCAAACGTCCACTACTTCATTTCCAGAAAAAGAAATAACTTACTTTTAAAGTTCAAACTTAAAACTTATCATTAAATCCCAGGAGTTTTCACTGATTTAAATACTAATCAGATATGAGGTGTTAAATTTGGGTAAGAAAAAAGGCATCCACAATTTAATATGAATTAAATTACTGTAATTTATAAGACTAACTCACTGAAATGCTTTTGATATGAAAATTTATCTTACAGTATTTATTTGCTGTCTCCTATACTATTCTTCTTTGGTTTAGTTTGATGATAATGTATAGATTTAAATCTCTTCTAAATTAACTTTTCCACCGGGCTGCCATAGGCTTGGGCTATTTTGTTCTGTCCCATTAAGGTGTCATTCTACCCAACATGCATCCCTTTGGCCAAGGAGTCACCATCCAACCCTCCGGCTCCCATACACCCAGCTCAAACCCATTCTCCCATGCTTATTTTTCCTGTTTCTATCAACGGCTATTCTCTTAACAATATTTGAACATTTTCTAGGTTGGAAAGCTTAACTGCATCCTTATACCCTTTTTCTTAATTGAAACATCTCTTCCAAGGGCAATTTTTACTCCACCCTCCTTTGGAATGGACATCTTTATTCAGTCCCCCATCACAAGACCTGCAGAGACTTGCTAGCATTATGTTAGTTTCCTGATCCACGAACACGACGTAAGGGAAAACTCTTCTGTTTCCCCTCTACTCTCAGTGCTTCACTTCTGAAACCAGATGTGTGGATTCTCCCACACATCAAGTCATTCTCTGATATCAGCTGAGTGTCCTATAACTTAACTCAATTCTGACATGATCTCCCTGGAGTTGGCATCAGATTCCACAGGTTAAGTCAGTCGCACATGACTGCCCCACTGCAGACACTAATCCAAAGTCCAGCTTGTCCCATGGGTTGCATGATCCCCTACTCTGGCTCATTAATTTGCTGGCATGACTCACAGGACTCAGGAAAACAGTTGACTTATTAGATTACCAGTTTATTAATAAGGATACAGTTAAGGAGCGGCCAGATGGAGGAGATGCATAGAGCAAGGGTGTGGGGAGGGGTGTGAAGTTTCCATGCCCCCTCCAGATGTGGAGGGGGCATGGAAACTTCACACTTACATGTGTTCCCAGCACTTACATGTGCTCACCAATCTGGAAGTTCTCTGAACCCCAATTTGGGGGGATTTTATGATGGCTTCATTACATAGACATGGTTGATTAAATCATTGACCATTGGTGATTTAATTCCATCTCTAGCTCCTCCCTCCTCCCCAGGGGTTGGAGGTCAGGAGTAAGGCTGAAATTTCCAACCCTCTAAACACATGAATGGGCAACCAAGGCCCTTCCTTAGGGCCTTTCCAAAAGTCACCTCATTAATATAAACTCAGGTGTGACCTAAAGGGGCTTATAATGAATAAGAGAAACCTTAATTGAAATTCCTAGAGTTTTAGAAGTCCTGTGCTAGGAATGGGGACAAGGACCAAATACATATTTTTTATTATAAATCACAGTGTCACAGGTGGTATATTTATCTATTTATTTAGGTCTTCTTTGATTTCTCTCAGTAACGTTGAGTAGTTTTCAGCACTGATGTTGCACATCTTTTGTCAGATTTATTTCTCAGTATTTCACATTTTTGAATCTATTCTGAGTGGTATTGCTTCTTTATTTTAATTTCTGATTGTTGCTAATTTACAGAAATACTAATTATTTTTAAAATTAATCTTGTATCCTGCAACCTCGTTAAATTCACTTAGCTTAAGTAGTTATTTTGATACATTCTGTAGATTTTCTACATAGATGATTATGTTGATTACAAATGGAGAGAAATTAACTTCTTCCTTTCCAATTGGACAACATTCATTTCTTTGCCATTCCTTAATGAAATGCATTGTCATTAAGAATCAGGCAAGAATCTCCAATACAGTATGAAATAGAAATGGTGAAAAAGCAAACACCTTGCCTTCCTCCTGCTCTCAGGAGAAAGGATTCAGTCTTTCATCTTTAAGTAGGATAATAGCTATAGATTTTTTAGATGATGCACTTTATCAGGTTGAGGATGTTCCCTTATATTATCAAAACTTTCTCCTTCAGCTGTTGACATTAACATGTAGTTTATCCTTTCAATTTTTTAAAACACAGTGAAATGCATTGATTGATTCTTAAATGTTTAACCAACTTTGCATTTTTTGAGATAAGCCCTATTTGTAAATTGATCTGTATTTTTGTTTCTCGTATGTGTCTGTCTAATTTTGAAATCAATGTAATATTGACCATAAAAATGATTTTGAAATTATTCATTCCTCTTCCATTTTCTGCAAATGTTTAGGTAGAATTCCATTTTTTTATTCCTTAAATGTTTGCTAATATTTATCAGTGAAGCCATTATGGTGTGGAGTATTCTTTGTAGGAATGTTTTAACTATAGTTTCACTGTCTTTAAGAGATGTAAACTTTTATTTCTTCTGCGAGCTTTAGTAGCATTTGTCTTTTAAGGAACATGTCCATTTAAGTTTCTTAATATATTGGCATAGGTTGTTCAAAATAATCCCTTGTTCTTTTAATGCCTACACAAGCTGTAATGATGTCACCTCTCATTGTAAATATTGGTCATTTGTGTCTCTCCTCTTTGTTCCCTGATTGGTCAGGCTTGAGGTTTACCAATTTTATGGATTTTTTTTCAGTTGGTTATTTTTATTTTCTAATTATTCAATTTCTCTTTGATATTTATCATTTTATTTCTTTTGGTATATTGCTTTCTCTTTGTTTTGTAGTTGCTTAGTTTGGAAACTGAGGTCTTTGACTTGAGACTTTTCTTCTTTTCTAATGTAGGCTTTTATTCTATACCTATCCCTTTAAGTTCTACTTTAACTTCACACTATAAATTTTGATATGTTATATTTTCATTTTCATTCAGTTTAAAATGTTCTGTAATTCTGCTATTGGCTTCTTTATTGACCCATGGATTATTTAGAAGTGTGATATTTAGTTCCTACCTATTTGAGGATTTTCTAGAGTCTTCACTGTTATTGATTTCTAATTTAAATATATTGTGGGCAGAGACCATATTCTGCACAAATTTAATTTTTTTAAATACATGGAGGTTTCTAATGGCTTAGAATATGATCGACCTTTAAGTGTCTCATGTGCAATTGAAAGTAATGTGGATTGTGCTGTTGTTTAATGGGGTATTCTAGAAATATCAATTAGGTCAAGTTGATTTCCAGTGGTGTTCAAGTCGTCTATATACTTATGATACCCTGATAATTTTTATAGACTATTGTTCTTTCAATTATTGAGGCAGGGATGTTGAAATCTCTAACTATAACTGAATTTTACTATTTCTATTTGTGGTTCTATTGATTTTTTCTTAATTAATCTTAAAATCCTCTTCTTAGGCACATAAACAATTAAGATTGTTATGTCTTTTTTATGTTTTGGCACAGTTATTATTATGCAAGACCTTCTTTGTACCTGATAATATTCTTTGTTCTAAATTATAATGTTTCTATTACTAAAATAGTCTCTCTAGCCTTCTTTTGTTTAATGTTAGTGTGGTATAACTTTATCCATCCTTTCACTTCTAATCTACTTTTTCTTTATATTTATATGGGTTTATTTTAAAGAACATATAGTTGTATCTTGCTTTATTATCTGGCAGTACTCATTCAGTGTGGTTCTTAAAATAATTTACAGTCTTATGATTATTGATATGATTGGTTATGAATTTACTGTTTTTCTATTCGTGTTCTGTACATGTTCTATTTTTCCCATCGGTCCTTGGTTTCTTTTTTTTCTCTCTTTTTCTGCCTTGTTTTGGATTATTTTACTTATAATCTCTTTTAACTCCTTTGTTAGCTTATTAGCTTAATTATTTTTCATGCATGTTTTGTGCTTGATTTGGGATTTATGGTGTTCATTTTAACTTCATACTGGCTGTTTTCCAGATATATTATCCATAATATAAAAACCTCACAATTGCACATTTTCATTTCTCCTCTCCTGCCCTCATTGTTATGGTTATCGTATATGTTACTTTCCATACATGACATAATCCCCACAAATATCTATTTTTTGCCTTAAGAAGTCAATTTTTATTTAAGAAGATTTAAGTAACAAAAAACTATCTTTCATATTTGTATACATATTTACCATGCCCTTCATTTGTATTTGAAATCTAGTTGCCATCTGTTGTCAGATCCTTTCTGCCTTTCCTTTACCATTTCTGTAGTGCAGTCTGCTGTTGGTGAATTTCAATTCCGTATGTCTAAAAAATGCTATTTATATTAAAATATACTTTGCTGGATGTAGAACACAATGTTAACAGTTTTGTTCTTTTTATAAAAAAGAGGAAAGCCAAAAATAAAAGACTTTACAGATGTCCCTCTGCAAGTGATGTCTTTTTTTTTTTCTTTTTTTTTTAACATCTTTATTGGAGCACAATTGTTTCACAATGGTGTGCTATCTTCCACTTTACAACAAAGTGAGTAAGCTATACATATACACACACGCCCATACTTCCTCCTTCTTGCGTCCGCCCCTCATCCCACCCCTGCAGGTGGTCACAAAGCATCGAGCTGATTTCCCTGAGCCATGTGGCTGCTTCCCACTAGCTATCTATTTTAAATTTGGTAGTGTACATATGTCCATGTCACTCTCTCACTTCATCCCAGCTCACCCCTCCCCCTCCCAGCATCCCTAAGTCCACCCTCTACATCTGAGCCCCCATTCCTGTCCTACCCCCAAGCTCTTCAGACCACTCCTTTCTTTCTTTTTAGATTCCATATATATGTGTTAGCATACAGTATTTGTTTCTCTCTTTTTGACTTACTTCACTCTGTATGACAGACTCTAGGTCCATCCACCTCACTACAAATAACTCAGTTTTGTTTCTTTTTATGGCTGAGTAATATTCCATTGTATATATGTGCCACATCTTCTTTATCCATTCATCTGTTAATGGACATTTAGGTTGCTTCCATATTCTGGTTATTATAAATAGAGCTGCAGTGAATATTGTGGTACCTGACTCTTTTTGAATTCAGTTTTTCACCATTGACAACAATGTTGACTGTGGGTTTGTCATATATGGCTTTTATTATGTTGAAGTAAGTTCCCTCTATGCCTACTTTCTGGAGGGTTTTATCATAATTCTGTGTTTCGAATTTTGTTGAAAGCTTTTTCTGTATCGATTGAGATGATCATATGGTTTTTCTCCTTCAATTTGTTAATATGGTTTATCACATCGATTGATTTGTGTATATTGAAGAATCCTTGTGTTCCTTGGATGAACCCCACTTGATCATGATGTATGATTCTTTTAATGTGCTGTTGGATTCTGTTTGCTAGTATTTTGTTGAGGATTTTTGCATCTATATTCATCAGTGATATTGGCCTGTAGTTTTCTTTCTTCGTGACATCTTTGTCTGGTTTTGGTATCAGGGAGATGGTGGCCTCACAGAATGAGTTTGGGAGTGTTCCTCCCTCTGCTATGTTTTGGCAGAGTTTGAGAAGGATAGGTGTTAGCTCTTCTCTAAATGTTCAATAGAATTCTCTTGTGAAGCCATCTGGTCCTGGGCTTCTGCTTATTGGAAGATTTTTAATCACAGTTTCAATTTCAGTGCCTGTGATTGATCTGTTTATATTTTCTATTTCTTCCTGGTTCAGTCTTGGAAGGTTGTGCTTTTCTAAGAATTGCCTGTTTCTTCCAGGTTGTCCATTTTATTGGCATATAGTTGCTTGCAGCAATCTCTCATTATCCTTTGTATTTCTGCAGTGTCAGTTGTTACTTCTCCTTTTTCATTTCTAATTCTATTGATTTGAGTCTTCTCCCTTATTTTCTTGATGAGTCTGGCTAATGGTTTACCAATTTTGTTTATTTTCTCAAAGAATCTGCTTTTAGTTTTATTGATCTTTGCTATCATTTCCTTCATTTCTTTTTCATTTATTTCTGATCTGATCTTTATGATTTCTTTCCTTCTGCTAACTTTGGGTTTTTTCTGTTCTTCTTTCTCTAATTGCTTTAGGTATAAGGTTAGGTTGTTTATTTGAGATGTTTCTTGTTTCTTAAGGTAGGATTGTATTGCTATGACCTTCCCTCTTAGAACTGCTTTTGCTGCATCACATAGATTTTGGGTCGTCGTGTTTTCATTGTCAATTGTTTCTAGGTATTTTTTGATTTCCTCTTCGATTTCTGCAGTGATTTCTTGGTTACTTAGTAGTGTATTGTTTAGCCTCTATGTGTTTGTAATTTTTACAGATGTTTTCCTGTAATTGATATCTAGTCTTAGAGTGTTGTGGTGGGAAAAGATACTTGATATGATATCAATTTTCTTAAATTTACCAGTGATTGATTTGTGACCCAAGATATGATCTATCCTGGAGAATGTTCCATGAGCACTTGAGAAGAAAGTGTATTCTGTTGTTTTTGGATGCAATGTCCTATAAATATCATTAAGTCCACCTTGTTTAATGTATCATTTAAAGCTTGTGTTTCCTTATTTACTTTCATTTTGGATGATCTGTCCATTGGTGAAAGCGGGGTGTTAAAGTCCCTTACTATGATTGTGTTACTGTCGATTTCCGCTTATGGCTGTTAGCATTTGCTTTATATATTGAGGTGTTCCTATGTTGGGTGCATAAGTATTTACAATTGTTATATCTTCTTCTTGGATTGATCCCCTGATCATTATGTAGTGTCCTTCTTTTTCTCTTGTAATAGACTTTATTTTAGTCTATTTTGTCTGATATGAGAATTGCTACTCCAGCTTTCTTTTGATTTCCAGTTGCATGGAATATCTTTTTCCATCCTCTCACTTTCATTCTGTATGTGTCCCTAGGTCTGAAGTGGATCTCTCATAGACAGCATATATACAGGTCTTGTTTTTGTATCCATTCAGCCAGTCTATGTCTTTTGCTTGTAGCATTTAATCCATTTACATTTAAGGTAATTATCAATATGTATGTTCCTATTACCATTTTCTTAATTGTTTTGTGTTTGTTATTGTAGTTCTTTTCCTTCTCTTGTGTTTCCTGCCTAGAGAAGTTCCTTTAGCATTTGTTGTAGAGCTGGTTTGGTGGTGCTGGATTCTCTTAGCTTTTGCTTGTCTGTAAATGTTTTAATTTCTCCATCAAATCTGAATGAGATCCTTGCTGGGTAGAGTAATTTGGGTTGTAGGATTTTCCCTTTCATCACTTTAAATATGTCCTGCCACTCCATTCTGGCTTGCAGAGTTTCTGCTGTAAGATCAGCTGTTAACCTTGTGGGGATTCCCTTGTATGTTATTTGTTGTTTTTCCCTTGCTGCCTTTAATATTTTTTCTTTGTTTTTAATTTTTGATAGTTTGATTAATATGTGTCTTGGCATGTTTGTCCTTGGATTTATCCTGTATGGGACTCTCTGTGCTTCCAAGACTTGATTAACTATTTCCTTTCCCATATTAGGGAAGTTTTCAACTATAATCACTTCAAATATTTTCTCAGTCCCTTTCTTTTTATCTTCTTCTTCTGGGACCCCTGTAATTCGAATATTGGCACATTTAGTCTTGTCCCAGAGGTCTCTGAGACTGCCCTAAATTCTTTTCATTCTTTTTTCTTTATTCTGCTCTGCGGTAGTTATTTCCACTATTTTATCTTCCAGGTCACTTATCCGTTTTTCTGCCTCAGTTATTCTGCTATTGATTCCTTCTAGTGAATTTTTAATTTCATTTATTGTGCTGTTCATCATTGTTTGTTTGCTCTTTAGTTCTTCTATGTCCTTGTTAAACATTTCTTGTATTTTCTCCATTCTATTTCCAAGATTTTGGATCATATTTACTCTCATTATTCTGATTTCTTTTTCCGGTAGACTGCCTATTTCCTCTTCATTTGTTTGTTCTCGTGGGCTTTTACCTTGCTCCTTAAAAACTTTAAAATAAATATGGCCTAATGTGTTTAATAAAACCACTTGATTAATCTGCTCATAAATTGTGGCTTATAGCCCACCAAATGTGCATTCCAAATATGTGTCCTAATATAGCAGGCTGTCCTGTTTTGTGTTGTTTTTCTCCATGAACCTAGAATATACCATCAATAATAAATGTTAAAAAATTATTATTTATTCTAATATGAACCTTAGATTCATATGAAAACAAGATTGAGATTGAGGATAAGATTTTTATCCAAGTTATTTTGTTTTAGGAAAATATCAGGTCACACATTCAGACTTCAGTAAATAGAATCTTCAGAGGCACAGATCAGTGAGTTGTCACTTGAATATCAATGCTATGTAAGCTTTCTTCTTTGAGTTTAACAGAATCTTCAGAAATGAGTACTATCTTAGAAATGTCTGCTCAACAGATTTCATACGTAGGTATTGTCAGTTCAAAGTTACTTTCTGAATTTCCTTAGAATTTTAATATTTATCTATTCATTCTCTGCAGTACATTTTTTCTTTTTAAAGTGTTTTTCTCTTTCTTTTTTACCCCTCACATACTTTCATATATTTTAGAGAATTCTATAATAAAAATTGTTTTAGTAATTAACATTTATTGAGCACTTACTATATACCATTATATGTGTATATACATGTATATCGAATATGCTTATTTATTATTTATATCATCAAAGTGGATACTACTGTATTCAGATGTTCATAAATGAGAAAACTGAATCACAAAGAGACTAAATACCTTCTAGCCCATTTTCCTGGGTATGTGAACATTATGCCACTTTATCAGTTCTACTTTGTTAATCTCTACTTTATCATGCTGAGTTTGCAAACTTACAAACTACATTTCTAATTACAACTTCCTTCTTGTTACATTCTGCTTATAGGGGGCAGCAAAAGAAGGAAATTGCAAGGCAAACAAAAGGAAGAAGAGTCTTTCTTCTTCCTGTGTACTTGCTGTTCTTGTCACCATCATCTCAACAACCACACTGCCCCAAAGTAACCGCAGTTAGTCCCAGCCTCCAGATCCTTTTTGTCCTCTGAGCCCCAGCATCACTGAAACCCCTCAGGTAACAACAGCACTAGAAGCACACCTCTTCCTAAGAGGTCTGTCTTCCTGTTCTGCAGGACCACTATTGACAGTCATTATGATAATCCCAACCTTTTTGCTTTATTCTCCAGATGTAAGTGTGACAGACTCTTTTGCTGTTGTTATTTGTGGCTTACCAAATTTTTGTTTTTGTTTTTGTTTTTGTTTTTACTCATTCAGTTTATTCAGCACCTGTATAACCAATTCCCTGCTAAATTCCGTCCTTTCAAATACCTAGTTTGGTTTCTGTTTTTCCTGCCAACTCCCTGACATAAACTCTCTTGACTCATTTCTTTGCAATGTTCGATCTCTTAATTTAGGTCCCTTGAGGGGTGAAAATGAAACTGTACCTTTTAATATTTTGAATAATTATTTGTATAAATTTAAAAAATAAATTGCTTCTCACATCCTAGGTGAAAATAACCCTTAACTAAGTAAAGCTACCATTTGTTCATGACTGCTCTGAGAGCTGACAGTGTTGAAGCCATCTAGAATGGAGAATTGGGAGGTAGCACAATGTCTACATGCTCAGATTTTTGTGGTCTCTGGTCTCCCAGATTCTGAACCAACACTATGTGCGCCCAGAACCTGCCAAAATTTTTCAACTCTCCAACAGTCAAAATCAAAAGCATATGAGTATTTACATTTCTTTCACCAGCAATCTTTGCTGCTACTCCATCCCATTTAAAATAATCAGAACCTGTATCCAAGACTCAAAAGAAAATTAGGCATTACCAAGCATATTAATTCATACAAATAAAGAGCACATGTTTATGCATGTGTGTGGGTGTGTGTGGGTGTGAGGGCGCACACGTAGAGGGAGGAATGGTGATTCTACATGCCTAGTAATCCTTAACCAGTCCAGCTGAACCACCCAACTTAACCACACTGCACAGAATTGCTTTGTCATTTCCTAGTCCTGAGATTTTTGAATAAATTACTTAAGCTCCATGGTCTCCCGTTTCCTCATCTCTGAAATGGGGATCTTAAAAGTATTCAACTCAAGGATTATGGGAAATTAAGTGAGTTAATAAGTATAAAATGTTTAGAACAGCATTGTCACATGACAATTGTTAAATGACTAACAAACAACTAGTTTTATTGCTATTATTCCTGCTGTGCCCTAGACTGACATGACCTGGAGAAATATGTACTAGAAAAAATAATGTATTCTAAAACATACATGTAGGAAATTTCCATAAGCTAGAAATAGTTTTCTCAGAAATATGGAAAGTACAAATTTATCAGACAATTTCTCTTGTATATAAATAGGTTTAGTAATTGTGTGGACGAAGCCTATGCATCACTGCTTCACACCTCTGGAGAAGAAAGCCTCTCAAATAAAGGGTAGTGTGAAAACACTTTCTTTACCTCCCTGCCCCCATGTCTCTCTTACCAAATGCTCTTAGAAGAAATGCGAAGGCAGATGGCAATGCATGTACAACTGTGATACTACCTGTAGAAAACAATTGCAGATTAAGTAAGGTTGCTATATTGTTTGTTTCATTTGGACACATTTCTCAACCCCATGAAGAGTATTCTTCTAGTTCTTTGGTAGGAAACTGAGTACTGCCCTCCACCTCTGGCTTCCACCTCCAACATGTATACCTTTGGCCATGCCTTTCCTGTCTTGGATATCTCTGACACTCTGTTTTATACATGTAAACTGCCTTTTAATTTTGAAATCATTTTTATATACTTTATTCCAACATATCTTTCTTTCCCCCTTATGAGTAATAGAGTTGAAGCCCAGAAGCTAAATGCCTGAAGGTCATGGTTGAGCCAACTCTGAACTAGGTCTCCTGATCCCTGGCCTAATGTATTTCCGTTAATGTTTAGGTTAGAGTTATATGTTTGCCCTTTCCTAGAACAAGAATACACAACTCTTGTTGGAATCACATATGGGTATGTGATTAAAAAAAAAAAAAATTGTTAACAACAGAATTGTAAGTATTACAAGAAGCTGAGTTTGAGACAGTGAAGAGCATGGGGTCCATCACCAGCAGGTGTGGTGGACACATTTCTTGTTTATTACATTATCTCTGTTCACCTGTAGGTGGGAAGGATCCAAATATTTCAGGCTAAAGAGGGCATTTCATTTCTTCTCATCTTCTATGCTGTTCCTACTTAGCTGAGACCTCTCTGCATATAAAAGGACTAAATACGTGGTTCAGAAGAAATCTTTCAGGATGTTGGAGAGACAGAGATTGGAGAAAATACATCACAGAACCTCAACTTTGCCAATCATGTTTTAGTCGTATGATACTGAAATTATTTTTTGTCTGTTTTAATTTAACATATTTTCCACTAAAAATTATGAGAAATAGTTATCCGAATGTGCTACGCTTTCCTTGGAGTATCGCATATTGCAGAGAAATATAAAATATGCAGCACTAGTTCCATCCATATCTAGTCCTGGAACATCTTGGACTCTGATTCTCTCTTTTTCAGAAGGTTAGGGTTGCAACACAGCAGGCAGGATACAAAGAGGAAACGTCCCACAAGGAGTTAATCTGACTCCTCATTTATTATACAAAAAAGGTAAGTGTAAAGACATGGAGAATTTACTTACATAAACAGTCTCACAATGTGACGTATTCATAAGCTCAGTGTCTGCACTTTTAGGGAGCGTGAAATGTAACCAACTCTGGAGATAATGTGCTTCTTCTTTTTCATACTGCAAATCAATGAGGGTGGTCCTAGAAATTTCTCTTTCTTTTTTCCTCTCTTCTTCATCTCCTATTTTTCTTATTCCTTCTTCCCTCCCTCTCTCCACATATCTAAAGCTTTCTCTATAATTTAAAGCACTTTTCGCTCCACAATATTTAATAATATTTTAATTGACAAAACAGCATGCTCTCAAGACAGAAAAATTTTGCATGCTTACTTATTCCTTAAGAACAGAAACTAACCCCCTCAAAAGAAAAACAATCTAACAACCCAGTGGTAGGAGGAAATTCCAAGGATGCTATATTTCCTAAATGATACTTATGTTCTTGTTTACTAATTCCTAAATTTGCCTCAGTCCATCCCTGTTGAATCCTCATTTCTAGCAACTTTACCATGAAAAACTCCTGCTCCTGTAAATATTAAAATCAAGGAAACACCAAGAGTTAGTTAAAAAAAACAAAAAAACAAAAAAACAGAAGAAATGGTTCTGCTTTATTCTGTTGTGTTTTCTTGTACTTTTTAAACAAAACTCAATTTATCAATTTGAGAGAGGGTAGAACATAAAAGTAAAGGATGTTGCCATAGAAGTTGGAAATATATCCTCTATAACAGCTTCTGGGGCAGTTCTGCATAGCAAATTCTTGGTTGTTTATTCAGTGTGAAAGCTAATAAATCTATTTGTGAGAACTCCTAAAAGGCAATCATTTTCAGAAGAGCGAATTCTGGCAAAAGCTATTGTTTTTGCAAATCCAAATGACAAGAGCTTTAATATGACAACATTTGCAGTTCCGGGGGCACAGTACGTTTTGGAATCATAAAAGTAGCAACACATTTTGTGTAGCAAAACATACTGTGTTTAAATCTGTCCTACTGAAATGTGCTGCTAATGGTTATACACACTATATTAAGAAGAGGAAGGATGGCAAATTATAAACCAACACAGATCTAGTCATTTTGCAAGAAAATCTTTATTTTCTTTACTTATTTTTTTCTTTTTATCCATCTGTTTTGGTTTCACAGACCCTCCAAATTCAGTTAGAAAATCTGTCTCTCAAGAGCTTTCTCACACTGTGTTTATCTTTAGAAGGTATGCTTTAGATTTTCCAATAACACTTTTTAACTTTATTGAAAGTATCAAATAAAATATAATTATTATTAAATTCAAGAATTAAAATAAACATTGTATTTTTTTGCTACGTGTAAAATGTAATGATTCATGATGCCTAGAAAGGTGAAATTCATTTCTCATTTAATTTACTTCTCCAGTTTCTTCTGTTTGTCACTGGGATACAGGGCAACGAACATTGTGGAAAATGAAAAGTAGATAGTCTTTGCCCTGAAGCTTACAGTCTTAGAATAAAAACTTGAGACTGGCAGAGTCAAAATAGGAAACCTATAGCAAAGTGAAGTAAACATTGTTAGAGGTAAGGCAATAGGAAGGGAAAACAATATACTGTGAACTTGGAAGTAGAGACAATAATTGTGTTTATTTAAGAACTGCCAGTCTCTCAGGCTGCATGCTGCAAGCTGGCCCCTGTTATAGTGGGCTTAGGTTTTTTTATGTTTGTTTGTTTCTTTCTTTTAGATTTAGAGAGATACTTCTGGTTTGGACTCTCTGATTACTGCCTCAATCCATACTTCAGAGAATTGCCAGGAAAACACCAAGTTTTTGAAGGAATTTCTGCACACACTGTAATCTGACTCCCCTTTTTTCTGTCACATGTCACATTTAATCTAAACCTGTCCATCAGTCTTTTAAAGTTCCCTATTAAGTGAATCCAACATTCTTTCTTTTCTTTCTTTTAATTGTCACACAAAATGAAGTTTTTATTTGTAACAAATAAGGAGAACACGGGGAATCATTTCCTAAAGCCGTGGCTCCCCAGCAAGAAAGTTTAGGTCTTTTATTAGGGCCGCAGATGAATATTCAAGCAGGAAGGTTTTGTCAGTACAAATAAAGGCAGACATAATCTTGTTCACGCACTTTTGGAACATGCTTCTTCATACATTGCACGTTACGTTAATGGGGCATAAGCTCCACCTGGGGAGGAGATCTTAGCACTGACATTAAGCAAAGGTAACTTCGGGACACGGGTTTGTCTGAGCAGGCTCCAGTCTTGCAGTCAAGCGTAAGGCTCAAGCCAGTTCCAGGGTGCTCTTGATGTGTCTTCTTGGAGCTGCCCGTATGGTGAAAAGAAACAACTCAAAAAACAACACCAGGGACTTTCTGCACTGGTGCTACCTAGGAACACAATGGCCTCTCTTGATCTTATTTTTTGCATGAGCTACTCAAGGCCAGGGTCTGACTGATGACACTTTCCCTTCGAAATAGACTTGTGAGAACACAAGGAGAATCTACTTTTCACCAAAGCACTTTTTTTTTTAGGAGAATTGGGATTTCTCATGACTGACGGATTTTCACAAGGGATCCTCAAGTACAGAGATCTGTATTCATTTCAAAGAGTAAAAGAAAATGTGTCTAAGCAATGAGAAACCCAGAGCGTTACTGCCCAGTGGACCCCTGAGGCCCTCGAGTCCTAACTTCACTTTTCCCAGTTGAGGACACTGCTGTTTAAGAGCTGGTCATTACTTAAAGCATCCACCTGAAATTGTGTACAAGCCCGTGTGCCCCTTTTTACTTTGAAGTAGACAGCTTTTGCTTTAGTCTCCTAGGCCTCTCTTGAGTGTCTAAAGGCTGCTCTAGAGCTAATGATTAGGAATGTGAAGATGTAGAAACAAAGAATATCTGTTGGGCTGGGAAACTGGTGATGATTTAGACTATAAATCTACAGGGTAGCAGAATCACCAAACTCCCGGTTCCCTGAAAGATACAGAAAAAGGCCTGACACACATTCCTAAGTTGTTTTGACAGGAAGTAGACCCACCAGATGAAAACTGCTGAGCACAAGAACATAGACCCTTGCCTGGTTGAAACCAGAAGGTTAATGAAGCATGAAACTTCACCTTGAAGCCAACCAATCCGAGAATCGTCCAGGAGCTGACCACACCCTGCTCCTTGAACACTATAAAACTCCTCACTACCCTCTCCAGGGAGGGTCACAGTCTTGAGGGCATTAGCCCCCTGTGGCCCCCTTTGCCCAGCAAAGCAATAAAAGCTACTTTTCTTCCTTACAGACCCTGCAGCTCCCTCCCTCACCTTGCCTTTAAAACCCCTTCCTTGAAAGCCATAGTGGAGTTGGGGGTCTTTTGAGCATGAGCTGCCCATTCTCCTTGCTTGGCACCTGCAATAAATGCAGTACTTTCCTTCACCACAACCCAGTGTCAGTAGATTGGGTTTACTGCACTCGGGTGAGCAGACCCAAGTTTAGTTCTGTAACACACACTTCCAAGCAGATAATCAGGTCAGATTCCTGTGTCCCACTTTCAGGATCTGAGGTGCTCAGCTTTCTCTGTTCCATCTATTCAAATCCTAACTATCAATGGGGTCCGGATCCACCTCTTCCACCATCCTGCTACTATGTTCTTTTACAGATCTCAGTTACTAAGTTATACAAAAGTTTGCCTCTTAGAGGCTCAGCTCCTGTTTCTGTGGCTCCCTCAATTGGAAAATGTGCTGCTTGAGGAAATCTATGATGTATTACTTGCCCACATCTTTCAAAATGCCCTGAATAGAATATGTCTTTGCTGTATTCTCAAAGCCAATCCTGTGTGATTAAATGACAAATGAGCACACTGTGTTTCTTAGACAAGTTCTCCCATCAATAAATCTATTAAATATAATGATGGGTTAATAAAAGTAAGTGTGATTTAATCTACTTTAAACCTTCAATTTTTATCCTTAAAAAAAGTAGTTGGAATATAACATCTGACTCTAAGATAGATTTCCACTGTAATGTTTTTCCTAATTTTTCTCCACTCAATTCCATCCTAATTAATGTGAAGAGAAGAGTGGGGTTCCTCTCTAATAATTTTCATTTGAAATAATACAAGGGAAAATAGCACGTTTTCTCAAGCAGACACACATACACACATATTGAATTCAGCTAAAATATTTTAATGATTAACAGGCTCTTATTGGGTTATAATTAGAACAGCAATTTATCAAGCTCAGCAAACCTTTTCTCTTCATAAATGACTCTCATATGCAGACAAATGATGGTATTTATTTTCTGTGAACTTAAATTATTTAAGATAGTATTTAAGTTGATTTTGGCTTAAACTCAGTAATATTATTTGGTAAATAATGCAATATAGATTAATGAAAGGTTTCCTGGAGTAATTCTACTACTATAGCTAATGTTGTTTCAGAAAGTAATACTATTTTGCAATATGAAAGGAATAGTCACAGTTTCCCTAGGTATGTCTAGAGCAGAAAATGTTGTAAAACAGAGTTAAGATTCAAATCTTGATCTCTCTGCCTTCTAATAACATTTTTCCACTTTGCAATCTACCTTTCTGTTTTTATGTGCTCAAAGTGGTGAAGTCATAATAAAAAGTATCTCATGGATGTTGAGGAAGTTCTTACATAAAATAAAATTACCCATAAGCATTTGTTAGGTTATTTTTTTCTTACAGTGAACCTAAGTTAAGTAATGAATAATATTATTTATCTTTCCCTAACTCATAAGACTTATCCTTATCTCAAATATATTTCTACAACAATTCTCACATTTCACTTAGAATACAATTCACATTCATTAGCTGTCTTTTTTTATACAACTTTTCTATTGTCATCCTCAAAGGCACCCTCCACTGGACTCAAATTTCTTGCAGCTTTAAAAATGTGACCTGATCTTTTTCATCAGTCTTGTCACTCTTTTCCCTTCTCTATGCCTGGGATTCTTCCCATTTTCCTCCTGATTGCTAGCTTCAAAGCTCTGCTCAAGAGTTGCCTCTATTTGCAGATGTCATGATGTACTCCTTTGCTCAGTCTAGCCTCTATCTCCTTCTCCTGGCGTCCTGAGGTCCCTGAGTACCCTCTGACACTGCACATAGTGGGCTATGATGTGGGTCATACAAAGAGGATGGCCTTAGTCATCTCTGTGGATTAGAGACCAGAGTCAGTGGCGTAGCAATACTGGGTGCTCAGAAAAAACTTTGCTGCTACTGCTGAATATAAGTTATGTTGACTTTTTGAAGAAGAACAAAAACAGTTTCAGAAGCTTCAATTTTCAGAAATATGAGGTTTAGCAGTTATCCTTTGAGTTAATTATAATAGAGATGTGTGGACATTTGTGGTTTCCCAGGACTGACAGCCTCAAAGAAGGTGCTTAGGGAATGGCAGAGGGACACCAAGGAGCCCAGGCAAAGACGTAATATCTGTCCTGTTCCAGTGCTTTGTACATAGTTCTAAAAACACATAGAGTTCTTCACATGTACATAGGCAAATGCAATGCCTACAGAAAACTTTTAGGATTTTTATAGCTAACTTAGTAGTTATAAGATTAATGATTAGTAATATAACATATAAGTAAATATCATTATGAAGTTTAAAGGTTGAAAAGTCAGGACTTCGAAAGAATATCTCCAATAAGAACACTTTATAATAGAAAAGGAAAATTCATTTCAATGAAAAATACTTTCATAACATTACTGGTGGCTAGAGGGAAATAACTGGAACAAAATTTATCAACATTCCCTCTTTCCTACCTACTACTTTGCCTCTCCACTCATCCAACATTTCAATAACTGAAGAAGTTTCTGTCTATACCCAGATTCAACCCCACATCTCAACTAACTTATCAAAACCAAAGTTGCTTTCTGTAGCTGTAACCAGTGTCTCCTACTTGGAAGGTAGGGATGGTCTCAAGTCTACTTGTGTTTATTGCAGTCAGTCCATGTTATTTTTCAAACATTCTTTAATGTTTCGATGGCCAACTTTACCCTCTAGTTTTCACTTCTTCTTGAAGGGTATTAACACCATTTATATGGAATATTTATATTAGTAAAATTAATTTTTATTTTACATTTATATAAAATATTATTGAGATCTTGCTTAAAATTACATATTCTATGCTTATGGATTATTTTTATGGGTGAAGCCACTAGGACCCTCTTCCTGATCCTCACGTTCTGTTGATGATTTCAATGGCTACTTTACCAAGGAAATTGAAGCATTAAAAGAAAAGATTCAGAGAATTCCCTGGTGGTGCAGTGGTTAGGACTCTGTGTTTCCACTGCAGGGGGCCCGGGTTCAATCCCTGGTTGGGGACTAAGATCCTGCCTGCCAAGTGGTGCAGCCAAAAAAATAATAATAATAATAAAATAAAAGCCGTTTGTGAAAAAAAAAAAAAAAAGAAAACTTTCAGATTCCCACCACACTCTCCTGCATCTGCTAACATACTCCACCTTCCTCTCATATCTAGTTCCTTCCACTGTGTTCTAGACCCTATCTCTTCTCATCTTTTCAAGCATATCCCTCTAGCAATTTTCCTTTGTCTCTTCTAATTGAAATTTAAAAAAAAAAATGACTAGATCATTCTACTCAGCTACCATAATGATGTTATTTCTCTTTATTTTTTTTAACATCTTTATTGGAGTATAATTGCTTTACAATGGTGTGTTAGTTTCTGCTGTATAACAAAGTGAATCAGCTATACATATACATATATCCTCATATCTCCTCCCTCTTGCATTTCCCTCCCACCCTCCCTATCCCACCTCTCTAGGTGGTCACAAAGCACCGAGCTGATCTCCCTGTGCTATGTGGCTTTTGCCAATACTAGCCACTACCCCAATTCATTACATGTATATCTTTGAAAGATATGCCGACTCCAATATTCCTCTTCTCATCTCTCTTAATCCCAATGTAATCAGGCCTTGAAAGTCACCTCTGCACCAAAATTGTTCTCAAGATGAACAATAGCATCCACGTTGATAAATCCTACTCTCAGTTCTCAATAAAATATCTTACATAATATTTTTAAAAAGTTGGACATAATAACATCATTGATAGCCATTCTTCACATAATCTACAGAATACCGTATTACATTATTTTCACTAATTCACTTCTCTTTTTCTGGTTCCTTCTATTCTCTCAAGACTGCTTGTTGTTAATTCTTGTCCTCTTCTTTCCTTATTTATAATTAATCTCTTGAAATCATTGTTTCCATGGTTTTAAATCTGGCAAAAGCTAACAATTTACAAATTTATACCTCTAGCTTGTATATCAAATAAACATCTCAAACTCAACAAATCTAAAATTTAACTCCTAATTTTTTTCTTCTATGCTTGTTCTACCATAGTGTCAGAGTGTTCCCAATTTCTGTTGAAGATAAATCCTCTCAGTTGCTCAATTAGAAAAATCCTAAATTCATCTCTTCTCTTACCTACCACATCCATCAAGAAATCTCATCATTTATGAATGGACAAAGAAGATGTGATATATATATATCATATATATATATATATCATATATATATATATCATATATATATATGATATATATATATATATATCATATATATATATATATATTTGCAGCAACATTGATGGACCTAGAGATTATCATATTAAGTGAAGTAAGCCAGACTCTAGAGAAAGACAAATATCGTATGATATCATTTATATGTGGAATCTGTAAAAAAGATACAAATTAACTTATTTACAAAATTGAAATAGACTCACAGACATAGAAAACAAAGTTATGGCTACCAAAGAGGAAGGGTGGGGGATAAATTAGGAGGATGGGATTAACAAGTACATATTTCTATATATAAAATAGATAACCAACAAGGATCTACTGTATACCACAGGGAAATATGCTCAATATTTCATAGTAACCTATAAGGAAAATAATCTGAAAAAGAATATATATATATAAATTTTCTTTTTCATATGTATATATATATATAACTGAATCACTGTGCTGTACACCTGAAACTAACACAACATTGTAAATCAGCTATACGTCAATAAAAACAAAAGTTAAAAATAAAGAAATCTTATCATCTATATTTCAACCATTTCTCTCAGTCTCTTCACCTCTTAATCTCTTAACCCTTGTCTAAACTGCTGTCATTTCATGCTTGGATGGCCACCATAACCACTATATCTCAAGCTCTACTGGTACTCTCTACAATCTGTTCTTAAGATAGTTAGTTGCTTCTGGGGTCCTGTAAAAAGTGAGGTAATTCTTTGGCCAAAACCAAACAATGATTCTCCATTTCACTCAGAGTAAAAGCCAAAGACCTTACCATGAGCTACGGTGCCTGGCAAGATCTGACTCTGCTATGATTTGAATTGTATCCCCCCCCTCAAAACTCTTATGTTGAATTCCTACCCTCCAAAGTGATGATATTTGGAGTTGAGGCTTTTGGGAGATAGCTGGGTTTAGATGAGGTCATGAGTGTGGGGCCCTCATGATGGGATTAGTGTCCTTATAAGAAGAGACACCAGGGAACTTGCTTTTTGCTCTCTGCCATGGGAGGATGCAGGAAGAAGGCAGATGTTTGGCAGCCAGGAAGAGCGCCCTCACCAGAACTCAACAGTGCTGGCACCCTGATCTCAGACTTTCAACCTCCAAATCTGTGAGAAAATTAATTTCTGCTGTTTAATCCACCCAGTCTGTGGTATTTTGTTATGGCCTCCCAAAATGACTGATACAGACACCTATTAGCTTTCTGAGTCATCCTTCTTTTATCTCCTCTACTCCAGCCAGAGTCTCTTTTTTCTTTCTAAAACCACCAAGCATGACCCTGCATTAGGATCTAGTTCTACATAGACCATCTGCCTGAAATAGTCTCTTGGAAGACACTCACTTGCAAAAGATTTCATCTTTCAAGTCACTGTCCAAACCCCACTTTCTCGGCAGTCTGCCCCACCTGTCCTGTTTCAAACTACAGTTAGCCACCACGTGTACACCTGCCCCAGGATGCCCACCTTCTTACTCTGCTCTATTTTTGCTTATTTGATTTTATTTCTTTCTCTATTTTCTATTTTTTTTATTTTTTGTTTTCCAAAAAAATGTTTAATGGGAAAATCCCTATGTTTTCAAAATCTTAAGTGAAAAGAATATCCAAAATTGTGTACACCATTTGATCTCAATTACATATAAAATACACATCTCCATATGTCTGGATGAATAAAAAAGTCTGAAAGAAGAAAGACCAAAATAATAACCATGGATATATCTGGTTTATGATATTTTTGGTGATTTTCATTGTCTTTTTTCTTAGCCTCATGCAGTGATTTTTAAAAATAATTAATTTATTTTTATTGGAGTATAGTTGATTTACAATGTTGTGTTAGATTCAGGTGTACAGCAAAGTGATTCAGTTATACATATACATATATCCATTCTTTTTCAGATTCTTTTCCCATATAGGTTATTACAAAATATTGAGTATAGTTCCCTGTGCTATACAGTAGGTCCTTGTTGTTTATCTATTTTATATATAATAGTGTGTATATGTTACTTCAAAATTCCCTGCTCTCTTTTTTTAACAGAACATATCTTCTAACCATAATATCATTTACTGATACTGTATATTATTACATGTCATTCTCTGCTTACTAAACTGTAAGCTTCACAAGTACAGGGATTATTTTTCCTTTACTCTTTTTTTCCTGATGGATACAAAATGTTTATAAGATAATATATATATTTTCCCTTAAAGATTAAACTTTAATATATGTTATACTATCTAAGGTATTTTTTTCCTGAGTGCCCAGAACATTCACTCCATATGATAATTATTAATTATTAAGCAGATTTCATATTCTCCTTTCTTCCTGCTATACTTGTAATAAGTGTTTTATATACTCCCAATCCTCACTATTAACATTAAGACCTTTGGGTGGAATTAGCTTCTTTTTTTTAACATTTCTTTTGATAATGAATAAACATAATCCCATTAGGTTATTTTCATTTGAAACACTGAATTTGATGTTTCCTAATGTGCCTTGCTTACAAAAATGTGTAGTTTGTAAAGACCTAGAATTCTCATCATAAACACCTTCATAATATATCACAATCTGAGACACTTGGCGTACATCTGTGATCAAGATAAAAACATCCCTATTCTTGATCTCTAAGATATTCCAGTGATCTTATTTCACATGAGTATGAGTACAAACCCAGCTGTTTGAGTTTCAAACACTACCATTTTCTTTTGACACTCTTTCAATGTAAAAGTCCATTTCATTTCACAGGACTTGTATTAAAACTTTTTCTCAAAGTCTCTGTTTAAACCATTCCCATGGTACTCATCATGTCCTCTCAAACTTATGAAGTTTAACCTTTAATTTTTATTCTTTATGTCAAGATGTTTCTCTGAAACCTCCATATGGTTTATTTAAGGCTTTTCCTATTTTTTTAATGGATTTTCAGTTCCTTTCTCTCAAATGTACAATATCTTGAAAAGTACAGTAGTACAGTACAACAGCTGGCATCCAGGGGCTGGCATTGAGTGAACAGACAAGAAGAGTTACTGACTGGGGGAGGGCGAGGAGGTGGGAGATTGTAGAGCTGAAGGATCATCAGTAATAGGAAATGGAGGGCAAGCTGCAAAGTTGCTTACAGCTTGGGCTTGAAATAAAGATACTGTACTACTGTACTCTATACAGTACTGTACAGTAAAGTACACAAAAGCACAACCACTTGTAGAGGTTGCACACATGTGAAATGTAGGCCAGACACATGAACTAACTTGCGTGATTGGACATGTGAACGCACGTTCATATCTTTGAGAGTTCGCAACTTGAAGGTTCCTATGTAGGGGACTTACTGTAACACAAAAGTAGAAACAGATTTTTATTAGGAGTCAGAATAGATTCAATCTGGTTCTGCCATTGGAGCCTGACTACTTTGGACACTTTCTTCTCTTGTTAAGTGTTAAAAATAACATTTATATGAACTACCTTATTGGATTGCTTTAAGGATTAAGTAAACTAATGCATATCACAGTGCCAAGAAAACTACAGGGTGTTATTCAATTATTAGGCCTTTAATCAATATCATTTCTATGTCGTTGGCAGAATTTTGTTTATATAGCTATTATAGCACTCAGGATATAGCTTCTTAGTATTAAATGTCTCTCTTCTGGTTCCCAGCCCCAAGGTTGTCATCTACCAGCAAGCAGAGGCCCTAATTTACTGTCATGTTCCCTGAATTCAAACAAGTACAGGGCCATAAATGTAATAACCAAAAAATAAATGTAGAATAAACAAACAAATGAAATGTGTAGATTTCATTACTGATTATTTGTAATACTAATATGTTATTAGCTAAGTTGGAAACAGAAAACAAAGGCATAATGAAAATAGTCCAAGCTATATATTTCCAGATTTTGATGGTAAAAAAAAAAAAAAAAAAAAAAAAAAGAAAAAACCTCATATGATGTAAATCTATACCCCAAATTTTGCCAACACAAATTTTGAAGAGAATATCCACACTTTATTGGAAAGAGATAACACATTCCAACAAAAATTCTGTGTTACCATGTGTTTACATCCGATGGTACCAAGGTCCAGTGCACTTTACTCTAAAGAGTGATGGGGGCTGGAGAAGATGGCGGAAGAGTAAGACGCGGAGATCACATTCCTTCCCACAGATACATCAGAAATACATCTACACGTGGAACTGCTCCTACAGAACACCCACTGAACGCTGGCAGAAAACGTCCGACCTCCAAAAAGGCAAGAAACTCCCCCCGTACTTGGGTAGGGCAAAAGAAAAAAGAAATAACAGAGACAAAAGAATAGGGACGGGACCTGCACCAGTGGGAGGGAGCCGTGAAGGAGGAAAGGTGTCCACACACTAGGAGCTCCTTCACGGGCGGAGACTGCAGGTGGCGGAGGGGGGAGCTTTGGAGCCACGGAGGAGAGCGCAGCCACAGGGGTGCGGAGGGCAAAGCGGAGAGAGTCCCGCACGGAGGCTCGGCACCGAGCAGCACTCAGCAGCCCGAGAGGCTTGTCTGCTCCCCCGCCGGGGCGGGCGGGGCTGGGAGCTGAGGCTCGGGCTGCGGTCAGATCGCAGGGAGAGGACTGGGGTTGGCGGCGTGAACACAGCCTGAAGGGGTTGGCACACCACAGCTGGCTGGGAGGGAGACCGGGAAAAGGTCTGCAGCTGCCGAAGAGGCAAGAGATTTTTTCTTGCCTCTTTGTTTCGCTGCGCGCAAGGAGAGGGGATTCAGAGCGCCGCCTAAACGAGCTCCAGAGACCGGTGCGAGCCGCGTCGATCAGCGCGGACCCCAGAGACGGGCGTGAGACGATGGGGCTGCTGCTGCCGCCACCAAGAAGCCTGTGTGCGAGCCCAGGTCACTCTCCACACAGCGCCTCCCGGGAGCCGGTGCAGGCCGCCACCGCCAGGCTCCCGTGATCCAGGGACAACTTCCCCGGGAGAACGCACGGCGCGCCTCGGGCTGCTGCAACGTCACGACGCCTCTGACGCCGCAGGCGCGCCCCGCCTCCTCCGTACCGCTCCCTCCCCCCGCCTGAGTGAGCCAGAGCCCCCGAAGCAGCGGCTCCTTTAACCCCGTCCTGTCTGGGCGGGAACAGACGCCCTCAGGCGACCTACACGCAGAGGCGGGTCCAAATCCAAAGCTGAACCCCAGGAGCTGTGCGAACAGGGAAGAGAAGGGGAAATCTCTCCCAGCAGCCTCAGGAGCAGCGGATTAAAGCTCCACAAACAACTTGATGTACCCTGCATCTGTGGAATACCTGAATAGACAACGAATCATCCCAAATTCAGGAGGTGGACTTTGGGAGCAGGAGATATTAATTTTTCCCCTTTTCCTTTTTTTGTGAGTGTATATGTATATGCTTCTGGGTGAGATTTTGTCTGTATAGCTTTGCTTTACAATAGCTTTATTTTACTTCACTATATTATAGCCTCTTTCTTGCTTTCTTTCTATTTTTTCTCCCTTTTACTCTGAGCTGTGTGGACGAAAGGCTCTTGGTGCTCCAGCCAGGCATCAGGGCCGTGCCTCTGAGGTGGGAGAGCCAACTTCAGAGCACTGGTCCACAAGAGACCTCCCAGCTCCACGTAATACCAAACGGCAAAAATCTCCCAGAGATCTCCATCTCAACATCAAGACCCAGCTTCACTCAACGACAAGCAAGCTACAGTGCTGGACACCCTATACCAAACAACTAGCAAGACAGGAACACAGCCCCATCCATTAGCAGAGAGGCTGCCTAAAATCATAATAAGGCCACAGACACCCCAAAATACACCACCAGACGTGGACGTGCCCACCAGAAAGACAAGATCTAGCCTCATCCACCAGAACTCAGGCACTAGTTCCCTCCACCAGGAAGCCTACACAACCCACTGAACCAACCTTAGCCACTGGGGACAGATTCCAAAAACAACGGGAACTACAAACCTGCAGCCTGTGAAAAGGAGACCCCAAACACAGTAAGAGAGGCAAAATGAGACGACAGAAAAACACACAGCAGATGAAGGAGCAGGGTCAAAACACACCAGACTTAACAAATGAAGAGGAAATAGGTAGTCTACCTGAAAAAGAATTCAGAATAATGATAGTAAGGATGATCCAAAATCTTGGAAATAGAATAGACAAAATGCAAGAAACATTTAACAAGGATGTAGAAGAACTAAAGAGGAACCAAGAAATGATGAAAAACACAATAAATGAAATTAAAAATACTCTAGATGGGATCAATAGTAGAATAACTGAGGCAGAAGAAATGATAAGTGACCTGGAAGATAAAATGGTGGAAATAACTACTACAGAGCAGGATAAAGAAAAAAGAATGAAAAGAACTGAGGACAGTCTCAGGGACCTCTGGGACAACATTAAACACACCAACATTCGAATTATAGGGGTACCAGAAGAAGAAGAGAAAAAGAAAGGGACTGAGAAAATTTTTGAAGAGATTATAGTTGAAAACTTCCCTAATATGGGAAAGGAAATAGTTAATCAAGTCCTGGAAGCACAGAGAGTCCAATACAGGATAAACCCAAGGAGGAACACGCCAAGACACATATTAATCAAACTGTCAAAAATTAAATATAAGGAAAACATATTAAAGGCAGCAAGGGAAAAAAAAACAAATAACACACAAGGGAATCCCCATAAGGTTAACATCTGATCTATCAGCAGAAACTCTGCAAGCCAGAAGGGAGTGGCAGGATATACTTAAAGTCATGAAGGAGAAAAACCTACAACCAAGATTACTCTACCCAGCAAGGATCTCATTCAGATTCGATGGAGAAATTAAAACCTTTACAGACAACAAAAGCTGAGAGAGTTCACCACCACCAAACCAGCTTTACAACAAATGCTAAAGGAACTTCTCTAGGCAAGAAACACAAGAGAAGGAAAACACCTACAATAACAAACCCAAAACATTTAAGAAAATGGGAACAGGAACATACATATCGATAATTACCTTGAATGTAAATGGATTAAATGCTCCCACCAAAAGACACAGGCTGGCTGAATGGATACAAAAACAAGACCCATATATATGCTGTCTACAAGAGACCCACTTCAGACCTAGAGACACATACAGACTGAAAGTGAGGGGATGGAAAAAGATATTCCATGCAAATGGAAATCAAAAGAAAGCTGGAGTAGCAATTCTCATATCAGACAAAATAGACTTTAAAATAAAGACTATTACAAGAGACAAAGAAGGACACTATATAATGATCAAGGGATCGATCCAAGAGGAAGGTATAACAATTGTAATTATTTATGCACCCAACATAGGAGCACCTCAATACATAAGGCAAATACTAACAGCCATAAAAGGGGAAATTGACAGCAACACAATCATACTAGGGGACTTTAACACCCCACTTTCACCAATGGACAGATCATCCAAAATGAAAATAAATAAGGAAACACAAGCTTTAAATGATACATTAAACAATATGGACTTAATTGATATTTATAGGACATTCCACCCAAAAACAACAGAATACACATTTTTCTCAAGTGCTCATGGAACATTCTCCAGGATAGATCATATCTTGGGTCACAAATCAAGCCTTGGTAAATTTAAGAAAATTGAAATCGTATCAAGTATCTTTTCCGACCACAACGCTATGAGACTAGATATCAATTACAGGAAAAGATCTGTAAAAAATACAAACACATGGAGGCTACACAATACATTACTTAATAACGAAGTGATTACGGAAGAAATCAAAGGGGAAATCAAAAAATACCTAGGAACAAATGACAATGGAGACACGACGACCCAAAACCTATGGGACGCAACAAAAGCAGTGCTAAGAGGGAAGTTTATAGCAATACAAGCCTACCTCAAGAAACAGGAAACATCTCGAATAAACAACCTAACCTTGCACCTAAAGCAATTAGAGAAAGAAGAACAAAAAAACCCCAAAGCCAGAAGAAGGAAAGAAATTATAAAGATCAGGTCAGAAATAAATGAAACAGAAAGGAAGGAAACAATAGCAAAAATCAATGAAACTAAAAGCTGGTTCTTTGAGAAGATAAACAAAATTGATAAACCATTAGCCAGACTCATCAAGAGAAAAAGGGAGAAGACTCAGATCAATAGAATTAGAAATGAAAAAGGAGAAGTAACCACTGACAATGCAGAAATACAAAAGATCATGCGAAATTACTACAAACAACTATATGCTAATAAAATGGACAACCTGGAAGAAATGGACAGATTCTTAGAAATGCACAATCTGCCGAGATTGAACCAGGAAGAAATAGAAAATATGAAAAGACCAATCACAAGCACTGAAATTGAAACTGTGATTAAAAACCTTCCAACAAACAAAAGCCCAGGACCAGATGTCTTCACAGGCGAATTCTATCAAACATTTAGAGAAGAGCTAACACCCATCCTTCTCAAACTCTTCCAAAATATTGCAGAGGGAGGAACACTCCCAAACTCATTCTACGAGGCCACCATCACCCTGATACCAAAACCAGACAAAGATGTCACAAAGAAAGAAAACTACAGGCCAATATCACTGATGAACATAGATGCAAAAATCCTCAACAAAATACTAGCAAACAGAATCCAACAGCACATTAAAAGGATCATACACCATGATCAAGTGGGGTTTATCCCAGGAATGCAAGGATTCTTCAATATACGCAAATCAATCAATGTGATACACCATATTAACAAATTGAAGGAGAAAAACCATATGATTGTCTCAATAGATGCAGAGAAAGCTTTCGACAAAATTCAACACCCATTTATGATAAAAGCCCTGCAGAAAGTAGGCATAGAGGGAACTTTCCTCAACATAATAAAGGCCATATAGGACAAACCCACAGACAACATTGTCCTCAATGGTGAAAAACTGAAACCATTTCCACTAAGATCAGGAACAAGACAAGGTTGCCCACTCTCACCACTATTATTCAACATAGTTTTGGAAGTGTTAGCCACAGCAATCAGAGAAGACAAAGAAATAAAAGGAATCCAAATCGGAAAAGAAGAAGTAAAGCTGTCACTATCTGCAGATGACACGATACTATACATAGAGAATCCTAAAGATGCTACCAGAAAACTCCTAGAGCTAATCAATGAATTTGGTAAAGTAGCAGGATACAAAATTAATGCACAGAAATCTCTTGCATTTCTATACACTAATGACGAAAAATCTGAAAGTGAAATTAAGAAAACACTCCCATTTACCATTGCAACAAAAAGAATAAAATATCTAGGAATAAACCTACCTAAGGAGACAAAAGACCTGTATGCAGAAAATTATAAGACACTGATGAAAGAAATTAAAGATGATACAAATAGATGGAGAGATATACCATGTTCCTGGATTGGAAGAATCAACACTGTGAAAAGGACTCTACTACCCAAAGCAATCTACAGATTCAATGCAATCCCTATCAAACTACCACTGGCATTTTTCACAGAACTAGAACAAAAAATTTCACAATTTGTATGGAAACACAAAAGACCCCGAATAGCCAAAGCAATCTTGAGAACGAAAAATGAAGCTGGGGGAATCAGGCTCCCGGACTTCAGACTATAGTACAAAGCTTCAGTAATCAAGACAGTTTGGTACTGGCACAAAAACAGAAATATAGATCAATGGAACAGGATAGAAAGCCCAGAGATAAACCCACACACATATGGTCACCTTATCTTTGATAAAGGAGGCAAGCATATACAGTGGAGAAAAGACAGCCTCTTCAATAAGTGGTGCTGGGAAAATTGGACAGATACATGTAAAAGTATGAAATTAGAACACTCCCTGACACCATGCACAAAAATAAACTCAAAATGGATTAAAGACCTAAGTGTAAGGCCAGACACTATCAAACTCTTAGAGGAAAACATAGGCAGAACACTCTATGACATACATCACAGCAAGATTCTTTTTGACCCAGCTCCCAGAGAAATGGAAATAAGAACACAAATAAACAAATGGGACCTAATGAAACTTAAAAGCTTTGGCACAGCAAAGGAAACCATAAACAAGACCAAAAGACAACCCTCAGAATGGGAGAAAATATTTGCAAATGAAGCAACTGACAAAGGATTAATCTCCAAGATTTACAAGCAGCTCATGCAGCTCAATAACAAAAAAACGAACAACCCAATCCAAAAATGGGCAGAAGATCTAAATAGACATTTCTCCAGAGAAGATATACAGATGGCCTACAGACACATGAAAGAATGCTCAACATCATTAATCATTAGAGAAATGCAAATCAAAACTACAATGAGATATCATCTCACACCGGTCAGAATGGCCATCATCAAAAAATCTAGAAACAATAAATGCTGGAGAGGGTGTGGAGGAAAGGGAACACTCTTGCACTGTTGGTGGGAATGTAAATTGATACAGCCACTATGGAGAACAGTATGGAGGTTCCTTAAAAAACTACAAATAGAACTACCATACGACCCAGCAATCCCACTACTGGGCATATACCCTGAGAAAAGCATAGGTCAAAAAGAGTCATGTACCAAAATGTTCATTGCAGCTCTATTTACAATAGCCAGGACATGGAAGCAACCTAAGTGTCCATCATCGGATGAATGGATAAAGAAGATGTGGCACATGTATACAATGGAATATTACTCAGCCATAAAAAGAAATGAAATGGAGGTATTTGTAATGAGGTGGATCGAGTTAGAGTCTGTCATACAGAGTGAAGTAAGTCAGAAAGAGAAAAACAAATACAGTGTGCTAACACATATATATGGAATCTAAGGGGAAAAAAAAGGCCATGAAGAACCTAGTGGCAAGACGGGAATAAAGACACAGACCTACTAGAGAATGGACTTGAGGATATGGGGAGGGGGTAGGGTGAGATGTGACAGGGTAAGAGAGTGTCACGGACATATATACACTACCAAATGTAAAATAGATAGCTAGTGGGAAACAGCCGCATAGCACAGGGAGATCAGCTCGTTGCTTTGTGACCACCTAGAGGGGTGGGATGGGGAGGGTGCGAGGGAGGGACATGCAAGAGGGAAGAGAAATGGGAACATATTGTATATGTATAACTGATTCACTTTGTTATAAAGCAGAAGCTGACAGTATTGTAAGGCAATTATACTTCAATAAAGATGTTTAAACAATAAAAAAATTAAAAAAAAATAAAGAGTGATGGACACCAGAGTTCAGGTACTAGGTGAGCCATATTCTAGCTGTGTGGTCTTGGGAAGCTGGGACTTTAATGGTTCATAAAGGACAGGGATGTCTACTACTTAAATGTAAAATATTGTGAAGTGTTCCCTGCTTTATAACCATCTCAATCCCTTGTTTCAAAGCTGTAGTTAAGCCTGCTCCAAACATTTCTTGGATTGATGTAGGAGACAGATGGGTCCCTTGGCTGGACAGCTGGTGTTTGTCAAGTGGAGTACCACTGAAACTTTGTTCTCACCCAGACACTCCAAGGACAAAGCCAGTGGCAGAAGCTGAGCTCTGCTGGAATAAAGAGTTAAGATGACCAACCCTGAGGTCAAGGAAAACTTCCCCAACTGCTCATGAATAGGAAGACTCCTTGGGGGTCAAAAAGGGAGGGGCTGCCACCCCATAATATGTGTGGACATGCACACACAGACCTCTGTCGTGGGATCCATCTTAGCCAAAAGATGCGCATGCATGTTGGGGAGGGTCCTGGGATGAGTCAAGTGTGAAAAAAGAAACAAGATATTTGGCCAATGTTAAACAAAGATCCAGAAAGACTCTCCTATATGAGTGATTTAAATCACCGCTTTACTGCGGTTCTCCTCATTAGAGGGGACACCCACACCTTTTCTCTCCGGCTGTGTATCTTTGCCTTGCCTTGGTCTTAAATAAACAAACTGTTTCTCTGTGTGCTCTCCCACTTGTTGTGCTGTGTCTCTAATAATAAACTTTGTTCCTGTTTTTATAGTTTTTGCCTCCTTGAAATATTCTTGCTTTCAAACAGGGGCAAGAGCCAGTGCTACTTTTCTTCTAGCCTCTAACCCCTGGCGGTCTATTGGCTACGATTCCTAGTTTTCGTCCAGGCTACAGACTTTCAATTCCTGGGCAGGGAACTACGCTCTCTCTTCAGGACTGCTCACTGCTGTCTCTCCGAGATCAGAATCAGTGGTAATTTAAGAAATTAGAGGCAGAGAAATCAGCAAAAGCCATAACACAGTGTCTGGTGTAGCTAAAATGAATATAAGAACACCAAGGCTCACTTAAAATATCTGAATAAACTCTGATTTTATCACCATACCTGAAAGAAGTATTTATGTAATATCACTTTAATATTAATAAAATAAAAAGTTATGATCAGAAAGCATGAGTATGAGAATATTCAGATGCTGAAAAGTTATGGTATATAACAGGGGGAAAAAAAACTATGAAGAAGCATAAAGCATAGTCTACTTCCAAAGAAGTGAAATTTAATCACCTGAAATAAAATGCTTAGAATTTTGGTGAACTTACTGTATAGGATTTCAAAATATTTAATTCAGAATAATTTGCCTCTCATTTAGTGAGTCTACGTTAAAATTCTGAAAGAGGATACTGCAATAACTGATATTATTAACAACATACAAGGTAAAGGTACTAAGAATATCTTTCCCTTTCTCCCCTTTTTTTATAATTAAATATGCTGTTTTCTCCATCCTACAAAAAGGAGAAAAAAAAAATCCAAAACGTTGAGGACTCTTCAATTCTGAATCAGACACTTGTCTAATTCTCTTGAAATTTAGGGGTTGGCTAGAAGATAATTAATGCTGAGGAAAAGAAAACAAACACAAGGGAAAGATGGTTCATTCATGCAGGGATGACTACTTTACTGTTTGGCTATTTGAAACATTTATACTATATCTGATGTTATTATATTGGTTGTCACAAAGTCAAAAATTTGTACAATTTTCTTCTTTAGATATTTTTAAATGGGTAACTTTGTGGCATTTCGTAAACATATGTAAATCTACTTGTAAAATATTTGCGAAGTTTTATTAATATTTTTTCTGATAAAAAATCAGGAGAATTTTGTATGTTCACAGGGGTAGATTTTGTTATTGTAAAATTCTGATTCTTTGGTTTAGGAGGGGGTGAAGTGAAATACCATTTATTGGAAAAGCTTTGGCCAGCCAATGTAAGCAACAAGATAAATGCAAGTACCAAAGAAAATATTCAAAAGACTGATATCTAAAACTGTATGAGGGAAGTAGTGACAAGTAGAATTTCCTTATATATATGGACGGAAATAAAGGTGAGATGATTAAAAAGTTAAAGAATATCCAAGCTATAGAGTGCAGTCCACTCTCTCACTTTATAATCTAATGTTGGGGGCTTCCTTGGTGGCGCAGTGGTTGAGAATCTGCCTGCCAATGCAGGGGACACGGGTTCGATCCCTGGTCCGGGAAGATCCCACGTGCCGCGGAGCAACTAAGTCCATGCGCCACAACTACGGAGCCTGCACTCTAGAGCCCGTGAGCCACAACTACTGAGCCCACGTGCCACAACTACTGAAGCCCGCACGCCTAGAGCCCATGCCCCGCAACAAGAGAAGCCACCACAATAAGGCTGCACACCTTAATGAAGAGTAGCCCCACTCACTGCAACTAGAGAAAGCCCACGCGCAGCAATGAAGACCCAACACAGCCAAAAATAAACAAATAATAAATAAATAAATTTATAAAGAAAAAGAATCTAATGTTAAGTGATGTGGCCAAGCTCGCATGCCTGATGTGAAACCCTAGGTATTAGAATACCCAAGACGTTTCATTCTACTGTTTGCCCTTCTTTAGAAAGGCAAAGGCTGAATCTTGTTAGGGGACACAGTGTGACACAGTGGTTAAAGAACAGGGATTCTGGAGCCAGACTCCCTGGGTTCAAGTACCATCTCTGCTACTCACTAGCAGCATAACTTTGAGCATCTTATCAATACTTCATGTCTCTGTAACTTTGTTTCTTTATCTGTGAAACGGTCCTATCAAAAGCACGTATCTCAGAGAGTTTAATTCATAAAGAGTGCACAGCGCAGTACTAAACACATAATAAGGGTGTATTAGTTCCCTGTAGCTGTTGTAAGGAAGAACGACAAATTTGGTAGCTTAATACAGCAATTTGTCCTGTCCCAGTTGGGGAGGCTAGAAGTCTCTAATCTGGTAGGGTGCCTTCTCCCAGAGTCCTAGGGGACACCCTGCTCCTTGCCCCTGCCATCTCTGGTGCCGACCCTCCCCCCATTGCTGGCTTGTGGCCGCATTGCTCCAGTCTCTGCTCCATCCTCACATCTGCCTTCCCCTCTGTGTGTATCCGTGTAACAGCCTCTGCCTCCATTTATAAGGACACCTGTGATGACACTTAGGATAATTCAGGTAATTCAGGATAGTTTCCTCACCTCAGTATTCTTCATAGTGAAAGATTAAATATTAATCTTAATACTGCATCTGAAAATATACTTTTCCCAAATAAGTTAACATTTACAAATTCCTAGGATTAGGACTCAATATGTTCAGGTGACCATATTCAAATTACTACATAAGGACTTTTCCATTTTTATAATTTCTGGGATTCTGGATGCCCCGATTTTATAACAAAGTTTATCAGAGTCACTTGACAGAATAGTCTCTATAAGACATTAAGTACCAGACACAAGAGGAGGAAAAGATCTTGAACACATAGGACTGGCTTGGGGTGGGGGGGGCACAAACTCTTGATGAAGAAGAAAGAAAGGCATATTTAAGGTTAAAGAAAATCTGCATTCTACAAACAATAGAACAACAATTCTAAGTAGACTTATGAGAATCCTGCCCCTCTAATCAGTCTATCAGTACTTTAAGGCTAAGTTGGGAAGCATTGTGAGATGAACGATTTATCTTCTTGAAACATCTATTTATTTGGTAGTATGAGTAAAAACACTTGCTGATAATAAAATCAACTAATGTTTTACATAGTTGCCAGTACTGTCCAAGAGTCCTCTTCGTCCTGTTCCAATGACGGCAGCCAAGCTGGCATCTCATCTTGAGTTTTTACTTTCCTAAGGCCATTTCTAATTCCCCTTGAAACGTTAGCCAGGACCTGACAGGAAACAGATATTCTTGGTGTAATTGGAGAAAAACTTGTGCCGTTGGAAAAGGCAGGAGAAGGGTTTAGAAATAGCAGGAAGGGATGGTGTGGTCCTCCAAACTAGGGAGCCTGTCACAGGGTCTGAAGTGTTGCTATGGGGGTTGCCTGGATGGGAGTGGAGGGAGAGCTGAATAGAGCAGTCTCCTGCCTCAAGTTGTGTCCTCTGACGGAGACATGCAGCCACCCACGGTGATGCAGCAGAGGGACCCAGGTAAATAAGGACCCTGACTACTCATGCTGATACCAGAAAAGCCCCAGCAAAAGTCCAGGCTCTTGTTCAACTCATCCAAGAAAAATTTGGGCAAGGTACACAAAGGAAAAAACAAAAAGAAAAAGAAAACAGAACCAAATAAAAAAAATCCAAATAAAAACCACTGAAGTTCAGGAGCAAAGAGAACAAAGAAGCATTTTATTGAGACAAAAGGGAAAAAACACACTCAGAGAAGAGTGTGGGCGTCCTGGTGGGTGAGGGATACCCTGCAGGTCTTTTTTTTTTGATCCTCCTTTTATCTTATTTTTAGCCCTTTGAATGGGAGGGGGTCTTTTTGATTATGGGTAGAATATTCATTGAGGGGAGGGTTGAGGTGTGGCCTGGATTGCACCAGGTTGCATCAGCTTCTGGTCCTGCGCATTTGTCTCCTGAAGCCATCGTACATGAACTCTAAGAGCTGTTTCCCCTTAAACTGTCCCTTACTAGCCAAGTACCACACGTGGAAGTTTGTACAGGGTCATAAGCAACTTGTGCATCTTTATTGCGCATGCTCCAGGGTTTTCATGGTCAGAGTTTCTTGTTCAGAATCTACAAATTTTCTGTTTTAGATGCCATTCCTCCATGCATCATGGCCTCATTAAGTGCAAAGCAAGGAGGTGGCTTTGTCTTCTGCCTAATGCCTATGCATGAGGAGGCTGTGCTCGGGCCCCGCCCTGACTTTCCTGCCTCAGTGCTGTCCTCTGTGTGCTATTCTGTTCCTTGTAAGGGACAGCGGAAGACTAGGGAGTCACTGATGCCGTCCACGTGGGTCATCCGCCCTGGACACAGGAGGAGAAGCGGTGATGGGGCCCAAGAGAAGTATCCACCCACACTTTCTTGGAAACTTTGCACATCCTTCTCTGCTTCTCCTTTTTAAATCATATTATTGCGTGTATTCTTTCAATGAAAACCACTGCCTTTGTTGAGCAGGGTCCTTCTTGTTTAAATGCATCTTTGATATCACCTAGTGCAGCACTGGGACCTCTTTTTACAGAGTTCTTTGATATTCTTCAGTAATGGTGTTACCGACCAGGGTTCCCAGTCTCCTAATCAATAGAAAGTGATAAGATGTCAGACAAGAAATTCAGGCAAGGCTTTATTGGGGCCCCTGGTGCAGCACAGGGGAGAGAAATAAGTAATAGTTTCCCTTGCTCGCTTGCTCCGGGGGAGGGGCGAGCTGGTTCCTTATATGGGGGGAGGGTAAGCATGTGTCCAGGGGTCAGGCCAGAGGTGTGGCTTAGGTGGTCTGCCCACCCCTTTGGTGGTGTTGAGTGCAGGGGGCATGTGCAGTACCCTGCTTTTGCTCCGGACTCTTCAGAAGTGGCAGTTGGGTTCTTTTGGTCTCTTTGTATCTTGTCCATAATTTGCCCCAACTCTGCATGCATGCAGTTATTTTTAATCCATTATAGTTTCTTTGTAGTTTGTTGCTTGAGGAGACATTTGTCCAGGTGCCAGCACTGCAGTAAAGGGTCCCAGGTCCCAGGTCCCAGCCTCTCTCAAGGGGACTAATCTCAACCTGCATCAAGCATCAAGCTAGTAACCACCTTTCAAAAAGAGGGTAAAAGATAACATCTGTAGTTCAGAGTCACTGCGTTGACAAAATGTGGGTGCTGCAGTCTCTGTAACTGAGGCTTTAAATATCACAGAGCAATTAGGAAGTTTTATTAACTTCTTCAGAAACATCCTTTTTATATGCAATTTGACATATGTGTCCCCAAATTCCATCCAGTTTAAGGATATGGTTTCACCAAAATCCAAATAATTTCACCCCTTGATATGTCACCTTAGGACAGA
The DNA here is from genome assembly GCF_949987535.1 of Balaenoptera acutorostrata. Taxonomy (NCBI): domain Eukaryota; kingdom Metazoa; phylum Chordata; class Mammalia; order Artiodactyla; family Balaenopteridae; genus Balaenoptera; species Balaenoptera acutorostrata. Next base: position 5,354,620 of record NC_080068.1, read on the forward strand.
CTTAGAAGTAATCATTTTATAAAGTTGATTTTCTTTTTTCTTGAGCAGCCCATCTTAGTATCTCCTGTGCCTTCTCAAATTGAGAAATCTTTTCTCTACTTATTCGTACATGATGTCAACATCATTTATCAGAGTACAGGTGGTGAGTATCACGACCTGTTATGATAGATTACACTCTCTCCTTCAATATTAATATCGTGAAAATCGAATCCACCTTTTTCTAGGACAACACACGAGAGGTGTACTGAATCTTTTCCCAAGTAAATGCAAACTCTTCTGTCTTTTGTAGTAGAGTGACAAAAGCTAGCACGAACAAGTGAGTATCAGCACACCATATTCTTCCAGCCAGCTGAACTTCCACTGCTCCAGAGATTAAAAACATGGACTCTGGATTCATTTTATAGCTCCACCTCTTATTAGCTGTGTGACATTGGCTAAGTTCCTTAATCTCTCTGTGCTTCATTTTCCCTAATCAAGAAAGTGAGTTTCAATAGTATCTACTTCATATTTGCCATGAGCCTTAAAACAGTTAAAATACTTAAAGCATGTAATGGAGTGTCTATAAATACAAAGAGATGTATCAGTATTTGTTATTATTCTTATATCCAAATACTTTGTATATACCATGTCTTTAAATAGAAACCATACTTCCTGAGGTCTTTCTGAGAGCCATTACTGTTTCCAATTCCCCACTACTTTTAGCTTTAGTGAGATCAGAGGTTTCTACTAAGCATGTCTTCTGAGAGCAGCATCGACATATATACACCACTGAATGTAAAATAGTTGGCTGGTGGGAAGCAGCCGCATAGCACAGGGAGATCAGCTCGGTGCTTTGTGATGACCTAGAGGGGTGGGATAGGGAGGGTGGGAGGGAGGCTCAAGAGGGAGGGGATATGGGGACATGTGTATGCATATGGCTGATTCGCTTTGTTGTGCAACATAAACTAACACGGTATTGTGAAGCGATTATACACCAATAAAGATCTATTAAAAAAAAAAAAAAAAAAAAAAAAGCAACGGAGAAGAGGCCAGGCCCTCAGCACATCAGTGATGTTTGAGCACTTGGTTGTATTTCCCACACCACTGCGCTGTAATCGCAATGCGTCATAGAACAGAGCTCATGCTGAACCTTTTTAGCTTCTCCTTCATCTTTGACTGCTCACCACCACAGCCCCACATCTGTTCAGGGTTACAGCAAGCCTCTTGTCTATGTTTTGAACTAATGGCATAATCCATAGAACCCAGAAGCCTCCTCCATAATATTCCTGCAAACTCTGCTGTCTCAATATTCTCCAGAGCAGTCACCAAGGAAATGCAGTAATTCTTTCTTTTTAAAGTCTAATATAATCTAATGAGCCAGGCCCCTAAGAGGTAAGTCTTCATACTCTACCGGGAATTCTACTCGCCATCATATATCCTAATGTCTGAGTCACAGAAGAGGATCAGTTGAATCAAGCATTACATTGCTCTTCCCACCTCCCCTCCTTTTATCACCCTGGTATCTTTTCACCGAGGTTTGCCCTGAATGGTCTATGGTTTCCAAAGCAAATCATCTAAACTATTCCTATGTAAGTCTGTGCAGTCAGAATACGTGACAGAGAGAAGCCCCCTTCTTCCTAAATGATGGTGGTATAAAGTTCTTAAAAATCCTCATGTGCTCCAGGAAATAATAACATGAGAGAGAATGTTATATTACATCACCAAGCTATTCAAATGAGCCATCCAAAGTCAACTTTATCTGTACAAGACTAGAGCCATGGTGGCATGCAGCGAGATCAGAAGTAGGCTGTACACCACATCAGTATCAGTATTGGGTGGTACTAGACACCAGATGGCCACAGAGTGAGGGAGTGCACAGAACACAGGCAGGAACACGATCCTCAGTTGTCATTTGTAGCCTCCCAGGCTAATAAAGCCTAGCACTGTTACCCAGTCCAAGCTCGTACTGCCCTCCACACAGCAGGCCAATAAATCAAGAGATGAGTTGTTGGGCAAGGAATAGAGACTTTACTCAGAAAGTGGCAGACTGAAAAGATAGTGGATTCATGTCCCAAAGAACCATCTTCCCTGAGTCAGAAGTCAGGCTCCTTTTATACTAAAAGGGGAGGGAGTAAAGTCAAACATTTCCTGGTTCCCACCAGCCTCCGGAGGGGATGTGTTAGTTTCTTCCTTCCTGCAGTCATTCACAGGTGAGCCTGGTCAGGATGTTTCCTGTGAGCTAAACTAAGGTGTTTTAGCTTAATGGTCATTACCTGGGAGTCAGGGTTCCCAGAGATGGGACATTATGTATAATTTAAGCATATAGGCAACATCCTTTTAATGAATAACGTGTAATAGAATACAGAGCTTCTTCCTTATTACGGCACAAGTGTGTTCTTGAAGTCAGAGCTGTAGAGTTACAACAAGTCTCATACTCACATGTCTCTGGGTGTCTGGCGCACAGCCCCTTAGGCAATCACATGGCCTAGGTTGACGGCTCAACATTTTAAAGTAAACTTGTTAAACATAAGATTTTCAAACCTGCCATATGTGATCAAATTATTTGTAATGACTCATTTGTGTTGTAATTTGTAAAAATTAAGTAAAGAATGGAAAGTCATACTATTGTCTAATGATTTTAATGAACTCGGATATGAAATTGGCACTTAGAAGATGCTCAGTGGCTCTGAGTTGCATCGAGGGCAAGGTGACCAGCTTAACCAAAAGGGCTTTGTTACCAAACCACACTTGGGTCCACTGACCCATGTGCAGGAAAGCCAATCGACTGACACTGGGTTGTGGTGAAGGAAAGTGCAGCATTTATTTCAGGTGCGAGACAAAGAGAATTGGCGGTTCATGTTCAGAAGACCCCAACTACCCAATGGCTTTCGGGGAAGGGGCTTTAATGGCAGTGTGAGGGAGGGGCTGCAGGGTATATGATCAGCTCATGCACAGTTCTTGGATTGGTTGGCATCAAGGTGAAGTTTCAAGCATCATCAACCTTCTGGTTTCAATCAGAATAGGGCCTATGTGCTTGTGGTCAGCACTTTTCATCTGGTGGGTCTGCTTCCTGTAAAAACAACTTAGGAATGTGTGCCAGGCCTTTATCTGTATCTTCCAGGGAACCGGGAGTTCAGTGATGCTGCTATGTGGCTGGTTTATAGTCTAAATTGTCACCAGTTTCCCAGCCCAACAGCTGTTCTTTGTTTCTACATCTTCACATTCCTAATCATTAACTCTGGAGCAGCCTTTAGAGACTCAGGGGAGGCCTGGGAGACTAAAGCAAAAGGCTTTTACTTAAAAGGACAGGGACACAGGGGCTTGTACACAGTTTCAATCCTCCTTTTCTTTGATAGTCCTCAATTTTGAGGGGAACAGTCTCAGGAAAAGAAAGGGAGTAAAGTTTTTGGAGTAAAGTTTTGGATAGAGAGACTAATCATAAACTCAGCAGAGGAACTCAGTTTAAGGGGGACAGAGTTTCAGCATTGGTAACTGGGTAAAAGTCCCCAGGCTAGGTCTATGAAACTTCATGCCTCCTCTCTAACTATGTTTTAACTTAACATCAGTATGTTTGTGTACATGTGACATTTCTTTCCCCCAGAAAGTCCTGTACACCGTTATTGAGAGCTGCAGTAATTAAAAGGGAGGGATGATAGAATCACCTGGAAAGGGATAAATAACAAAACACAGAAAACAGAAATGGGAATTGGCCAAAACACAGCTTTTGAAATCACCAAGAATAGCAGTGGGCACAGGACAAGGAATCAAAGACTTAGGAGAGAAGAATTTCATTCTCCTGGCTCCTTGCCTCTCCCCCCACTAGAAAGTAAGCCCCGTTTCAAGAACAGTCTTTGCTTGTTTTGTTCCTATATAACCAATACCTAGAGCAGAGCCTAGCAATACTTGGTACTTAATAAGTATTTTATAAATGGATGAACCAAGGAGTAAAATCAGCATAGAAAAAGCAGAATTTGAAGATTAGAAGATCAGTGTAGCTATGGACACAGAGACCTCTTCTACTAAAAATGTCAAGTTGCTAACATATGCCATGCCCGTTTATTCCTAAAGCAAATATTTATCAATTTGGGGAAAGCTATGTTGCTGTATAAAACACAGTAACATTACACTCATATAACACCTTCTTGGCTAGTTCCCAAACTAGCAATGCAGCAAAGCACAGATACAAATTATTGCATTGAGAAAGATAAAAAGTTGCCAAACAACAACCTCAAAATATTTGTTTTATTTGGTTGTTTAGTCCTCACTGAATTGGAAACTTCTTACGGACAACAGTAGTGTCTCATTCATCTTTGTTTCCTGGTGGTGCACAGTATCTGATTCAGAGAGCACACATTTATTAATGTAATTGAACTAAATCCCAAGAAACTTTCTCAGTAAAGCAGACATCCTGCCAGATCAAATAAACACTGCCCTAATCTCTGCAAGCAAAGGATGCACTGTTGTTACTTCATTAAATTTCCTGCAAAACAGGGAATGCTAGGAAGTTCCTCCTCTAGTTGGAAAGAACCACAGTGTTGACACTGACTTGATTTTTTGATGTTTTTCTCTCTATAATCCCATCACTTGAGGAATGCACTGCAAGTCTGTCCTGTCTGACACCCACAGCCTGTCAGCTCTCTCAGAAGATGGAGGCTCTGAGAGAGAAAGTGCATTCACACCTCTGTGATCCCATGAATTGGTTTAGAAAAGCACCACTTCTAACACAGTACAGCTTCCACACCACAAGGGAGCCCCATTCTCTTGTCCCTTGGGCTTCAATCTGATTTGTGTTATCAATATGAACCAACTGATATGTGGAAAATGGTACACCAGGCAGTACAGGCAGACATAAATATTTTAAATAAAACAGTAGCAGTGGGAGGTGAGATAATATACAGATACATGGGGCTTTAAAGTGTTCTAATTCTTTCCTTTTAAAGATAAGTAAACCATTCCAAAGAGACAATGGACTAATCAGGATTACACAGATAAAAAGTGGTATGAATAAGAATGTAAATGAGAAGCCATATATCCTATGTGTTGCAATAAAAGGAAGGTTTCCACTAAGTTAATGGTTTTCAAACTAGAAATTTGAAGAACTATTTCTGTCAAATGTGTAGACACTAGACACATGTAATTGAAACTGAGATTTAAATTAATTAAACATATTAAATTACAAATTCTATTCCTCAGTCATACTAGCCACATTTCAAGTGTCCAATGACCACAGGTGGCTTGTGGCTCTATGTTGGACAGCAAAGATACAGAACTTTCCCTCAGTGCAGAATGTTCTTTAGGACATCACAGCTCTGAAGACCCCATTTGCTGATGGCTGCATACTCATATCAAATTAAGTATTTCTGCAAGTTTCTCCAAATTAACATATTTGACTTTGATAGGAAATTTCATTTAAAAATATGCTTTGAAATATAATGTAGGATAGGAAGAAGATGGCGGAAGAGTAAGACGCAGAGATCACCTTCCTCCCCACAGATACATTAGAAACACATCTACACGTGGAACTGCTCCTACAGAACACCCACTGAACGCTGGCAGAAGACCTCAGACCTCCCAAAAGGCAAGAAACTCCCCACGTACCAGGGGAGGGCAAAAGAAAACAGAAAAAACACAGACAAAAGAATAGGGATGGGCCCTGCACCAGGGGGAGGGAGCCGTGCAGGAGGAAAGGTGTCCACACACTAGGAGCCCCTTCGCGGGCGGAGACTGCGGGTGGCGGAGGGGAAGCTTCGGAGCCGCGGAGGAGAGCGCGGCCACAGGGGTGCGGAGGGCAAAGCGGAGAGATTCCCGCACAGAGGCTCGGTGCCGAGAAGCACTCACCAGCCCGAGAGGCTTGTCTGCTCCCCTGCCGGGGCGGGCGGGGCTGGGAGCTGAGGCTCGGGCTGCGGTCGGATCGCAGGGAGAGGACTGGGGTTGGCGGCGTGAACACGGCCTGAAGGGGTTAGCGCACCACAGCTAGCCGGGAGGGAGTCCGGGAAAAGTCTGCAGCTGCCGAAGAGGCAAGAGACTTTTTCTTACCTCTTTGTTTCCTGGTGCGCGAGGAGAGGGGAGTCAGAGCGCCGCCTAAACGAGCTCCAGAGACGGGCGCGAGGCGCGGCCATCAGCACGGACCCCAGAGACGGGCCTGAGACGCTAAGGCTGCTGCTGCCGCCACCAAGAAGCCTGTGTGCGAGCCCAGGTCACTCTCCACACCGCCCCTCCCGGGAGCCTGTGCAGCCCACCACGGTCAGGCTCCCAAGATCCAGGGACAACTTCCCCGGGAGAACGCACGACGCGCCTCGGGCTGGTGCAACGTCACGACGCCTCTGACGCCGCAGGCTCGCCCCGCCCTCTCCGTACCGCTCCCTCCCCCCGCCTGAGTGAGCCAGAGCCCCCGAAGCAGCGGCTCCTTTAACCCCGTCCTGTCTGGGCGGAGAACAGACGCCCTCAGGCGACCTACATGCAGAGGCGGGTCCAAATCCAAAGCTGAACCCCTGGAGCTGTGCGAACAGAGAAGAGAAAGGGAAATCTCTCCCAGCAGCCTCAGAAACAGTGGATTAAAGCTCCACAAAAAACGTGATGTACCTGCATCTCTTGAATACCTGAATAGACAATGAATCATCCCAAATTCAGGAGGTGGACTTTGGGAGCAGGATATATTAATTTTTCCCCTTTTCCTTTTTTTGTGAGTGTATATGTATATGCTTCTGGGTGAGATTTTGTCTGTATATCTTTGCTTTATAATAGCTTTATTTTACTTCACTATATTTTATCCTCTTTCTTCCTTTCTTTCTATTTTTTCTCCCTTTTACTCTGAGCCGTGTGGATGAAAGGCTCTTGGTGCTCCAGCCACGCATCAGGGCTGTGCCTCTGAGGTGGGGGAGCCAACTTTAGGACACTGGTCCACAAGAGACCTCCCAGCTCCACGTAATACCAAACGGTGAAAATCTCTAAGAGATCTCCATCTCAACATCAAGACCCAGCTTCACTCAACGACCAGCAAGCTCCAGTGCTGGACACCCTATACCAAACAACTAGCAAGCCAGGAACACAGCCCCATGCATTAGCATAGAGGCTGCCTAAAATCATAATAAGGCCACAGACACACCAAAATACACCACCAGACGTGGACGTGCCCACCAGAAAGACAAGATCCAACCTCATCCACCAGAACACAGACACTAGTCCCCTCCACTAGGAAGCCTACACAACCCACTGAACCAGCCTTAGCCACTGGGGACAGATACCAAAAACAATGGGAACTACGAACCTGCAGCCTGTGAAAAGGAGACCCCAAACACAGTAAGATAAGCAAAATGAGATGACAGAAAAACACATAGCAGATGAAGGAGCAGGGTCAAAACACACCAGACCTAACAAATGAAGAGGAAATAGATAGTCTTCATGAAAAAGAATTCAGAATAATGATAGTAAGGATGATCCAAAATCTTGGAAATAGAATAGACAAAGTGCAAGAAACATTTAGCAAGGACGTAGAAGAACTAAAGAGGAACCAAGCAATGATGAAAAACACAATAAATGAAATTAAAAATACTCTAGATGGGATCAATAGCAGAATAACTGAGAGATAAGAATGGATAAGTGACCTGGAAGATAAAATGGTGGAAATAACTACTGCAGAGCAGGATAAAGAAAAAAGAATGAAAAGAACTGAGGACAGTCTCAGAGACCTCTGGGACAACATTAAATGCACCAACATTCGAATTATAGGGGTCCCAGAAGAAGAGAGAAAAAGAGAGGGACTGAGAAAATATTTGAAGAGATTATATTTTAAAACTTCCCTAATATGGGAAAAGAAATAGTTAATCAAGTCCTGGAAGCACAGAGAGTCCCATAGAGGATAAACCCTAGGAGAAACATGCCAAGACATATATTAATCAAACTGTGAAAAATTAAATATAAAGAAAACATATTAAAAGCAGCAAGGGAAAAACAACAAATAAGACACAAGGGAATCCCCATAAGGTTAACATCTGATCTTTCAGCGGAAACTCTGCAAGCCAGAAGGGAGTGGCAGGATATACTTAAAGTGATGAAGGAGAAAAACCTACAACCAAGAGTACTCTAACCAGCAAGGATCTCATTCAGATTTGATGGAGAAATTAAAACCTTTACAGACAAGCAAAAGCTGAGAGAGTTCAGCATCACCAAACCAGCTTTACCACAAATGCTAAAGGAACTTCTCTAGGCAAGAAACACAAGAGAAGGAAAACACCTGCAATAACAAACCCAAAACATTTAAGTAAATGGGAATAGGAACATACATATCGATAATTACCTTGGATGTAAATGGATTAAATGTTCCAACCAAAAGACACAGCCTGGCTGAATGGATACAAAAACAAGACCCATATATATACTGTCTACAAGAGACCCACTTCAGACCTAGAGACACATACAGACTGAAAGTGAGGGGATGGAAAAAGATATTCCATGCAAATGGAAATCAAAAGAAAGCTGGAGTAGCAATTCTCATATCAGACAAAATAGACTTTAAAATAAAGACTATTACAAGAGACAAAGAAGCACACTATATAATGATCAAGGGATCAATCCAAGAGGAAGGTATAACAATTGTAAATATTTATGCACCCAACATAGGAGCACCTCAATACATAAGGCAAATACTAACAGCCAAAAAAGGGGAAATCGACAGCAATACAATCATAGTAGGGGACTTTAACACCCCACTTTCACCAATGGACAGATCACCCAAAATGAAAATAAATAAGGAAACACAAGCTTTAAATGATACATTAAACAATATGGACTTAATTGATATTTATAGGACATTCCACCCAAAAACTACAGAATACACATTTTTCTCAAGTGCTCATGGAACATTCTCCAGGATAGGTCATATCTTGGGTCACAAATCAAGCCTTGGTAAATTTAAGAAAATTGAAATCGTATCAAGTATCTTTTCTGACCACAACGCTATGAGACTAGATATCAATTACAGGAAAAGATCTGTAAAAAATACAAACACATGAAGGCTACACAATACACTAATTAATAACAAAGTGATCACTGAAGAAATCAAAGGGGAAATCAAAAAATACCTAGAAACAAATGACAATGGAGACACGACGACCCAAAACCTATGGGATGCAGTAAAAGCAGTGCTAAGAGGGAAGTTTATAGCAATAGAAGCCTACCTGAAGAAATAGGAAACATCTCGAATAAACAACCTAACATTGCACCTGAAGCAATTAGAGAAAGAAGAACAAAAAACCCCCAAAGCTAGCAGAAGGAAAGAAATCATAAAGATCAGGTCAGAAATAAATGAAAAAGAAATGAAGGAAACAACAGCAAAAATCAATAAAACTAAAAGCTGGTTCTTTGAGAAGATAAACAAAATTCATAAAGCATTAGCCAGACTCATCAAAAGAAAAAGGGAGAAGACTCAAATCAATAGAATTAGAAATGAAAAAGGAGAAGTAACCACTGACACTGCAGAAATACAAACGATCATGAGAGATTACTACAAGCAACTCTATGCCAATAAAATGGATAACCTGGAAGAAATGGACAGATTCTTAGAAATGCACAACCTGCCGAGACTGAACCAGGAAGAAATAGAAAATATGAACAGACCAATTACAAGCACTGAAATTGAAACTGTGATTAAAAACCTTCCAACAAACAAAAGCCCAGGACCAGATGGCTTCACAGGTGAATTCTATCAAACATTTAGAGAAGAGTTAACACCTATCCTTCTCAAACTCTTCCAAAATATAGCAGAGGGAGGAACACTCCCAAACTCATTCTACGAGGCCACCATCACCCTGATACCAAAACCAGACAAAGATGTCACAAAGAAAGAAAACTACAGGCCAATATCACTGATGAACATAGATGCAAAAATCCTCAACAAAATACTAGCAAACAGAATCCAACAGCACATTAAAAGGATCATACACCATGATCAAGTGGGGTTTAACCCAGGAATGCAAGGATTCTTCAATATACGCAAATCAATCAACGTGATACACCATATTAACAAATTGAAGGAAGAAAACCATATGATCGTCTCAATAGATGCAGAGAAAGCTTTCGACAAAATTCAACACCCATTTATGATAAAAGACCCTGCAGAAAGTAGGCATAGAGGTTACTTTCCTCAACATAATAAAGGCCATATATGACAAACCCACAGCCAACATTGTCCTCAATGGTGAAAAACGGAAACCATTTCCACTAAGATCAGGAAAAAGACAAGGTTGCCCACTCTCACCACTATTATTCAACATAGTTTGGAAGTGTTAGCCACAGCAATCAGAGAAGAAAAAGAAATAAAAGCCATCCAACTCGGAAAAGAAGAAGTAAAGCTGTCACTGTTTGAAGATGACATGATACTATACATAGAGAATCCTAAAGATGCTACCAGAAAACTCCTAGAGCTAATCAATGAATTTGGTAAAGTAGCAGGATACAAAATTAATGCACAGAAATCTCTTGCATTTCTATACACTAATGATGAAAAATCTGAAAGTGAAATTAAGAAAACACTCCCGTTTATCATTGCAACAAAAAGAATAAAATATCTAGGAATAAACCTACCTAAGGAGACAAAAGACCTGTATGCAGATAATTATAGGACACTGATGAAAGAAATTAAAGATGATACAAACAGATGGAGAGATATACCATGTTCTTGGATTGGAAGAATCAACATTGTGAAAATGACTCTACTACACCAAGCAATCTACGGACTCAATGCAAACCCTATCAAACAACCACTGGCATTTTTCACAGAACTAGAACAAAAAATTTCACAATTTGTATGGAAACACAAAAGACCCCGAATAGCCAAAGCAATCTTGAGAACGAAAAATGGAGCTGGGGGAATCAGGCTCCCTGACTTCAGACTATAGTACAAAGCTACAGTAATCAAGACAGTTTGGCACTGGCACAAAAACAGAAATATAGATCAATGGAACAGGATAGAAAGCCCAGAGATAAACCCACACACATATGGTCACCTTATCTTTGGTAAAGGAGGCAAGCATATATAGTGGAGAAAAGACAGCCTCTTCAGTAAGTGGTGCTGGGAAAATTGGACAGATACATGTAAAAGTATGAAAGTAGAACACTTCCTGACACCATACACAAAAATAAACTCAAAATGGATTAAAGACCTAAGTGTAAGGCCAGACACTATCAAACTCTTAGAGGAAAACATAGGCAGAACACTCTATGACATAAATCACAGCAAGATTCTTTTTGACCCAGCTCCTAGAGAAATGGAAATAAAAACACAAATAAACAAATGGGACCTAATGAAACTTAAAAGCTTTTGCACAGCAAAGGAAACCATAAAGAAGACCAGAAGACAACCCTCAGAATGGGAGAAAATATTTGCAAATGAAGCAACTGACAAAGGATTAATCTCCAAGATTTACAAGCAGCTCATGCAGCTCAATAACAAAAAAACAAACAACCCAATCCAAAAATGGGCAGAAGACCTAAATAGACATTTCTCCAAAGAAGATATGCAGATTGCCAACAGACACATGAAAGAATGCTCAACATCATTAATCATTAGAGAAGTGCAAATCAAAACTACAATGAGATATCATCTCACACTGGTCAGAATGGCCATCATCAAAAAATCTACAATCAATAAATGCTGGAGAGGGTGTGGAGGAAAGGGAACACTCTTGCACTGTTGGTGGGAATGTAAATGGATACAGCCACTATGGAGAACAGTATGGAGGTTCCTTAAAAAACTACAAATAGAACTACCATATGACCCAGCAATCCCACTACTGGGCATATACCCTGAGAAAACCATAGTTCAAAAAGAGTCATGTACCAAAATGTTCATTGCAGCTCTATTTACAATAGCCAGGACATGGAAGCAACCTAAGTGTCCATCGACAGATGAATGGATAAAGAAGATGTGGCACATATATACAATGGAATATTACTCAGCCATAAAAAGAAATGAAATGGAGGTATTTGTAATGAGGTGGATGGAGTTAGAGTCTGTCATACAGAGTGAAGTAAGTCAGAAAGAGAAAAACAAATACAGTATGCTAACACATATATATGGAATCTAAGGAAAAAAAAAAAAGGCCATGAAGAACCTAGTGGCAAGACGGGAATAAAGACACAGACCTACTAGAGAATGGACTTGAGGATATGGGGAGGGGGAGGGGTGAGATGTGACAGGGTGAGAGAGTGTCATGGACATATATACACTCCCAAATGTAAAATAGATAGCTAGTGGGAAGCAGCCGCATAGCACAGGAAGATCAGCTCGGTGCTTTGTGACCACCTAGAGGGGTGGGATGGGGAGGGTGGGAGGGAGGGAGATGCAAGAGGGAAGAGATATGGGAACATATGTATATGTATAACTGATTCACTTTGTTATAAAGCAGAAACTAACACACCATTGTAAAGCAATTATACTTCAATAATGATTTTTAAAAATATATATATAATGTAAATATCACAGCAACTTCTTGCCTTTGTTTCTGTTTCTCTAGGAATATGGTGCCACTTCATAGCAACATTTGTTCCCAATGTGACATCACAAACTAAGAATCCCTGTACCTGGTTTATTAACCAAGGTTTCCATAACTGGCAAATATATAGCATATTCACCACATACATAAAATTGACATTAGTAGTATTCTATTTCGACAAAAATGTGACTTTTCATAACACCTATTTTGAAATAATTATAGGTTCACATAAAATCACAAAATATATACCAGAACGTCTTACATACTCCTCACCCAGACTCCACCAGTTTTAACATTTTGCATGCTATAGTACAATACTGAGACAAAGAAATTACCTTACTTCAAAATGTAGAATTTCTTCAGATTTCAGCAGTTAAATATAGACTTGTTTGTGTGTGTATATGTAGTTCCATGCAATTTTATACATGTGTAGCTTAGTGTAACCACCATCATAAGGATATTTAACTGCACCATCACAGGACTCCCTTGTGTTTTAGCCACATCCACTGCACCCTACTCTCTACCATTTTTACCATGTTTGAGCTCATACTGTTTGCTGCACAACAGGCCAATAAACCAAGAGACAAGTTGTTGGGACAAGGAATAGTGACTTTATTAGGAAAGTCAGCCGATCAAGAAGATGGTGGACTACCGTGCCAAAGAACCATCTTCCCCGAGTTAGAATTCAGAGTTCTTTTATACTAAAGGGGAGGGTGTGTGGTTGGTTGTTGCAAACTTCTTGGTGTTGGAATCCTTTGTTCTTGCAGCCATCCATGAAGGTCAGGTCACGATGTTCCTGTAAACCTCCAGGACAGATGTTACTCTGTGTTCTGCAACTTTTTATCTCTATATGAGTGCAAAAGTGTTACACCTTTAAAGGTCAGAGCCTTGAGAATGGGCTACCCTGTATATTTCAGGCTATAGGCAACATTCTTAACTTGTAGCAAAAGCAAAGGAAAACAAAGGTTAAAGTAAAAGAAACAGATCCAATAAGGAGTCAGATGTGTTCTTTCCTGTTACACCATGGCCATCAAGATTCAACCTCATCTCTGCAATTATGTTATTTAAAAATTGTTGTATAAATGAAATCATGAAATATGTGTTTGTGATTGGCTTTTTTCACTCAGCTTAGTTTTCTTGAAAGCCACTCAAGTTCGGTGTATCAGTAGTTTGATCCTTTTTATTGCTGAGGAATATTCTTCCACGGTTTGTTAAATCATTCATCCATTGAAGAATATTAAATAAGTTTTCTGTTTTGGGCAATTATAAATAAAGCTGCTATGAACTTTGATGTATAGGTGTAAAAAGCTTTCAGTTCTCTGGGATAAATGCCCAAGAGTTCAATTCCTGGGTAATTTGTTATGATCTTTTTTTTTTTTTTTTCATTTTTAATTTTAAAATAAACTGTCAAATCCTTTCCTGACTTACTGTACAATTTCACATTCAAACCAGCAATGTATGAGTCATTCAATTTTGACAAATCCTTACCAGCTTTTGGGGTTATCACTATTTTTTAATTTAGCCATTACGATAGCTGTGTAGTGATATAATGATTTTAATTTCTATTTTTCTAAACGTTAGTGATGTTGAAGATCTTTCCATATGCTTTTTTGTCATCTGCATATTCTCTTCAGTGAAATATCTGTTCATGTTTTTTGCTTGTTTTCTAGCTAAATTGTTTGTTTTATTAATACTGAGCTTTAAGAATTCTTTACACATTCTACGTATAAATCCTCTGTCAGATGTAGGATTTGCAAATGTTTTCTCCCAGTCTATAATTTGCTTTTATATCTTAGGGTTTTTTACAGAACAAAGTTTTAATTTTGATAGTTTCAATTTATCTATTTTTCCTTTTATGGATCATACTTTTGGTGTCAAGTGTAAGACTTTTTGCCCCACATATTTTCTCTTATGCTTTTCCTAAATGTCTTATGTTTTTAGTATTATGTTTTATATTTGATCCATTGTCCATTTTGAGTTATTTTTGTATAAGGTGTCATATCAAGGTCAAGGTTTATTTTGCCTATAGTTGTCCAATTGCTCCAGCACAACATGTTGAAATTAAATTGCTCTGCCCCTTTGTCAAAATTAATTCTAGCTTCTCTGTTCTGTTACAGTGATTTATGTCTTTCTCTCCAACAGTACCACACTGCCTTGATTACTCTCCTCCATGCTGGGAAAAGTATTTCTTCTCACTTTATTCTTTTCCTTTCTTTTTTAAAAAAATCTATTCTAGGGATTTCCATAAAATTTTTAGAATAAATTTGCCCATATTTAAAATAAAAAACGTTGTTGATTTTTTGATAGGAACTTTTGGTGGTGAGCACACTGTAGTGTATAAAGAAGTCAAAATATAATGTTGTACACATAAAACATATATAACATTATAAGCCAATATTACCTCAAAAAAAAAAACAAAAAAAACCTCTACAAAAATTGGGGATAAACCCCTAAAGTTCAGTTTAAGGACAATTGATGTCTTTACTATGCTGTGTCTCCCAATCAAGGAACATAATATGCCTTTTCTAGTATTTATGACTTCTTTGATTTTTTCTTCAATATTTTGTTCTTTTCTACATATAGATTCTATGCAAGTGTTGTTAGATTTATTCCTCATATTTCATTTTCTCTGGAGCAATTGTAAATGGTATTGCAGCTTTAATTTCAGTCTTCACTAGTTAACTGTAAATACAGAGAAATGCAATTTGTGCATAATTGATTTGTGCATATTGATCTTGTATCTTATGACCATACTGAATTCACTTATTAGCTCTAACAACTGTTTTGCAGATTCCTTGGAATTTGCTACATAGAAATCATGTTATTTGAATATTTCTCCTTTCATCTCCATCAATTTTCACTTTTTTATAGAATAGTTTTATTGAGATATAATTCAAATGCCATAAAACTCAGTCATTTAAGTGTGCAATTGAATAGTTTTAGTATATCTTAGCTATGCAAATACGATCATAATCAATCACAGAATATTTTCATCACCCTAAAGCACTTGAATGGGAATATTCAAGTATACAGTACAGGACTGTGAACTATAGTCACCATTCAATACATTAGATCTCCATAAATTTTTTTTCTTATCACTGGAAGTTTGTACCTTTTGACAAATATCTTCTAATCCCCCCCAATCCCCCAACCCCAGTCCCTGGTAAACACCATATAATCTCTGCTTATATGGATTCCACATATATGTGAAATCATACAGAGTTTGTCTTTCTCTGTTTCATTTCACTTAGCATAGTGCCCCTGATGTTCTTCTTTTTTTATGATTCATATTATTCCATTGTGTGTGTGTGTGTGTGTGTGTGTGTGTGTGTGTAGCATTTTTTAAATCCATTCATTTGTCCATGCACAGTTAGTCTTTTTCCATACCTTGGCTATCATGAATAATGCTGCAGTGAACATAGGGGTCCATATATCTCTTCAAGACAGTGATTTCATTTCCTTTGGATATATACTCAGATGTGGAAATGTTGGGTCATATCATAGTTCTATTTTTAATTTTTTGAGGAAAATCCATACTATTTTCTATAGTGGATGCACCAATTTACATTCTCACCAAAAGTGCAAGAGGGCTCAGTTTGCTCCACATCCCTGCCAATACTTGTTAGCTCTTGTCTTTTTGATAATAGCCAATCTAACAGGTTTGAGGTGATAACTCATTGTGATTTTGGATTGCATTTCCCTGATGATTGGTGATGTTGAACATCTTTTCATTTACTTTCTGGCCATTTGTAGGTTTTCTTTGCAGGAAAGTCTATTTATGTCCTTTGCTCATTCTTCTAAAATCAAATTATTTATTTTTTTATTAAGTTGTATGTGTTCCTTATATATTTTGTATATTAAACCCTTATCAGATTTGCAAATATTTTCTTTCATTTTTTGTTGATGGTTCCCTTTGCTGTGCAGAAACTTTTTTTATTTTGATATAGTTCCACTTATTTACTTGTGTTGCTTTTACTTTTGGTGTCAGTTTCAAAAAAATCATCACAAAGACTGATATCAAGGAACTTACTGCCTATGTTTATTTCCAGGATTTTTATGGGTTCAGTTCTTGCATTCAAGTCTTTAACCTACTTTGGTTAATTTCTGTTTATGGTGCTAGATAGTAGTCTGGTTTCATTGTTTTTGCATGTGACTGTTCAGTTTTTTCAACATGACTTATTGAATAAGACTGTATTCTTGGCTCCTTTGTTGTAAGTTAATTGACCATATATGCATGTGTTTATTTCTGGGCTCTATATTCTGTTTCATTGACCTATGTGTCTGTTTTTATGCTGAAGCCATCCAGTTTTATTATTATAACTTTGTAATATACTTTGAAATAAGGGAGTGTGATGCCTTCAGCTTTGTTCTTTCTCAAGATTGCTTTTGTTATTCAGGGTCTTTTTTTGTTGCATGCAAATTTTAGGATTGTTTGTTGTATATCTGTAAAAATTGCCATTGGAATGTTGATAGCAACTGTATTGAATCTGTAGATTGCTTTGTGTACTATGGACATTTTAACAATATTAATTCTGCCAATCCATGAGCTCAGAATATCTTTCCACTTATTTGTTTCTTCTTCAGTTTGTTCCCTTAATGTCTTATATATTGATAGATTTCAGTGTATAGGGCTTTCACTTCCTTGGTTAAATGCATTCCTAGGTATTGTTTTCTTTTTGATGAAATTGTAACTTAGTTTTTCTTAATTTATCTTTCTGATAGTTTGTCATTAGTGCATAGAAATGCAACAGACTTTTGTATATTGATTTTGTGTCATGCAACTTTTGAATTCCTTTATTAGTTCTAACAGTTTTTTGGTGGAGTCTTTAGAGGTTTCTCTATATAATATCATGTCACCTTCAAATAGCAACAATTTTACTTCTTCCTTTTCTACTTTCTCCAATTCTAATAATTTGTTTCAGGGCATTGAAGTTATTGGCTGATTTAATTTCCATATTCCAATACAGATTTATACAACTTCCTTTTATTGCCGTTGCCAGACATATTACAATTCTATGTTTTAAGACCAACAATAAAACTACAGCCATTGTCTGATAAAATTTATTTATAAATCAAGAGAAAAGGGAGTGCATATGCATTTATACTGTATTTAATAATTATATGATAACCATTACCATGCTTTTAATTTTTTTTCTTGTAGATTCAAATTACTGTCTGGGGTCTCATGCTGTTATTCTGTAAAACTTCCTTTAGAATTTATTTTAAGCTAGTTCTTCAAGCAAAAATATTATCTCAGTTGTGTTTATCTGGGAATGTTTTATTTTGCTCTATACTATATTTTGAAATAAAGCTTTGCTGGATATAAAATTCTTTGTTGACAGTTATTTTCTTTCAGCATTTTGAATATGTCTTACTGTCTTCTGGCTGATCTTGCAGAAGCAAAAGTGAGTGGTGGTGTGAAGCGAGATCTTAATTCCCTGTCCAGGAACTGAACCTGGGTTGCCAGATGAAAACCAGGAATTCTAGCCATCACACTCCCTGGCTCTTGCCCCCAGTGAAAAATGCATTTCTCACAGAGGCAAAACTGTAAAAACAGGTACAAA
The DNA here is from genome assembly GCF_949987535.1 of Balaenoptera acutorostrata. Classification (NCBI taxonomy): domain Eukaryota; kingdom Metazoa; phylum Chordata; class Mammalia; order Artiodactyla; family Balaenopteridae; genus Balaenoptera; species Balaenoptera acutorostrata. The sequence goes on from NC_080068.1 coordinate 5,372,654, forward strand.
GTTTATTAGAGACATAGCACAACAATAAGTGAGAGAGCACACAGAGAAACAGTTTGTTTTGTTAAGACAGAGCAAGGCAGAGATACACACCCAGAGAGAAAGGGTGTGGGCGTCCCCCCAATGAGGAGGAGTGCCGTATGAGGTGGTTAAATCATTTATGTAAGGCAGTACTTCCGGGTCTTTGTTTACTTTTAGCCAATTATCTGGTTTCTTTTTCCGCACCTATCCTGCCCTAGGACCCTCCCCAACATGGGTGTGCAACTTTTTTCCAAGATGAATTACAGCCCAGAGGCACATGGGATGGCCTTAGCATCACATATTATGGGGTGGTGCCTCCTCCTTTTTGGCGCCCAAGGAGGCTTTCTGCACGTGTGCAATGTTTCCCTTGCCCCAAGGATGGGAAATGTATGACTTCTTGATCTTTTAACAGGGTTTAGTCCCTCTCTGTCCCTGCCATAAAAGTGTCCAATGTCCATTTATTTATCCTATTTCTGTTGCTTGTTTTTATATCCAGGTGCAGATCTTGAAATATAGACAGGAGTCCAGCCATAAATATGCAATCCTGGAGTCTGTCTCTTGCTTCAGGAAATGTAAACAGGGGGCTGGTCATGAATGTCCAGCATGGAACCCATCTTCTTCTCACCCCAGGAGGTGTGAACAGGAGGCCAGTTGTAAATGCTTAGCCTGGAGCCCATCTATCTCCTGCCTCATGGCCTCCATTGTTTGTCATAATGCATCACTCTTAATCTTACTGGTGTTCCCATAAATAACATGTCATTTTCTTCTTCTTGTTTCAAATTATGTCTCTTTGTTACTGGCTTTCAAAACTTTTACTGTGGCATGCCTGCATGTGGATATTTTTGCATTTGTACTATTTGGATTTTACTGACCTTCTTAGATGTGTAGATTAATGTTTTCCATCAAATTTGGGAATTTTCAACTCTTACTTCTTCATTTTTTTTCTTTTCTTCTGTTAATACCATTACACATATTTTAATGTCTTTAGTGATGTTCCATGTTTATCTTAGACTGTTCATTTGTTTTTATATTCTTTTGTCTCATTCTTAGTATTGCATAATCATTATGAATCTACTTTCAGTGAATTTTTTTTAGTTACTGTACTTTTCAACTCCAGAAATTCAGCTTTTTAAAAAAATTTCTATCTCTTTATTGATATTCTGTCTTTGATTGATAGAACATTGTCACTATATTTTCCTTTGATTTTTTTAAAGCATAGTTTCCCTTAGTTCTTTGATCATATTTATAATGGCTACTTTGAACTCTTTGCCTGTTCAATGCAACAGTTGGGGCCACTCAAAAACATTTTCAGTGGTTTGTTTGTCCCTCCCTTTGTATCACATTTTCATTTTTCTTGGTATGTACAATTTTTTGTTGTTTTTAAAAGCAAGGTATTTTAGGTAATATATTGTAGCAAATACATATACCCTCAACAGAACTTCTTGTCGTTTGCTTATTTATTCATTTATGACTTTATTGAACTATTAAAGTGAAACCCACACAAGTTAAAGCCTTTGATACTACTACACAGAGGATGTGGCCTTTAGCATTTCCACAATCATCCTTGAATGACATTGGTTTCAGCAGGGCTCTCTTAGACTATTTCTTTGTCTAATCTCTGTGTTAATCTGTCTGTCTCCTTTGTATCACACCAGGCTATTAGGCTCTACAAATTGCTGGCTGAATTCACTATTTTTTTTTTTTTTTAACATCTTTATTAGAGTATAATTGCTTTACAATGGTGTGTTAATTTCTGCTTTATAACAAAGTGAATCAGTTATACATATACATATCTCTTCCCTCTTGCATCTCCCTCCCTCCCACCCTCCCCATCCCACCCCTCTAGGTGGTCACAAAGCACCCAGCTGATCTCCCTGTGCTATGTAGCTGCTTCCCACTAGCTATCTATTTTACATTTGGGAGTGTATATATGTCCATCCCGCTCTCTCACTTCGTCCCAGCTTACCCTTCCCCCTCCCTGCATCCTCTACTGTTTCAACAAATTCTGGGGGCAACTTGCTCAAAAGTCTGCTCAAATTACATTCAGGGTTTTTTGCAGAGGCAGTTTCTGATGTTCATCTTTGTGATTTGCTCTGAACCCAGGAGGGCTCTTCTTAGCTGTGCCTTTCTCTGATTCTCTCTAGTAAACTTATTGGCCTACAATTTACCTTGTAAACTTTTTATTTTTTATTTTTATTTTTAGGAAGAGTCTGTTAAACAAAGAATTTCTTTATTAATACAAACTATTAATACATACCCACAAACTATAAAGTGCTAAGAAATTTAAATGTCTAAGTTATAGCAAACTGCTGGCAATTCAACATCCAGGGTCCTCAGAATGCCTGAGGGAGACTGCAACAGCTGAGGCATCCATGATGGAGGGTGCGTCTTCAGAGGTGAAGGGGTCCAGGTGTAACAGCTTTTCAAGTTCACTTGCCTCACTGAGGGTCAGGAGAGGAGCTCCACTCAAGAAGAGGTATGTGGTCTGGTGCTCTTCAGGCAGGTCAAAACTCTCAAAATCCAGTGGATTGAAGGGAATGGATTTTTGTTTCTAGATAAGTGTCATTTGAGGTAGGAAAGGAGCTTTTTGCTTTAATGGTCTTCGCAGTCATCTTTTTGGTAGAGAAGTTTGTCTATTTGTGTTTGAGGGATCCATTAGTCTTTACCGACTTTTCTGTAGCCCTGTTGACCACTCCCAAAGCCTTTCTTGCAGCTTTAGGTAACGCCGTGGCGCATCTAATATGTTGCCAACATGTGGTGTTGAAACCTGAGGTCTCCCATCTAAAGTTTACTGAAGACCCAGACCCCAGCTTCACCTTGTAAATTGTAAGTGGGGCTACCAGCCCTCACTAAATGGCTTACAATTCACATCTTCATTGTTTTCAAGAGTGCTCTATAACCTCAATTTCCTCACACTCTGTTTCAAGTAAAGTCAGTTCTTTTGTGGGTGATTTTGGAGTTATATCTGTTCTTATGGCCTCCTTCTCCTCTTGTGGCAAATATCTGGTTACCCTCTGGAACTGGGGGTGGGGGCAGTAACTCACCTTTCTTGGGGTGACACTAGGCTGGTGGTATGGTCTCTAGTGTTCTTGAATTTGTTCTCCTTGCCTGAAACTCCAACTTGCAAGTAAGTTGGGCCAGCATTGATCAAGGTCCCAGTATTTTCAGCTTGTCTCGATTAGGGTAGATTCTCTGCCCTATGAGTGGGCTCCTATGGACATTCAGTTCTTTTGTTCAATATATCAGATAATATCCATTTTATAATATGTAACTTAAGCTGTATAGTAATTTTGTCCAGCATGGTCAAGAGTTAATCTCTGCTTGCAGCCAGTAGCAAAGAAGAAATTACTTTTTATCTAAAGAATATTTTTCTGGCCCAATATGACATCTATATACTCGAAAACCCAGTAGGACTTACCAGAGGCTCTTCTAATACCACCTTATACTGAAACCCAGATCTTTTATGAATCAAATGAATACCTATCCCATTATCAATAATGCTTATTTCAGATCTTTTACAATAATATTAAGCTCTGAAATTTAAATGTGCTTACCGTAAGGTTATAGGTTACTGTTCCCCATACTTAGATATATTCTAAACACTTCCCATAATATAACTTTTCCCACAGTCTCCTGTGTTATGTGTATTTCCCCTAGACTCAGACTATTAAACATAATTTGACAGTTTTTACAAGTTTAAAGAATACATAGTAATAATAAGCCTTATGAAAAAAAAAAAATCCTAGGAGGGTTTAAAGCAGTAAGTATTTTAAAGAACAAAAATTGAGCCTAGACATTTTCTGAAAGAATTCAAAAATACAATTTCTAAATAACATACTTCAGCATTTCAAGTATAATAAGTACATGTATTTTTTTTTCTATTATAATTTTCTTTAAACAGTGTAACTTTTTTGGATGGTGGTACTCAGTCCAAATAATTATAACTAATATTAACAAAATTAGAACCTGAGCTAATAATGGAAGGAGAGGTTGAATATAGTTGGATAACATAGTGAAAAATTTATGCACAATACATACGAGTAAGATAAATCAAAGGCATATTATTTCATGTTGGATGTTGGGGTAAGCATAAATTCATCACACAGTTAATAGAAATTTAAATAAAGTTGTAGATATTTTCAGCCATTAATGGTATACTTCTGATTTGATCAATTAATCTCAAAACATAAACACAGATTATCCCCAAATACACTGATATTTTGGGGGGATACTATAGATACAACATCTTTTATTTATTTCATATAAACATGTTTCTTGGGACAAGGCTAATATAAAGTGGACAATCTGCCTCTATAAACAACTAAAATATAATGTATATTAATTTAGAATTTAATTATATGTGAAAGGGATTAATCTTTAACATAACAAACATCGTGTTTACATAACCAATTACATTTAATTTGAGATGGCAAATGTTTAAAATACATCATCTATCCAAATGTTCATTATGTCTATTAACTCTAATACTTTAGAGAATTAGAGAATATTAAATAGAAAACACCTGCCTGAATAGTGTTACTTTCAGTTATCACAGTTTAATAACATTCAAGGCATACATTTTTGCCAGAATGATTTGAGATTCTCAGAAAGTTAAACATATGCTCTATAGAGACCAAAAACTAGTTTGAGTCCAATTAAAATAGTAATCCAATCATCTCCCATATGTTTATTTACTGCCTAATATGTGCCTACCACATACAAGTCCTTTTTGGTTTGCTCTCCTTGCTCTCATTTGGTTGTATAATATGTATGTGTCAGATAGGTTTACATAGATAATAAACAGAAAATAAATTGTATAGCATGTTAGATATCAATTCAATTATGGAAATGAATATCAGCAAACATGATAGCCATATTCTGGAAATTCTGGAAATTTTAAATAGGGTATTCAGAAAATCTCACTGGCAAGCAGCCATCTGAAGACTGTAAAGAGACAATTCGTATGAATGTCTGGGGAATAAGTACTCCAGGTAGAAGGACCAGCAAGTGTCAGGAGTGGTCTTTCAAAGGAAAAGACAGTTATGACTGGAGATGAATGGATGTGAAGAAAAGTGCTCATGTGATGCTCAGGTTATCAGAAAGCTAATGGGATACTACATCATGTCATTTCATGTAGACAATTTAAGAAAGTCCCAGGATCTGAAAGAACAGGGAAGTACCATTTCCCACCCACTGCCCTGCTCACAAAACTGGAGTCACTCCAAGAGTGGGGAGCAACTATTTCCAGTACCAGTTCCAGACCTGTGGCTCAGATCTTTTGCAGATCATAAGGATAGGGGAAAGACAGATCATAAGAACAGAGAGCAGCAGACCTATTCTCATAAAATTCTGACTTTATTTCCACAGTGTAAAGGAACTTAAAGTCTTTTTAAAAAGCAATAGAGATTTTAGTGGTAACCAAATAAGAGGAAGCTGGTAGCCCCATATGGGTAACAAGCTAAATCACAGGTCAGCTAATTTTTCAGAGATAACCAGGAAGAGATGCTAAAGAAAACCAGATCATAACAAACCCCTAAGGCAGGCCTCAAAACTATCCCTGAATAGGAAACTGAATTTAACAGGAGCAGACTGGAGCAATTTGTTTCCCAGGACATTGTTGAAAACAACAACAAATTCAGTCAGCAATTCATGGAGCCTAACAGCTCAGTGTGATGCCAACAGAGACAGACAGCTCAACAGAGACATCAGGCAAAGAAACAGTCAGAACTAACTCTGCTAAAACAATGTCATCACAGAGTCATTTTGCACATGCTCAGTGTTGTGGTCTCTGAGGAGTAACATCAGTCTTCACACTGCGGGCAAATCTGTATTTTACTACAATAGTCCAGCTAAGTAAGTAAACAGTATAACAGTAAACAAGGACAGCAACGAGCCCAGGGAGGAAGAGAGAATATCTAGAGTTGATATAATAGGTTATCTAAAATGTGCTGTTTTCAACAAAAGCTACAGCAAAACCATAGAACCGAGAAAGTGTGTCTCATACAAAAGCAAAGAAGCAGACACCAGAAACTGCTCAGTAGATGGTCCAGTAATTGCATTTAACAGGCAAGTCTTCAAAGCAGCCACTATAAATACGGTCAAAGAAAGAATGGAAACGATTCTTGACGAGTAAAGGAAATTATGATGACAATAGCTTGTCCAATACAGAATATAAATTAAAAACTAGAATTGATTAAAAATAAATAAATAAAAATCCTGGAGTTGAGAATTACAATAAAAGAAAATAAAAATTTGCTAGAGTGGTTCAACATTAGATTTGAACTGATGGAAGAAAGAATAACCAACTTGAAGACAAATGGATAAAGAATATGCAATTCAAAGAAAAGAGCTAAAAAGAATAAAAAGATTGCATCAAGATTCAGAGAAGGATATGACACTATTAATCATACCAATATATATAAAATGAGCATGGCAGAGGAAGAGGGAAAATGTTATTTAAAATGATAATAGCTGGGGCTTCCCTGGTGGCACAGTGGTTGAGAATCTGCCTACTAATGCAGGGGATACGGGTTCGTGCCCTGGTCTGGGAAGATCTCACATGCCGCGGAGCAACTAAGCCCGTGAGCCACAATTACTGAGCCTGCGCGTCTGGAGCTTGTGCTGCACAACAGGAGAGGCTGCGATAGTGAGAGGCCCGTGCACCGCGACGAAGAGTGGCCCCCACTTGTCACAAATAGAGAAAGCCGTCGCACAGAAACGAAGACCCAACACAGCCAAAAATAAATAAATAATAAATTAAAAATGCATATTCTATAAATTTATTTATTTATTTATTTTTGGCTGTGTTGGGTCTTCGTTTCTGTGCGAGGGCTTGCTCCAGTTGCAGTGAGCGGGGTCCACTCTTCATCGCGGTGTGCAGGCCTCTCACTATCGTGGCCTCTCTTGTTGCGGAGCACAGGCTCCAGACGTGCAGGCTCAGTAGTTGTGGCTCACGGGCCCAGTTGCTCCGTGGCATGTGGGATCTTCCCAGACCAGGGCTCGAACCCGTGTCCCCTGCATTGGCAGGCAGATTCTCAACCACTGTGCCACCAGGGAAGCCCTAAAAATGCATATTCTAAAAAAAAAAAAAAAAAAAAAAAAAGATAATAGCTGAACACATGCAAATGTAATAAAAGCAATAATCTACACATCAAAGAAGTTCTATAATGACCAAGTTGTTTAAATAAAAAGAGACCTAAACCCAGGCATGTCATAGTAAAAATACTGAAAGACAAAAAAATAGTCAATTTTGAAAGCAGCAAGAGAATAACATGTCACATACATGACAATCTCATTAAGAATTACAGCAGATTTCTCATCAGGAAAAATGAAGGCTAGAAGTTAGTGGGATGACACGTTCAAATTGCTAAAAGAAAAAAAAAAAACTTTCTGTCAAGAATCTTATACCTGGCAAAACTTTCTTTCAAAAATAAAGGTGAAATAAAGACATTCTAAAATAAACAAAAATTGAGAGAAGTTCTTGATAGCAGACCCACCTACAAGAATGCTAAACAAATTTCTTGAGGCTGAAATCAAGTTACAACAGACAGTAATTTCGATCTACACACACACACACATAAACACACACTCACACACATATAGAGCACCAGTATGGACAATTATGCAATTTAAAAAGATATTATAAATGCCTATATCTTCTCCTGTCTTCTTTTAACTGACACATAAATTATTTATTTAAAAGTATATATACACATGTGTTATATATACACATTATATATAATGTATTGGAGGATCTGTCACATACGCTTATGCAATATATTTGACAATAAAAGCGCAAAGGAGGTGAATAGGAGAAAAGCTGTACTGGAATAAGGAAATGGTAGCATGGTAACTCTGTTAACACAGGAACCAACAAAGGGGACCAGAAAAAATATATAATTGTTCTTCCTTTTCTGTTTATTTAAAAGACATACATTTACATAAAGTAAATAACAAAAAGTAGTACAAAATGAGGGAAGAGTGGTTAGAGCTTTATGGGAGTAACATTTCTGTATCTCACTAGAATTAAGTTAGTATAAATCTGAAGTTGTTTTAATAAGATGTACCTAGTAAGCCCTAAAGCAACAATTACAAAAACGATTTTCTAAAGAGTGAAAAGATCATTAAAGGAATTGAAATGTTACTCTAGAAAATAGTCACGCAATTCAAAAGTAAGCAGTAAAGAAGAATAGGGGAACAGAAAAGACATGAGACCTATTAAAAAAAAATGTAATTCCTATGATAGTAATAATACATTTAAGGTAAATGGATTAAATAATCTAATCAGAATACAGATACAGTCAGACTGGACTCAAAAAGATCCAAATATATACTGTTAAAAGGAAACATATTTCAAATTGAAAGATACAAATATAAACTAAAAGGGTGAAAAAGATATTTATTCCAAAAGCAACAATAAGGAGGCTGGAGCAGCTCTACTAATATCAGACAAATGAGAGTTTAATACAAAAAGTGTCCCTTTAAGTGTAAGTGGCATACAGTTCTTTACATGGTCCAGAGGACCAGGTTTCCTGCCCCTCCCCCAGCACCAGAACATCCTTTCTTCTCTCCTTTATTTACCTGTGTCTTGAGGCTGGGCGCTTGCTACTCCTCCCTCAGAGACAGAGGGTCTGCTTTTACTCCTCCTGAAACATTGGGTCCCTGCTTGTTCCGGGGGCGAGACAGATGGCCGCCCTGCCTTAGCGGCTTAATGTTTGGCTTCCTGGGGTACAAGAGTGTCAGCAAGGGGACAAGGCTTGCTCCCCACAGCAGATGGTCACACACAGCACCAGGGTAGGTGTCTCCGATTTCCTGCCGGCCTTTCATCTTATGTGCTTAAAGGATTCTGAGTGTGGGAAATCCTCCTGTGTCTGAGCCTCGCCCCCTTCACCCCAGCCATTCCAAACTGATAAGGTGCCCTCCGCATTGCCTGTAAGAATTTGTTAAACTTTTAGCTGATTTCGTGCCACCTGCTTTTTATGTAGGCCACCTCTTTCTCCCGTGCCGTGCCAAGGGCTAAATAATTCCTTGTTCCTCATTAGAAATTAGTTTACCAGTTGACCTTGCACCCCCAGCTCTATGCTATGCTCAGGTGAAATTATGATGTTGGCAATTTTCCAGCTTTTTCTCTTTATTAGAGTGGGAATAACTTTCTTTGCAGGTTTCTTCTTTCTAAGAAATGTCAGAAGCATCACATTATTTTTGAAGTATGTTGTTTTCATTTTCATTTTTATAAACAGAATCCACAGATTCTGCACCTCTCTATTTGATTCCTTTTTAAAGTGTTGTTTGTGAATAGTTGTATAATGTATATGCTTGCTTGTTTATTTACATATTTATAATTTCTTAAGTAGTTGAAAAATTATTTCTCAGTTTATTTTCAGTGAATTGAGAATGCTTTCTATATTATTTTTCCTTTTTAAATTTGTGTCTGTAACTGTTTTTAAAATGTACTAGTAATTGTGAGAAAATATTAGAGAACTGATTTTTGCATGTATAAATACATGTGCATATGTGTACATATGTATACATTCATTAGATCTTAGTATTACATTGCTAAATGGTACTTAGTATTGCTATACATGTTTACATATCTTTATTTACTCCATCTAATAGAGTCTCCAGAATCAAGACACACTACTCTTTCTCTTTCTTTTATTTTCTTACTTCTCTGTAGTTCGTACTTTATACACATGGATGTTAATTAGTAGGTGTTGCATAAATGCTTTGAAATTATGTCCTCATTTTGGTTCATTATAAAGAACACATGTATACAGGTGTGTAGAGGATGGAGATTCTGTGCTCTACAATCATTCCACAAACTTACACTAAAATCTTATATATAAAACATTTTATTTAAATCAACCTTGTCCTAGATTTAGGAGAAATTTAAAAGTACTAATGAGTTATGTTTGAATATTAAGATTTAATTCTCCATCCCAGATGCGTCCATTTTTGCATATGCCCAAATTGAGACACACACACACACCCCTGTGTGATGTTTAACTGCTGCTATGTAAACCTGCATGATGTATGGTACATTTGTACCAATATAGACAAAATGAAGTCATGTAATATTTCTGTCAACAATCAAATTTTTAAAACTATACAAAATTAACATACTGTATGTTCATATCCTTAATCTAATTGATATATTTACTTTTGCTCAACTTATAATAATTATTTCCCTAAAGGAAAATTAATGTGTCAAAATGATGTGTAATGACCTAAAGAAAGTCATGAATACTACTTTATTCCCAAGATCAGATGTGGAGTGTTTGCTATGCTTTGGTAATAGTTCTGAACAAAGTATAGAACCTTAAATTAGAAGCAAAACTGGTTTGAAGGTAGGTGAATAAGCAGAGGCATAGTGTAGTAATTCAATGATTATCCATTTGTGATATCTATATATTATCATGTGTGTAGAGTCCCTTTCTTGATTATCATGGGATTTTTCACTTGGACTTTGTAACACTGAAGAAGTATATAGAGCCAGGTGTAAAGGAACACTGTACTTTTTCATTGAAATGAAAAAAAAAAATATATACACATGAATAAAACGAACATATTTCCAACTGAAGGAACCATATATTCTTTTGACATTGAGACAATTCTGAACTTCTTTTAAAAGTGGAAAATGTGTGTATAGAGATAGTCTTTGAAATATTTATCAAACATTAAAAGATAAATTTGGTATTTCAGTCTGTTCTTTCTCAGTTTCAGCCAAATTATACTACATGCAAAATTTAGTTATGGACTTGAACACAAGTCTCAAAACGTTGAGAATTTTATCATTACTGTACTCTCATATAAAAGAAAAATGGTGAAATCTTTTCTAATTCACCAATGGTTTGTTGCACATTACTGTAAAAGAGCTGTGCAGTGCCCATTATATTCCACAGAGGCAGGAATATTTTGTTGATGAATATTGTTGAAAAGCTGTGGGTTTTTCTATTTACTAATAGGACTATATCATTTATTAAATACAGACTAAAAAATCATGCTCATATGTTAAGATTTAGTCTTCTCAGAGGATGGGGAAAGTTACCGTGACTCAAGTCTACAACCGTGAATTTCTATAGCATGATTTTCAGAACATATTTCTGTGCATGAAGAGTCCAAGGAGAGAAAAATGATATTAGAGTGTGTTTGGAAGAAAAGTGAAAATAGGCTTTTGATAAGGTGCTGCTTTTTTTCTCTTTACCCATTCACACAGGAACCGCTAAATGGTAGATGTATGGACAAGTGACATTAGAAGTGTCCCCTTATGAGTTCGTAAGGTTGTAACATTGGGGTGTACATTTTCATCCTATTTTAGAGCTGTATTAATTTTCATGATAGCCATATTGTTCTTAATTTTTTCTCACTTTTAAAATTTACATAATATGACAAGCTTTCAGATATGATTAAACATATCGTTTCATCATGTAAAATCTAAAATACTTAATGTAAAATCCAGTCAAGTTCACTTATTTTTTAAAAGAAAACCCTGTGAAAAACTTTTGTGTGGGAGTCTTAAAGGTGATAAGGTTCTAAAATTGCACTCTTTAAAAAGTGCTTCTGCTTTACTTTTACATCACTAAACAGAAGGTGGAATAATGCCTGAAAATTGTATTGGTTTGCTACATAAACATGATGACACTCCTCTGGAAATATATTCCATGTTCAGTATTATTTAATTTGTCTTTTATCTAAATCCTCCTTCTCACACCCAAATCTGCTTCTCTTTCATGACTTTCTTATTTTTACCACTGATGTCTTATTTGAGACCTGTTGATTTGTTTCTTTTTATCATACACACTTATTCAGTTGCCATCTCAAGTCTGGTTCCTTAACAAGCCCTGTCTTGTAATATATACTTTCAATTTAATTGTCATATATTAAAGATCACAAACTTACATTTTTTTTTTTGCAGTAGGCTCCCAAATGATACCTCTTTCTCTAATTTCCCTTCAGTCAAATCTTCATTCCATTAGAAAATAATGAATGTTGAAAGTGTTGTTTTCACTGTTATTTCTCTTTTAAAAAATTATTGCTGAGTTCCTACTGTCTGGATTAAGTCTAAACTCTTTAAATTCGTTTCATTCTTCACTTCCCTCCCTCCAAAATCTGATCATAACCCATTTTTCTTGAGTTATGGATATCAGCTTCTTTACATAAATATTTACTTTTTCTAGTCAGTTTTGCTCAAGGACCTCCCCTCGTCCTATTTCTGTTCTTGGTTTCACACCTTTTCTTACTTCATGCCCTTCATTGCTATCACAAAATTATCACCAGATAATCTGCAACAAAATCATATTATTATTATTTTTTGCTATCACTTCACTATTTTCTCTTGCTTATTAAAAATCTACTCTTTGATGTTATAGCTTCTTTTTAGAGCGATGACCTTATCATTTTATCTTGTTTTTTCTTAACGTTCAGTTTTTACGCATACCCACATTATTGATGAGATCATTATTTTCAACACACTTTTATCAAGATGTGTATAGAGTAATGCTGATACCCTGTAGGCCAGCTCTTATTCTGTTGAAGAAAGAAATATCTACTTTAGAAAATATTATATTATTGCATTTCCTTCTTTTTTAAAAGAATCATAAATGTCAATATTTTAAATATTTCATTGTTAAAAAAGAGGGCTCAGTATTTGTGTGGTTGAAAGTGTAAGGATGTGGAAAGAAAAGGATTTGAGTCTACTTGTATGTTCCATTCTGATACTCATTTCTTTAATACACAAGAAGGGATTCTAAAGATGTAGACACCTTTAAAGGATAAATATCTTGCTTTACACATGAATATGAAGGCATAGAGCAACTTAGAATTGATATAATAAAGCTAAATTGTCGTTCCTTGATTAGTCTCACTTTACCTGCCCTCTACCCCATCCCATCACTTTAAATATAATGCAGAACAGCAGACTGTGTTCGAAGTACAGGGAGGAAAACAAAACAAAACATGGGCATTTACATTAAAACACTGACTGAACTCTCAAGAGTTAAAATGTAAGAGGTTTATTCTCCTTTTATCAAGCAAAGTCTACAGACAGAGCATCCACATGGTGTAAGCTACCAAAGAAGGATATATGAGACAGACTTACATTAAATCATTAGGTCACGGACACTTTATGTGGTTCATGATCACAAAGGAGAAAATTGCTAAAAAGGAAAACAGATAAGTAGAAACATAAGCTGATTTCTGTTGTTTATTAAATCTACCTCCCATAATGCTTCCTTAAGCTAAGAAGTAATCTACTGTATCACACAGTTCAGGATGCTATATACACATAAGATATTACACACTATAAAATTTCAGGTTTCTAAGCAGTTTTACACAATTTAAACTTGAGTAAAATTTGTATCTAAAAAAGACCTTATTGGATTACCTTCAGGAAATGGAGGTCATTTCAACAGCTCATTAGCATTTTTAGCAACAATAAAACAAAAATAAGTAAAAAGATTCTCCAAACATGTAAGCTATTACTTTAAGCCTGGATAATTATCCGCTTATTTTAATAAACCAACTCGCTAGTTTTAATCCACTTCTACCAGCCTTCTCTTTGCCCTGAAAAAGAACAGCAATAATTTTTACTTCTGTGCAGTGTCTCAAATAAGAGGATTAGTCAGGTTTCAAACTACGGCACATAGTGAGAGAGTTGTTTAAGGATTATGTAGGATTTAAACAGAAGTCATTTAGGAAAGTTATTAAGGAACGAAGTCCTGTGATGGGTTATATTTAAATAGCAAAGGCAATGGAGAAGTACATCTTTCCTCACCACTGTGGTGCTATCCCCTAATTCCCAATTTCTGTTACTAATTCTCCTAAACCACTAATACTCATCAGTTCCCTAGCCAGTTTTTTCTCCCTGTTATTAATTTCCCGATATGTGGTTTACTCTAAGCAGACACAAATAATGCTTCTGTTTTAGAAATGGAAGTTACTGCTGATGCAACACTGGACTACATGAAAAGAAAAAAATCTATTCCACTAATAATAGACATTTGTAAGCAGTTGACATCCCAGACAAACTTGCATTAAAAATATAATGTACTCTAGTGATTGAAACCAAAGTGAGTTGAGAATACATTGCAAACATTTCACCATAATTATTTTCCTCTTTTCCTCCCCATTTTCCATAGCATGCTGCAGATTATACAGTGAGTGTCAGAGTTTGTCACCTGTGTACAACCTTAGGCCAACTTAGGCCTTCAAATGACATTTCATTGAGGGTTAGACAAATGACTGAAGACTGGGTTTGTTGCAAGAGATATTCAACTTTTTTCTTTTAATGACAAGAAATTTATAGTGATGTGGGCGGTCAGTATGCAGCTTTTAGCCTTCCTTTTCTTCTTGTGACAGTCCCTTCAAGGCACGAAAGATTATAAACAGTGGATGGGACAGAATATTTTGAATTAAGAATTTTAAGGTTCCATAACACCTTTTATTTCTGGTGTAAGCATACCAAAAGGACAGAGAAAAAAATAGATAAATCACCCTCAAAATGAAATGATGCTTAAAATCATTTCAAATTCCCTGCAGTTGAGTTATTTGTAAGTATTTAAATTCCTATTTTATTGGCTTAAAACATAACTATAGATCTGATTCTTGTAATTGATGTATAATAGCTTCTCATTAAATATTGTGTTAAATATTTCTAATCAATCAACCAATATTACTAATTATGTATGTCTTTGCCAAAAAAAAAAAAAAAAATCTATTTTATTTGGGCCACCCAAGTAACTTATGTTTGCCTAGGATACAAACTTGAAAAGTTAAGCAATGTAAGTTGTAAATTTAAACCATGGGTTAAGTGCAGTGTACCGGAAAACTCTTCATTTAATAATTGTTTAATAGGGCTTCTAGGCATCTCCAACCCAGACGACTGTATTTCCTTGCTCAACTTCAGTGATCTCACAGTTTAACTTATTGAGTCGTCCATCTAGTATAAAGAGAGAGTCCTTGGAAGGGGTCATCAGGTATTGACCAAACAAGCCACTGTCTTGGATTTGCCTGTTCTTCCGGTTCCAAGGCCATTCCTCTGCCTTGAGTGGTTCCTTAAGACTCTTTATCATCTTAACCTTCCCAGAGGCGAGCTCCACAAAGAGCACATCAGTCTGTGTGCTTGAACTACCGTAGATGTTGTACTGATGGGCTTCCGTAAAGGATGGCTGAAAGGCCAGGTCAGATATGTGCAGGTTTGTGTGAATATCAAAAGCCTCCTGTATTTCTCCTCTGATGGTGATGTACTGGACCCTCACAAGACCTTTCACGTCACTGATGCTGACAAGATAGTGTCCATCTGGAGAGACATACGGAGTGCCTGTCACATCGCTGTTGAACCCAATGACCGAGTCAGTTACACTGTCCACCAAGAGCTGCGGGGGAACCGCCCCAGTGCTGTTGGGTTTACAGCCAATAAAATAATATCCTCCTAAGTGTGTATACGCCAGCGACTGAGGGACACACTTATAGTCCTTCAAGTTAATGATCTTGACGTATGACATGGTTTCAAGATCAATCTTTTGTAGTACAGCTTCATCTTTATGAAGAATAAATCCAAACCTGCAAAGATGAAAACCAGAGTTAGACAGGAAACTCCGGGGTGGTTACCAGAAGAAAATGCACTGTGGGCAGGTGGAAAGGGCCATCACAGCCCAGGCATTAATTGTCAGGCTATGCAGCAACTGGTGGCCCAATCGTGTTAGAATTAACTTTAAATCTTGCTGCCTTCCTCCTTCCTCTAGGTCATCCTTTCATTACAGCCAAACAGTTATAGCTCATGCTGTAGAAAGCAAAATAATTAAAAGTGATATATCTAGTTAATTGGAACAATACAATTTATTTTTACTCTAGAGGGTCAAAAAGTAAACATTATTTTGCACGTCTCTAAACCTACTGATATTGAATCAACTTTGTTAACTGCAAGAAAGCCAGCAAGAATAAAAGTCTTGAATATATATCGCTTTCACTCACTTCATTTACTTCTTATATTGTTTATGAACTTCAAATAAATCTGACAATCATCACTATTTAGATAATTATCCATATTTTTGTCATTTTAAGCTGCCTCTCTACCCTAATAGATGTAGATTTTTTTCAGGAGGGGTATAAAACTATTAGCCTTCTATTTATTACATTTTAGGATCATCTTGATTAACTATCTTTATCCTTTTAACATTTATTTTATTATAAGTTTCAAATACAAGTTAAAATTTTCATCCTTGCCAAGCAAATACTATTATAATTTGTAATGATATACCTGCACTGTTTCAGTTATTTTATATTGAACAATGATGAACTTTGGAGATTTATGGCATTTTTCTATTAAATTCAATTAAAAAAATAAATATATATATATATTTTTAAAAACATCTTTATTGAAGTATAATTGCCTTACAATGGTGTGTTAGCTTCTGCTTTATAACAAAGTGAATCAGTTATACATATACAATATGTTCCCATATCTCTTCCCTCTTGCATCTCCCTCCCTCCCACACTCCCCATCCCTCCCCTCTAGGTGGTCACAAAGCACCGAGCTGATCTCCCTGTGCTATGCGGCTGCTTCCCACTAGCTATCTATTTTACATTTGGTAGTGTATATATGTCCATGACACTCTCTCACCCTGTCACATCTCACCCCACCCCCTCCCCATATCCTCAAGTCCATTCTCTAGTAGGTCTGTGTCTTTATTCCCGTCTTGCCACTAGGTTCTTCATGGCCTTTTTTTTTTTTTTTTTCTCCTTAGATTCCGTATATATGTGTTAGCATACTGTATTTGTTTTTCTCTTTCTGACTTACTTCACTCTGTATGACAGACTCTAACTCCATCCACCTCATTACAAATACCTCCATTTCATTTCTTTTTATGGCTGAGTAATATTCCATTGTATACATGTGCCACATCTTCTTTATCCATTCATCCGATGATGGACACTTAGGTTGCTTCCATGTCCTGGCTATTGTAAATAGAGCTGCAATGAACATTTTGGTACATGACTCTTTTTGAACTATGGTTCTCTCAGGGTATATGCCCAGTAGTGGGATTGCTTGTTCATATGGTAGTTCTAGTTGTAGTTTTTTAAGGAACCTCCATACTGTTCTCCATAGTGGCTGTATCAATTTATATTCCCACCAACAGTGCAAGAGTGTTCCCTTTCCTCCACACCCTCTCCAGCATTTATTGTTTCTAGATTTTAAAAAAATAAATATATTTTAAAATATGTTTTGGTGACCTCTTTGATTACTTCAGTGCTTTTTGTCCTGAATGTTAGCTGTAAATTATCAAAATTCCCTGTGACAAGGGTAAATATATTTTGTGGGGTTTTTTGTTTGTTTGGTTTTTTACGGGATATAAATACATTTTGAAACCCTGACCTATAACATCAGTGGCTTCCTAGCAAAAATAAGAATAAGTAGGTTAAATAAGATAAAATGAGATAGAAACTACTATACACAATTATATCCAAAATGCATATTGGACAACAGAATTGTAAAGGACTTTTATTTTGTTTTCGTTAATAATATTGATTAAAACACCTCTTAATATTTCCAAAAATTCCTTAAAAATAAAGATCAGAAAAGTATTGTTATGTTACATTGACTGTACTCCTAAATGAAAAAAATTAAGATGAGTTTACTGTGAGTATTAAAACAAAGCAAAACAAAACAAACTCTAAAGATAGCCATTTTTATTATTGTCACCTGTGCAATTCATTTTCAGTATACTAATTCTTAAACAAAGTTTAATTTTTGTAAAAAAAATACCATTTCCACACATAATACAGAAATATGGTGCATTAGTGTAATAATCCGTAAAATTTTAAATATAATCACATGGCAAGCTCAAAATATAAATAAACACAGACCTTTAATATCGTAGAAAAAATAAGATGAATGTTTTCAAAGAATCAGTCTTGTATTATGGAAGGCATGAAGTACATAAGCACAAATATTTTACTAAAAGAGACATAAGACTGCAACTGCTTCTATGTTATTGTATTACATAGACTTAGGAAACTATATTATAACTTTAGATATATTAGAACATTTGTGAAGAGACTGCTGTCACTGGAGAGAGTACAAATTCTTCTATACAAAAGAAAAGCTACCATGTATATCTACTCCTTTAAAAAGATATCTTAAATATTTACTGAACAACCACTAAACCCAAAGAATTGGGAATATATTGGAGGTGCCCGTAACTCGCCCTGCTTCCAATGAATCTAGAAATTTTGAGTGAATTGAAATACTGTTAGTGATTAATGCTTAATTATAGTATTCTGCAATACTACTACTTAGTAACTATTACTTTATATATATATATATATTTGAAATGGAATAAAGTAATCATTTTGAAAGTAATATTTCTATTGTATTTCAGAATGACATGCACCATTTCTGGTTGACTTACTGGATCTTTATTTTTTCTTGTGTCCCTAATAACTGTGCTTGTGTCCTTTCAGTAAACAAAGCTCATACTATACCTATTCAGGATACAATTTCAGTCCTGATTACAATGGTATGAAGAGACCTCTATATTGTTAACAATCACTTCTAAATGCTCCCATTAAAATATGAATACCTGGGGGCTTCCCTGGTGGCGCAGTGGTTGAGAATCTGCCTGCCGATGCAGGGGACACAGGTTCGAGCCCTGGTCTGGGAGGATCCCACATGCCGCGGAGCAACTAGGCCCGTGAGCCACAACTGCTGAGCCTGTGCGTCTGGAGCCTGTGCTCCGCAACAAGAGAGGCCGCGATAGTGAGAGGCCCGCGCACCGCGATGAAGAGTGGCCCCCACTTGCCTCAACTGGAGAGAGCCCTCGCACAGAAACGAAGACCCAACACAGCCATAAATATAAATAAATAATAAAAAATAAAAAATAAGAAAAAAGAATGTCCTTTAAAAAAAAAAAATCACACACACACACACAAAAATATGAATACCTAGTGCAGGTTTTAAATACTACCTGAATGTTAAAGAATAAACAAACAAACAAACAAAAAGCCCTCAAACTGAAAACTGAGTCTCATTATTTTTGTGTTATCGGCATCAAAAATATCATAAAATCCTAATTATCACTACCCACTCTCATACTTGTCTTAATAAATAATGAACTTGGGCTATTGGAAAGGGATGTACTTCCATTCATTGACAGTCATTAAGGACATGTAAGTGTGGAGGTGTATCATTGTGTCTGGTGTCATTTATGGAATTGTTAATTATGATGGAAGATACTGTCTTTTGTTTTATATGGTATAAGTGCTCAGAGGCAAAAGCAGTAATTTGCACATTTAATAAAAGCCATAAACCAGTCAAGTCTTGGCATTTCAATTCTCCTCTTAACCTGGTCTTCTGCTCCCTTTAGACAACGGTATTTGAATGCTAAAGAGGAAGAAGGAGACAAGCTCTAACCACTCATGAACTAGTTTAACTCCGATGCTGAAGAATGCACTCGAGTTTCCTGTGATACAATCCAGCCTCTTTTGGAGGTAAATACAATTTTAAAAAATGGTTCCGTTAAAAATGCAAAAGCCCCATGTGGGGTGATAAAATTACATCCTTTTGGCATCCACACTGTATCCTTTAGGACTAGAGATCTAGCTATATAAGCAGATGCACTGAGAAAGTCTTCAATTTTTCACTACTGATTTATTGGTAGGAAGTGGTGTCTCTAATTCAAAATTTCCCCCAGTACAGATTGATATTCTGAAGTCTCCCACTGTTCATTAGTCTGTGATTAATATTTACAAGGCTCTCAACTTTCATGCCTGCTTAGTATAATAAAATCCTGCATAGTACTAGGCCTAACATAGTTTGTCTAATGTTTTTCAGAATGTGTGTAGGAAGTTGCAGACTATGAGAAATGAGGGAGTTAAAACTTATTCTTGAAATGACTTCGTGTACTTGGGAAATAAAGTAACTAGGAATTGTAACCTCTCCGCACGGCATTGTGTGGATTTGTTGCCAGATTTGGTGAGGCGAGTGAGAGCCTTCTTTTCTTTACCAAATTATTTTATTTTTCTGAGTGTTTAATCAATCTAGTTCATTATAAATTTTATAAAAAGATTCAACTTTAATTACTGCTTTTATGCTTTAAAGTGAGGTCATGAGGTGATTCATATTCAGAGAACTTGTTGTTTGGATGAAGTAGGTGTTTTCAATCTGAGCTGATTTAGTTTTATGACCCAGTTTTTCAATATAAAAATATGTGACCTCATATAAAGTCCTTTACTCATACAAAGTGCTTGACTTCCATGAGTTTCAGTTTCCTCATCAGCAGGAAGAGGATAAAAGTACCTTGTTTTGAGAAGGAGAATAAATGAGTGTTTATTACCAGTAAAATAGTATATTCTCAACAAACAGAGCTTGTCCATGCTTTATACGTTAAGTAGCGTCATTTTCCCATTATGTATCAAATATAATATTTCCTACGGGACCACAGACTACTATAATCCATGGATGGAAAAACAAAAACAAATGATTAATGTTTTTGTATAGCCAGTATTCCCACAATGTTAAAAATAAGCATACGGTATTACCCAAATGTGATGAGATTTATCCATTTGTGAATTCAACAGCGGTCACTTTGATAATAGAAATTCACCTTTTTATTTATTTATTTATTTAATTGAAGGCAAGCTTTTTTTTTTTTTTAAATTTATTTTATTTATTTATTTATGGCTGTGTTGGGTCTTCGTTTCTGTGCGAGGGCTTTCTCTAGTTGCGGCAAGCGGGGCCCACTCTTCATCGCGGTGCGCGGGCCTCTCACTATCGCGGCCTCTCTTGTTGCAGAGCACAGGCTCCAGACGCGCAGGCTCAGCAATTGTGGCTCACGGGCCCAGCTGCTCCGCGGCATGTGGGATCTTCCCAGACCAGGGCTCAAACCCGTGTCCCCTGCATTGGCAGGCAGACTCTCAACCACTGCGCCACCAGGGAAGCCCCACCTTTTTATTCTTGCTGTCACTTGTATCAACAGGATCTACGTTCAGTGCGCACCTTGCCCAGTCACCAAATTGCTCATGTTGTTAGGAACATGGGCAGCCGAGCTCACTCCATCATCTCTCAGAGATGCTGTTTCAGTTCCTAGGGAGGGTGTGGAGCAGGTTTCCATGGAGTACTGGGTGACTTTGAACTCCGCACAAACGATGGGATTTGGAATCGATACCTGTCTTACTCAAGGACTTTCAGTAAAAGTAACAGAAAATTTTGTGGCTGACTTTAGGACCTGGATCTCTAAGGACATGGAGAGTTGCAGTCAGAGTGTATGTCATGGCAATTCAGGAGCTTGCAAGGGAAGTGACTTGGCAGAGAGGGGGAGAAGAACAGATACTTAGAGAGAAACATGACTGAAACATCATGAAGCCTAATAAAGATTAACTGTGCCGTGACCTCCGCATCCCACACGACCAGGCTACAGCTCTTGCATTTGAGTAATGAATGACTTCCCCAAATCTTTCACTAGACAGCCCCCAAATAGAATCTCACAAAGCAGTTTTTAAGTCACTCACCCCACAGCATCTGCGATGATATTCTGCTCCTGTCCTGCTTTCAAATCCATGACCTGAGATGCTACTGAAGGAATCTCATAATTGTAATCAATGACCTGTATTAAGTTGCCATGGTCAGTGCCAAGAGTCGTGATACCCCAAAGCTTAGAGTGAAAGATGCTCCAAAGATTTACAGAAAAACAATTATTTTATCTCCTGAATCATAATATAGGACTGCCTCTCCCCAGAGTCCTCACAGATCCCCACCTGGACAGTTCTCATTAAAGCTGACTTCTAATACTTAACAACTAAGGACCAGTCCCCATTCTACAAGCTAGGAAGTGTTTCTTTTTTTTTTTTTTTTTTAATTTTTATTGGAGTATAGTTGATTTACAGTGTTGTGTTAGTTTCAGGTGCACAGCAAAGTGAATCAGTTATACATATACATATATCCGCTCTTTTTTTTTTTGATTCTTTTCCCATATAGGCCATTACAGAGTATTGAGTAGAGTCCCCTGTGCTATACAGTGGGTCCTTACTAGTTTTTTAGTTTTTATATAGTAGTGTGTATATATTAATCCCAATCTCCCAGTTTATCCCTCCTCCCCTTTGCTCCCTGACCATAAGTTTACTTTTTACATCTGTGCCTCTATTTCTGTTTTGTAAATAAGTTCATTTGTACCCTTTTTTTAGATTCCACATATATCATATGATATTTGTCTTTCTGTGTCTGACTTACTTCACTCAGTATGACAATCTCTAGGTCCATGCATATTTCTGCAAATGGCATTATTTTGTTCTTTTTTATGGCAGAGTACTATTCCATTGTATATATGTACCACATCTTCTTTATCCATTCATCTGTTGATGGACATTTAGGTTGCTTCCATGTCCTGGCTACTGTAAATAGTGCTGCAATGAACATTGGGGTGCGTGTGTCTTTTTGAATTATGGTTTTCTCCCTGGGAAATGTTTCTGATGATCCCTCTCCATTCCTGTATGATCTCTTTCCTCAAACCCTGTCATCTGCACCTCCCCAGATTTTAAAACTAGTCTTTCCATGTATATCAATGGATGCAAATGGGAAGCAGTAAGTGGAGGTTGGGTGTATTTGATTATTGGTTTTCCCAGACACTATGCCTTATTAGTAAAAAAAAAAAAAAAAATTGCTGCAATCCACATCTAAATAAAAGAATTTCCCCAAACTTTTCTGATATCTCAATTGTAGAAAGCATATTCTTTGAAATAAAATCTCAGAACAAGAAAATTTGAACAGCCATAGGAATTTGTTGTATTGAGATTTTACTTGTGAAAATCTAAATCCAAAACATAGGATCAAGTAAATAATTAGTACTTCATAAAAATTGACGAGCAGGATTATTAATACTTTGTTTTCTGGATGATAAGTATCCTGTTTTTCCAACTGGAAGGTAAGAAATGCTTAACAGATAAGAAACTAAAATTACAATCTCCTCTCCTTGCAATTAATATATAAACCTCCACACACAATGTGCTGTTGAAATATCCTCCATTGTGTTACAGCTAACACAGAGTTTTCATGGGCACAAACCATAAAGCTGACATGAGCCATCATTCACTAGTTTATGAATTCCTTTATATTTAGCTGTTTTCTATTATCCCAGACCGACCTTTGTAAGAAAAGATTGAATGCTGTTCCTACTCAAGTACCAGAGGATTTAGTTTTTATCTGAATTTCACATAAACAACTCAGTAAAATACACCTGCTCCTAAAGAGTGGTCACATTCACATTCGAAAGAGGTGAATCACAGAAGAAGTAAAATTGACACATTTAGTAAAGATTTATGAGAGCAAGGACGGTTTCTGAATTGGCCTAATGCTTAGATGTGTTTGAGAAATGATAATACTTTGATGTTTTCTGTTTTCAACACACAGGTTGAAAAGCTGAAATGAACACCAGGATGCCCTCCTTCCTGACTTTTATAAGTATATTGTGTGGATTCTGTATTAAAGATTTTAGCTACATTACTTCTTCCCTACTTTCATTTTTCATTTTTTTTTCTTAAAAAATGAAGCAGAATGTATTACTGATCACTAAATCCCCTATTGTCTTCCTTCTCTGGTATCTTATTTTTCTGTTGTGTAGGGAGTTTGATTCTTCTAGGAAAAAGTGAGACATAAATACATAACTTAATTTTAGTATATTCAGGATGTCTAATCGCTTGACAGAATTAATATAGTGTCTAAAATTCTATCACTTCTAGTGAGTAACCAGGGCATACAGAAAAAAAAACAGATTTATTAAGAATTCTGTGCACACCACATGGACTACAGACCGTATTTCAAATACCAAAGCCCTCCACTTTTTTCTGAAGAGCTTAACAGCTTAGGGAAAAACATGACAACTGTGCATTAAGATGGCATTTTAAAAGATTGGTTGCTCTCCCTAACTTTTTTTGGAAAACAACATGAAAATCTGAAAATAGCAGCTTCCCTGACCTTACCTGTTCTTCTGAAGAGGATGTGCTTCATGTAAGAGTTGGTAAATGTATCAGAGGTGACATAACAGAAGTGGAGTTAGTAATTAGAAGAGTGAGAAATAATTTGTGAGCACAGAGGTGGGAAGAGAAAAGGAAGATAAAACAAAGACATGAACAAATTAGAATCTTATTAATCAATCAAAAAATATTACCCAAGTGTCCATTGTGTACCTGTAAGACAGAAAAGGAAGTGAAAAACAGGTTCCCTGAGGAATCAGGTTAGGTATGATTTGGGTTCTAGAGGCTATGTGATCACATTCAGTAATAATTCACAACCTAATGTGTGCAGTACACTTCATAAAACCTTAGGAAGGAAATGGAGAGGAAATAAATGGTTTCTATCCTTAAGGTAATTATGTCAAGTAGTGGGGTGCTTATAATTATGTGCCTTGACTTGCAAAGAGTATTTGGGGAAACTCTTCAAAGAAAAGATGGGTTACAACTACTAATTTGCTACAGCTACTAACTTTTGTTATGCTAGGCTTTCAGTGGAAGAGAGAGCTCATTTCAGTCTGGATCCCAGAAGGAAAAGTGCAAATTCTAATTAGAATAAATCAAAGAGACAGTTTACAAAGCAATGTAAATTGACTACAAGTGATAGTGCAGTAATGTGTGGAGAGCAACAGTAAGCCTGTTGTCACTGCTGTGTCCTCGAAGGAAGGAGTTAGGTGGAGAGGTATGTCTTGCGAGGATCTGGGACTTTCCATTTTAAGAAGCATCTGGTTTCCTAGAAATCAGCAGACAAGGTGCTGGGGGGTGGGAGTGGGGATAATACACTCTGGTCCCACCTTCTGCATGCAATCTCCAGCCAGGCTTCTCATTGGCCAGACCCCTGGGACAGAGCAAGGTGGAGAAGGGTAAAGGTTTTGCAAAAGAGCAGCACAGGTTTCCTTGGCTGAGGAGTCTGAGAGTCTCAAGTCTAGTGCATGTATGGAGCTGCCTGGAGCGAGGATTGTAACATACACAGTTAGTTTTTCTAATTGAGATCATTTGACAATTGATAAGGAAAAAATGTGTAACTTTGCAAGTTGGGCGAAGGAAAAATTCTTGATTTTTTTTTCCTGAAATGATTTCTTCTTTGCATAATATTTTCTTCTGGTAAAGTTGTAGAAAATGTCTCCAACATCCAGTTACTAGTAAAATATTTTTAATAACTCCTATGTACTGAATGTGTGTGCCCCATATCCTTCACCTCCCTCCAAATTCACATATTGAAGCCCTAATTCCCCATGTGATGGTATTTGGAGGAGACTTTGGGAAGAATTAGGTCATGAGGGAGGAGCCTCATGAATGAGATTAGCAGCCTTGTAAGAAGAGACCTGAGGCAGACAATCTCTCTCACTGTCTCTGCCATGTGAGCACACAACAAGAAGATGGCAGTCTGCAAACCAGGAAGAGGGTCCTCACCAGAACCTCGCTATGCTGACACCCTGGTCTCTGACTTCCCAGCCTCTAGAACTGTGACAAATACATTTCTGTTGTTTAAGCCACCCAGGCTCTGGTATTTTGTTAAAACAGCATGAACTGACTAAGACACACCTTGGTACCACAAGCAGGGATGCTGCTGTAAAAGTGTGGAAGCAGCTTTGATGCTGAGTGATGGGTAGAGGCTGGGACAATTTTGATGTACATGTGAGAAATAGCCAATATTGCCATGGAGGGAATGCTAAAGGCAAGCCTCATGAAGCCCCAGAAATAAAAAAGGAGAGAAAGGCTCTGTCTTCTTAAAGAACACACCAGAAATCATGAGCATAATGTGGAAATATGAATGGTAGAAGCCATTCTGATGAAGTCTCAAATGGTACTGAGGAAATATTATTGGAAACCAGAGGAAAGGTGACTTCTGTTATATGCAAAGAACTTGGTTAAGTTGTGTTAGTGTTCTAGTGTCTTATGGAAGATAGAACTTGGGAATGATGAAATTTTAGATGTTCAGCTGAGGAGATTTGTAAGCAAAGTGCTAAAGAAGTGGCTTGGTTCCTCCTCACTGTTTATAGTAAAAATATGAGAAGAGAGATGAATTGAAGGAGGAATCATTAAGCAAAAAGGAGCCAGAACATAAAGATGTGGAGAGTTTTCTGTGTCCATAATACCAAAAATGAGAATGCATGTTCAGAAGAGAACACTAAGTGTGTGGAAGACTGACTATTTGATAAGGAGATTAGTGTGGGTGGAACCACAGAACGAATCAGTCACCAGGAAGAGCACGGCCAGTTTGAACTAAAGGAGATGGAGATGGGATGGAGTGAAGGGAGGTTGTCTGACTTCTCGAATTTTACAGGATGAGACCATACAGCTATTCAGCTGTGGACATGCATTATTCTTCAAGGCAAAGGGTGAATGGCTCCAGAGGTGATTCAAGGATTATCAGGACCACATCCTCGGACTGAAAAGATGTGAGACATCACCCAGAGCTTCAGGGGCAGGACCACCCAGAGCTCTGCAGAGCTGCAGGGGGCAGAACTGCCACTCCAGTGGGTCTGGAAGCCACAGCATCTAGCCAGAGAGTATACTCTTGAGACTTCAGAATCTGATGGAGTTTGCCATGCTGCATTTTAGAGTTGCTTGGGACTCATCATCACCACTCCCTTCTCTCTTTGTTCTCCCTTTTGGAATGAACTGTCTATTCTGTGCCTGTCCAACCACTGTATTTTGGAAGCACATAACTTGTTTGATTTCACAGGTTCACAACAAGACGGGAATTTTGTATCAGTATGAACCATACCTTGAGTCTCCACCAAATCTAATTTAGGTGATATTTAGATGAGACTCTGGACTTTACACTTTAAATGCTAGAATGAGTTCCGACTTTGGGAGCTATTGGTATGAATGAGTGCAGTTTGCACTTGAGGAGGACATTAATTTTGAGGAGGTAGGAGTGGAATGCTATGACTGAATAGTGCCCCCCCCCCCAAATTCATATGTCAAAGCCCTAATCCCCAATGTGATGCTATTTGGAAGTCAAGCCTTTAGAAGGAAATTAGGTCATGGATAGAGCCCTTGTGAATGGGATTAGTGCCCTTATAAGAAGAGACACTTCTTAGAAAGGTGATCTCTCTCCCTGCCATGGGAGGACACAGCAAGAAGATGACAGTCTGCAAACCAGGAAGAGGGTCCTCACTAGAACCTGACCATGCTGATACCCTGTCCTCTGACTTCCCAGCCTCTAGAAGAGTGAGAAATAAATTTTTGTCATTTAAGCCACTCAGTCCATAGTGTTTTGTTAAATTAATGGAACTGAGATAGAAATATGTAGTAAAAGTTACAAACATGATTAATACTAGTAGTTGTATTATTATTTTCCCATTATGTTTTACATTTTCTTCAGACAAGACTAAAGCTGCATGAATAATTATTGCTTAACAGGTTAAGGGATCATAACATATGTTCTGAAATTTATTTGGACTTAGTATTAAAAAAGATTATCCTGTGTGTGTGTTCTTGGGTATGTAAGAGTAAGGGAAAGAGGGAAAGGGGAGAGTTTTGTTTTGTTTTTGCATTTTTATTTATATAAATGATGATATGGCATATATCTCATGTTGTGTCTTAGTTTTCCTCTTTCAACACTACATTTGAAAGATATGTCCCCATAGCTGTCTGTAGTATATTTACTGCTTTAGAGTCATTCCCAGGAAGCTGAAGTATGAGCCACCATATTTTACTTACTCCATATACTCAATGAGGTGGCTTCATGTGGCTTCACTCAACTGCTGGGTTGGTTGGGGGCTGAGCTCAGCAAGGAAACCTGGGATGGGTTGGCCTCCCTCTTTCAGTGTGGTTTTCTATCCTCAAGGATGCTACACAAGACTTCCTCGCAAGGTGACTGTGGCGTTCTAAGAAGGGAAGCTCTAAATAGTCAACTCTCTGCTTGCCTCATGTTTGCTTAGGTCCCACTGACATTAAGAAATTATATAGCCAAGCCTAGGGTCAATTTTGAGGGGATTACCCAAAACCATTGATGCTGGGAGACTATTCACTGGAGACCATTATTATAACAATATACTATATATGGTAATGGTTCAAAATGCTGTTGTTTTTCTTGACATAGCTATCTATTAGTACACAATTTATTAAATAGTCCATCACTTCCCACTGATTTGGAATGCCGCTTGTTGGCCGACATGCATTTAGTCTATGCCTAAATGTTCTATTTACTTCATCAGCATTTCTCTTCACATATAAGTTTTGCACTATTTTATTTATTGAGCTTATAAATATGTATAAATACCCAGGAAAATGAGTCTTTCACAATTTTTACTCACAATTTATTGGCTACTTTTTTTATGTGTGGTGTTCCATAAACTTTGCAGTCAGTTTATCAAGTTAAAACATGATTAGTATTTTTATCTTACATTTTAGAATCAACTTATCTAATTTAAAAATGTTAATATTTTCAGGGGATTTATTAAATTTATACATTAACTCATTGAATTTTAACATTTTAAAAGGAATACTGTATGCATTTCTATTTATTTGATTCATTTTTAATTGCTATATCATGAAAAAGTCATCTCTTCTTGAACGTATACATTGATATTTTACCTTTTCAGTTGTTAATGTTAATCAATTCTTTTTTCCATTTCATCTCCTGATTGATTTTTGTTACTATATATAGAATTACTAATTTCTGAATATTACTCTTAGGTCCCTTAACATTCTAAATTATTTTATTTTTATAGTAGTTTCACATCTCACTTTTTAGTGTTACCTACATTTAATAATATCATTTGTAAAGATGGATAACATTTTTTACCTTCCCTTTACAATTTCTAATCCACTTAAGTCTTCACCTTTATCATTATAGTGACTAGTACACTCCTCTTATCTTTAAAATATAAATTTCATAATTGGTTTTGACCTAGTGGTGTTTCAACAGTACAGAAAACTATTGGTGGAATGGAATAAAGATTTCAGAAGCAGACTCATGTCATATGGGAAATTAAAAACATAATAAAGATACAGGATATATAGGGTTGAGTTAATCAGCTATTTAAAAAGAAAATATATGTATATCTCATTTCTGACACAAAATACTATCTAGATGGATGAATGTGTTTAAATTACAGATAAAATTATAATAATATTAAAAGATCAATATTAAAAGTTCAGTATAATAGCAGTATTATAATATTATTAAAAGCATAAAATATTTAAATATTGGAGATGAGGCCTTTTTAAGCAAGACCCCACATTTGATAAGTCAAAAGGTGAAGCTTGATAAAGGTGACTGTATTTTAAAAATGAAAATGGTTAATGCAATCTATGAAATGAATAAAAATATAAGAGAAAAAGAATATCTTTATATAATGTATTACTAAAATTAGAAAAAGCAAAAAACTAAAAAGAAAAAATTAGTAAACAAACAAAAGGCTATTCCTCACATGAAGGAGAGCATTAATGGTCTACAACCACCGAATGATTCAAAATTTCATAAATATTTAGTTGAATATAAATTAAAACCAAGAAGTGAGATATTTATTTTATCAATCTATTGGTGACAATAATAAAGGTGTTTAGCTCCACCATTGGTAAAGATGTGATTAAATATGTTCCCTTGCACGATGTTGGTAGAAGCATAATTGTCTTAGGCTTTTTGGAGAACAATTTGGCATTATCTACCCAAACTAAAATATGACTCTGCTTTAATGAAGCAATAATATCTCAGTATCTCCCCTTAATAAATGCTCACAAATGACTGCATAGTAGCAAGTATAAGGATATTCATTGCAGCACTGGTTGTAGTAAGGATATTTAGAAATAATCTTAACTTCAGACAATAGAGGAATGCTTAAATAAACTATGAACCATCCACCAAATAAAATATCATGCTGCAGTTATAAAAATGATAGTGCATTAGTAATGACACAGGCGAAACTCTTTATTTTTAAACTGTTTATTTTTAAACAAGCATATACCAGATTAAAAAGAATATTGTATTTTAATATACTTATATGTAATTGCTTCAGTAAATGAACTGAAAGATTACTCAACAATCTGTCTATTCTTCTAGAGAGAAAGTGCTATGGGTGCTTTTACTTATTACTATATATACTTCCGCATGGTTTGAATATAGCATGTATGCATCAAAACACTTAAAGGAAATATGAAACTCATTATTTTCAACTAAATAAAATTAGAGCAGTGAGATGCCATTTTCATTTTACAAATTAGGAATACATAACCTTAAAAATGTTCAATGAAATTGGCACTTTCTTATATTGCTAGTATCAGTGTAAATTGCAGGTAGAAAATAATTAGTAATTAGCACTAAAGATCTTTCACATACTTATGCCCTTTTTAGTAGTAATTCAATTCCTAGTTGACTAACCTGAGGAAAAAACAATAGATATAGATAAAACTTTATTCACAAATACATTTATAAAATGTTTATACATAGTACTGAAAATTTGTAAAGTATTTGTAAGTATTTATGTAAATGATGATATAACCACTTTAGGCAATAGAATACACATGTTGAAAATATACTATAAAGCACTAATTTAGGATTAATGTTTATTCAATAAAGTTATATGAAAGGAGCACAATATTGTATGAATGGCTTAATTAAACAATTAAAAATAAAATAAGCAAAGCCCCTACTTGCACTGAAGATAGATATGCCCAGAGGTTAACTTTGGTCAAGCTTGGAGATTGGATTTAATTAATTTTTTGTTTTGTTTTGTTTTGAAGTTTGCAATCTTTCTCCAATGAGCATAATCTACTTTTGTAATAAGGGTTAATGAGTATATATAGTATTAATAGTAAGCATATACATAAGTATTATATATGTATATATATAATATATGTATATATGTATACTATTAATACATATAATAATACATATAATCATATGTATTAATAGTAAAACAATATAAAGGAACTCTAGATTAAAGGCTCAGGTAGCTCTCATGATGATTACTGACCATCATTTTAATCTTGAAAATGCACTTACTAAGTGAGTAGATAAATGTACAGACTATGCTTGGTGTTTCAATAAAAAGATTCATGCATGTAAAGAGTCATCTTCTGAGAACTAAAGACGTATTGAAAAAAATTCTTAAAATATCAAATAAAATAAAAAACATGTATAAATACAACGCATACTTGTACTGAATCAACAGAAGAGATGATGGAACAATAAATTCATTGTACAAGTAGGAAGAATATAGTAACTGAATATTAGACAGAGGACCAACCGGAAATCTTGTGATTTGTAATATAAACAAAGTATTTGAGTAGTACAATGAAACTAAACCTTTTCCAGAAGAAAATGATTACAGCTGTGGTTTCAGTAGACAGAGGGTACAGCAGAAAATAATTCCATGTAAAAACTGGAAAAAGGAAAGCTTTCTCCTCTTGACATCATTTTACAATGTTAATCAGAGATTTTCAAAAATATTTCTTTAAACTATTCTCTCTCTGAAAATCTGCTTTTAAATCCAACCTGGCATAACTAATTATTTTTTTACAACCTCTATATTCAAAATAGCATCTTTGATGATTGTCTTAACTCTCATTTCAGTAACATTGGAAGGTTTTCCATTTTTAAGTCTGTTATAGGTAATTTGGTGACTGAACATCACAATTTAAAATTTAATAAGATTTTATTGAAAATCTCTGAAAAGGCATATTTATTACAGATAATGAACTAAACACACATATTATGGAATTGAGGACAAACAAGTCAGAAGTAGTTGACTATGTGTAACTAGTTTTTCATTTCCACTTGAAAATGTAATGTTATCCACTTCAGTAGCCTTTTGTTGGTAACTTATTTTATTGGCACGATGATGCCATAGAGAAACATCTTGTGAAATTTTACAAGGAAGAGGGTAGAAATAGAAAAACCAAGTGTGCCTCATACTTATGTTGTAAGTCTGTCCAAATCTTATTGGTTTTATTTCTGTTTGCACAATGGTGATTATATTGGTTAATTCCCAGAATACTTTGAGAATAAATTAGTTCTAAAAATCTCTGTATTTTAAATCATGGAATTCCTATGAAGGTCAAAGGAAACATATACATAACTAAAATGTTTATAATAACAAACTAAAAAATAGTTGTATGCCCCTCCAATGGAATTTAGGTGGCTGCTATCTTTTTGAATATTTAATTAATATTCATTAATTTAGAGTTCAATAATGACATTTTTCTTATTTTCTACATTGATTTAAAAAATTTTATAATTATTTGATTTGCTCTTAGTTTTCAATCAGTTATAAAATTTTTCATATTTCTCTATAAACATCAGACATTTAACAGTAGATATAAAGCACAAAGGCACTGCTTTGGAAGAATCTTGGTATAGCTAACATTTCTGATGAGAGTCTTATAGAAAGGGAAATACATGCACATGCACGCATGCAATTCAAAAACAACATAATTTATTTCAACAAAACCAAAAACATTTAACAAATTATTGGCAAAATGATTAATATATTTTAGAAGTATCTTAAATAAAAATTATTTTAAACAATAATATGAATTATCACTAATAATCTGAATTACTAGTGATGTAAATTATTTGACTCTTAGACTGACTCTTCCATTGAAGGCTCTACATAGCTGAGATTTACTGTGCGACACTTAAAATACTAGGAACTGAACAATGCATTTTGGAAACAATATCACATCATGTTTTTTTGTTTTCTGAATTTGTTCCTAGTACCCATGGGTTATATAACTTCTTTTGCTTTGAGTGATAGATTTAGTAAGTTTTTTTTATTTTTTTCTGAGAGGAAAGGACTTAGACCTCTGGTTACATTCTCATCGTAGTTTTCTTCCTTATGTTGACTTTATGTACATAGCACACTCCCTGTGAGCCTGATCTGATATCTCTCTCATATCAGCCACCACCTCCTTTAGTGAATTGTGATGATGTCGATTCAAATCTCACTTATGCCATCTACTGTGCACAAAATCAGAAATCAAAACCATAATCTGTGCTCCCCAGGATTATTAATAATCCATGAATAAAAATAACAATTAAAATATTGAATCAATGTGACAATAGCTTTAAACATTTCAACATCATAAAATGGACTGTTGCTCTAAATACTTCACGTAGAATTAACTGGTTTTCAAAATTCTTGAGTACTAGGTTTTCTTACTGTTTTCACAAGACTAACATGGAGTTTATTGTTGCTTGAAAAACAAGAAGTTTGAAAACTTAACAAATTGAGCAAGTTTTTAAAAATTAAAAAAATGACTAATTATTGCAGAAGTTATGATCTAGTTTATCAATACTGCAATGTATCAGAAGTGGGCTATTTTCTTGTACTGCCTTCCTGGTGTATTCCCTGAAAATTTTGTTTTTATGCTACTAATGATCTATGTTTGAGAAGAGAATCCCTTTGATGTTCTTATCTCATCATGAGAAAAAATAATTCAGAACTTATATACTTTAGCAATAGAGATATGTATAATTTATATTTGAGCCAAAATATTTTTCATGGTCTATTTTTCATTTTTCATGGTTTTCTCTTCTCTCTCTCTCTTTCTATCTTTCTTTCTTCTCTAGACATTTAGAAAACGATTGTCAAACCATAAAATGACTATAAGCTAAAGACACAGATATTTCAAAGATGGTATATAACAAAGAATACAAATTTCAGAAAATGTTTTGCAAAAGTCACTAAAAACAAAAACAAAAACCTGTTACCTACAGAAAGCAACAACAACAAACCACGAGGAGGGGAAGGAATCAGATTTCCAGTGTTTCCACATTATAATAATGAACAGGATGAGTTTAAACAAAACGTAATAAGACATATAAAGAAACATGAAATTATGGCCCATTCACAGGAGAAAAGAAAATTAACAGAAATGTAAGAGGCCTTGCTAGATAATGACTTTAATTCAGCTACCTTATTTTATGCAGATTTAAGAAAAGCACAGGCAAACCACTAAAGGAAACCAGAGAATGACATGAACAAATATAGAATGTCAGTAAAGAGATAGAAATTATTAAAAAGAAACAAAACAAAAATTCTAGAGTTAAAATTACAATAATTGAAATTTAATATTCACTAGAGGGGTTCAATAGAAGATATGAGCCAGTCAAAGAAAGAATAAGCAAATTTGAAGAAAATTAAATGAAAGAAAGAAAAAAGAATTAAGAAAACTAATCAGAGCCAAAACACTATCAAGTGTGTCAACAAACCTGTTACAGGTGTCCCAGAATGAAAGGAAAAAGAGAAAGGGGGCTGGAAATGTATTTAAAGGAATAATGACAAAACAAAAACAAAAACTTCTCAGATTTAATGAAAATCATGGACTCTACATATCGAAGAACCACAACAAACTCCAAGGACAAATACAGAGGTCCACATCAAGATATATTATAATCAAAATGTCAAAAACCAAAACACAGAAAATCACAAGAGCATCATTAAGAGAAACAGCCCATCAAACAAAAGTGATCCTCTATAACATTATCAACAGACTTCTCATCAGAAATCATGAAGGCCAAAAGGCAATGGGATGACATATACAAAGTGCTGAAAGAAAATATCTGACAACCAAGATTCTATATCCCACAAAACTACCTTTCAAAAATTATGGCAAAATTAAGGAATTCTAAGATTTTAAATGTTGAGTGACTTCATGCTACTAGAGCTGCCAAATAAGAAATTCTAAAATGTATCCTTCAGGCTGAAATGAAAGGAAACTGGACAGAATTTGGACAAAATCCCAGAAAAATGCAAACTCTCAAAACTTACATAGTTTGTATGAAGCAATATGAAGACATACAAAGCACATGTAAAAGAATATACATAGGTAAATATAAAAGTCAGTATTATTGTATATTGGGTTTGTAACTCCTCTTTTTATTTCTAACATGTTTTAGAGAGTTAAAAGACAACTGTATAAACAATAATTATAAATATATGTTTATGGGAACACAATGTATATAGACATAACTCTTGAAAACAACAGTGTAAAGAAGGAGGGACAGAGTAGTATAGATTAAGAGTTTTGTATACTAATGAAGTTAAGGAAGTGTTAACTGGAACTGACTTGTCTTCAGATGTTAATTGTAATCCCCAGGACAACCACTAATAAAATAACTAAAAAGGATATGAAAAAGGAAATGAGTAGTATATCAAAATTCTTTACTACAAAAAACCAACACAAACAAAAATATTAATGGAAGAAATGAGGAACAAAAATGTTACAAAACATACAGAAAACAAGTAGAAAAATGGAAGTCTTTTATTAGTAATATATTTACATGTAAATTAATTAAACATTGCAATTAAAAGACATATGTGGGAAAATGAATTAAAAAAAAAAATAAGCAAATAAACATAATCTACTCTATGCTAACTGCAAGAGACTCAACTTAGATCCAAAGACAAAAATAGGTTGAAACTGATGGGATGGAAAATGATTTTCCATGAAAGGAGCAACCAAAAAAGAGCTGGGATAGCTATATTAATATCAGACAAAATAAACTTTAAAACTGTTACAAGAGACAGGGAAGGACATTATATATTGATAAAAGTGTCCCAAAACATGTGAATCAAATATTGACAGAAATCGGGAGAAATAGACAGTTCTAAAATAACAGTTGGAGACTTAAATACTAAACTTTTAATAACAGATTAAACAACCAGACAGGTTTTCAATAAGAAAATAGAGGACTATAGTGAACAACACTATAAACCAGCTCCACCCACAAAACAGCAGAATTCACATTCTTGTTAAGGACATGTGAAACTTTCTCTATGATAGTCCATATGTTTCAACCTCAAAACAAGCCCTAATACATTTTTAAAAACTGAAATCACACAACGTATCTTTTCCAACAACAGTGGAATAAAACTAGAAATCAATAACAGAAAGAAAATTGGAAGATCACAATATTTGGAAATCAAGCAACACATTCTAAAGAACTAACGAGTCAAAGAAGAAATTAAAAGCAATGTTAGGAAATATTTTCAGACAGGTGAAAATAAAGACAAAGCATATCAAAACATATTGCATTGAAAATAGCATTTGAAGGTCATTTATAACTATAAAAATCTACATTAAAAAGAAGAAAGATCTCAAAATAATAATCAAACTTTGCACCTTAAAGAACTAAAAAATAAGAACAAACTAAGCCTAAAACCAACAGAAGTAAATAATATTAGAGTGGAAATAAATGAAATATAGAAAAACAGAAAAATAATAGAGAAAATCAATAAAAAGAAAAGTTGGTTCTTTAAAAGTGCAACAAAAGTAACCAACTTTTAAGTAAACTGAGTTGGAAAAAGAAGAGAAGAATCAAATTCTGTGTCTGTAATGAAAGTGAGGATGCTATTACTCAGCTTATGGATCTAAAAAGGATTAAAGAGAATGCCATGAACAATTGTATGCCAACAAATTACATAATGTAGATTAAGTAGATAAATTCCTGGAAAAACACAAACCCAAAATTAATTCAAGAAAAAATTAAAAAGCTAAACAGTAATAAAACAAGTACAAGGAATGAATCAGTAATTAAAAACTTCTCAGAAAGAAAAATCCAGGCCCAAAAAGCTTCACTGGGAAATTCTATTAAAAATTTAAAGAAAAATATCAACAAAGTTTCTAAAGATCTTCCACAAAAATAGTAGAGGAAGTAACACTTCCTAATGCATAGTAAAAGGCCATCATTCTCCAGACACCAACACCAATATGAAAAGAAAACTAGATATCAATATCACTTTTGAATAAATATAGAAAAATCCTTAGCAAAATACTAGCAAACCAAATCCAGAAGCATACGAAAAAGATTATACACCATGAGGAAGTGGGACTGGTGACAAGAATGAAAGGGTAGTTGAGCATAAGAAAAGCAATATAATTGTTTATATTAATAGAATAAAGGAGGTCATGGTTATCAAAATTGAGGCAGAAAATCATTTCACAAAATCCAGCACCCTTCCATGATCAAAACACTCAGCCAACTAAGAAGAGGAAGGAATCTCCTTAATATGAAAATATAAAGGACATTTGTGAAAAACCTGCTGCTACTCATACCCGTCACTGAAAACCTTCCCTCTAAGATCAGGGACAAGATAAAGATGACTACATTTGCACTTTTATTTAACATTAAACTGGAATTTCTGGCCAGAGCAATTAAGGATTTAAAAAAAAGTCATTCAAGTTGGAAAGGAAGAATTAAAACTACCTTAATTCAAAGATGACCTGATATTATAATAAGAAATCCTAAAGAATACACACACATACACACATACACTTTCTATTAGAGCTAATAAACAAATTCAGGAACATTGCAGGATACAAGAACAACATTCAAAACTCTATTGTGTTTCTATATGCTAGCAACAACCAATCTACAAATGAAATTACAATAGCATAAAAATAATAAAATGCTTAATAATAAATTAACCAAGGAACTGCAACACTTTCACTCTAAAAACTACAAAGCATTGCTAAAAGAAATTAAATGAAGGGACATTCCTTGTTTACGGACTGAAATACATACTGTTATAAAATGACAATATTCCTCAAAGTGATCCATAGATTTGATGCAATCCTTATCAAAATCTCAGTGGCCTTTTTTGTTTGTTTGTTTGCAAGAATAAAAAAGCTAAACCCAGTATTCTCATTAGGCAATCAATTTTGTAAGGGAAGAAAAAAGATGCAGGACTCTCATTTCCAGATTTTAAAACTTACCTTAAAGTCTCCTTTATTCACAACTATGTGTTCCTAGCATAAGGATAAAGTTATAGACCTATGGAACAGTATTGACAGTCAAGAAATAAACCAATATATCTATGACTAATTAATTTGTGTCAAGGGTACTAAGACTATTCAAGTAGACAGGATAGTCTCTTCAACAAATGGTGCTGTGACAAGTAGAGATCCATATGCAAAAGAATGGAGTTGGTTCCCTTCTTCATCCTATATATAAAAGTTAACTCAAAATAGAGCAAAGACCTATTACTATAAAAAAACTTCATGATCTTGCATTAGTAATGGATTATTAGATATGACACTAAAAGTACAAGTAACACAATAAAAAATAAGTAATTTGAACTTTAGCAATTTAAAAATTTTTGTGTATCAAAGACCACTATCAAGAAAGTGAAAAGACATCCTGCAGAATGAGAGAAAATTTTTGCCAATCAGATATCTAATATTGTCTAGTACCCACAATAAAGAAGGAATACTTACAATGCAAGAACAAAAAGATAAAACAATAAGAAATGGACAAAG
The DNA here is from genome assembly GCF_949987535.1 of Balaenoptera acutorostrata. NCBI lineage: Eukaryota > Metazoa > Chordata > Mammalia > Artiodactyla > Balaenopteridae > Balaenoptera > Balaenoptera acutorostrata. The sequence goes on from NC_080068.1 coordinate 5,410,886, forward strand.
GACTTGAATAGAAATTTCTCCAGTGAAGATACACAAATGAACAACAAGCACTGAAAAGACATTCAACATCATTAGTCATTAAGAAATGCAAATTAGGCAGACACCAGAAGCAAGAGGAACTATGAGCCTGCAGCCTGCGGAAAGGAGACCACAAAAACAGTAAGTTAGGCAAAATGAGATGACAGAGAAATAAGTTGCAGATGAAGGAGCAGGGTTAAAAACCCACAAGACCAAATAAATGAAGAGGAAATAGGCAATCTACCTGAAAAAGAATTCAGAGTAAAGATAGTAAAGATGATCCAAGAGAAAGAGAATGGATTGAGAAGATATGAGAGATGTTTAACAAGGACCTAGATGAACTAGAGAACAAACAGTGATGAACAACAAAATAACTGAAATGAAAAATACACTAGAAGGACTCAATAGCAGAATAACTGAGGCAGAAGAATGGATAAGTGAGCTGGAAGATAGAATGGTGGAAATAACTTCCACAGAGCACAATAAAGAAAAAAGAAAGAAAAGAAATGAGGACAGTCTCAGAGACCTCTGGGACAACTTTAAATCCATCAACATTTGGATTATAGATGTCCCAGAAGAAGAAGAGAAAGAGAAAGTTTCTGAGAAAATATTTGAAGAGATTATAGTCAAAAACTTTCCTAACATAGGAAAGGAAAGAGTCACCCAAGTCCAAGAAGCGCAGAGAGTCCCATACAGGATAAACCTAAGGAGAAACATGCCAAGACACATATTAATCAAACTAACAAAAATGAAATACAAAGAAAAAATATTAAAAGCAGCAGTGGAAAAGCAAACAATAATATACAAGGGAATCTCCATAAAGTTATCAGCTGATTCTTCAGCAGAAACTCTGCAGGCCAGAAGGGAGTAGCAAGATATATTTAAAAGGATGAAAGGGAAAAACCTAAACCAAGATTACTCTACTCAGCAAGGATCTCATTCAGATTCGATGGAGAAATCAAAAGCTTTACAGACAAGCAAAAGCTAAGAGAGTTCAGCACCACCAAACCAACTACACAACAAATGTTAAAGAAATTTCTTTAGGCAGGAAACATAAGAGAAGAAAAAGATCCACATAAACAAATGCAAAATAATTACGAAAATGGTAATAGGAACATACATATTGATAATTACCTTATATGTAAATGGATTAAATGCTCCAACCATATGGCACAGAATCGCTGAACGGATACAAAAACAAGACATGTATATATGCTGTCTACAAGAGACCCACTTCAGAACTAGAGGCACATACAGACTGAAAGTGAGGGGATGGAAAAAGCGATTCCAGGCAAATGGAAATCAAAAGAAAGCTGGAGTAGCAATACTCATATAAGACAAAATAAACTTTAAAATAAAGACTATTAAAAGGGACAAGGAAGGACACTACATAATGATCAGGGGATCAATCCAAGAAGAAGATATAACAATTGTAAATATTTACACACTCAAGATAGGAGCACCTCAATACATAAGGCAAATGCTAACAGCCATAAGGGGAAACAGACAATAACACAATAATAGTGGGGGACTTTAACACTTGACTTCCACCAACGGACAGATCATAAGGACAGAAAATTAATTAGGAACACAAATCTTAAATGACACATTAAGCCAGATAGACTTAATTGATATATATAGAACATTCCATCTGAAAGCAGCAGAATACACTATTTTCTCAAGTGCACAAGGAACATTCTCCAGGATAGATCACATCTTGGGTCACAAACCAAGCAAAGGTAAGTTCAAGAAAACTGAAACAGTATCAAGCATCATTTCCAACCACACATTATGAGATTAGAAATCAATTACAGGAAAAAAAAAAAAACTGTTAAAAGCACAAACACATGGTAGCTAAGCAATATGCTACTAAATAACCAATGGATCACTGAAAAAAATCAGAGGAAATTAAAAAAATACCTAGAAATAAATGACAACAAAAACATGATGACCCGAAAACTTTGGGATGCAGCAAAAGCAGTTCTAAGAGGGAAGTTTATAGCAATGCAATCCTACCTCAAGAAAAAAGAAAAATCTCAAGTAAACAACATAAACTGACACCTAAAGCAACTAGAGAAAGAAGAACAAACAAAACCCAAAGTTAGTAGAAGGAAAGAAATCATAAAGATCAGAGCAGAAATAAACCAAATAGAAATGAAGAGAACAATAGCAAAGATAAATGAAACTAAAAGCTGGTTCTTTGAGAAGATAAACAAAATTGATAAACCATTAGCAAGACTCATCAATAAAAAAAGGAAGAGGACTAAAATCAATAAAAATTTTAACGAAACAGGAGAAGTTACAATGTACACTGCAGAAATACAAAGTATCATAAGAGACTACTACAAGCAACTATATGCCATTAATATCGACAACCTGGAAGAAATGGACAAATTCTTAGAGAGGTACAACCTTCCAAGACTGAACCAGGAAGAAATAGAAAATATGAACAGACCAATCGCAAGTAATGAAATTGAAACTATGATTTAAAGTCTTCCAACAAATAATAGTCCAGGACTAGATGGCCTCACAGGTGAGTTCGATCAAACACTTAGAGAAGAGCTAACACCTATCCTTCTCAAACTCTTCCAAAAAATTGTAGATGGAGGAACACTCCCAAGCTCATTCTACGAGGCCACCATCACCCTCATACCAAAACCAGACAATGGTATCATAAAAAAAGAAAATTACAGGCCAATATCACTGATGAACATAGACACAAAAATCCTCAACAAAATATCACAAACAGAATCCGACAACACATTTAAAGGATCATACACCATGATCAAGTTGGATTTTTTCCAGGATGCAAGGATTCTTCAATATATGGAAATCAATGAATGTGATACACCATATTAACAATTTAAAGAATGAAAACCATATGGTTATCTCAATAGATGAAGAAAAACCTTTTGACAAAATTCAACACCTATTTATCATAAAAACTCTCCAGAAAATGGGCATAGAGGGTTATCTACCTCAACATAATAAAGGTCATATATGACAACACACAGCAAGCATCATTCTCAATGGTGAAAAACTGAAAGCATTTCCACTAAGATCAGGAAGAAGACAAGGATGTCCACTCTAGCTACTCTTAATCAACATAGTTTTGGAATCCTAACCACAGCAATCAGAGAAGAAAAAAAAATAATAAAAGGAATCCAAATTGGAAAAGAAGTAATACTGTCACTGATTGCAGATGATATGATACTATACATAGAAAGTCCTAAAGATGCCACCAGAAAACAACCAGAGCTAATCAATGAATTTGGTAAATTTGCAGGATACAAAATTAATGCACAGAAATCACTTGCATTCCTATACACTAACAACGAAAGATCAGAAAGAGAAATTAAGGAAACAATCCCATTTACCATCGCAACAAAAAGAATAAAATGCCAAGGGACAAACCTACCTAAGGAGGCAAAAGACCTGTATTCAGAAAACTATAAGATACTGATGAAAGAAATCCAAGACAACACAAAAAGATGGAGAGCTATACCATGTTCTTGGATTGGATGAAACAATATTGTGAAAATGAATATATTGCACAAAGCAGTGTACAGATCCAATGTAATCCTTATCAAATTACTAGGAGCATTTTTCACAGAATTAGAGCAAAAATTTTACAATTTGTTTAGAAACACAAAGACCCTGAATAGCCAAAGCAATCTTGAGAAAGAAAAACAGAGCTGGAGGAATCAGGCTCCCTGACTTCAGACTATAATACAAAGCTACAGTAATCAAGACACTTTGGTACTGGCACAAAAAAAAGAAATATAGATCAATGGAACAGGATAGAAAGCTCAGAGATAAACCCACACACCTATGGTAACCTAATCCATGACAAAGGAGGCAAGAACACACAATGGAAAAAAGACAGCCTCTTCAATAAGTGGTGTTGAGAAAACTGGATAGCTACATGTAAAATAATGAAATTAGAACACTCCCTAACACCATACACAAAAATAAACTCAAAATGGATTAAAGATCTAAATGTATGCCTGGACACGATAAAACTCTTACAGGAAAACATAAGCAGAGCACTCTTTGACATAAATCACAGCAAGATCTTTTTTGGCCCACCTCCTAATGTAATGAAAATAAAAACAAAAATAAACAAATTACACCTATTTAAACTTAAAAGTGTTTGCACAGTAAAGGAAACCATAAACAAGATGAAAAGAAAATCCTCAGAATGGGAAAAAAAATATTTGCAAATGAAGCAGCTGACAAAGGATTAACTCCAAAATATACAAGCAGCTCATGCAGGTCAATATTAAAAAAACAAACAGCCCAATCCAAAAATGGGCTGAAGACCTAAATAGACATTTCTCCAAAGAAGACATACAGATGGCCAAAAGGCACGTGAAAAGCTGCTGAACATCACTAATTATTAGAGAAATGCAAATCAAAACTACAGTGAGGTATCACCTCATACCAGTCAGAATGGCCATCATCAAAATATCTATAAAAAATAAATGCTGGAGAGGGTGTGGAGAAAAGGGAATGCTCTTACACTGTTGATGGGATGTAAATTGATAAAGCCACTATGGAGAACAGTATGGAGGTTTCTTAAAAAGGTAAAAATAGAACTATCATACGACCCAGCAATCCCACTCCTGGGTATATACTCAGAGAAAACCATAATTCAAAAAAATGCATGCATGCCAATGTTCATTGTAGCACTATTTACAATAGCCAGGACATGGAAGTGATGTAAATGTCCATCAACAGAGGAATGGATAAAGAAGATGTGGTACATATATACAATGGAATATTACTCAGCCATAAAAAGGAACGAAATTGTGCCATTTGCAGAGATGTGGGTGGACCTAGAGACTGTCATACTGAGTGAAGTAAGTCAGAAAGGGAAAAACAAATATTGTATAATATTGCTTATATGTGGAATCTAGAAAATGACACAGATGAACTTATTTGCAAAGCAGAAATAGAGACACAGATGTAGAGAACAAACCTATGAATAGTAAGGGGAGGAAGGGGAGGTGCGATGAATTGGGAGATTGAGATTGACATATATACACTATTGATACTATGTATAAAATAGATAACTAATGAGAATCTACTGCATAGCTCAGGGAACTCTACTCAGTGCTCTGTGGTGACCTAAATGGGAAAGAAATCCAAAAAAGAGGGGATATATGTATATGTATAGCTGATTCACTTTGCTGTACAGCAGAAACTAGCACATAATTGTAAAGAAACTATACTCCAATAAAAATTAATAAAAAAAAGAGAAAATAAAGAAATGCAAATTAAAGTACAATGAAATACCACTTGATGACCATTAGGATGGCTATCATCAAAAAAGATGACAAATATTGGTGAGGATGCGGAAAAACTAGAACTTTTATACGTTCCTGATGGGAAGGTAAAATGATGCAGCACTGCAGAAAACAGTTTGGTGGTTTCTCAAAAAAGAAAAAGAAAATCTCAAACATGGAATTATCATATCATCTCGAAATTTAATGCTATGTATATATCCTTTCAAAATTGTAAACAGGGAATCAACTACTTGTACACAAATACTTGTACACAAATACTTGTACACAAATCTTAATAGCAGTGTTATTATTCATAACCAAAATGTGGAAACAACCCAATTATCCATCAGCAAATGATAGGGTAAAAAATTAATGTGGTGTATTCATATAATGGAGTATTGAGCCTAAAATGAATGAAGTACTGGCACATGTTACAATGTAGGTGAAGCTGGAAAATGTTAAGCTATGTTAAAGAAACCAAATACAAAATGTTAACATATTGTATGATTCAATTTATATGAAGTACATTCCATTTATAGGTATATAGACAAAAAACATATTAGTGGTTTCCAGGGATTGAGGCAAGGGGGGATGGGAAGTGACAGCTTAGTGGGCACAGGTAGCTTCTCCTTAGGAGGTGAAGAAAACATTTTGGAATATTTTGAAACTAGATAGAGTGATGGCAGCACAGCATTCTGAATATACTAATACCATGAATTGTACACTTTGAAATGTTTAATTTTGTTATGTGAATTTCACCTCAAAAATATTAAGAAAAACAAGCAATCTAAATCTAAATGTTAGTTGATGACTAAGCTAAGACTAGTTAACAGCAAAAAAGAGTAGGAATTTCTGACAAGTCTAACTCAGTTTAACACTGATGAGATTCAAAAACTCTGTTCCTGCCTCGTGACACATGTGAATACCAGTTTCACCACACCCTCAGTCCTTTTATCACATCCTTAACTTTAGTTAATGGATGGGAAAAAAAGACAATAAAAACATAAACATCCCTTAGAAGACCATAATAACCATTAGATATAGAAAAAAGCAAAACAAAAATATCATCTGTATAATTTATGTTATTCACCTTAAAGAAGTAAAAAACAATACAGTTTTTAATATGTGAGTTTAGAGTCTAACATAAGGTAAGACCTGTGCTCCTAGAAGTCTTGCAATTGTAACATTTAGTTCAAAGGGGTCATTTATTTATCATGGGAATATCAGTCAGGTGTCTTAAATCTTTTTATTGTTTATATAGGAAGATGACCTAGTGATTGTCTAATATTCATTAGTTAAATTCGTCAAAAGGGGAAACATTTTAAATGTTACAGGTAGGGAAGCAACAAAAGCAAGAAAAAATTTAGAAAACAAACACAAATGGAGAATTATAATAACACACCAATAATTACAGAAGAATATTGAAAGAAATTTTTTGGCATCTGGAAAAATGAGCAGACCTATTATTTTCTTCTTTTAAATACCAATATGAATTCCAGTGTGGAGAAAAATATTCTAATTCATGTTCCATGATTGTTTTATAGTGAAAATGTGTGTTTTGGAGTCAAGTGGATTTGCGTACTGGTTTCCTATGTACTAGTTTGTGAGGTTTTTAACAAGGTACTTTATCTGAGCTTTGGTTCTTTTCTTTGCTACACATTCTAATAATGCATAACCAGTGAGGATTACAGAAATACATGTACAATGAAGTCTGATATATTTAGGTGCTTAGTAAATTACAGCTATTATTATTAATGGTAATTGTAAGACATCAAGAAAATATATTAAAATTACAAATAATGCAAATATCAATCATCAGTTTATTCAGTTCAAGAATTTAGACCGTTTCCCTGAAAAAGGAAGATACAATTTTTCCCCTCAGCAGGTTTTTCTAGTCTGTTCATTTGTTTATTTAGGTCGACTTAGGACTTTTGGCTTTAAAATAATTCCTTATCTTTTACCTACTGAAAAAGACGCATGTTGAACTATGAGGGCTAAATATCTAGCATTTCAGAGCACGAGCTGTTCATTTGTTTTGATGTTGTTCTTTAATTTAATGTCTACAATGGGTGGGTGAGTGATGGATGGCCTCTATAAACTGTTTCTTTATTCAGAGAACTGAGCACTCAGATATTTAGAAATGCCATATGGAGAAGTATGTCTGCCTAGCACAATCAAGTATATGAGCCTATGTTTACTTTAACCTGGTTTGGTAACATTAATTTCTGCAATACTTTTCAACCTTTTCTAACTTTCTGATTTCCTCTTCTTATGTTCTATTCAAAAAGTGGCTTAGGTACTAAAAATGCATAACTGAATGTGAAACAGTCACTATTCTTAAAGCATTTATAGTCTAGGATTAATAATGTGGGCCTGGGTGACAGGCAATCTGGTTTCAAATTCTACCACATCCTGTTTGTGTGGCCGTCAGTGATCTAGGATGCTCATCTATAAAATGAGAATAGAAATAACATCTGCTCATAGGGCTTTTGTGAAGACTGGATTAATTCATGTAACACAAACAACTGTGTCTCGAACATACGCATCTCCATATGTTTGTTAAATAAATATTTAAATGTTTACTAATGAATACATGAATTACTTTAATACAATGCATTAAGTGTTATAATTAGGTATGGCATTCCATTGGAAAACGGGCAGTTCACAGAGACTGATAGAGATTATGCAAGTCTTTCTCAAGGAAATAAAGCAACTGTTGGAAGTCAGTGGTTGGATGAATAAGGGGGAAAACCCATTTCAAATGTAGGGAACATAATAAGCACCGTAGTCAGTGACAGCGAGGACAAGCTGCCTTGCCATACAAAAGTGAAGTGCATAAAGCAGAGGTATTTATTTCCTTCTGTTTCTCAGCTCCTTGAGCAGTGGGTGTTGAGCCAGCATATCTGCTGGCCTTGTATCTGTAACACAGAGCTTTACACATACAAGACACATCATCTCATGCATTATTCCTGAGATCGCTTCCTAAACTTCTTTCAAATACTCCTCTCAATCACATTTCAATCTACTTCACATAGAGCTTCCAGGATAACCCACAGCACACACGTAATCCCTCAAGAGAAGAGTAGGTAAAAGAACTTCAGTGGCTGCCTGTAGCGAACGGCACTGAAGACACACATTGATGTTCCAGCACTGGCCACATTTTTTTCATACCTTCTTTATTCAGCCCCTCTGTTCTTCCATCTCAATTATATGTATTTGCCTACACACATGAAACAAACATAATTTTTCCAACTACAACATATATATTTTTGTATTGCATTCTTTAATCTAGAGGTTAAAAAATACTGCAATGGGAAAAGCAGGGAAAACATAAGAAAACAAAAAGAAAATACTCCTAAAGGAAAGCGATTAAGTTCCCGAATACTGACAAGTTCTTAGTACCACGTCCTTGAGGACTCACTGTCATGAAGGATCTGTCCTTGGATTGAACTCCTATATTACTTTCCTAACTGTTTTCCACCCCAGTCCGCTGGGACTATAATCTCCACGCCCACTACAGTGACACTTTCTCAATGAAAATCAGGATTTCATCTGATACCATTTCTGATCAAAACTTTTAATGGCTTCTATCGCACTTAGAATAAAATGTAATTGACTCTCCTTCCCCAGACCTGTCTCCTCTCTCTAGAGCTGCAGTGGCCTGCGGACTGTACCTCAAACATTCCAGAAGGATCTGATCAATAACTGAGCTCACAGTTGCCTCTACCTAAAATACTTGGCTTGATTGTTCTCTCTTTTTTTTTTTTTCACTTAATATCTTTTCACAAATACCTGTTAAAATTCTCCTTGTCAATAACTTTACATTCTACTCTTTTCCTCAATCTTTTATGCATTTTAGTGGGCCAGCGTAAGTTACTGGGGTTCTGACCATCCCTGGCTACTTGTAGATACTAACCTCTAGTCCTTGAAATTAGAAACCTGGTCCTGAATTCTGTGACCTCATCCAAGAACTGCTTGGTGAGGTTCTGCTCAGTTCCAGCAGGCTGTCCTTTGGTTGGCATTATATAATTCCCATTTTTCATTCTCTATTAATGCCTATAAATTCCTTGTTTGAAGGACTATTGAGAACACTGCAAATGTTGAATATAAGGTACCCAGTAGACTGCCTGGCAGAATACTAAAGACTATCTACTATTACTGTTATTGCTGTTCTAATTAACGACATTCATGAGATTTCTGAACAGGAAAACTAAATTTTCCTCCGCGTTAATGAGAATCTTCTTAAGAGTCCAGAACCAATTTTCTTGTTTATATTGCCAGAATATTCCAGAAACGAGCTAGGTTTGGAATTACTCCAAAGAAAGTAAAGCTAGGCATCCAAGGAGGCTAAGCAAATATGTGGAGGTACTAGCATAGCTCAGGGAATCTGAGCTTCTACACTGGGCCTTAGGGCAGCCTGTATTGCCTGCTCTCAATTTCCTCTAGCTGACCATATTAAAAAAAAAAAAAAAAAAAAAAAAAAAAAGCAGGCAATTTGAGTATAGCATTCCCTGCAGGAGGCCTAGATGCTATTCTCTAAAGTGCCCTAAGGAGTTTATTTAATTTTTTGAAAATACATCACACTATAATGCAACCTGTTTCTTTCTTAGAGAACAGAGTATGAGCTTTCATATGCACAGCTTTTTAGCCATGGTGCTGCCTTGGAAAGGACCTGTGGACTGAAATCACGTTACAGTGTATTCCAATCTAATCGCAGCTTCACTTATCTACTTGGTAGAGCATTTGTATTGCACTTATTACCTAGTACCTGTTAAATCTGTTTATGGAGACCACAAGGAAGAAATAATTTTTATTCTCCTTTTAGTTTACTATAAACTCAGAAACAATTTTGCTTGAACAGCTGACCTGTGAATTAATAATGAGGGACTATAATTTATTTTCACTACAGCATGTCGAGTCCTTCCTTTGAGTTTAAAAATTGATGAGGCTCAAAACTGCATTTCTTTACAGGAAACAGATTTGAAAGGCCTATGGGGCAATCACCACGTTCCTCACATGGAAATTTCCTTCCAAGACCATGTCTTGGCTAGTAAAAGATCAATAAGTAAAAACAGTTTAGCTTTGAGTTCAGTATGACATAAAGTATTACATTCTTTATTAAGGACTTCCTGAAAATATTCTGTGAAAAACCATGTGAAGAATAATTTCTAGTCAAATAGATCATGCTTTATCTCAGAAATGCTGTCTACCTAAAGAAACAGTTAACTGAGTCTTTTCATCATGTGAATAATCTTCCCAGTTGCTTTCATTGGCTCTATGTTTTTGGATTTTTGTATCTACTGTTGTTGAAGTGGAATCATTCTCTCTTCTATGTTTTTTATTCAGCGTTATCTTGAATTTGCCAAGACTAAGACATTGGTGAAATGAGCATTTCATCATTGGGATCATTGACCAGATACATGATGGAAATACACTCTTCTCCAGATATGATGCCTTAGTCCTGCACATAGACAGCTGTCACAGACAGCTGGTTCACATATGGCAGCTGAACCAAAGTCAACTGAAGGTAAACTAAGGCAGCAAACAGGGTTTCACCTTTTCTAGTATTTTATATTGCTTATCATCAGATGGAAGTAGGAGAGGGAACAAAGATTTTGCTAAGGTTCAAAGATTGCCCAGATTATCCATGTAGTAAGAGTAATTCTTAAAGTAGTTTTAACATAATTATTTTGTCATTGGAAATAGATTGTTCATTTATTCAAACTATTTACTTACTCTTTACTGGGGACATAGGACATGACAGTGAATGATATAAAGTCCTGAAGGGAAATAGTCCACCTTCTTAAGGTTTTATTTTTGAGAAACAGGGAGAATATTTCCTGAATAGTGTCTGTAGAAGACCTGCATTTTCCTTTATATAAAGAAAAGCTTATACCTCTTTTTTCTACCTTCTCTAAATTAAAAAATATATATATTGCTTTTATTTTGTTCTATCCCCATTCTATCTCTTTATATATTTATTTTCCTATACAAAGGGAATCTTGCTTCTTTCCCATTTTTTTTTTTTTTTCTAGGACTCAGTAGGCAGTTAAGATTTTATAAATATCCAGTCTCTAAATGCAGAGATTGGAAGTTAGGTCGGAAAGTGGCAAAACACTTCTTTGGATTTTTGCAGATAACAATCCACAAATGAACTACAATTTTGAGAAGTTTAAAAATACGAAAATGTTATATGATGTTGGAAGAGTTTTAAAAGGCAGACACTGATATTAGAGAGAAACTATACCTTGGAAAGAAAATATTTTTATACCATAAAATGTTGCTATTTTGATTAATGTTCAAGTTTTCTATATTTAGATATTAACTATTATCAGGGTATGAAAAATACTAAATCCAATGATCATGGGGTGTATCAGCTTCTACCTCAATGTCACCCAAACAGGCTGAGTTTATGGTTTATTTGTAGTTAAGTCTCTACTTGGTAATGTGGCCAACTGAGGTGTTACAGATATCATAAGCGTTTGGATGATTATGTATTGCACATTAACAGCTATTCGTTGCTGAGGAAGTACTTATTTCAAAGAATGTTTGCTTCCTTTGAGAGAATGATTAACACCTTGTAGTCCTTCTATAGGACCATAGGGCGAGCACAAGTCATTAAGAGAAGAAGAGCCCAGACCGTGATGCTCTGGACTGAGTCAGTCTTAAGACCTGAGAATTTGCTTTGAAGCTGAAGGGACTTTGGAGATGATTTGGATCAGTCCCTTCATTTTACAGATGAAAATCTTGAAGTCCAGTGAGATTAAAGGATATACCTGAAGTCACACAGTTCACTTATTGAAGAGCTTGGACTGGATCCTATGTTCTTAAATTCTATTCTGTTCCTCTCTCAGGAAAGAGATCGTCATGAGTAGAGCTTAAAACTACTGTGGGAAATATTTTTTTTAACACCTCGGCTGCACTTTATTTACCTATTTACATTTTTTTGAAGCATAGTTGGATCTACAGTGTTGTGTTAGTTTCAGATGTACAGCAAAGTGATTCAGCCATACACATATATATCTATTCATTTTCAGATTCTTTTCCTTTATAGCTTATTACTAAATATTGAGCAGAGTTCCCTGTGCTATACAGTAGGTCCTTGTTTATCTATTTTATATATAGTAGTGTGTATATGTTAATCCCACCCTCCTAATTTATCCCTCCACACCCTCCCTTCCCCTTTGGTAGCTATAAGTTTGTTTTCTATGTTTGTGAGTCTATTTCTGCTTTGAAAAGATGCTCAACATTGCTAATTATAAAAGAAATGCAAACTAAAATTACAGTGAGCTATCACCTCACATGGGTCAGAATGGCCATCATCAAAAAATCTACAAATAATAAATGCTGGACAGGCCGTGGAGGAAAGGAAACCTTCCTACACTATTGGTGAGAATGTAAACTGGTGCAGCCACTATGGAGAACAGTATGGAGGTTCCTTAAAAAACTAAAAATAGAGCTACCATATGATCCAGTAATCCCACTCATGGGTATATATCTGAAGAAAACCATAATTAAAAAAAAAAAAAAATTTAATTGGTACATAGAGAAAAATAAAGGTTAACTATTTTGGAGTATTTAAAGATTACAAACCATTAAAAAGTGCCAGGAAAAAATACTTAAAGAAAAAATGTACCATCTTCTAGCTAGAATCTCAGTCTATATTTGCTTAATGTCATTTGTATTGTGTAACGTATAAACATTTGTGTATCTTCATATTCTTCACTATATGCAGAGATTCAACTTACTAAAATGAATTAACTATATATAGTAATTTTGTTTACATAATATTTAATAACCTTTGTCTGTTAGGTACTGCACTGAATGAATGGTTTTACAGATTAGCTCAGGACGCTTAATATCTAGAGTGCAAGGATAAACAAAATTCTCTCATATAAAATACAATATGATTAATACTGCAATGTCGGTAATCATAATCAGTTTTGATACTATAGGAAATGGACAGAGAATTGTAGATGCAGCTAGAGGATGGTCCAGGAAAATCTGGAAAAATTCCTAAAAACTAACAGGCACAATTTGATGTGGGTTTTAAACAAAAGACAGAACCTTGTAGGCAGGTATGAAGGTGGATATTTTTAGCACAGGAATTATTCCAAGTTCATTTCTACGACATGCCCCTTTCCTTTTCCAAGCTTGAGGACACAAGTCTTTTAATAGAAAAAAGGTACATTTTAATTTTAATTATGAAAAAGGGTAAAACAAGCATACTTTCTCTGATGACCTAATGGTATCTAGTGACATGTAAAATATTTGCCAACTGTCTCAGAATTCAACAAAAAGTGGTTTTTGAAAAGACTTAACATTCTTTACCAAAGATCGTGCTAAGAATAAACTATGTCAAAATTCTGACAATGGCTTTTAATGTGATTTAATAGTCTATACCTATTGTTGAGATTAAAATATAAATGATGTATTACTATAGAAAACCAAGAATCACTAATATGTAAACATTATAAATATACAATATATAGTTTAGGTAGAAATTAGAAAACTCCTAAGTTCAATAAATGTTCAATAGTAGAAGTTAACTTTAAAATTTTGCACATGTTACATGCTATATCAGATACGAGAATAAGATCATCAGTTCTTCTACTGTGGGGAGCTTAACTGAACAAGGGTCTCAGCTGTTGTGCTTTGCATTCTGAAACTGCGTTTGTGACATGACCGTGTTGTCTGCAGGCTGGACAATTGAGCCAAAGGCTGAGTACGGTCCTCATAGTAGTAAAGCAGGCCCATTTCTACTGATGTGAGCCATCTCTGAATGGGGGTTTTGGCTCTAGGATTTCCAATGGCATTGCTAAATCTTCCTTACACTCTATGTTAGTCTAAGATGCTTCACCCAAACTAACTTCCTTTCTGACCATTCTTCTTCACTCAGGCTCAGACATGCACCATAATGAGACATGCATCATGATCAGACATGCACCATGGACAGACATGTACCATGATCAGACATGCGTCATGGACAGACACCCACCATGGGCTGACCGACATGCACCATGGTCAGACAAGCACCATGGACAGACATGCACCATGATTAACCACGCACCGTGATCAGATATGCACCATGGTCAGAGAGCTTTCCCAGCCCTGCTTCGCTCCCTCCCCATTTGTTCTCACAGGAGTTTCTCCTAATATAAATTGCTTGCACAACGCTTGGTATCTGCTTTTCAAAAGACCCAGAATAAGACACATGCATATAAATGATACATAAAGATAATGTCTGATTACAATAAGCCATATCATGAATATGACAAGTTTTCAACAGATGCAATGTTATTATTATTCAAGAAGCTGTCTTCATAGTAAACAATCAAAACTAGACGGTCCCTTGGCAATCTCAAAAATGTTATTCAAATTGGTCAATGAATATATCACTTTATACTTCTACCAAACAGAAAAAAATTGGACTTCCTCAAAGGAATCAGAACAGCTTTTTTAGTTTCTTTTATTTTCTGATTATAAAGTAAGCTTGCCATGTTTTATTATTTACACCTGCTTTTGCACACATTCTTTCCTCTACCTATAACATCCTCCCTCTCGTTTCTCCCCCTGTTTGGCTGACAACCTACTACAAATCAAGTTTTTGTCAGTCTCAGGGTAACCATGATTAATAAAAATTCTCCAACAGACACAAGCAAAAAGATACATATTTGCTAATGGAAGTCAAAGATTTAAGAACAAGTCTGTATGTGGTCAGAACTTCATGCAGAGAACACAGCAGAATGCTCCCAGTAGGAGGGACAATTCTGCCAGCCCTCAGGTCCCCGTCAGAGCACACAACTGCTGGTGAAATTCCTTAAAATAGGATAAAGATCTAGAAAAGTCCTTTCTTCTATATCTACCTTCTGTTCTCAAGGGATCTACATACTTTCCCAGATTCTTCCAAGTCTTTAGGCAGTTTTGGCTATTGCCTGCCTGCTTGCCTGGTGTAAGACACTAAGCATTCCTGAGTGGTTACTGGAGAAAGGGTGAGTTCATGTTCAATTTTCTGGGCATACTATCTGCTAGCATTTTCATGTTCCAAGCTTTACGTTCTTATATTTCTTCAGAATCCACTGTACACATCACTGCTACTGCCACATCTTCCCTGACTTCTCCAAAATGTTTGTCTCCTTTGTTTCTCTTAGAAATGTCTTGATACTACCTCTATTATAGCACTTACCATAATGCATCGGACTCTGTTTATACATTAAACTATTTTACTAGGTTTTGAAGACTTAAGGGCCAGTCCTCATTCAAACATGTGTGTTAATGATTTCTCTATCCACCCCCTCCATCTAGGACTGTATTTGTCTGCAGATGGTCAGATTGAGCTGTCAAAAAGCTGGGACATTTTGATCATTCTTAATAAACTAGAGTGATTAACTCTTACTTGAGATAGAGAAGTAAAAGCTTTCCCTAAGTAGTTGCAAGCTTGCAGAGGAATGCTTTTGAAATACATTCAAGTAACTTGTACTGATTGCATTCAATCCTTCCCTTACTGAACACTCTGAATTGGCACCATGTTCCAGGCAATGACCTAAGTGTTGGGGTAGGAATACGATACCAGAGTGTGATTCTGTTATTCAGGACTTTATTCTCATGGAGAAGACAAATATGTGAACAAATAATTTTTGAAAAATGAGTTCTGCTATCATAGAAACTTACCTGGAATTCTATGAACATACAATTTTGAGGGGCTGGAATAGGTTTAACATAGGAGATTAGGTGTGGAGACACTGCCACCTAAGAGGGCCTGGCATAGGAGAGGCATAGTGAGCAGTGTCTGAAGCACAAGATGAATAGTAAGTAGTAGCAGCTAGTGAGGATGAAAAAATAATTGAAAAGAAGTAGGTCATACATGGCCTTGATCCCATGAAAACTCCTTTTAAAGTTAATGGTGGTTAAGTTACCATCTTGGAAGCAATGACTTGATTCTAAATGCAATATAAGTAATTGAGACAATTAGACAAATAAGAATATATTTTTGGCAGTAGAATCAAGAGCATGTGTGGATCTTGTGAAAGTGGGGAGTGAGATGGCGGGTTAGCCGTCCACATGGAAGCAGAAGTCACTTGGCAGGACTTAGCCTGGGGAGGAAGGTACTGTGGAGACTTTTCAATAATTAATTGTTGCTCATGGGGAGCTTAGATGCTGTTAGATACCAATAAATAAAACAAGTTGAAAGAGATGCAGGATTATACATTGCTAAATGGGATGCTTTTGTTTTTTTTCTCACGTTTATTTAGGACCAATGGTCTGTAAATGACAGTGTGAGTAAAAATGGCGAAGGCAAACAATTCCCTTTCAAGGTCCTACCGCATCAAGGCTGTTCAGAGTGAGACTACCTGACACGGCAATGTGTGCAAAAGTTGCCTCAATAAGGAGAATGGAGTTTCATTAGTGGCAAGAAGGGTAAAGAAAAATGCTGGTGGAGGTCTGTGGATGTAAGGAAATTTAAATAGTTCAAATAGCTGTCTATAAAAGTGAAATAACATCAAGGCATATGAGGTGATTTTCTGCCTGTAAGTCCATCTGGCCATCTGATATTTTTCACATTTATCTTTAAGTGGGCCAAAGTCTATACTTACTGTTTTTTTAATGTTCATAATGTACAACTTTGACTTAGAAATAAGTGACCAGCTCCTTGTACTGAATGCATTGGTTGTGAAAATGAATATACCGTTCAAAAAAAGCATTTTATCTAAAATCTTTCATATGGTGCCTTTTAATTGCCCTTTTATCTCTTGCTGATGATAAAGAAAATAGGTTGCCCAATTAGCATCTTATATGGCTATAGAATGGTAATTTTACAATGTCCTATGAAAAAAATATTCATTAAAGTCTAAATAACACCAGGGATTATTTTTCAGTTCTCCAATTCATAAATCAAAATGAACAAAAGATAATGGTATCAAATTAAATATATATCATTACTGGACAAAGATTCAAAAGTAAAATTAAATTGATGGATCTATGTAATGAATTAACTACTATAATCCAGATGCTTGAATTTTTTACAGAATATTTAATTATCACATATGAAGCACTGTTCTGAAAGAGATAAGCATTCTACTCTGATATAATAGATTAGAAACAAAAATCTATTTTATAGTCATTCCTTTCTCTCATACATGAAGTGTATCCTTTCTAAAGTTTATGCCAGTAACTTTTGATAGTGAGGACAAATATTGTTGCTCACAGAGTATTTAACACACAGGCAGCTATGAAGGAAGCTCTCAGATGATGATAGAAATGAGGAAATGACTAGCCTTGTTTTCTACTGGAAATGATTTAAGCATTGAAAACACCACAACGTAGCATGATCCAATTATTATTACACACACCTTATAATCGAAATAACTTAATTGATTCAATGTCCTGTAATATAATATGCTATTTTTTTGCAGATTAACAATGGACATATATCCAAAAATGTTCCATAAAACACATTTCAGAAATATGTCTGATCAAATAATAGTTTCAACATCTCTCCACAAAACAGAACAAGAAAAGGTTAGTAGTTAAACCAAGTACAGGCAAACTGTAAACAGAGGTCAGTGTGCGTATATGTGTATTGAAGGAGTGAGTAGGTTGGGGGCTTGGAGTACCATCAGCAGAACCAAGTGTTTAAAAACACTCAGACACAGCATTCAAACAAGACTATGTCCATATATATCCCCATTCCAAAATTTAATAACAGTGTGACATTGAGAAAGCCATTTAATTTCTCTGTGTCTCTCTTTCTTAATTCATGAAATGGAACTAGTATGGTTGCTATGATTAATAATAGGTTAAAACATACAGAGGATAAAGCATTGCCTTGCACAATTAAACATTAATGAAGATCAATTATTTGTGAAGTGATTTAAAAAATATATGACAACTGATAGAGCAAAGGCACCAATCCATTAGAACATGTGACAACCTGTGTACACTGCTAAATACAAGCCCTGATTATTTAATACACACACATCCGTGCATATGTAAAATATATGTACATACAGGGTAAATTGAAACCAACTGACACTTTCAAATTTGTATTACTCAAAAATTAGGTTAGACATGCACTGAGTTGTAGAGATAGCCTTTTGTGCATCTAAGGATTGTGTCAGGAAAGTTCTCCAAGTAATGGCCAGAGTGAGTTGGCTCAGGTATATATTCTGCAAGTGATTGAAGATTATTGCCATATTCAGAAGCTGCAGGTCCTGACAGATACAGATAATGTCAAACAGTACAATAACTGCTTATATTATTAGTCTTGGAGAAGAATAAGATGACTCTGCAGGTCATCTCACAATGATAAGGTTACTTTTTCTTTTATTTTACCTTTTTAAGTAGAAAAAAAAGAATAGCTAAATATTCCAGAGGAAGCACTGAAAACAAGCATGTCATTATTGAACGTGTAAGTGATTCACCAACATACAGATCTTTGCTCCATCCATTTTTTTGCAGAGAACACAGTGAGAGTGACTGCATATCTGGACGTCTTGATAACGTATTTGTTTTCTTTCTCCCTCCACCTACAGAAAGTCTCTGATGACCTCATTTTCCAACAGAATGGGGTTCTGTCTTGTTTTCCTCATGCTGTTCTGAGTTTTCTAATGAACATCTTCTGTGCTGGTGATTTATTCATTTTGTTCAAAACACTGACCTCCTTTTGGATCTGCCAGATATCATATCTTCTTGCTTTTACCACATTTTCCTTTCAGCCTTGAGGAAATAAAGGTCTCTATCATGTCTGTGATTTCAACCACTAATGGCATTTTATTTTCAGGGTTCTGAGATGACTTACCCTATAGGATTGACGTTTACAGTGGTGAACATTGATCATAACAGAAATAGCTGTGAGAAATTATTTTTTAATTTGTTTTGGGTATATGCTGATATTCCTAGTAAACTGAGTAATACATTTTGAGAGTGTTCAAGCATTTACCTGCTAGATACTAATTAGGTAATAAGCATACAGATTTATCATTGACTATTTTGATAGTGACATTTCAAAAAATTCTCCAGTAATCCATTTGACAGGTATTTATTTAGAATTCTTCCAAGTCATCTTTGTTACAGAATGTTTTTTCTCTAAATTTTTCTGGCTAAAGATAAGGCCATCAACAGAGCTCATCACAGGAGTTGAGTGAAGCATCACTGCTCAAGACTGACCAAAATTCTATTCTTGGTTTTGAGGCTCCTCCTATATCCTGTTTGCTGAAGAATATGATTTGCTCTCTGTACAGAACCAATATTAAAATTTCACATTAAAATAAACAAATAAACAAGACTTCCCGAGTTTTATAAGTTCTTTAGTAAATATACCAAATGTCAACTGCAGATGGCTTTGTTTTTCATTGTGTTACAATCTCATAAATTCCATCTTTAAAAAGAATTACACTTTTTGGAAAAATATCACGGAGTGAGTAGGGTTCTATCTTACTTATAAACCTTACCAATTATTCAACATTCCTGTCAAGTAAGTTGATACTAAATTGAAACTGAGAAGCCTAATGAAATATGCACTCCAATATACATTGTTTTGAACTAGAAAAAAAATTCACCGAGTAAATGTCTCTAGAGCATTTTCAGAATGGCATGAAAGACTTAATCTCAAACAAACAATCTAGGAGATTTATAATGAAATCTACCAGAGAGAGAGAGAGAGAAAAAAAAAAAAAGTCTTTAAACCATAGAAGAATTACAGTATTCCCAGGGTTCAAGGTCTTGTTCAATCACAAGTTTCAATCAAATCCTAAATGACATAAAAGTTTCCCTTGGAGGAAAGTCCTAGTGAGTTTTCTCTTCTGAGCACTTAGAGAAGATGTGGATTTGTGCAAGCTGTAGAGATGGATGCCCAGATTGAATAAGCAAATAGTCCCATCTATAACTGTCGTAACTTAAGGAACTCTGAGAAAACTTCTGCAGATGGCAATCTCATAGGTTCGGCGTTACCTTGAGCTGACTCAAGTCATCCAAATATCTTGAACTGAGCTGTCTCCATACCGTGTTACACAAGTGATTGATAATTGGTGACTCTCTGTCTCCACAGCACCTAAGGCCACAGGGAAGTTTTCAGCAAACTACAAACTGGGACTTAGCTCAGGGCACCTTTTTCTTTTATGTGGAAACACTATGCCAGATAGACACTCAGAGAAACATTACTAAGTGCAGTATTTTTTAACAAATATTTACTGAGTGTTAATTAGTGTAACTGCTATAGGAGATGCTATGACAAAGAAAAATTAATCATCCCAAGGGAAAAAGAAAATAGCATTTGTTAATCACGTATTGTGTGCTAGGAACTGTACAAGATCCTGCAATCAACTAAAATAGTGTGAAGTGAGTAATATGTATATTTTAGACATAAGGAAACCCAATCTCAGACTCTCATTTTATAATAAGATATCCAATTCAAACTTTTTTAAACAACAAAAAAATGGAGAGCTCATACAGAGAAAATTCTAAAACCAGCTAATTATAGCTGAAATTTGCTCTACAGTAATGTAACAATAACTCATTTTTTCCCCTTAATCTATTGGCTCTGCCATCTCCTGTATTGGTTTCAGATCTAAGCTTCATGTGGTGTGAAAATTACTACTGTAGCTCTAGATCCTCTAGACAAACTACACAAAAATCAGAAGTCTCTTTCTCAAAAGCCCCAGCAAAATGTTTATCATAGGGGTTCTAAGTGGGTTACATGCCCATGTTTGAACTAATGATTGTGGCCAGAGAGAATTCTGGGATCTATTTGCCTAAGCCTTTGTCAGGTGTTCCACCTTGGCAAATAGTAAGTGAAAAAACTTATGCAAAAGTCTGTATCTAAGAAGAGGGCAGGGAGAACCGTTAGCAGACAAATTAATGTGCTTGGAATCACAGTGTAGTAAGTGTGATTCACTAAATTTGAAACTATGCCCTTACAGTTCCAAAGTATGAGTTCTTTATAAAAAATAATTTTTAATTTTAATTAACTATATATATATATACACATATATATATGTGTATATATATATATATGTATGTATGTGTATATATATATATATATATATATATATATATATATATATATATATATATATATATATCACTATAGGAAAATAAAGCAAAATATATCCTCAATTTCCTGTCGGAACCTGGAATACTGTCTGGCATACAAATAGTTGATGCTTAATACAACTGTATTTATTTACGGAATAAATAAATAAAATATACTAACACTTGATGTGAGGTTGAATGCCCTTAACAAGGAGTAAATTATGAGGAGAGTGCTACCATTAAATGACAAAGGAATAGAAAAAGTTGCATGAATTAGAGAGTGTTTGAGTTTGGCCAGGAGATTGATACAAATTAAAGAGGATCTAAATCAGAGTCAGCAAGAGCACTTTAGACAACATGAATAGTTAGGTGGAAACTGCAAAGTACAGATCTTTCTCAACTTACAGTGGGGTTATGCAGGTAAATACTGCAAGTCAAAATTCACTGAATACACCTAACCTACCGAACAGCATAGCTTAGCCTAGCCAACCTTAAATGGGCTCAGAACACTTACCTTAGCCTACAGTTGGGCAAAATCATCTACCACAGAACCTATTTTATAATAAAGTGTTGAATATCTCATGTAATTAATTGAATACTATACTGAACATGAAAGAGATAATGGTTTTCTGGGTGCAGAATCGGTTGTTTACCCTCCAATAACTGGTGGGGTTAACTGGGAGCTCCAGCATCACAAGAGAGGATCCCACCGTGTATCACCAGCCTGGGAAAAGATCAACATTCGAACTATGGTTTCTACTGAATTCCTATCACTTTCACTCCATCTAAAAGTCAAAAAATCATAAGTCAAGCATTCATAAGTTGGTCTGTATAGGGGTTACTCAGCTTCCCATTGGCTGGGCCATAGGATGTCTTAGATCAGTCTTAGGAACTAAGCGTCCTGAAGGAGGTGGGTTCAACACAGCCTGGACTTAATCTACATGCAATAGAAAATATGTTAAGGTTGTTTTTTTCTTTCCAATGCAGAGTTGTATCAACACAGCCCTAAAGTTAAGAAAAAGAATCCAGTGGTTCCCTGGTGAATTGAAGTATGGAAAAAATAAGAAGTATGGAGAAATAGTAAAGGGTTAGTTGCATTAGCAAGGTGAGAAGTGAAAGGGATCAACTTAGGGCTGTGTCTAGAGAATGGAGAAGAACAGATTAATAAAGAGACATTACAAGTTAGACAAGGGCAAAGAACAAAAAATGAGTGCAGTGTCTGTTAGGACTGTAGACACGCCATATTTTTCTCTGTCCTTTCAGAAATCATTTACCTTTTCTTTTTCATACTCATAGCCTAGTTTATTTCCTTGTTTAACAGAACTTACATTTCCTTACTCCATTTAAATATCTAATAAATTAAACGACTTGTGTATTTGTTTCTGATCTTTTGAAAGGTGCACAAAATTTTAATGTACTATATATCAATGTCATCATGAATGACTTCAAATTTAGATTAAATCAGTTATGAAAAATAAGTATCTATGTCTAATTTGGTATCTTACAAAACTAAGGACAGACATAAAAGTAATCTTGCAGTGGATCTAAAGGATTCTGGTAATGGAAGTAGTAGAAACATAATATATTTAGCTGGTCCTCTTATTTATCATTTGTTGGCCTTTAAAATTTTTTTTAATTAAATTTTAATTTTATATTGGACTGTAGTTGATTTACAATGTTGTGTTAGTGGAGAATCAAACTAATCTGAATGATATTAAATACTGTGGTCCCAAGGGGCTAAAGAACTAGTTTCCAGCCTAAGTCTGTGTGAATCTCAAGGACAAGTGAAAAATGATGAAAATTCAAAACGTCAAGGGGACTCCAATTAAGGAGATTATAACACATTTTATAAAAGGTGGCTTTGAGAAAAGACTTGAAGGGTTTGTTAGGTGAACAAGGAAGAAACCAGACATTCTGCAAATAAATGCAGATTGGCAAGAAATGTGTAGGTCTGCAGTGAGGAGTCAAGTTTTGCTGTAGCAGAGGTACATAGAAGTGAGAGATGGGAATGTTTTAAAGGTGACATTAGGATAATTTGTAGAGCACACTAGTTGTTAGGTTTTACCCCGAAAGTGAAAAAAGCACTTGAATACTATAATGTATTGAGCGCTAAGACACTGAATTTAGACAGAACTGAGTTTATAGCTGGTTTCAACATTTATTAGTTAAGTGATTCATCATATGTAGAATAGGGATAAAAATATATGTAGCTGCCAGTTTTAAATGAGGCAATGCATAACAATTCTTAGCTCACTGTCTGGTAGAGAGTGAATGCTCAGTGTTTCTTAATTACTATTAGCATATTGTAAAATCACCATAGTAATAAGAACAAAAACTACAACTAAGCGATACAACCTGAAGAGATGTATATGATATAGCAACTCAGAATTGACTTCAGAAAATCAGACTGTAGCTTCTACATTAAAAAAAAAAAAATTATAGGGGAACACTTTAAATGACTATTGTATGTAGGACAATAGGAAAGTTAGACATTACTGATGAAACTGTTAGACAGTATGAATAAATGGTAGTGAATTTCCTGCATTTCCAGAAATTTTCTCATACCTGGTCCACTATTCCTTAACATTCTCATTCCTTAATTTCTTGCTAAAATTTGAACTCTTGATTTATTTCTGTTCATGTCTTAGGAAATCTTCTGGAGTTTATCAAAATAAAAAGAGTGAATATTTTTAAGTTATTTATATTATAGTCTTACAAGAAAAACTTAAGGTTACTGTTTATATTTCACTTGTATAAATGAATTCCCTAGTGAATTTGAAATTTTAATAATGCCTTTATGAATCAGAAGAATAAATACAATTTATCTCGCTCCTGTAAATCCAAATATTATGGTGGTTTGAAAAGTGTTTTCAAGTGCTTTGAAATTTTAAAAGATGGTAAAATGGATCACTTTGAAATTAAATAAGTGGTAGAAGTACCAAAAGGGTTTTCAATATATCTTTTTTTTAAACATATTTATTGGAGTATAATTGCTTTACAATGGTGTGTTTGTTGGCAGGGCACAGATTGGAATCAGGACATTAAAAAATGTATTAAATAGGTTAATGTAACTCTAGTTTCATGAGGTCACTGATAATGAGGATACCCATACAGTATATTTCTTAATTCACAGAACATAAAATATTAAATTATAAAAATAATATACATCTCAAATGACTGTTGGCAAATGGTTTATCTTCCACTCTATTTCTATTTATTAAAAAGTCATTTGTGTCCAATAAAATCTCTTTGAATTAGATTTCATTATTTCCCAGTGTGAATAAAAATTTGGATGGAAGTAGAAGTTTTTTTTATGTCAAAAAATGTCAAGCAAGTTAAGGCTTATGCAAGAAATCAGGAAGGCATATCCAGTCAATATTAAGATACATGTATCTATGATCTATTAAAATATTTCTTAACATCATCTTTCTACATAAACTAATAATTTATGTTCAAGCCATTGTCATGTATCAATTAAATGAGTTTGGCCAAGCTTTTTTTTAATTAGAAATTATTCAGGGTTCAAATTACTCTGTGTAT
This sequence comes from Balaenoptera acutorostrata, assembly GCF_949987535.1. Taxonomy (NCBI): domain Eukaryota; kingdom Metazoa; phylum Chordata; class Mammalia; order Artiodactyla; family Balaenopteridae; genus Balaenoptera; species Balaenoptera acutorostrata. Next base: position 5,435,761 of record NC_080068.1, read on the forward strand.
TTGATATAAATACAACAAAGTTTTTAAGCAGAATTTAAATAACGTATACTTTAATTAAAAACAAAAGCAATGTTTCCTTTCACTCAAATTGATGAATAGTCTTGATTTACATTATTAACGAAAAAAATCTAGGTTATTTTAGGATTTTCTTGGCTTAGTTACATAAATCATCAGCTACTTCCATAGCATATGCAAACTCTGATTCCCTTTTGTTTCAAAGAAACTAGAAGGTATATTTATGTTTGCAAAAATACATAAGCATAAAAATAAGTGTCTACATCATGGCAAAAAATGAATTACTATAATTTTACAGTGTTTTTTTCTTAAAAATCAGTTGTCAATATAGAAAAAATATATATATATTGCATTATTCCCTCCCCCTTCAAAAAAATAAAAATAAAAGGAAAGAAAGGTAACGTTTCCATAGTATTGGAAAAAATTCAGCTAACCTCAGCCTAAACAAATACAGAGGAGATTTTAATCATACCTAACCCAACAAGTAGTTTTAAGAGTTATTTAAGGCAACTGTCATTTTTATTTCCCCTGAAGCTATTTTGTGAAGTCTGTATACCCTATATCACACTGATGTAAACACCAAAGGATAAAACCCTGGCACTGTGATGTCTGTTGCCTAGCATTCTTAATATACTCATGGGATTATTGTGAATATGTCTACTCATGACATGACAGATTAGACTTAATAGGAGATGTCTCCGTATATCTACTAATTTGGTAGGTTTTTACACTACAGTTAAATGTAAAGGCTCTCTGACATCCTTTTTGTGTACTTCAGTTTTGCTTGAACCATATCTTAAAGAACTTTAAAACCTGACATGGGGCTTCCCTGGTGGTGCAGTGGTTGAGAGTCTGCCTGCCAATGCAGGGGACACAGGTTCGAGCCTTGGTCTGGGAAGATCCCACATGTCGTGGAGCAACTAGGCCCGTGAGCCACAACTACTGAGCTTGTGTGTCTGGAGCCTGTGCTCCGCAACAAGAGAGGCCACGACAGTGAGAGTCCCACGCACCGCGATGAAGAGTGGCCCCCGCTTGCCGCAACTAGAGAAAGCCCTCGCACAGAAACGAAGACCCAACACAGACAAAAAAATAAATAAAACAAAAACAAAAAAAAAACCCTGACATGTTGCTGCAAGATTATTTTTCAAGAGATAGAACACTGTAACATAACAAGTGAGCATCCTTAATTTGAAGGGAAAAAAAGGAATCCATTTGTCTACTTACTCTTTGATTGACCCACACTAATCAATTTCTTTTTCCTACATGGGTAGCCATAGTGAGGCTACAGCTACAGATTTACAACTAAATTAAAATGGTGCATAGAGCTTCCCTGGTGGCGCAGTGGTTAAGAATCTGTCTGCCATTGTGGGGGAAATTGGTTTGAGCCCTGCTCTGGGAAGATCCCACATGCTGTGGAGCAACTAAGCCTGTGCTCCACAACTACTGAGCCTGCGTGCCTAGAGCCCGTGCTCAGCAACAAGAGAAGCCACTGCAATGAGAAGCCCATGCACCGCAATGAAGAGTAGCCCTCGCTCGCCCACCGCAACTAGAGAAAGCCCACGCATAGCAACGAAGATCCAACGTAGCCAAATAAATAAATTAAATAAATAAATAAATAAATTTATTGGCTTCTCTGGTGGTGCAGTGGTTGAGAATCTGCCTGCTAATGCAGGGGACACGGGCTCGAGCCCTGGTCTGGGAAGGTCCCACAGGCCGCGGAGCAACTGGGCCCGTGAGCCACAACTACTGAGCCTGCGCGTCTGGAGCCTGTGCTCCGCAACAAGAGAGGCCGTGATACTGAGAGGCCCGCGCACCGTGATGAAGAGTGGCCCCCGCTTGCCACAACTGGAGAAAGCCCTCGCACAGAAACAAAGACCCAACACAGCCAAAAATAAATAAATTTAAAAAAAAAATGGTACAAAATATTAACTCAGGCGGATTCACAATAGTTTTTACAACCTCAAATCGCTGTAAAGACAGAGAATATCAGTGTCCCTAATGTTATCCATCTAAAGAACCCTCACAACTACCACTAATTTTACATTTTAAATAACTTTGCTAGGGACTTCCCGGCAGTCCAGTGGTTAAGACTCCATGCTTCCACTGCAGGGAGCGCAGGTTCAATCCCTGGTTGGGGAACTAAGATCCCACATGCCACACAGCAGAGACAAAAAGAAAAAATAAAGTAAAATAAATTAACTTGCTTATGTGGCAAGAAAAAAGAAAAGAATATGATGTATATATGAAATAAGCATTTTAGCCACATTCACAGAAACTTTCTGAAATGTTCTACTGACTTCTATCATTAATTTACACATGTTCACAAAGATAAAATTATTTATTTAATAGCATTGCTTTGTAGAGCCACAGTAGGAGTCTTTCATTCAAAAGGGAGGTTTTTTGGTATGATACTTGTATTTAAAATTTTAACATTTTAATAAAACATTTCTTCAAGAAAAATTCATGAATTCATAAAATTAAATGCTATGGTAAAAAATATCTTCTTCCTCCAACAGAAAAATAATATATCCACTTAAAAATAGAAAGAATTAGAAAGATCAATATGCATTATTGTTTTCTATACACATTTTATGAGAACTAATACTGCTTCATCTGCTTGGTTCAAAATATCGCAGTGTAATCTATTACATATACATATGAAATAGGTCCTGGCAATGTGCACATTACATTCACATAAGAAATTCTTTAAGTTCTCAGGATGAACTCTGCCCCCCCTCTTGTGAAGTAGTGCATTGTATCATAACTTTTGATGTATTTCTTCATGCAACTTAATTGTTTGTTATCTTAGTCTGTTTTTACTACTAACAAAAAAACCCAAGTCATTTAAGCGGTCATATTGTTTACTCGTTTAGGGTAAAATAAGTTTGATTTACCATTTCCAGCAAAATCCCAAATCATACGTGACAGAGGGGAAAAAAGTATGTGGAAATGTGCTATGTATACACCACAGCTGTCTCCTAAGGAGAAGGCTGCCCTTTGTTTTACTGAACACTTTGGTGAGTTAGCTTAAGGACCTCTGAGGGCAGAAGCAAGAGCTATTTTACTTTGCATAATAAAACTCAGGAGGCAGATCTGCAATGTAGAGTGTTTCTAAATTACATGTTATTAGTGCTCCATTGATTTCTTCAGTGAGAAATGCCATAGAATGAATCTAATTAGAGGCTTTTATTAAATCCTGGAGCTTGGCATCTACTAATAATACCTGTACAAACTTTTTATTTTTTAAAAATAATGCAATCCTTATGTTTCAAACACAGCTTGCTTTTAAATCCACCCTTATTTCCCACACAACAAAAATATTACATAGTGAATATGGGATAGTAATCTGACTAAGTGAACATTCTTTCAGAAGAGGGGCTGGCATACTTGATTCATCCACTTTGGGCTCTTTCCTTACTAGGCTCATATACAGCCTGTTAATTCTGGGCAGAGACCAAGTGGGGAATCAGACAAGATTCTCTAACTCAAGAAATAATGAAGATAACAAACTGAACACACACACACAACACTAGGCTACAAGCAGTCGGTGATTTTCTGTCTAAGTATTTTACACTCCATGTGTGGGCTGTACCAATATGCTAAAGAAGGTGGGAAGTACTGCTTAAGATAAAAGCAAATCCAGTAACCATAATGAAAAAAGAAGAATGGCATGACAGGTCAAAGCTTGAAAAGTATAATGTGTTTACTTCTTTAGAAATAAGATGAAGAAAGTTAGCACGTGTTATGTAGAAGAAGCTTTGCATCCTTGTAAGAATGCTGGAGGGTTTACCAACGATGAATTGCATATGCATGTGCATACACACTCTTAAAAGTATATAATTTCTTTAAAAAACAATCTATGACTGTCTTGTTTTTTAAGATAGTGCACAAGGCTCTGAGAATTTAGGGAACTGAGAGGTCCTGACAGTCTAGAGTTTGTGTTTTCGTAGAGTGGAGAGGGTAGGAAGAAGCTCAGAGAAACGGGAAAAGCGAAGGTCATGGTTTCAGGATTTAAGTGCTTCAGATATTCACTATTTAAGAGCATAGCTAGATAGATAAAGTTCCAACTCCTGGGATATTTAAACCCTATTTGTTTGTTAGTTTATTTCTCTGTGGGAGGAATTAGCACATAAGCATGAAGGGAGCAAAAAAATAATTGAACCTCACTGAATTGTGACTGCCAGATCTTTATCTAGGAACCGTGTTTGGAAACAATTTTAATTGCTACTCATCATGCTGATAATATACTTTTCCTAAAAAGACATGAAACAACTCATATTTTCAATTTCTGATGTGTTTGGGCTTCAATGTAACCAGATAATTTTAGTGCTAAAACTGTATCTCCATTCAGCTGGCCTGTCCATGAATCAAGTCACAAGTGTAGAGTTGTCTTGATATATGGCCAGCCATATATGTAATTTTGCTTTAACAGATTTGATAAAATATGAGGGAGAATGATATACTTTACTAACTTTCACTTTCACAGAATGTTTATTTTTTCCCTTAGAGAAGCTTTAAGGAAACATATATCAAACCCAATCCCTTCTTAATCATTTTCTTGCTATAACTTATAAAGAAAAAGGAGTGCTAGAGACCTCTCTCCAGACTACCATGGTGCCTGCTACGCATTATTTCCTCTTTCTTCACCCCTTGAGTGGCAACACAGCCATTGGCTGTGCAGGGATTATGGCAGATCAGACCCTGGATAAGCCCCTAGCCACTTATTGCCATATTTGATTGCAATCACTCATCGACTTTTGAGGGTCCTAAAAAAGTGACTCCAGTTACCACCTTCATCTTTTCCATCCCACCCACAATGAAGAATAACACTGAGGTCCACTTTCCATAAGATTAATGAACTATCCAATCTGAGACATTCACTGGAACCAACTTCACCTCAGGGTATGTGCTAGGGAAGAGAGGAGTATATCAGGAAGAAATTCTTGGAACATTATTTGTTTGTTTTGGTTAGCAAGTCAACTGCAGAAGAAGACAGAGTGTGGAAACTGACATTTTCAGATTTTTATAGAAGTGCCTGTTGCTTTCAAGGTCTCCCTGTCACTGTGATTTACAGATACACACTCTATTCATCTTATTGTTTATCATGTAATCATTGATTGAAACACACACACGCACATCATCCCAACTATAACCATTAATTTTAAGACACTATGCAATCAACCAATCACCCCTAAAGAAAAATGACAATAATAAAAATATCATTTTCCCAACCGCTCCATATTCCTCTCAAGAAAAAGGAGTATTTTAAAGGTAGATTTCTAGAGAAATGTAACCCAAAGGAACAGGAGAAGTAGTTTGAAATTCTAGACAATAAGATCAAATGTGGTATTGGGGGTGATTTCAAGGGTAGGCAAGCCTTTCAAAACATCTCGGATAGCGATAATGTTACCTAAGTTGCTATCTTCCCTTTCTATATATAGAACTAGTCCTGGGATAGGTACGTAAATCAGAAATGATTGCCTTCTTGTATTTACTATAAGCATCCTCTGTGCCAATTTACGCTGACCTACTTGAACTGGATGAGATTAAACTCTAGTTGCACTCCAATTTGAGAGTGGGCAAGAGATGGGAGAGACGTGATTTACAGATGCTACGAGGGTCAGACTGTAAATACATCTTTTTATATCAACTGACACCTGTTTTCAACTGTATCAAAGGTATTGTTTTAGTCAGTGAAAATTTTAAAGAATTTCTATTTATAGCCCTAAATAGCCCAAATGTTAGCTGTGCCCTTGTATTTAGCTAAAAATATCTTGACGGTAATAGTTTTTCTTACCTTCCAGCTATTTTTATTCATGAAAACACGAAACCTCTAAGAAAGACTTCTGCTATTTGTTGTAGCATTACTTTCTGGCCTTCTTAGTGTCTTGCACTAAGCTTTATCAGATTTCCCTGCTCTGAACCACACTGGCCCCTTCTAGTTCTCACTTTCATCCCCCCTACGACCAAAAATAAACCATTTGTTGGAGAATTATCTAAGATTTTCTAGGGAGATCCAGTGGAATTGTTGCTTCACTCATTGCTTGACTACCTGCTACCCATGTTTCTCTTCCTATTCTGTCGATTTTCCTCACCTCTCCAATCTTCATACAGAAATTAAAAAAAAAAAAATATGGTAACATGATAAATTACTGCCAAACCTATTGTTTTTCACTTCTTATAGGCAAATTCTAGTAGCACCTGCACAGAAAGTTGTAATCTTTACATATATTACAAGAAACTGACATTTACATTTTTCTCTTCAAAATGGTGCCCAAAATAAAACACAATCAATTATGTAAATGTCTTTTCTTTTTGAGATTTGATCTTTCATCCAACCATTGTAACACAACCATTTTTCTGAAAACAATAAACTTATTTTTAAATTATTTTTAAATTTCTGGCTAATTACAAAATTGATAACAAAAATCATTAAATTCCCATGCATTGGCCAGATCATAAAAATTGTAAGAGTAGTAGAACTATAATATTATTCAAATATATCTATGTACATGTAATGATATAATAACAATTCTTTGGATTCAAATTATGAGTAAAATAATGAAACATTTTGCTTTACATTTGTAGAGCACTTTTGATTATAAAGATAATAAATTATTTCAATTTCTATGACATTAAATAGATATAATTGACTCTTCTGAGAATTACACATGCATTTTTATTTTTAATAGTCTCTTTTAATTTTACCTATCTGGATATTTTTGTACATAGAAGAAGATAAAATTATAAATTAAAATTCTTCATATAAGAAATTTATATTTCTCAGGTCATTATAAAACACTCCTTTTGTAATGCATAATCTCTTCAACTTTAGAACTATGATTCATGGTTCATTAATGACTTGTTGAAATTTAAGGTTTTTTCAAGAAAATTTTCTATTAACTGCCAGTCTGAAAAATGTCCGTTTAGTATACATTGCTAGTTAACTGAATGCACAATGAGTTATTAATGTGAAAAATACATCATTTATTACATATTCAATGACCTATTTTAGATTAAAAAAAACGTAAGATATAAAATGTTTTATTCTTACTTAAAAGCAAAAAGGCATATAATTGTACAGTGATTTAAATCAATGTATTTCAATAAGCATCAGAAAATTTTTTGTGTTATTAACTAAATTTCAAGTAATTTATATTTTCTCTAAATATTTACGGGGTGGATTAGCCAACTCACACTCAGATGTATTAAAAATATCTAATATGGAGTTTTAATAACTTTTTAAAAATAAACTCGGAGTCAATAAGTATTAATCAGTCCCTTTCAGAAGCTCAGGAACTATGGGGGAGACAGGAGTGTAATATACCCTCTCTCATCTTCCAGGAAGTTTAGTTTAGTTAAACTAAACTGTATTCACAGTTGGAGCTAATAGACACCAGGCTTAAAGACTGGTTGCATGCTGGCCTCGAGTTTTTCTGCACCATCTCCTGGGCAAGCGCTCATATTCAAGAAAGAGACAAGGATGCCAGCTTGGTTCATTAGCCAGAGCTCAACACTTTAGAGACCCTTTTGATTTAGATCAAACGTATGTTGCATTGGTATGTCTGGTTGAGTCCAGCGTAGGGCTCAGGTAATCTTCTGTTGTCTAAAGAGAAGGAATGTGTAAATATCAATAAAACCCAAAGAACTTATTTTCACTAATAAGCTCTTATGCTATAGTATAAAATAGAAATAATGGTATGTGGGCTGGACTGTGCTACTCGGAACGGGATGGAATTCAGCTGGGGAGCTGAATGAATGGGTGGTACAAGGCCATCATTCTCAGGCGTTTTTTAAGTGAAAATTAATCTCCTGAAATTCAAATTCCTCAGGACACTCAGAAAGGTATCTACATTAGGCTCTGAAGAATTTCTACAGTGCTGAGAACTTCAAACTGTCTTAAAAAGTGAACATCTTTCCAAATAATGATTGATTAGTTTTTTTATGCTACAAGTTTATCTTTTAGTATAGATGTGAAGTAATTTTGTTTCTCTTAAATTCTTCAGTTTTGATTTATATTACAGACTAAACAAACCTGAAAATTATAGATAACAGAAAAAAAAAAAAAAAAAGAAACCAAGCAGAGAAAAAAACAAACAAAAAAAAAAACTTTTAGCAAAACTGTAGCTAATTGCAGGGTAGCCCTTTCTCCAGTGTACATTATGAGTAGTTTCGACACTACTATTATGAGCAGCTTAATTTTCAAACATTATGTTACTCCAGTCCCTAGAAAGAAATGAAGTAAGCTGGTTTAAGTCACATTTGCCAATGGCAAATGGTGCTGCTGGGGCATTCAGGCTGAGATCTGTCTGACAGGAGATGTAAGTCCTTCTTCCTATTTACTGCTTCCACACACACCATTCCTGTGTGCTTGATGCCGTGCTGGTGGCCTGTCAGATCTTGTGTTAGATGCTGAGAAATCAGGTACATAAGAAATACCTTCTTCCCTCAATACTACGTAGTCTGGTTTAGGAAAGAGTGTAACACTTCCTTCTTTATTTCCATTCTTGTGAGAAACATGAATTAAGTGCCTACCAGTTTTGAGGCACTAAGGATATAAAATCCTGACGCACGTCCAGAAGTTTTTCAGACACAGGAGATATAAATTATTTGAAATGAGAGAGTAGCAATCTGAGAGAAATGCAGATTAGTGTGATGAGGGGTCAGAGGAAGAAAACTAATATTAATTAAATGCATATTATGTGTCAGACCTTCTGCCTGACCTGGAATATACACTCAACACAATAGTCAGAAAATAGTCTCAAATTCTGTTAAAGACAATTCTTAAAAAGAGCAATCTCAGGACATAAGCCACATTTAGGTAGGAAAAAATGTTCCATGAATTGGTAAGAGAAAAGACTATATCTATCCTTCAGGTTTTCCTGATGTGGAAAAGATCCCCATTATGTTAAAAATACTTTTCATATTTAACAGTTTAGTTTTGGAAATGCATGCTAATTTTTACTCTTACTTTTCACTTTAGCAGTAGGGATAATTACTGTGAAATGTAACAGGAATTATGATGATCATTCACATTCATTAAAATGGGACTCTACATGCTGGTAGAATTGCTATAATTTAATATAGAATTCTGACAAGTATTGGCAAAACACCTATGCATTTGACTATATATCCCTAAAAGAAATAAAGACATTTAAAAATATCCTCAAGCATACTTTTCAGTGTTTCTCACAATATATAGAAATAACTGAAATAAAATTTTGTTTTATTATGTGTTCACATTATTTGTGTTCACATTATTATACGTGTTCACATTATTTGCATGTTCCTCTAATTATTATTAGCTCCAACTTCAGCTATGTAGTAATCATTTTGATCCTCAAGAGATGTTATGTTCTGACAGCATATTATACAATACATACAGGCCCAGAATCACACATGGTATTCACTGCATCCAGACAAAGTTAAACTCCTGCCTCTAGTAGCGATTTTACCCTAATGATCCAATTTACTTGTTATAGGGGAAAAGAAATACCCCAAATTGTATACTATTAACCATATGTGTCATAGATATAGGAATTTTGACCCAAATAATTGTGTTAATAGTGCATTTAAAAAAAAAAAAAAAGCAAAGTTGATAATACTATATTAAGTACAGTAACAGGGAATAGGAGAATGAGATAAATAAAAGCAAATGTTACATATTAAATTATTTATCAGTAATAATTTATCAGTAACTTGAAAATAACAAAAAGATATTTATTAAACATAACACTCAATGCCAATTAAATAAAATTTTATCATCAATAGATAAGTATAAGAACATTATATATTTTTTAGATATCACCTCAAGAGGGGCCATTTTCAGTTTCTCTGCTGATTTCTTCAGTCTCTTAACTATTATAGTGCTTGCACTTGGACCTAAAGATTATTACTTTAATGCAAATGCAAATACTTCTCAAATATGCTGCATTTTCAATAAGTTCTACTTATTTTCCATAAAAACATGTAATTATTGTGACATGTATAAAAGTATATTATAATTTTTAATCATTTTATTGCTGAGCACATAATAGGTGTTCTGAAAATAATAATCAGTTGCTTGACAAATACATTAAACTCTTAGAAAACATATACTTGGCTGTCCAAAGAATAGTTTCTATATCATATCTTGACTGTGAGCCCCAATTCTAATTTATGAATCTCCCTTTTTATATTTGCAAGTTGAATTTTTCACTGTTTCGGAATTCTTACAACTCCAACTTTTAGACAAGATAATTTTCACGTTAATTCAAGGGAAACAAATATATACAAGAACCAAATAATGGCTCATATAACATATGTGAAGCAGTTTCCTCCCATCCAAATTCCCTTGAAATAGAGAATAAAATATTACTTTGGTTCAGATTCACTAACATTGCTAAGCAATACTTTAAATACTTCAATAAATTATCAAGAGACATAGTATTAGAAATTGTGAATATCCAGTCTCCCCCTGTTAAGTATTTAAACCACTTCTGTGAACCTTTAGAGTGATGTCATTAGGAGTTATTACTTTTTCACCTCTTGTGAACACAGAGAGATATAACACGCCCACACATTTTCTCAAAGTGCAGATCTCACACATTTCATTTCAACTTACCATACTCCCTGATACAATGTTATATTCATTTCTATATGGGCAAAACAATACAAGAATGTTCTTATAATATGTTGAATAGATCTTGATGCAAGTGGCCCTCTTCTCTGAAAGGAACTCAGGCCAAGTTCAAACATCAGCATTTTGCAAAAGCCTAATCTGAAGACCTTAAGAGCAATTTGCCAAAATATTAACTGTAAGATTGATTTAAAAATGCAAGCATACCTTTATAGATTCACTTCTCAATTACACATAAAAGGGAAGAGAAGACAGAAAATTCATCACTAATGTTGATCAATAGAAGTTCATCAAGCAGACGAGACAGAGCTACAGTACAATTATGTGTATATTTGTGGTATAACTGAATTTTTCTTTTGGTGATTTCCCGTGGCTTTCTACCAAGATTAGGGAGAAATCTACAAGTCAATGCTCGTCTGAGCACTCACCTCACGTGGGTGATGAGGAGGGTGGCGGTGGGGATGAAGAAGTCATCGGCTCGGTCGAACTGCTTTCCCACAGGCTGGGTGTGGATGGTGTGGTGTGGCGCGTCCCCGCTGGCCAGGGTTATCACCTAAACACAGCACCACGTTTAGATCTTGGCCATGCAGGCCCTTAACGGGATCAGACCTGAAATAAATCTCTGGCGGTTGTTTGCACAGACTCTTTGTTTTCAACCTCAAAATTAGTACAGTGTTAAGCAAATTGCAATTCTGTGTTTGCTTATTTTCAGTGTAAACGTTTCTAAAAGAAAAAAATGGGAAACATCTTTTTCTTGAACAATTTCTGCCTAAAAGATAAAATAACATACATATAGGTAACTTCTACATTATAAAAATGTTATTGCTATAATAAGAAATATGAAAGCAAGCGTACATATGACGTAAATGAGATGCTGGCTTTCTTTTCTTTCTTCCTTCTTCCCTCCCTCTTTTTCTCTCTCTCCCCCTTCCTCTCTCTCCCCCTTCCTGCCTTCTTTCCTTCCTTCCTTCCATCCATCCTTCACAACTTGATTGAGGAATAAATGATATATTAAAAAAAACACAAACAAACAAAAAAAACTCCCCCTCTTATACAACAGAGTTGTAAACATAGGACCAAAAACTCTAAAATATATCCTTTGAAATATTTGCTCTTAGAAATCTTAGAATAGATTACATCATATTTAAAAAAAAAATTCCTTTTATAAATTGAAAATAATAAATTTGAGTAAGTTTTAATCAAAGAGGTCTCTTCCAACTATTCATCATTAATTGGTTTTTAAAACTTTCATAGTTCATTAAAGAAAAGATCACTACATTTAAGCTCTTTTATCCCATTTTGCATGAAATTCTATCAGTTCTTTCTTCTGATTTCTCATACCTTCACAGCTGTCCTATTGTCCCTGCTGCACAACCATTGTTCTGTGTTAGCTTTTTAAAGTATTTTCCTCCCTTTATTTTACCCCTTTTAAATCCTTTCTACATATGGGCACCAAATCAAACTTCCTAAACTTCTGACTGCCTAAGTTAAACAGACTTTCTTCCCTCAAAACTGGGTGTCTTCCTTTGGTTTTTAGGACAGAAGGAGATAGCAGTTTTAGTTTTAGATTTTTTTTTTTACCTTAAAAAGTTAATTTTTGTTCATTGCAATGAGTGTAATTTTGTTGAGCTACATTGGGAATTGCCAAGTTCAAGAAAATACAGTAATTATTGTAATAGTCAAGAAAGGCTCAGTCATGTTACAGTCACAAACCAAAAGAAAGCAGAAACAAATCTTTACTTCTTTACTACTTACTTCTTTATTTTTTAATAATAAAGATTTTTGTTTTGTACCTCTTACTTTCCTAGAGGGCTTTGGCAGGATATCTATTGTTTTTAGTGTTTTTAATTCCATTTTCCATGCGGAAAGAGCAGCCAACTACCTTGAATGTTTCCATTCATGAAAGACCTCTTTTGCCAAAACTAATCATATGGCCTCACTCAACCAAAAGAAGTCCCCCCACCATGTGCCCAGAGGAAGAGAGAAACAAAGTATGTGATAACGCTTTAAAGACACTCTACCTATTTTATTAATGAGTAACAGTGAGAAAGTCCTCACTGGATTTTAGCCATTCATAATTATGCCTATAAGACTTTAATGAAACTCAACAGGGGTAATAACAATGGAACTCTCCAAATTTTCTTCCCTTTAGATTGTATAGAGGTACATAATTCTCAAGCTGCATGTATGTGTATTTGAAATTAATAATAATACTTAGACTGACAGCAGCAATAATAATACTGAGAGCTTGCTATGGGCCAGGTAACACTTAAACAACACTATAATGTGTGTATTGCATCCCAAACTTACTGACGCAAAAATATTTCACGCCACTGACGGCAGATTAACTGGACCTCTCTTCTGCGCTTGGCACCGTCCTAGGTTGTAAAAAATACAAAGCCATTTCCCCAGTTCCCCCTAGTCTGGACTTTGATGGGTCGAGGTCCTTCTCACCGCTGGAATTGAGCAGGGAGTGGTGAATTGCCAGGTTCGGGACTGAGCTCACTGAAGGACACAGACTGATCTGTGATGCACCTTAATCAATAAGCCCAATCTCGCAACAGTTCTGAACTCATTTCTAACAGCGTCCTGCTGCTGGCCTGTCTTTACGTGATGCCTGCTGCCAGCCCAGAGCTACCACCTCCCACTGTCACCCCATCTGGCTGGGTCCTGCTTCCTGGCCAATGGAAGAACGCAAGGATTTTATTCCAAGTTGTTTCCTGGGGATATTTTCTTCTCTAATTGTTGTGCATTTACAAGACACTACATACAGGTTGCAAAACTGTGCAGATGACAGACTAATCAGTTTTAGATTTTTACAGAATTTCTTAAGCTTTCATAAGACATAAGTGCCCTTTAAAAAGAAAAACATACTATGATAAATATTCAGACTTCATCTGAGAACACTAGATGGAAAATCACTGTCTTAAATACCTAAAATTATGACAGTTTATGGGTATTAATTAATTAATTAATTATAAATGTCACAGAAAATAATACACGTTGCTTTCATAATCGACAAAGACGTACAGATTTAATTATACTCAACAGGAAAACACAAAGGAGGGCTTTCAGATCCTTGATAAAATGTTTTGCACCTTCAAGGGTAAGAGGGTCCCATTATAAGATATAACACATTAGGGCTAAAAAGTTACTTCCTAGCCCTCAAGACCTGGCGTCAATCTCTCTTTCCAGTCTAATCTTTCACCATCATGGCACAGGGACACTCTAGCAAAAATGAGAGCTTGACCATGTTTTTGGTTTCAGTTCAACTTCTCCAGAGGAAAATCTGTTCCCCTTTCAAACAAATCTCAAATCCCATTTCTTTGGACGATATTTTCTGGTAATCCTGTTTGGAGACAATTATCCATAAATATCTTGACGTTCCCGCAGAGTCAGGGCTTTCTGAGCAGAAAAGCACGCCTCCTTGGTTAAAGGATGATGGTGCAGCAAAAATGCCTTCGGAAGCTAGAGATAGAGTATTTCTCCTGAGAGATTTAGAGACCTAATTCCTCTGAGCCAAGTACTGAGGTGCCAGAGTACTGGCCTTCCCCTCCTCTCCCTGGAGAAGATTTGCATGCTTTCCAGACTAATAATTCCTTCTCTCGCACATGAGATGGGGTTGAGGTGCCAGCAGCCTAAAACAACTTAGAGACACATGATTGCAGGCTCCTCCTGCAGGAGGACTGCGCTGGTCACGAAGGGTGGCACTAGCCTCTTACCACGTCACCCCAGAGGGGTTGGGGCCAGAGAATAAATACTAACAGGTTACATGGGTAAGAAACGGTCTGTTCTCTGATCCAGAGACCCTGTGTTTCCTGTCAGTCTATCATCTATGATCTATCTATCTATCTATCTATCACCTATTTATCATCTATCCGTCATATACATACATAAATACACACACACACTCTTCACATAAATAAGTCTTGTTGTATGTTGTATTCTAAGAGTAATTCTCAGTTCTTACATTTTATTTTATATATTCAGATGTGAAACTAACCTTTCACTTCCACCCACCAAGTATTTTAAAAATTCACTAAATCTTATTAGCATAATTTTTATTAGACATTCAGAGAAAAAGAACCTGTTTTTAGATGGCTGGACAATGTGTGGGAAGTTTCTCATCAACTCTACAGACAGTCGCTGTCAAAATGTTTATATATGTATATATACCTCTATCTGTCAATTTCTCATGTAAACAATTTCAAAACATAAGCAAATTTCACAAAAATGACAGTACATATTCCCAATTAGAAATGAACCTGCACTCAGATAGTAAAATACTGTGTGTTTGGAGAACACTGGGGACCTGATTTGAGACTCTGTCTAACTCTCCTGGTCTCTGTCTCACAGGACCCACCCTCCAGGCCCCATTTAAAAGAGATGGAAACAAGAAAATTCTCATGAAAATTCAAGGGAAGTAGGAAACGTAAATCATAATATTTTTTTTCTTAATGGCTTCAGCTTTGTCATCGTAGGTTATTCTTCTTGCATATAAATCTAATGTTTGGAATGTCTGAACTAAAATATTTTCCAAGCAAAAAAGTACTTGAGAATCAACATTTTTTCCCCTTACTGTGAAGATCTAGGTGGAAGAATATCATTGTTAAATGGTTATGTGTCCAATTAGATATTGAAAGGTTTAAAGATCATTATTTTCTCAAATACACTGAAATGTACTTACCTGTAGTGTTGGAGAAGTCTTTTCCATGGTACCCCAGCTTAGCACCCAGACCTGATCATGTGATTTGTCGTAGTGTAATTTAACCGGGATGGGGTCTGTGCTTACTGCCTGTAATAGATAGAAGTTGAAAAAGTTTTCAGACCGAAATATTAGTTTAAAACTAGGCCAAAAATTATAGAAAATTCCAAGAGTTTAGATGTCAGATTAAAAATATATGTTGCCAATTATCTAATTTTCTAAACCTTTATTTGATTAATTTGGAAATATGATACTTTACTCAAATATATTTTTACACAATTTTATATAGTCTTACATTCATTCATTACCTATGCAAATTGTGTTTAATGGAGAAGCTATTTAGAAACTCAAGATATGAATGATTAATATGTGCATTTTAATCAACTGTTGAGTACAGGTAAGAACTATATTTATACTATTAGATTTTTCTATCCCACTGCTGGTTATGGGATTTGACCATTTATAATGCTAACATGCCAACAATCTGATATATGGTTGTAACTCTAATAACAGATTACCTAATTTAGTTTCCTTAATGAGAAGTCTAAAGCCACAGAAAAAGAAGAAGCAATTTTTTGTATCGTACTTGATATGGTAAATGTATTTTTCTGCTAATATTTATAATATCTAGCATTTACTGAAAACAAAACTTCCAAAACACACATTGCTGCCAGGAAGTTATTTCACTCACCTTAATTCCAAGCTATTTATATCATAAGCTAATACGTTTTTGAAGTGATTACTTGTAATATTAATAGTTACACATTTTCTAACTTAATAACATAGAACAAATTGTTTTCCATAAAGCAATCTTTATCCAATATTGAAAACATTTCTTTCCAAGCTCTATTGAATATCCTTAGAGAATTTCCCAAGTCCTAGTTTATAATGTAATTCTCTTCTCAGTGGATTAAATGTAAACTATAGTTGTAGTTGAATATATAGAGATTCATATTTTAACTAACACTTGGGCAATTTAGTCTTACTAAAGTATTTCTTTTCTGAAATCTTGCCCTGTATTTTATCTATTTAAAATTCTCAATATTCTTGGATTAGAATTACTGGATTTCTGAAAAGACCTATTTAAGCATTTCTGTATTAGTGTCCTCACCCCTTTCTTTCTGGCTAATAGAGCCACGATAGCATTTTGGGTTCAGGTGGGGAGTGGTGTTCTCAGGGAAGGTAGCCCACCTGAGGACCAGCAGAGATTTAAGCCAATGACTAATCTTATTCCCCTTTGACAAGTGTGAAATTTCCCAGACTCTCTAGAGGTGAGGGGTAGTCACATGACATATCCTAGTTTACACATTGTAAAGATTAATGTGATGAATGATTTCTGAGAGTGAAGCATTTCCATCGAAAGAGACAATAGCAGGAGGAGACGTCCACACATCACACTTTCTCCTTCTTCCTGCTTTGAATGCTGTCAGATGAGTATATTAAGCCTCAATTTCTAAAGCCATTTTGAGGTCATGAAACAGTAAGCTTAAGAAGGAAAAACCACCACTTTGAAGATTTAGCAGGAGAAATGTGAAAGGAGACTGAATTCTCCATGATAGTCTTGAATTGCTGCACAAACCTAGAATAACTATCCTGAGACCTGATGATATTTGGGATAACTGTATGGTTCTATTGCTTGAGGAATAGCTGGTCTGCTATTTGGTGAATCGTACTCAAGTGAATGCCAGATGTTTCATTTTGATTCTTCATGTACTGATCAATAATTTCAATGGGTATATAGCAAAAGAGCCACCATTAATCATTACACTAATAACAAAGCAGTAAGATTCCTTTGATTTTTCATATTTTTCCCTTTATATGTTAAACCTGATCTATGTATGATTATAATAGCCTATTTTGCATGCAACTTAACATGGAATAATCTTTAGGCATTTAAAATGTTAAAGATAAAATAATTCAATAGGCAATAACAAAAAGACCTCATTGTTAATCAATTGTTAGGATATGGTTATAAAAATAGCAAAGATCCTTAGATAACTTTATAAAGTAGGGAACAATTTGAATAAAAATTTTCAGTTTGCCAGCTCTTATAAATCTCTTTTCTTTTCACTTGGCCCTTCATAAATATTATCTTGTAAGGACATACCACAATCCATAGGTTCTGTTAATGTCCCCACAAAATGTGATAAGGAAACTGAGACACTTATCTTACCAGTAGTCATCCAGCCAGTGAACAGCAAGCCTGGGATTTGGGTCTGTGCTCTTTCCCAAAGTGGGAACCTCCCTACCTATGAAAGACCATTCCTCCTAGTTGACAGTTTCATTCCTGACAATGTGTGGATATGTTGCCCTCTTATTTATGCTTCATAGATAAGAAATATTCTTTTGGGTGTTTTTCTTTTGGAGGGTGAAGAGAAACCCATGGGACTCAAATATATGCAGTATCATTTGTATAAGCAGTACAATCCCAGGGGAAAATCACTGAGAGGCAGTATACACCATGCTTATGAGCATGTATTCTGAAGCTGACTTCAAATCTTAGTGTCTTCACTTAAATTTAAACAATAATAATAATAATAACTTGGGAACTTACTAATGTTTTCTGTGGCTCAGTTTCCTCTATAATAAAATGGAGACAGTAATAACACCTACTTCAAAGGGTCGTTGTAAATATTGGGTGAGGTAGTAAATATAAAGTGCTCAGGTATGCCTGATGAATGTTAAACATGATGGAAATACCACTGTTCCTACTATTAGAAAAACTAACTGAACTAGAGTATTTTCATGACAGCATTATAGTGTTTTAGAGATGTAATGCCCTTATTTAGCAAATGAAGAAACTAGAAGAGGTTATTTACTTTAATAATCACAGTCTCTGCCCTGGAAGGGTTTATAGGTGAGAGGGTGAAAGAAGAATTTAAAATAACTTGATGCGTGTCGCAAAAGAAAAACAATGATCAAATGCCTTGGAAGCTCAGAGCAAGAAGTACAGAGCAGGATGGGGTAGAAGAGGAAGTGATGCTTTAATTGAGCCTTAAAGTATAAACATTTTCTTTTATAAATGGCAGGACAGAGACAATTTTTTATTTACCTTTTTTTTTTAAAATTGGGGTATAGTTGCTTTACAATGTTATGTTAGTTTATGCTGTACAAAAGAGTGAATCAGCGATATGTGTACCTATATCCCCTCCCTCTTGCATCTCCCTCCCACCCCCACCCCCCATCCCACCCCGCTAGGTCATCACAGAGCACCGAGCTGAGCTCCCCGTGCTACAAAGCAGGTTCCCACTGGCTATCAATTTGACACAAGGTAGTGTATTTTTTAAAGTTAAGCTAAGAGAATATATTTCAGGAGGTGTCAGAAGGCAGTTCACAATTAAATTCCTTCAAAAAAGTGAAGATATACGTTTTTGAAGGAAGAAAATATCAATTTTAAAAACAACTTCAGAATTTGAAAGAAAAAATCTATTTACAAGTTTTCAAGTGTGCAGAACCAACACGTTTTACGGAGGAAATGTTGACATGGTTTTCAGCAAGGAAATCATACAACAATGACAAAAATATGTGCAAACAACTGTATTCAGGATCATCTTTCCATAACCCAGTTTTCAGTCAAAAAACAGAAATTTTCCTACTTAAATGGTCAACATTTGAAAGGGATAAATTACAGGTGTTGACTTTTATAAAATATCTGCTGGTCTACTTTGGAAATTACTCTAAACGTTCAATTTAGACCATTAGCTTCTGAAAAAGAGAAAGGCACTATATTTGACACACACAAGAAATTCTTGCCACAAGTAAGCCTGTAAGCCTGTGTTATAAAACAGATCTTATTTTTGAAAAAGACTGTATAGGGTCTATTATCCTTGATGGCCCTCTTTCTCCTCTACTTCCCATCCTCACGCCCCGGCTGGACCTGCCTTCCAAACGCTGAGCCCTTCGCAGCTCCTGCCCTGCTCAGACCACACAGGCGGCCTCTATAATCTCCAACCTCATCTCCCGGTTTCCACCTTTCAACTTTCTACTCGTCCACTTTCTCGACAGATTTGTCAGAGTGATTTGTTTTCTTTTCTTTTCTGGTGAGCATTAGGCAGATCATGGTACCAATTTGCTCAAAACACAGTGTCTTCTCATTTCCCTCAGAGTAAAAGCCAAAAGCCCTTATAATGACCTGTTGATCCTGGTCTTCTTTCTCAGATCTTTCACCTTCCAGGCTCCCCCAATGGCTCCAGTCCAGATTCTCTGGCTTCCTTGCTGTTCATCCAACATGCCAATCACACTTCTACTTTTTGGAGGCTTTTCCCCAGAACCAACCGTCTTCCCCAGATAACCCAGTGTCTACTTCTTGGACACCTTTGCTGAGAACTCACCTTGTGGGTGAGGCCAGCATGACCACTCTATTTAATACTGTAACCAGCCTTCCCTTCATCTTTAACTTTCCCAATCCCACCTGGTCTGCTCTGCCATTTTATCTTTTCCAGTGGCACTGACCACTTTCCATATTGTAGAATTTACATACCATTTTTAGTATTCTTATTTTTTGTTGTCTGTCTCTATCTAGTGGGCTCTAGGCTCCAAGAAGGCAGGCCTTTTGTGTTTGTTTAGCTCAATAGTATCACTTATGTGCTTAGAACAGTACCTTGTAAATTGTAGTATTCAATATATAATTAATGAACATCTACATCTACTTCATTGGGCAAAGCAAATTGCGAAATTGAACAACATGACAAAAGGCATTATAATTAAGATCATAATTATTACTTTATATAACAAAAACAACTACACTCTGCACTAGGCTTGTTATGAACAAAGTTTTTCTCTAAATATTTTACAAATACAAATTATTTTTTTAATCTTCTTGACAGTTGTTTTGTTGATGTGTGCACTATTGCTATCCCATTTGTATAGATAAAAATAAACAAAAGACTAAGGGTACCAATGTCCATCCCTCCAGACTATAAAATTCTCACTCTCCTCTCAAAATAACTTCATGCCCACCATCCAATATACAGATAAATTCAGGTCTCCAACTTTGGTCCATATGTTAAATATTTATAAAAGGTAATATGATTTTTTAAGGTAAAAATAAAAATAAACAATGTCTTGGGATTCCCTTCCGACAACTAGTCATCTTTCATTGCCCTTGTGTTGCATACATTTCGTTTGGAGACCATTAGTGTAAATATTTTTTGTTTCTGCAGCCGTCGAGCATTTATCAAGAAAAATGATGTAAATCAATATGTAATGTTCAAGAATATGTGATTGGGAGAAAGCATTGCACATATGCTTATCTTTCACCTCAAAATTACCTTATGTGCATAGAATGCTCAATTAGTACTTAGTATAATTTGCATTTGACTACCAATATTATTTTGCCAGAAAAATTGCTTTCAAACTTTGCCTTGAGAAGCTTACAGAAACGAGCCTTATTCACAGCAGGTGCTTTGAACCCCCCATAATAGAAAAAGGGGCTCACTTTTGATCTATTGAATGATTCTGTGAGACTTTGTTTAAATAAAATTTTCTGATACTATAGTTTGGAAATTTCTCTCCATCCTATAAACACTGTAATTTTCTGTACACAGTAGCCTTTGCTTGGCCTGGTGATAGTCAGATAATTAAGCCACAAACCTTCTTCCAAAGATTTATTGATTTATGAGACATATTCAGAAATATCTTTCAAATAACTTAATATTTTGTCATTGTAATTAATAGTAGTCTAAATATTCAGATCTTAGAATCATATTTCTTATTTTCCCATGTAAGTACCATTTTCAGTGTTATATTATCATGATGAATTATCTTCTTATCCTATTCCTTTGTAAAAATGTGGAAAATATACTACATAATGTAATAACAAAAAATTTTTATCTGTTGTAGCTTTATAAAGATATTGATATTTTTTCTTTAATATTTTATAACATTGTTTCAAACATTGAATAAGGATACAATTTACTTATACTATGAGTTCTTTTTTTTTTCTTTGTAGATCTATAAATTTTAACTCCCTCATAATCCCAATATACCTATTGTGATACAAATTTATCAGTATTAGAGACCTTCAAGATGGCGAAGGAGTAAGACGTGGAGATCACCTTCCTCCCCACAAATACATCAGAAATACATCTACATGTGGAACAGCTCCTACAGAACACCCACTGAACACTGACAGAAGACCTCAGACTTCCCAAAAGGCAAGAAACTCCCCACGTACCTGGGTAGGGTAAAAGAAAAAAGGAAAAACGGAGACAAAAGAATAGGGACGGGACCTGCACCAGGGGGAGGGAGCCGTGAAGGAGGAAAGGTGTCCACACACTAGGAGCCCCTTCGCGGGCGGAGACTGCGGGTGGCGGGGGGGGGAGCTTCGGAGCCACGGAGGAGAGTGCAGCCACAGGGGTGCGGAGGGCAAAGCAGAGAGATTCCTGCATGGAGGCTCGGCGCCGAGCAGCTCTCACCAGCCCGAGAGGCTTGTCTGCTCCCCCGCCGGGGCAGGCGGGGCTGGGAGCTGAGGCTCGGGCTGCAGTCGGATCGCAGGGAGAGGACCGGGGTTGGCGGCGTGAACACAGCCTGAAGGGGCTAGTGCACCACAGCTAGCCGGGAGGGAGTCCGGGAAAAGGTCTGCAGCTGCCGAAAAGGCAAGAGACTTTTTCTTACCTCTTTGTTTCCTGGTGTGTGAGGAGAGGAGATTCAGAGCGCTGCCTAAACAAGCTCCAGAGACGGGCGCGAGCCGCGGCCGTCAGCGCGGACCCCAGAGACGGGCATGGGACACTAAGGCTGCTGCTGCCGCCACCAAGAAGCCTGTGTGCGAGCACAGGTCACTCTCCACACCGCCCCTCCCGGGAGCCGGTGCAGCCCGCCACGGCCAGGGTCCCGTGATCCGGGGACAACTTCCCCAGGAGAACACACGGCGCGCCTCGGGCTCCTGCAACGTCACGACGCCTCTGACGCCGCAGGCTCGTCCCGCCTCCTCCGTACCGCTCCCTCCCCCCGGCCTGAGTGAGCCAGAGCCCCCGAAGCAGTGGCTCCTTTAATCCCGTCCTGTGTGAGCGAAGAACAGACACCCTCAGGCGACCTACACGCAGAGGCGGGTCCAAATCCAAAGCTGAACCCCGGGAGCTGTGCGAACAAAGAAGAGAAAGGGAAATCTCTCCCAGCAGCCTCAGGAGTAGTGGATTAAATCTCCTTAATCAACTTGATGTACCCTGTATCTCTGGAATACCTGAATAGACAATGAATCAGTCCAAAAACTGAGGTGATGAACTTTGGGAGCAAATTTATACTTGGGGTTTGCTTTCTGCATCTCATTTGTTTCTGGTCTTATGTTTATCTTAGTTCAGAATTTAGAGGTTATTATCATTGGTAAATTCGTTTATTGATTTGGTTGCTCTCTTCCTTTTTTTTAATATATAGATATACATATTTTTTTTCCTTTTTCTCTTTTTCTGAGTGTTTATGTGTATGCTTCTTTGTGTGATTTTGTCACTATAGCTTTGCTTTTTACCATCTTTCCTAGGATACGGATACGGTCTGTCCTTTTCTTTTTTCTTAGTATAGTTTTTAGTGAGTGTTATCATTGGTGGATTTGTTTTTTGGTTTGGTTGCTTTCTTCTTTCTTTCTTTTTTTAATTATTTTTAATATTTCAATTTTTAATATATTTTTTAATTTTTTATTTTAATAACTTTATTTTCTTTTTTCTTCCTTTCTTTCTTTTTATCTCCCTTTTTTCCTGAGCCGTGTGGCTGACAGGGTCTTGGTGCTCTGGCCAGGTGTCAGACCTGAGCTTCTGAGGTGGGAGAGCCAAGTTCAGGATACTGGTCCACCAGAGACCTCCCAGCCCCACGTAATATCAAACAGCAAAAGCTCCCCAGAGATCTCCATCTGAATACTAAGACCCAGCTCCACTCAACGACCAGCAAGCTACAGTGCTGGACACCCTATGACAAACAACTAGCAAGACAGGAACCAACTCCACCCATTAGAGAGAGGCTACCTAAAATCATAATAATGCCATAGACACCCCCAAACACAACACCAGACACAGTCCTGCCCACCAGAAAGATCCAGCCTCATCCACCAGAACACAGGCACCAGTCCCCTCCACCAGGAAGCCTACACAACCCACTGAACCAACCTTAGCCACTGGGGGTAGACACCAAAAACAATGGGAATTATGAACCTGCAGCCTGCGAAAAGGAAACCCCAAACACAGTAAGTTAAGCAAAATGAGAAGACAGAGAAACACACAGCAGATGAAGGAGCAAGGTAAACACCCACCAGACCAAACAAATGAAAAGGAAATAGGCAGTCTACCTGAAAAAAAATTCAGAGTAATGATAGTAAAGATGATCCAAATCTTGGAAATAGAATGGAGAAAATACAAAAAAATGTTTAACAAGGACTTAGAAGAACTAAAGAGCAAACAAACAGTGATGAACAACACAATAAATGAAATTTAAAATACTCTAGAAGGAATCAATAGCAGAATAACTGAGGCAGAAGAATATATAAGTGACCTGGAAGATAAAATAGTGGAAATAACTACCACAGAGCAGAATAAAGAAAAAAGAATGAAAAGAATTGAGGACAGTCTCAGAGACCTCTGGGACAACATTAAACACACTGAAATTGAAATTATAGGGGTCCCAGAAGAAGAAGAGAAAAAAAAAAGGACTGAGAAAATATTTGAAGAGATTATAGTTGAAAACTTCCCTAACATGGGAAAGGAAATAGTCAATCAAGTCCAGGAAGTGCAGAGAGTCCCATACAGGACAAATTCAAGGAGAAACACGACAAGACACATATTGATCAAACTATCAAAAGTTAAATACAAAGAAAAAGCAGTAAGGTAAAAACAACAAATAACATACAAGGCAATCCCCATAAGGTTAACAGCTGATCTTTCAGCAGAAACTTTGCAAGCCAGAAGGGAGTGGCAGGACATATTTAAAGTGATGAAAGGGAAAAAACCTACAACCAAGATTACTCTACCCAGCCAGGATCTCATTCAGATTTTATGCTGAAATTAAAAATTTTCAAACAAGCAAAAGCTAAGAGAATTCAGCACCACCAAACCAGCTTTACAACAAATGCTAAAGGAACTTCTCTAGGCAGGAAACACAAGAGAAGGAAAAGACCTACAATAATAAACCCAAAACAATTAAGAAAATGGTAATAGGAACATACATATTGATAACTACCTTAAATGTAAATGGATTAAATGCTCCAACCAGAAGACATACACTGGCTGAACGGATACAAAAACAAGACCCATATATATGCTGTCTACAAGAGACCCACTTCAGACCTAGGGACACATACAGACTGAAAGTTAGGGGATGGAAAAAGATATTCCATGCAAATGGAAATCAAAAGAAAGGTGGAGTAGCAATCCTCATACCAGATAAAATACACTTTAAATTAAAGACTATTACAAGAGACAAAGAAGGACACTACATAATGATCAAGGGATCAAACCAAGAAGCAGATATAACAATTGTAAATAGTTATGCACCTAACATAGGACCACCTCAATACATAAGACAAATGCTAACAGCCATAAAAAGGGAAATTGACAGTAATATAATCATAGTAGGGGACTTTAACATCTCGCTTTCACTAATGGACAGATCATCCAAAATGAAAATAAATAAGGAAACACAAGCTTTAAATGATACATTAAACAAGATGTACTTAATTGATATTTATAGGACATTCCATCTGAAAACAACAGAATACACTTTCTTCTGAAGTGCTCATGGAATGTTCTCCAGGATAGATCATATCTTGGGTCAGAGATCAAGCCTTGGTAAATTTAAGAAAATTGAAATTGTATCAAGTATCTTTTCCTACCACAATGTTATGAGACTAGATATCAATTATAGGAAAAACTCTATAAAAAATACAAACACATGGAGGCTAAACAATAGACTACTAAATAACCAAGAGATCACTGAAGAAATCAAAGAGGAAGTCAAAAAATACCTAGAAACAAATGAAAATGAAAACACAACAACCCAAAACCTATGGGATGCAGCAAAAACAGTTCTAAGAGGTAAGTTTATAGCAATACAATCTTACCTCAGGAAACAAGAAACACCTCCAATAAACAAGCTAACTTTACACTTAAAGCAATTAGAGAAAGAAGAACAAAAAACCCACAAAGTTAGCAAAAGGAAAGAAATCATAAAAATCACATCAGAAATAAATGAAAAAGAAATGAAGGAAACAATAGCAAAGGGCAACAGAACTAAAAGCTGGTTCTTTGAGAAGATAAACAAAATTGATAAACCATTAGCCAGACTCATCAAGAAAAAAAGGGAGAAGACTCAAATCAACAGAATTAGAAATGAAAAAGGAGAAGTAACAACTGACACTGCAGTAATACAAAGGTTCAGGAGAGATTACTACAAGCAACTATATGCCAATAAAATGGAAAACCTGGAAGAAATGGACAAATTCTTAGAAAAGCACAACCTTCTGAGATGGAACCAGGAAGAAATAGGAAATATAAACAGACCAATCACAAGCACTGAAATTGAGACTGTGATTAAAAATCTTCCAACAAACAAAAGCCCAGGACCGGAGGGATTCACTGGTGAATTCTATCAAACATTTAGAGAAGAGCTAACACGTATCCTTCTCAAACTCTTCCAAAATGTAGCAGAGGGGGGGACACTCCCAAACTCATTCTACGAGGTCACCATCACCCTGATACCAAAACCAGACAAATATGTCACAGAAAAATAAAACTACAGGCCAATATCACTGATGAACATAGATGCAAAAATCCTTAAAAAAATACTAGCAAACAGAATCCAATAGCACACTAAAATCGTCATGCACTATGATCAAGTGGGGTTTATCCCAGGAATGCAAGTATTCTTCAATATATGCAAATCAATCAATGTGATACACGATTTTAAAAAAATTGAAGCAGAAAAACCATATGATCATCTCAATAGATGCAGAAAAATCTTTCAACAAAATTCAACACTCATTTCTGATAAAAACCCTGCAGAAAGTAGGCATAGAGGGAACTTACCTCAACATAATAAAGGTCATATATGAAAAACCCACAGCCAACATCATTCTCAATGGTAAAAAACTGAAACCATTTCCACTAAGATCAGGAACTGGACAAGGGTGTCCACTCTAACCACTATTATTCAACATAGTTTTGGAAGTTTTAGCCACAGCAATGAGAGAAGTAAAAGAAATAAAAGGAATCCAAATCAGAAAAGAAGAATTAAAGCTGTCATTGTTTGCAGATGACATGATACTATACATAGAGAATCCTAAAGATGCTACCAGAAAACTACTAGAGCCAATCAATGAGTTTGGTAAAGTAGCAGGATACAAAATTAATGCACAGAAATCTCTTACATTCCTATACACTATTGATGAAAAATCTGAAAGTGACATTAAGAAAACACTCCTATTTAGCACTGCAACAAAAAGAATAAAATACCTAGGAATAAACCTACCAAAGGAGACAAAAGACCTGTTTGCAGAAAACTGTAAGACACTGATGAAATAAATTAAAGATGATACAAACAGATGGAGAGATATACCATGTTATTGGATTGGAAGAATCAACATTGTGAAAATGACTATACTACCCAAGGCAATCTACAGATTCAATGCAATCCCTATCAAACTACCACTGGCATTTTTCACAGAACTAGAACAAAAAATTTCACAATTTGTTTGGAAACACAAAAGACCCCGAATAGCCAAAGCAAACTTGAGAAAGAAAAAAGGAGCTGGAGGAATCAGGCTCCCTGACTTCAGACTATACTACAAAGCGACAGTATGGTCCTGGCACAAAAACAGAAATATAGATCAATGGAACAGGATAGAAAACCCAGAGATAAACCCACACACATATGGTCACCTTATTTTTGATAAAGGAGGCAAGAATGTACAATGGAGAAAAGACAGCCTCTTCAATAAGTGGTGCTGGGAAAATCTGACAGCTACATGTAAAAGAATGAAATTAGAACACTCCCTAACACCATACACAAAAATAAACTCAAAATGGATTAAAGACCTAAATGTAAGGCCAGACACTCTAAAACTCTTAGAGGAAAACATAGGCAGAACACTCTATGACATAAATCACAGCAAGATCCTTTTGACCCACCTCTTAGAGAAATGGAAATAAAAATAAAAAACAAATGGGGCCTAATGAACCTTAAAAGCTTTTGCACAGCAAAGGAAAACAGAAACAAGGTGAAAAGATAGCCCTCAGAATGGGAGAAAACATTTGCAAATGAAGCAACTGACAAAGGATTAATCTCCAAAATTTACAAGCAGCTCATTCAACTCAATATAAAAAAAAAGCCCAATCCAAAAATGGGCAGAATTTCTAAATAGACATTTCTCCAAACAAGATATACAGACTGCCAACAAACACATGAAAGGATGCTCAACATCTCTAAGCATTAGAGAAATGCAAATGAAAACTACACTGTGGTATCACCTCACACTGGTCAGAATGGCCATCATCAAAAAATCTACAAACATTAAATGCTGGAGAAGGTGTGGAGAAAAGGGAACCCTTTTGCACTGTTGGTGGGAATGCAAATTGATACAGCCACTGTGGAGAACAGTATGGAGGTTCCTTTAAAAACTGAAAATAGAACTACCATATTACCCAGCAATCCCACTACTGGGCATATACCCTGAGAAAACCATAATTCAAAAAGAGTCATGTACCACAATGTTCATTGCAGCGCTAGTTACAATAGCCAGGATATGGAAGCAACCTAAGTGTCCATTGATAGATGAATGGATAAAGATGTGACACATATATACAATGGAATATTACTCAGCCATAAAAAGAAACAAAATTGTGTTATTTGTAGTGAGGTGGGTGGACCTAGAGTCTGTCATACAGAGTGAAGTAAGTCAGAAGGAGAAAAACAAATACCATATGCTAACACATATATATGGAATCTAAAAAAAAAAAGCTTCTGAAGAACCTAGGGGCAGGATAGGAGTAAAGATGCAGACATGGAGAATGCATTTGAGGACATAGGGAAGGGGAAGTGTAAGCTGGGACAAAGTGAGAGAATGGCATGGACATATATACACTACCGAATGTAAAATAGATAGCTAGTGGGAAGCAGACACATAGCACAGGGAGATCAGCTTGGTGACCACCTAGAGGGGTGGGATAGGGATGGTGGGAGGGAGACGCAAGAGGGAGGGGATATGGGGATATATGTATATGTATAGCTGACTCACTTTGTTATAAAGCAGAAACTAACACACCATGTTAAAGAATTATACTGCAGTAAAGATGTTAAAGTCTTTTTTATCAGTATTCCTTGAGGGGGTGCACCAACTACGAATAATTTAAAACTGATGCTACACTGGTTATGGACCAGTTGTGTCAACCTATATAAAGATGGGTTATTTTGTCAGAGCGAAGTAGTGAGAATAGCAACAAAGATACACTGAACTTGGAGTTTAGCTTTGACATGAAGGAGCAGTGAAACACAGCTTGTTTATCAGTCTGACAAGGAGAATACCAGCTGGCTAATTAAGTGAACCTAATTTAAACTAATGATGTAGATTCTCAGGATAATGTGCTAAGGGCTAGAGGAGACTGCTGATGACACTTAAGAATACCCGATGTGTTACCATAAGCCACTTCTGCATCCAAGCAGAACCTGATTTTCCTCCACAGAAGACAAAATGAGGTCAGTTGTTTACTAGTTAATCTTCTATGCAGGAAAATATCACCTGCATGTCATTCTTACAAAAAAGTATTAATGGCAAGAAAAGTAATAAGCGTTTGACGTTTAGAACAACACCAAGGTGATATATTCCATTAAAAATGTGTAACCTTTTATTTTTAAGCTGCATATAGAAGTGATATTAATGTATCCACTGAAAACAAATATACCCCTATGGTGAGAATTTTTCATGAGGTTTGTAAAACATGTTGTCAAGAAAACATTTGTCATTTTAAGAGTAAAATGTAAAAATGTTCAAGTTTTTAAAATGTTTTGTGCTAAAATTACACATTTAATACCAATTCTCACATTCAAATATATACAAAAGAAAAAAAAGAAAGTCAGAAATATGATTTCTTAGATAAGGTCAGTATAAAACACTAGGGATCCACTTTAATTGGACTGAAAAAGAAAACTTGAAAGAGTAAATTTAAATAAGTTTACTATTCTTTTTTTCTCTCTCTTTTTTTTCTACTTTTTTTTTCTGTTCAAAAAGAAGGCAATTTGGTTTTGGACTTCACTGTTCCATCTCTGTCCACCCTATAAAAAATTCTATACTAGTTTCTATCATATTTTGGAGATGATTAACCAAATTTTGATTATAATTATTATTCTTAGTTGCCACTGTATAATATACTTAGGCTAAAAAGAAAGAAATAAACAGAGGTACAGCACACAATCAGGAAGTATAACTCCATTTGGATACAAAAAAGGCTGACTTGAGTCAGCCTCTGTTGAGAAAAGGTATCAAATTGAGAAAGGATGTTTTAATTTTCACAAAACTAACTTTGCACCTTGCAGGTGACTTGGAGTGTACTCTGTCCTTGGATATAAATAAAGCTTTACATCACAAATGAAGTAGTTTTATTTTTTTTAAGTAGCTAGAAATATTCTTTCCTTAAATAGTTTTAAAACTTGAATTAATTGGATTATTAATTTATAAAGCATAAGTTTCAATACCTACATCTGTTAAATCTATCATTTACATGTTGTTTTTAAATTAGGAAAAACTTTGAGGGAATTTAGAATTCTAAAAATGGCCTATTTTCAAGTATAAAAGTAGAGTCATTAGGATATTCTTAATTCACCTTTAAGCATGTACTTTCAAGCATTAAAATTCACATACTCTAAGGTCATGTTAAGACAAATACAGGGATGTGTTATTTCAGCCAACAATTAGTAGACTTATGGAATTTCATCATCTAAAGAGGCTCACAGACTCAAATTATACATGGTTACAAAAAAAAAAAAAGAATTTAGACAAATTCAAAGATAGAAAACTTTAATTTTTTAAAAGACATTTTTATGGAGTATATATCTAAAATTTTAGGTTGATATTTATAGTCAACAATAGGCCTCAGAAAATAATGTCCCTTTCAGAAAGATGGCTAGACTGAATACACCCAATATGAAAATTTTCATTTTCTAAACTAATGTGGTCTCTAAATTTCTATAGAATAGATCATTGCATAACATCCCAAATCATTGCATCTGCTACTTCACTCTACTTCTTTCCAGGGAGGTATTCAAGCACCCCTATAATTCAAAATTTTTCTTTTTATTGACAGAAGGGCAATATTTAATTCCATCCCATACCTCCCCAGAGTTGTGTGGGCAAACCCATGACACAGTACTGCCTTTTTGATCCAAGGATTAAGTGCCCACATTTTTCCTACAATAGGGAAGTCTGTTATGTTACTCTCCATTCCTACTATTCCCCAAATGGAAGGCAGCTATAGAAAAATGAGGCAATAAGGCTGATAAATGGTGGCCCAAGGCAAGATGCATGAAGACAGGGTTCAGATTTGTTTTTGATAGCTGACAATCTGAGAATATGCAGAGACTGTATATAGAGTGGGTAGAAGGGGTAAAACAGGAAGTCAGCCATGAAGACAGTGAAAATACACATTTTAAAATTACTAGATCTCATCAAATTGCTTGCTAAAATGTTACTTTAAAGTTTGGAAGAACTTTCACCTCTAATTCCATCTGGGACAGAATTTTCTGTTTTAGTAATCTGAAATCAGTTCATTTGTCGTAAAAGTGTTCCTTTTGGATTACTTCTTGGATTATATGTTATTAACTTATATTTTCTCTTTAATTTGTTCTTTCTCACTACATTTCCAAATTTACTACCATGACTTTTACCTTAATACTTTCTTAGCTCCTTTTACTCTCTGCTAGGATTGTGGTTATTGCTATCTTCTTTTATTCAATTATAATAGTATTAACCATGACGTTTGTCCTTGTTCTTTGCCAAAATTCCCAGTTTCCTTTTAATTAGTCTTTTTTGAATAAATCAATTTTTAGCTTTTATATATTCATTTCATTGTGTCTTTATCTACATATATTTTTACTTTCCTTCTTTCATTTACACTATTGTGATTTTCTTCAGCTAAATTCTAAAATTATCTAGTTAAATGTTTTATTTTCAATCTATTATTTATTATTTTTTCATTACAGTAGCAAAATTCCTTCAAAGACAGCCTTACTTGGATTCAACATGTTTAATCATGATTATCAATATTACTTGTTATTGATATTGACATTTTAAATTTACTTTGCAGTTTTTGATAGCCGAGCACTGTGTCAGAGAATCAGTATGAAATGATTTCATTAATATTTCTTGAGGCTAAATTTATAACCCAGCATGTGTTCATTTTCAAAAGTGTTTCATTTAGTGAATGCTATAGTCTGAAGGTTTGTGTCCCCCCAGAATTCACTTGTTGTAATCCTAACCCTCAAAGATGATGGTATCAGATGATGGGCATTTGGGAGGTGATTAGGTCACAATGATGGAGCCCTCATGAGTGGGATTAGTGCTTTTATAAAAAAGACCCCACAGAGATTGCTTGTCCCTTCCCCCATGTGAAGACACAGTGAGATGGCAATGGCTATGAACCAGAAAGAGGGCCCTCACCAGGTCATGATCATGCTGCCACCTTGATCTTGGACTTTCCACACTCAGAACCTTGAGAAACAAATTTCTGTTGTTTATAAACTATGCATTGTGTTGTATTTAATTAAAGCAGACTGAACGGTGATATGAAATGATATTGAAAAGGTTTAGAAAATGAAATATTTAGTAATAATGTATATTTAATTAGTGCTAGATGCAAAAATTAATACATGTATCTGTTAGTTCAAGCATAGTAGTAATGTTCAATTTGCATATAGTATTAATTTTGTCTGTTGATTTATCAAGAACAGAAGTA
The DNA here is from genome assembly GCF_949987535.1 of Balaenoptera acutorostrata. NCBI lineage: Eukaryota > Metazoa > Chordata > Mammalia > Artiodactyla > Balaenopteridae > Balaenoptera > Balaenoptera acutorostrata. The sequence goes on from NC_080068.1 coordinate 5,468,018, forward strand.
TCAAATATTTCTCACTTACATCAGCTTTTTTGTTTTGCTGTTAGTATATGGCGAAATTATCTGGAACTGTCCTTAAATTTCAAATTTTATTTTTTTCTTATTTTTAGGGTGTATCTCATAATCTGCATATGGCTACATTTTCATTATTAGGTCCATTACTTTTTATTATCAGCTATTACTTTACTCCATTCTCAGTTATTGTAATTATAAACATATTTGGTTTTATTCTATAATATTGTTTAGAGCTTTTTGTCCTGATTTTTTCATTCTTACTGTTTTCTCTTTCTTATTTCTTCTTTTCCTATTGTATTTAGGAGTAAGTTGTTCATTTAATTCCATTTTTCATAGACAAATACAATATTTAAGACACAGTTTCTTGAAATATTAATAAACATACCTAATGTGCATAGGTAATCAGTAATTACTCCCATTCTTAAATAATATAAGAAATCTTAATATATATATTTCAAATAATATCAGCCCTTTCCCTGCTTACATATTGTTGTACAGTATTTAAACATTTCTTTGCTATTTTAGTCCTGTGTTTTCACTCTTTTAAAAATTTCAAACTTAAATTCAGGGAATGTCATTATTATTGACAGTTAGTAGTTTAGTAGATCCTATGTTTACCAGCATACTCGCTCACTATACATCAAATTGAACTGCTTAATTTTCCTTATTCCTGAAGCATATAGTTTTCAGTTTCAGTTTTGTTTAAATTTATTTTGTTGATAAAGTCTATTTTTTTGTATCTGATACAGTAAATAAATTATATACTTTTTTCCACTGACCATATAATATCAGAGTATATTTTATTTCCACGTAGTCCTTTAATAATATTATTTCACTTTCTTTTGGTGTCCATTATTGCTATTGAGAAAATAGCTGCTGTTCTCATAGTAGTTTATCTCCTATTTTTAGATCTTCCTTTTGGCTTTACGTGTGTCTGTGTCATGTTAATATATTCAGGTATTGATTTTTTTTCCATTTGTTTCATTATCCTTTCTAAATCTGAGAGTTTACTGTATTATATTTTATAAGTTGTATAATAAAGAATAATACATAGTATATGTATATAATAATATATAAAAATATATATAGTATATAATATATATTACATATACACATATATTGTATATATTATTATATACATATACTATATATTATTCTTTATTATATTACAGAAAATTCTCATTCACTTTGACCAAATTATCAACATTTCCCTTTTCTTTCTATTATCTCCTTCCAGAATTTATCCTTTCTACTGTTAATGTATAAATAAAGTCTGATATTTTTAAATACATTTGCTTCTCATTATTAATGGCATTTGTTCTATAAAGTCACCGTAAACACTGGATTTCTGAACACTGAACCACTGCTTCTACAGGAAATGCATAGTTAGGTTCCTATTGGTCTCTGGTCACAAGAATTTCATCGTCTGATCAATACATAACCTAATTTCATGAGTGTTTCTGCACAGAGAAATGTTATTTAATACATATTGTTCATTAATTAACAGTAACGCTGAGGACTTCCCTGGTGGCACAGTGGTTAAGAATCCACCTGCCAACGCAGGGGAAACAGGTTCGAGGGCTGGTCCAGGAAGATCCCACATGCTTCAGAGCAACTAAGCCCGTGCGCCATAACTACTGAGCCTCTGCTCTAGAGCCCGCGCACCACAACTACTGAAGTCCTCGTGCCTAGAGCCCGTGCTCCGCAACAAGAGAAGCTGCCACAATGAGAAGCCTGTGCACCAAAACAAAGAGTAGTCCCCGCTCGCCGCAACTAGAGAAAGCCCGTGCGCAGCAATGAAGACCCAACGCAGCCAAAAATAAATAAATAAACAAATAAATAAATAAATAAATTTATATTAAAAATATAAACCAGTAACATTGAACTCAGGGCCATACAGTGTTGGGACGCATGACTGAATGAAGCCCACCGTTAGGCACACCACGGCCTTCCTTCACAAGCGTTTCAACATGACACTTGCGGGCCATTTTAAACAGCAAAATTGTCCTTGAAAACTCAATAGTTAATAGACCATGAAAAAAACACTTGTTCACAGTATGAAAGCTGAACCAAAAAAGTCGGGGTGTCTCCTTGTCCAGCCTGAGCTGGGAACATGTACTTCAGGTCATACATTTCTCCCCACTCTGCACAAGTCCCTGAGTGTCTGCAAAACACCATGTGTATTGGTTGTGTGGTTCTAAATAAATTCAGGAGAGTGAGTTTTAAATACAGAATCAACAAACAATGAGAATCAACTGTAATCGATTTTTCTGCAATGAAAAAAAAATAACACTAGCTCTATGCAAAAAAAATGACCTCACAATTATCATGTAGCCAGACACAGACAGCGAATACTGTATATTTCCATCTCTGTAATATTCAAAATTAGGCAATACTGACTTATGGTGACAGAAAGTCACATAATGATTACCTTTGGATAGGTAATGGCTAGAAGGAGTAATAAAGCATAATTATTATTTTCATAACAAGATCACAAGGAAAACCCATTTGGACTGAAGCCCAAGTTTCTAACTTCTAAAAATGTGTTAGATTCTTATCTGAAAATATCCACAATCATAATTATACTGTAATATTATTTTAATATTTTAACCTTGTATAATGTCTTTTACATTCTGCTCTTTTATAGGCATTATAGGCACTTAGAAAAATAATATAATTGATGTGATTCTTTTACCATTGCATGAATGTTTCATTATTGATATTTTCTATTAATTTTAAACTTTACTTCATTGTCTGAAGCTGGAAGTTACATGAATAATAAATGATATTAACTTTTCTTACTTTTGAATATCTAGTAGGTAGTACATATTCAGTCAGTGTAGGTTTCTAGTTTGAACACTGAATTTAAAAACCAGCCTGATTATTCCTGAAAGAACATCTAGTAGCTAACACATGCTAATGAAAGAGTCTTGATAATCCCTGACTGAATGCCTATAATTCACTGGCCTATGTTGCAGCTGAAGTCAAAGTAAAATCAACCTGGTCAAAAATCAAGCAGTCTCAAAGACAGACACATAGGAAGCAAAATAAACAGAAAAAGTATGTTTTCACAGAAGATACTGGACCATTAGATTGGGTGCAGAGGGAACTGTGTAACCCTGGAGGCCTTAGAATTTTCTAGAAGACAGTTATTCATCCTTCTACTTATGACTCTTCTGTTCATTCTCATATTAGAAACTGAACCACTGGACTAATTATCCATTGTAAATTTGTAACCCTGGAGATATCAGAGCTTTCTAATAGAAACACTTTTGATTCTTTTATTTGTAATACCAAACACATCTCATATAAGGCAATTAATGAATGTATACAGAATGGATAGATGGGTGGATGAATTCATGTGGAGCTGTTAAGAGCTCTTAGAATGAGAGGCCCTGATTTTGAACTTCTTAACACTTTTTTTGGTTCTAGTCAGGAATCAACATTAGAGGGACTAACAACTACTTCAAATTCAAACCAATATTGATGCAAAAGAAAAAAAAAAATCTCTGTAAATATAAGAAATGGTTAGACTCCTTTGTCTGTCAGAATTTTGATAGTAAATAGCACTTCTATATTCCAGACTCTGCTACAAATGCTTTGTATGCATTATTTGGTATAATCCTTAATATAACTTTATGAGATATGTACAGTTATTATTCCCATTTAACAGATTATACTTATCTCACAAAACTATTTTAAGATTCCTTTGAGCTGAGAAGCCACAGATCCTAACAGTCAAAGGCTGAGATACTGGAGCCAGACTGCCCGGGCATAAATCCTGCACTGCCCCTTGATTGTTGTAAGACTGAGTTCTAGTAGACTGTCCAAGATGGACAGTCTTAGAAAGAGCAGGGCATAAAATAGGTGATGACTCAAACCAGAATAGTTTTTCATAACCATGACCATGGCAACATGGAAAAATGACATGGCAAGGCGTGTTATAGGTGTTTTTCTCTGTCATTGACCTATGCACATATTACTTGTCCTACTACTATAGTAAAACCTACTAAGTTACTATTATCCAGTAAATCTATTATTGTCTCAGCCTTTGTTAGGAATCACATGAGAAAGATATACTACTGTTACTGTGATGGTAACTAAGAATACCTTAATTGGCCTTGGACTGGGAATCTCTTTGCTCTAGACAGAATAAGCAATTGTGAAGATTTTTTTTTTTGTGTAACTGGTCATGTGGGAATTATGAGGTATTCATGGAATCTAATTGTTGAAAACAAAAGCTATTTCAATTACTTCTTCAATTCTTTAGGCTCAAGGAGAAGAATGAGAGGACAGTTTGTAAAAAATGTGTATATTTTCTAGTTATCCAAGTAATGAAACAAGTTATCAATGGCAATCAAATGGCAATGCATGTAGTTACCTGGCAAAATCTATTACATTAAATTAAATATTCTTCAAAACCACTTTCAAAAGGAGGAGTCATTCATACCTGAATAACTTTTTGAGACTGTACGTCAACAAGAAGGACTCTGTCCAAAGTTGGCTGTGCTACATAAATGAACTTGTCCTTGACATTGACAGCTGTGGCCCACACACACCTCTGGACTTCATCACCTTCAGCTTTGGGACAGACTTCATCCTGCAATTTAGAAAATAAAAATCAAATGAATATCTTAAATGATAACATGGATATAGCCATATTATGAGTAACATTAATGTTTGATGCTCTACTACTTTTAGCATCAAAAGTTTTATATATATATATATATATATATATATATATATATATATATATATATATATGTTATATATTCATGTTACATATTTATATATTTAGATTTATGTCAAATATATAAATATATAAAGAGTTAAATAAAACAGTATATAGCACATATTTAAATTCATTAAATTTGTATAGGAATCAGTGTGAAATAACCCTTAAAATACATTTTATTAAGCCTTTGAATGCTTATTTATAGTGACATATAGTCTTTTCATTTGTCACTACCTATTCTTAGCTCAGTAACTGCAGAAGTACATAATAAGTCAAATGTTTCCTCCCAAATCCCCCTAATCTCAAACTTCTTTACCAGACATTCTATGCCACACTAAAGTATATTTAGAGCTTCTCAAAACCTCAAGAGCTGCCCTCATGGCATATTCATGGGCTTTTTAAAAGCTACCAAATCCACTACACAAGACTGAAGGAGTCTTCTACTTTGTGGAGAACCAGAAACTTAGAAAAATGATAAAAAGGTAGTTACTCGAAATGGTTATTTTATTTTCAATTTGGTATCAAGGTCAAATTTTATAAAGTCCTTTAAGCTGCCTAAGCCCTTTTCATTCTGCTCCTTTACCCTAGAACTACCTTCTGGTTAATATTGTGCATTTTGTGCTATATGGTCATAAAGGAGGCAAAAATTATCTTCTGTTTCTTCCTTCCAACATTCAGTAAGTGAATGTTGAAGGGATACGTAAGCCTCTCTGATTTGTATGGGCAGACACACGGCAATTAGAAGAAATGTCATTTAGCTTGTTATTTATGTTTCAGGTTTTTCTTTTATTCACTGGTCTATTGGTTTTGTAATTCTCTCAATTTATTTGTAGTTAGAAAAACCACTGAGAAGAGAGATTTCTTGAATTATACATGAAATATATGTGTAAAGATAAACACTTACTTATATAATGATAATGATATAATGATAAACACTGATTCCAATGTGTCACTTGTTTTATGGTTTACACCTGATCACAGATTATCATGTCTAATTCACTGACTTGTATACTCCAGTTAGTAACTCATAAGCTCAATTAGAATACTCTCTTTAATCTCTAATTCAAACCAAAACATTTATTTTTCAGCAGATATACCATCCACCATATATATTTAATAATCATAAAACAAAATCAACAAAATTTTCATTGTCAACACCCCTAAGCATTTCTTTCAATGAAAAGATAATACTGAGAGCACATAAAGCACATTTGTCTTTTAGTAACTAAAATGACTACCACAATAACTCTTCTCAGGCAGCACAACCATAGTAGGTGTTTTTTCTTGCTTGCATAAAACTTGGAAAATAATGCAAAAACCAAAACACTTTGGAATGAGAAGCTTAGTATGTAGTTTGCTGGGTTTTTTTTTTTTCCAAACTGCAGATCTAATTCCAGAGGAGCTGGAGGATCCACTCATTTTTAAGATCCAGTCCATAAGCTACCAGGTTCACTAAAATATCAGGGACATAGAACACCAGGGAATTGTAGTGTTCTCTGAACAGTACAAGTGTGACAGGCTTCCAGGACATAAGCAAAAAAACTGAAAACTAAACATCAGGTGTATATTTCTGGTAGTTCTGGGGGGTTTGAATGAACTGCATTTCATAGAATGCACCACAATAATACTAAGATGACCACCAGTGGTGTCCATGGCAGTCGTCAGCAGGCAGCACAAACCTGAATGCAGAAATCTGTCCTCAGCACATGCCCAGAACACAGTACAGGATTGTACCTTCATTCATCAATTCACTGAAACATTATTTTCTACACCAAACATTTTTCTTCAGAAGTATTGGGTTGGTCAAATAGGTCCGTTCAGTTTTTTCCATAAGATGCCTCTAGTAGCGCTTAGTTGTCTTTAACTTCATTCAAAACAATTTGTTAGATTGTACTGTGACAGCTGTCATATCAGCGTGCATTTAAAAAAAAAATTATCAAAATTGGTGAACTTGTGTGGAGCCATTTTAATACTGAAGATGGAAGAAAAAAAGCAACATTTTTGGTATGTCATGCTTTATTATTTCAAGAAAGGTAAAAACGCAACCAAAATGCAAAAAAAAGATTTGTGCAGTGTACAGAGAAGGTGCTGTGTCTGATCGAACATGTCAAAAGTGGTTTATGAAGTTTTATACTGGAGATTTCTTACTGGGCGACGCTCCACAGGTAGGTAGTCCAATTGAAGTTGATAGCGATCAAATCGAGACAACTGAGAACAATCAACGTTATACCATGCAGGAGATAGCCTACATACTCAAAATATCCAAATCAAGTGTTAAAAATCATTTGCACCAACTTGGTTATGTGAATCGCTTTGATATTTGGTTTCCACATAAGTTAAGCAAAAATACTTTCTTGATTGTATTTCCTCATGTGATTCTCTGCTGGAACGTAATGAAAACATTCCGTTTTTAAAACAATTGTGATTGGCAATGAACAGTGGATACTGTACAATAATGTGGAACGGAAGAGATCGCGGGGCAAGCGAAATGAACCACCACCAACCACACGAAAGGCCGATCTTCATCCAAAGAAGGTGATGTTGTGTATATGGTGGGATTGGAAGGGAGTCCTCTATTATGAGCTCCTTCCAAAAAACCAAACGATTCATTGCACCAAGTACTGCTCCGAATTAGACCAACTGAAAGCAGCACTCGATGAAAAGCATCCAGAATTAGTCAGCAGAAAACACATAATCTTCCATCAGGATAACACAAGACCTGATGTTTCTTTGATGACCAGGCAAAAACTGTTACAGGTTGGCTGGGAAGTTCTGTTTCATCTGCCGTATTCACCAGGCATTGCACCTTCGGATTTCCATTGATTTCATTTTTACAGAATTCTCTTAATGGAAAAGATTTCAATTCCCTGGAAGACTGTAAAAGTCACCTACAACAGTTCTCTGCTCAGAAAGATAAAAAGTTTTGGGAAGATGGAATTATGAAGTTGCCTGAAAAATGGCAGAAGGTAGTGGAACAAAAGGGTGAATACGTTGTTCAATAAAGTTCTTGGTGAAAATGAAAAATGTTGTCTTTTATTTTTACTTAAAAAACAAAGGCACTTTTCGGCCAACCCAATATCTTGAACATCTTTGACAAGAACCTATTTCACAAGACTCAAACACTACCTAACATAAGTACTTGAGAGGCATGAAAAGGTGGGAAAAAGTGGGACCTAAGGTTGATGAAAGGATCTGAATATAGGAAAATTGTTTACAAATTCTTTGCCGTTGTGTAAAAGCTCCCAACAAAACCTGTCAAAATAACAGAAAGCGTGAGTAACCTGACACTAAACTGTCAATCAAAAAACAGCTGAACCAGGAGAAATTTCCACCCCTTTGTTTGCTACAAAACTATTCAACAGTAAAATAAACTACTCTGCTGGGAATTATTTCCTATTTGTATGCTGTCCCTGACCAGACTCACAATCATTTTTACAAAGCCATTAAAAGTTTCCTGACAGTCACCCTGAATTTTCTTTGCTTTGCTTCAGGCCATTATTTCTGATTATAGTCTATTAGGTCCCATTTTACAATAGCACTCCTCTTTTTTCAGGTTACATAGATTAGTATTTATTTCTGTGGATAGGAATAGTAGGGGAATATTTTTCACATGCATTAGGCATTCAGTGGGATAAAAGGAAACTAAAATATACAAGAGATGCAAAAGAAGATTAAGATAATATGTACTGATGAGGAAAATTGTCAGAAATTATATCAAAGAATATCACTCAATCATTTTTATAGAAATGTATACTGCCATTGAGAGTTAAAGGATTAATAAGATTTTAGAGCTAATGAAAATGAGTCAATAATAAAAAGACAATTCTAGCTCATAATTAGAATTTATCTATTTCCCTTTGGGTTACTTCCATATTTTATTATGCATTTCCTATTTATGTATTATCTTCTTCCAAAATTTTAAAGGAATATAAGATGTATCACTAGTGATGATGGAAATTTTGATTTAGCAATTAAAATAGGGTTGATGCTTCCTGGTTTGCTAAACAGAAGTTATAGTTCGAGTAGATGGATATATATACTCATCTTCTATAGGACTTGTCATTTTCATATATTGTATTGATGACCTATTAAAAATACTTTTCCCTTAAATCTCCAATTTCCCAACTTTCTTTCCTCCTTTTCTTCATAGTCAACCTCTGTGTCATTCATGGTGAGGATGAATGAATTTGTCACAAGTACATCTGTTTACCTTGCATCCAACTCAACAAGTTTCTGTCATTATTCCTTCCTCCCATCCTTCTCTCTAATCATGGTTTGTCCACTATCTTTTGCCTGAAGACAGAATCTGCCTACATTTAAATTATAAATTTAGGTATGTCTCCAGGTGTGTTGGAACATGCACATGCCCTTGTAATTTAAGTAAACATTGTTTGGATTCATCTGATTTCCCTTTCAATAATCCATCTAATTCTCTTTAGACTTTGAACAAGCTGTCAAGAACCTTAATTCCATTTCTTGACCTTTCACTCTAAATTGCTCATACTTCAAACTTGCTTTCCAGATCCTGTCTCTTCCAAAAGAGAGTACTTGAAGAGTCACAAAAAGCTTCAGAATTTGCAATCATTGCTCTTCAGTTCTTGTTGGGAAACATTTATTGAACACTTACTATGTGAAAGATATCATGCAAAGCTCTGTTGGGAAATAAAAATATGAATTTGAGTGAATGCCTGCTCTCAAGTTGCTTATAATTTCTGCCATATTTAGCTGTTTCAGACTCTTGATTCTTCCTGGAATGTTCTTTCATTCTTGTAAGGCAAGGATCAGCAAACCATGACCCCAGGCTAAATGCAGTGCTCTGCCTATTTTGGTAAATGGCCTAGGAACTAAGAACATTTTTTGGTATTTTTTAACAGTTGAAAAAAAGTCCAAAGAAGAGTACTATGTTGTGATGTGTAAATATTATCTGATATTCAGATTTACATAAATAAAGCTTTATCTACACCCATTCATTTAAATATTGTCTATCTCAATATCAAAAAAGCAAACAACTCAATTAAAAAGTGGGCAAAGGACCTGAATAGGCATTTTTCCAAAGAAAACATACAGATGGCCAACAGACACATGCAAAGATGCTCAACATCACTAATCATCAGGGAAATGTAAATTAAAACTACAATGAGCCATCACATCACACCTGCCAGAATGGCTATCTTCAAAAAGACAGCAAAAACAACTGTTGGCTAGTATGTGGAAAAAAAGAGAACCCTCACTTGGTGTTGGTGGAATTGTAAGTTGATGCAGTCACTATGGAAAACCATATGAAGCTTCCTCAGAAAATTAAAAATAGAACTACCATACAATCTAGGAATTCCACTTCTGGGTATTTTTCTGAAGGAAACAAAAATTATGTTAATTTGAAAAGATATACACACCCCTAGGTTCACTGCAGCACTAAGTGCAGAAATAAGTATACAACAAATCAGGTGACCTAAGATGTACACACCCAATTTGGCTACCACATTGTGGGTTCACCCAAGGATCGTATACAGATGCTCCTAGATACAGAGTGAACTATTGGGAATGAATGTTGCATCAAAGGTGGAGAGAGAGAGGGTTTGATGTTTGATAAATATGCAAACATATCATTAAATTTGAAAACTCCTAGACGTATTGTCGACCTGGTTCTCTCACTGATTGGGATCAGGTCATTAACTATTGAAAATAAATTGGTTTCAGTAGTTTTCATTGTTTAACTTTACTGCTTCTCTACCTATTAGGTTCCTAAGTCTGGCAGGAGAGTCCGCTTTCTTGGAAGTAATTGAGAATTGGGAGGAAAGGGAACTTTTGCAAAAGGGAAAAAATAAAAAATAAACCTTACTCAAAATGTATAACTGTATTCTTTGTTGTTCTCCAACAAATGGCCTGTTCTCCAGCTAGAGTGTTCTCATCAAAATTTTATTAAAAAACCAGTGATTTTCCACAGCAACTAAAGAACGCATCACACATTTTACTAATCAAATTCTTTTTAATCTACATTTGGTAGTCGTATTTCCAACACCTATGTGGCTCATCCTAATTACCCTGGGTCTCACTAATTTTCTTCTTGTCTGAATTTTCATAGCATTTATATTTGGTGCCACATAATTTGGCCTTTAATCATGTACTATCATCCCTGCCTAAAGTGTTAGCCTTTGCTATTCCTGTATTTCTACATTTTACAGACATACTGGGGAAGGTACAATATTTCCTCAGTAAATACAAGTTTAAATGTCACTTATCATAGAAAAAAAAAAATGGAAAGGGGATCAGAAAGTGTATATTTCTCAAACATGTTGTTAAACACTATTGCATGTCATCCAGAATCATTGATAAACCGAATTCTAGAGCATCTTCAAAATATGGTCTGTGGATAGCTGCCTGTTGGCATATCGTTCCTTACCAAGCTGAGAATAGTACAGAAATGGAAAATAACCATTTAGAATCTTTTCTAACAATTTGCCATTGCCGTAATATCCATGAGCATGGTCAGTGGACCCATCTCCTTTAATAGGGTTTAGACAAGCTTGGGTGTGTCAGGCGTGCCTGGAGGGTTCTTTTCCACAAATTGTTTAAGAAGCTCTGATTTTGAGCTTTCTTTTCTTTTCTAGCTCTCTCTCTCTCTTTCAAATAGCTTTAAAATACATATATATATATCCAAAACTGTTGCAATCTGAGTCTACTGAGATAAATAGAAAAGTGAATGAAACACTTGACAAAATAGTGTTCACTTTAATAAATGCAATTGAATATAAATAATTATTCTCAATGAGAATTTGTTCAGTTTATCATGAATCAAAGAAATGAAACAAGGGTTCTTTGTACTGAACTGGAATGTTTAGATTATGATTTCCAGGAAATTTTTTTTATAATCATGAAGAAATATATATATATATATATATATATATATATATATATATATATATATATATATATAGGGTTGAGCTATTTGTGAATACACTAGATATAATGTATTCTTTTAATCTTGCTTTGCAATATAAAAAAAAAAAACCCTAGATCTTACAATAGCATGTTAAACAATTTAATATCCATGGTTATCTCCCTTATTGGACCATTTTTTTTAAAGGCAATGAGGTTAAATTACTTTTGTCAATTTTTAGTCGAGATCACTGCTTATAACCCAAGTGATACAACTGCTTATTTCTACAGTTAGATATATTCAACTTATCTAATTCTAGTTGCCATTTCATTTATGAAAATGTCATAAACAATCTAGTTCATATTAGTCAAAGCATAGGTAGTCATGGCAATTTAGGGGCTGATTTGCCTTAATTTGGCCTATATAAGAAAACTGTCAGATAGTATGATTTTGATTCTAGGATATCAATGGTACAAAGACCACAGTAAAGAAATTTTCATCCTTTCTTTTAACATAAGGAGAATGCATTTATGTCCTCCAATGTTATAACAAAAATGGAGCAGATAACACTATACAATCATAAACTGAGGACTGATTTCTCTTTAGCAGCAAAGTATTAGAAAGCTTAAAAACACAGGCTTTGAGGTCAACCAGAATTAGATGTAATCCAGTTTTACACTCATATTAGCCATGCAAATACTCCTTTTAAGCTTTGTTTATGTCACTGGTATAATATCACCAATCACATAGGATTATTATGTTTGTTAAATGAAATCGTGTTTGAAAAGGTCAAATGATCAATAAATGTTACCTGTTATTTTCCTATAGAAAATTCACTATGGGATACATTTCATGAAAACTATAATAGTCTACACGTTTTTCATCCAAATATTTCATTTTTCAATTTCCCAAAATGTTTTGGAGGGAAGTTCACTGTGTATATTTAAGAATTTCAAAGAGTTACTTTAAATACAGAATGATGGTTGCATATGTGGTCAGGACAACTTATTTTTCCCTTTATCACTTGTTAGTTCTATGATATTGAGCTAATTATTTGTCTTTTCTCATTTCCTTATCTAGAAATTGAGAGGATTAAATTAGAACTTGTCCATGGTTTCAATAAAAGAAAAAAAACAAAAAAAAAACAAAGCTATCTGAATTACTTCTACTCTGCTTAAACAGAAAATATTTTATCAGTTTATAGAAATATTATATTAAGTCCACCCATGTTGTTGCAAATGGCAGAATTTCATTCTTTTTTATTAAATATTCCATTGTATAAATATACCACATCTTCTTTATCCATTCATCTGTTGATGGGCAATTGGGTTGCTTCCATATCTTAACTATTGTAAATAATGCTACAATGAACATAGAGGTGCATGTATCTTTTCAAATTAGTGTTTTTATGTTCTTTGGATAAATATCCAGAAGTGGAATTGCTGGATCATATGGTAGTTCCATTTTTAATTTTTTGAGGCGCTTTCTATACCGATTTCCACAGTGGCTGCAGCAATTTACATTCCCACCAACAGTGTAGGAAAGTTCCCTTTTCTCCATATTCTCACTGGCATTTGTTATTTGTAGACATTTTAATGATGGCCATCTTGAGAGGTGTGAGGTGTATAACCAATTTAAAAGTAAATAAATTTGTAGAGTGTTAAATTTCAAATGTCTGCAAAACATGAGAGAAGAAAGAACTCTAGATCTTTTGTCAGTGCAGGACTGAATGATTTGTGTGTCGATTCTCCTGGTTCTTGTAAATGAGCCAGAATCCTGGGTGGGGGTTGGTCCAGGTGACCCTGAGAATCCAGGGGCAGGGACTTAAAGACTTTTGGAAAAGGCATAAACTTGAATAATGGGGAGACAAATTAAATATCAAGACCATAGGTTTCACATTAAGTCCAAGAACCAGTAAATAGAGTTTGGCAAAATGTCCTTTGAATTGAAAGCTAACATTAAGCACTAAAGAAATTAGACAAATATGGGGAATATCAGGAAATGTAAATTATATGGACCCACAAGGTTCATGAAGGATCAACTCAATTAAATGGCAGCTTAGATAGTTGGAATTAAAGAATTAGTTGTATTTAATTTCATTCCCCAACTTGTTGAAGATTTGATTTGTACAGGAGCAATGATGCTCTTTCCTAACTTTATTTAAAAAAACACAATTGGTAAGTTGGTTAGATGGGGTGAAAATTTATTATTAAAAAATTATTTTGTTACCAGATAACACATGAAGTTAAATGACCACACAAGAAAAGAAGAAAAAAAAAAAAAAAAAAAAAAAAAGAATGGACTTTAGTATGTAAACCTCTCTTTAAAATGTTGAAAAGCTCATCAAAATTATGACATCACTATGAACACTGATGGATATCATGGAAAGATAGAGGTTACTTCTTCAAATACGTTCTGTACTCTAGTTTCTTTAAGTAACAATAGAGAATACTTGCTTAAATGGTCCTTTCCAGCTATTGATTAATAGTCAAAATTAAGAGGACTACTTTAAGAAGACTGTTTGGATTAATTTACCTTGACGTTTCTTCATTTGAAGCATCAAGGTAAACTAATCCAAATAGATTCATTTAAAATGAGTCATGTACCACAATGTTCACTGCAGCTCTATTTACAATAGCCAGGACATGGAAGCAACCTAAGTGTCCATAAACAGATGAATGGATAAAGAAGATGTGGCACATATATACAATGGAATATTATTCAGCCATAAAAAGAAACGAAATTGAGTTATTTGTAGTGAGGTGGATGGACCTAGAGTCTGTCATACAGAGTGAAGTAAGTCAGAAAGAGAAAAACAAATTCCGTATGCTAACACATATATATGGAATCTAAAAAAAAAAAAAAAAAAGGTTATGAAGAACCTAGGGGCAGGATGGGAATAAAGACACAGACGTAGAGAATGGACTTGAGGACACGGGGAGTCGGGAAGGGTAAGCTGGGACAAAGTGAGAGAGTGGCATGGACTTATATACAGTCCCAAATGTAAAACAGATAGCTAGTGGGAAGCAGCCGCATAACACAGGGAGATCAGCTTGGTGCTTTGTGGCCACCTAGAGGGGTGGGAGGGAGATGCAAGAGGGAGGAAATATGGGGATATATGTATATGTATAGCTGATTCACTTTGTTATAAAGCAGAAACTAGCACACCATTGTAAAGCAATTATACTCCAATAAAGATGTTAAAAAAATAATAATAAAATAAAATAAAGTGAATACTGCAAAAAAATAATAAATAAATAGATAAATAAAATGTATTTTAAAAGCAAGCAATTTTGTTTTGATAGATTTCACTTCTCTATGTTCTGATCATATTACTAAAGCAAATATAGATTTTGAAATAAATAATACCTATGAGACAGATTATCAGGCAGGCAAAGAAATTACTTCTACAAGATAGGATTGAAGTAAAAACTTGAAGTTTAGTTTGGGGGACCATAAACCACATTAACAAACTGTCATTAAACCTTTAAAGGACTTTCATGTAGATTCTATTCCTTGATTCTTTGAAATTCTTGTATTAAAATGGAGTAAATTAAATTATTTCTTATTGGTATAAATCCGTAGGACACAAAGGAAACAAAGATAAACTTTTAAGGAAAAGGGTCAAACAATTTGAATGACATGGAATGTCAGAAACTGTAAGTTCTCCTTTCTTTCTTTAAATGCATGAGTTTTGATAATGCACATTTTACAGATTTCTCTCTTTAGGGACATTAGTTGAGGACCGAGAGAGGTTTTATTGATTACCTTTCTAAGAATGCATTATGTAATCTCTTGCTCTGAATGGCTTATTCTGTCTTGTAACTGCTTTAAAAATGTTGACGTACAAGAATGAATTGAAGGAATTTTATGATTGTTGCATTCTCTATATTTGTTCAATACAGTGTAACATCACTTAGGAATTGAACTTTTTTCTATGCAACGTAATCTCACAATGCAGATGGCAAAGTGTCATTTTGATGGAGTTCTTCATCTCCCCATATTGTCCGGCAGAGGGCGCCTTATGTGGAAGGCAGGCTTAGTCGTTTTTTCCAGATTATTATGGACTGAAAAACATTCTGAAATGTGGTAGATTTACCTTCAAAAATTATAAGGCTCCTTAGAGGATAATTATACGCATGTGTACTTTTAAACTGTATTGTAATTCACATATTAATTTGTTCCACATAGGAACACCTACACTGAGAATCATTACACTTTTTCAGGTCAACATTCTTTAAAAATTATTGCTTTATGTTATTAACTAGCTAATTATTATTATTGAAAATGACCTTATATTCTCTTTCTTAAAGGTATGAAGTGAGCAGACTCTGGCCAAATAATTTATACACATAGGTATTTTGCTATGTTTGTATCAATCAATATAAAAACCATAAAATACACCCATTTTAAAATCATATCTTGCAAACCTTTAGAAATAAATGTTACATAAAAATAATTTACTCCTGTGCCTATCTTCTTTATAGGTAAGAAGACAGACCAAATTTACATTTTCTTTGTCCTTTTTCTTTAAAACTATATCTTTATTTATTATATTGCCTGCAGAATTACATTTTCTCTCATCTCTTTTCACTGACAAATCTGATAGGGGTTCTGCCACACTATCCAGCTCAGAAATATTCTTGAGTAATAAAGTGAAGACAATATTGAATAAGAATTCACCAAAACTGCCTCTGTGATTTAGTTCAATGTAAATCCTTTATGTATGCAGATTATATAATCCGATATGCTATTTTTCTTTTGCATCTTTAAGCTTTCTAAATAATTTCAAAAGTAAACTATTAGACATAAGATAATATTTTTGCAAAATTACACTCACAAATAACTATGCTGAAAGTTATATATTAAAGAGTGACTTTTTAAATGAAAATGATACTAGTGTGTGGATTTTTAAATATGAGAAAAAAAAGTTTTAATGGGCAAAAATTAGCAGCTTAAATAGTAATGGGATGAACAATAATTTTGAGGTTTAAGTTTTGTTTTCCTTGGGATTTTTATTATATAGTTGTATCTTAAATATAGATTTAAGAAATTTAGAAAACATATAACATCATTATATGATAAAGTTCATGGAGAAATGCAAAACTGTCATTGTAAACGTTTAGCAATTTTTTTTTTTTTTTTTAATTTGGTGATTCAAACTTTTAATAAAATAAAATAAAGGCATTAATCTACTGTATTATTTTCCTTCCTGCACAGCCTCTCAAATTATTCAAACAGATTAATGACCTATCTAAATACAAAAAAAGATATTAAAGAAATGACAAGCCTTCAGTATTAAATTATTATAATTTTGACAACTATTGTTGAAATATAAAATATAAGCAATGAGAAATCAAGCAAGAGATCAGTTAAATAGACATTTTAAGAAAGAAAAGGAAAAGAAAAATAAGGACTAAGATTTAAATAAATCATTAAAATCATAAATCTAATCCTCAATATGATAATTACAATTAATCTTGTTGCAGTAAGTTTTCAACATATTTAGAAAGAAGAAAATTTGGAAATTATCATCCTTCAGAGAGGAACATCACTAGAAAATACCTAATATTGATAATTCAAGAAATATCATTCCTGAGCACATTACTTGAAGTGATTAAATGTAATTGGTTGCATGAAGTCAGACTGGGGATAGTAAGGCACAAAGTAAGAAACTACTACTTTTGTATTATTTTATTTTTACAATGCCAATCTATTACCTTGAATAAGTCAACAGGTACTTTTTTTGTGAATAAAACTCAATCTTAGTCCAGAAACTGTAGTTTAAGAGCCATAGAAGCTAGATTTATGTGATTTTTGTAAGTCTCAAGTAAATGGTTTTATGCTTAAAGATATTTGTATGAATAATTTTTATGTTAAACTCTTCAATTTTACCCTTAAGAAGTTTCTATTGAAATTCCAAATTACTATAAGTACATTTCTTTCTCAAGAACAGAAAATGTGCTCCTAGGTGTGTATAGTGAATCCTTATATTTCATATGAAAACTGTGATGGCAAGAGATTGTTTGAGACACATACATAATTCTGGTCACATTTACCAAATAACTTGGCTGGTTCTTATTAATAATCTCTTGAAAACCTAATATGCTTTCTTAGATAAGATTACTTGATCCAATTAATATGCTATACAACTCCATTAAGGTGCTGTTGCATGATTTACATGCTCCCCGTGGCTATCCCCCTAATGTTAGCCTTGCCTACTTCAAGCGTAACAAGCACAATGTGAGAATTTCATAAGAGTGTGATTTTTAATGAAAGATTACAAGGCCCCTTTAAATCCAGGGCTTCAAAGACCAATTTCATAAATTTATTTCTTTTAAAATCAACAGCATAATCTTCTAAGGAATAGTTAGAGGTAGTTTGCATTACTCTCTTTAGGCAGCTCTTTGCAGGATATCATTGTAAGTGCAAAGGAAGCTCTTTGCAGGATATCATTGTAAAGAAAGCTTAAATTTTTATCATTCTAGAACTCTTTGTAAGTTAAGCCATGTTTGAATAGAGACACACTGAGAAAAGAATAAGTGGGGAAATATTTCAAGTACCTTTCTGAAATACACAGTGGTATTGAATTCAAAAGGTTGCTTGATGGCTTCATGGAGAAATGAATTGTCTGCACTGTATAAAGCGGCTGGTGTTTTAACAATTATTTTTCTGGACCGAGTTTGGAGAAGTAGTAACTGGATTAGAAACAGAAGGAGTTGCTGAAAAGGGGGTTTGGAAGTATTAGCAAGGAAATTGATAAATGCCCTCCAGGCTGCACTGCTTGAGAAGAGGGGAACGCCAGCAGAGGGAGAAGTGTGGACACAGCAGAGAGCTGTTTCCCCATTTCTAATCTCACTTTCAATTTCTTGATACCTGAGTATTCTGCACACTATGGACACAACCTGTTCCTATGTAAAAACTCCATTCTAATAGAGTACCAATCATATTCATTTATAAAGTCTAGGTAATTTTCTTATGTGGAAATTCCAAGCCTAGAAAATAGACATTTTAGAGGTGATTCACATCAGACTTTCTGCAGAAACTATGATCCTCTGGAGTTAGCAGCATTTAAGCTGCATTAAAACCAGGAACAGAATCTTTGCATCCTAAAATATAAGACCCATGCATGTGAGAATTCCCTGGTGCTCTAGTGGTTAAGACTCTGTGCTCTCACTGCCACGGGCCCAAGCTTGATCCCTGGCTGGGGCACTAAAATCCCACAAGCCACGCAACATTGCCCCCCAACCAAAATACACACACACACATACACACACACACATCTATATACTTAAGACCCACGCATGATAAGATTTGTGTGATTTTTCTTTCAAGCTCTTCTAGTCCTCACAAAAGAATAAATAACACCATGGTATGTATGGAGAACAGCAGCTGGATTTTAATAAGCGAACAGAGAAGGAAGTGAAGTAAAAAAGCACTGAAGATTAAAAGAGTTGTCGATAAGGTTGACAAAATACTTCAAAACCAGAAGAGTGAAACAGTTGGTAATCTTGCAAAAGCCTAATAATTGAAAAATTTTTCCAAATCCATTTCAGTTTGAGTTCTGAAGTTATAAGTCTGAGATAGAATCCTATTTGCTTGAAGTACATACTTACTGTAGGTGGCAAGATGAAATCATGTATACAACTAGGATAAATATAGCAAGAATCCTGTCTAGTTAGGCTGCACCACAAAAAAAGGAAAAAAATAGATGAAAGTATAAATAAAAGCATGTTCTGTGAATCTTCAACCAACTCACTACCAAAAGCTGAAACCTGATGTAATCTGACATTGTACTAAAATTGAATTTTTATTTAGAGCAAGCAAACAGCATCTTCTAAGAGATTTGATCAAAGATTCTGTATTTTAAATATTTCAGTTTTTATCTAAACTTTACTAGCCAATGAGTTGTACTGGGAATTGCAATTCTCAATATCAACAGTGACTTTGAAAAATATTATTTTTATGTTTAATCCTTTTTTATGGGGAAAAAATGATTCGAAAAGACTCATTTCCACTACTCACAATCAAGTGATTTATCTTCTAAAATCCAGAAGAACTAGCTTTCTTTTTTCTATAATAGAACTCCAAACTATCTTAGACTGGGCATTTGCGCAGTATATTTTGACTGTGTGATCTTGAATTAATAGAACCATGAGGTTACGTTTACCCTGAAACAATTCAGTGATCAATTATTCTGTGAAACGTTTTTCACAAGAAGAACACTGTTTTGTGGGAATTGTAAAGCAAGGAGAGGTGAGGAGAGAATTAGATGTAAACATCTTTAAACTCAGGCAATGCATAAAAGAATGAATAGCCTAAGGCTTTAAGCAATGGAGTTTTTCTTAAATTCATTTCACAAATATTACTTGACTACCTGCCATGTGTAAGTACATTGGGAATAAAAATGCTAATCAAAGTCTTGACTAATAGAGATAGTAAGATGTGGTGGGTTGTTTCCTATGTCAGCTTGGCTATGACTAGGCTATGTCGCTCAGTCTTTGGTCAAGAACTAGTCTGATAGAGAATGGATAAACAAGAAGGTCCTACTGTAAAGCACAGGGAACTATATTCAGTATCCTGTGATAAACCATCATGGAAAAGAATATGAAAAAGAATATATATGTATATGTGTATATATATATATATATATGTATAACTGAATCACTTTGCTGTACAGAAGAAATTAATACAACATTGTAAATCAACTATACTTGAATAAAATAATAAAAAAAAAAAACTAGTCTGGATGCCGTTGTGAAAGTATTTGTGGAGGTGATTAACATTTAAAATTAGTTGGCTTTATAGAGACACAGATGTAGAGAACAAACATATGGATACTTAGCAGGGAAGGGGGGTGGTGGGATGAATTGGGAAATTATGATTGACATATATACACTACTATGTATAAAATAGATAACCAATGAGAACCTGCTGTACAGCACAGGGAACTCTACTTAATGAACTGTGGTGATCTAAATGGGAAGGAAATCTCAAAAAGAGGGGAAATATGTATACGTATAACTGATTCGCTTTGCTGTACAGCAGAAACTAACACAACATTGTAAAGCAACTGTACTCCAATAAAAATTAATTAAAAAGTAAATTAAATCGGTTGGCTTTAATTAAGACAGATCACCCCCCGTAATGTGAGTGGCACTCATGCAGTCAGTTTCAGGCCTTCAGATTTAAGAGTGAGGTTTCCCACGGAAGAAGGAATCCCGCCTTAAGGCTTCCACACAGAAATCTGTTTGAGTTTCCAGTCTGCCTATAGACGTCAGACTCAAGACCCCGGTGTTGACTTGTATCAGCACTCTGCTGGCCTAATCTGTGGATTTTGGATTCCAGACTGAACATCAACTCGTATCTGAATTTCCTACTGCCTGGCCTGCCCTACAGATTTCACACACGTGCGTGCCACTCCACCCACCAGTTCCGGAGCCAATTCATTAAAATTAGGAGATGGAGACAGACAGTGATGGAGAGATATAGATCCAGATCCAGATCCGGACATGGATATAGATACTAATCCTATTGGCTCTGTTTCTCTGGAGAAAAATGTTCTCTTGCCATAATACTCAACAATTTTCTCATGAAATTATTTTATAATTAGAAATGAAATCTAGTAGAATGTGGCACCAAATAGCTTACACACTCTGAAATGAACATCTTCTTGTGTTTAAACAGAAATAAAATAGCTTCACATAAGAAACACGTTTAATTCAACATTTATTCTCAAAGCATAGTGCCGTCAGTTTTTCTTTTTTCTAGTGCTGTATACTTGTGTATCATGAAAGTGTCTGTGTATACATATTCCAATTATTTCAGCTTATCTCACATTAAAGAATAACAAAATAACAAAGCAATATGAAATAAAAGTTTATCTACTCTAGCCTTTATTTCATATATGTGGACCATAATAACTGCATGAGAAATATGTCTCTCTTTTTTGGTATAAACAAATGCCTGTATTCTGCATTTTACAATGTAATCAGGATGTAGTTTTAGCCAATTATCCATTCTCTATATTATTCTTAGTGCTTTAACAAATATATTGGTCAGCTAAAATGTATTTTAATTTCAACATCCAAACAGTAGAAATGTCATAAATTTAAACACACACAATTTGATAGTTTCTCTCATCTTAAAAATACAAATCTAACTTTTCTTATATTTTTGCTTAGTTTTCCATTAACATATAGAAATTTTTGTAAATTTTTGTTTTATATAAGAATGCTAACTTTCTATCCTTACATTTCTTTTTATTTTGCAGTATGAATTTCTAGAATAATCCCATGTGTAGGATGGATGTAAGATTTCCAATGGCTATGATTTGAAAAATCTGATGCAATCAATTAGTTCTTAATAACTAATAATCACTGCCTTGTCATTGTTGTGGATAAGGGTTCTCAGGTTGAAGGAAATGAGTTAAGGCTGTCATCACTGATGTTTGGTTTCTATCTCCTCTTCAATTTTAATTTTTTATAGAAAGGTATACATAATTTATATATGTATATAATTTCTCACTATATATATGTGTGTGTATATATATATAGAGAGAGAGAGACCGAGAGAGAGATCTACTTGTTTTAGGAGGAAGTCTAAGTAATCAAAGGTTTTGAAAAGAGACATTCAGGTAAGTACACTTCACATCCCTATTTTCCAGACATGTCACAAAACTATCACATCAATTTTTCCTTGCTTTTTCAGCTTTAGATTCCAAATAGTTAGCTACAACGCTACCAATCCCATAGGAATCAGAAACACTCTTTTGTAAAATGATTTTGCTTTGATTTAAATAACTATTTTGATGCCACATTTCCAATATCTGTGTGTTAGCCCAAATTTCTCATCCATAATGTTTTTATAAAAATATACACATGCCATAAAATTGAATGACTTGCTTTATCAGAAGCAAATATTTATATTTTTATATGTGTTTCTTTACATACACACACACCTTATTCAAAATGGATTTAGTCAGTATTGGTATCATCTGATTATAAAAGAAAACAAAATTGCACGTACAATTTAAAGTGTTTTCATACTTGTTAAACTTATAGTTTAACAAAAATGGTAATGATTCTATTTAGTAATTTAGCCTTTAAGTGAAATATTTTTAAATTAAAAACAGTTTCTTTTGTTTTAAACACTCATCAACATATTGAGTTAAATCATTTCTTTTATTTAAAATAGGAGGTCATTGGATTGCTTTGTCCTAAAGAGTGTCTGAGAGATGCTGGCCTATCTTATCTCAGTCTCATATTTTTTTTTTCCTTCTTCTCATTCTAGGACATGGCTTTAATTTGTAAATTGTTGTCTCCATAATTCAATATGTGGCAACACTGGCTACTGGTAGGCTCAAAATAGGAGTTGAAAGTAAAGGATCTAAACCAGGGCATTAATATCTATTTTGTCCATATCTTGTCGCCATGTCAACCTTAAAATGAGTATCAAGACACGGTTGCATTCTGAGGGCTACCAATACCTTACCTTATTTTGGGTGTCTGGTACATGCCTGCACTTGTGTGGGAACACAAAGGTAACATGGGTACCTTCAGTATTACATATTTTGGTGTACACATATTTATGTGGAGATGTACATAGCCATAGCAATATAAAATTATTATTTCTTATTATCCTGCACAGAAGTACAGTCCCTAATATGTATAAGCAATACGCATTTTGTCATATATTCTTTCATTTTCTGAAAGCTGACCAAAATTTTGCAGAAAATAAATATTTCTGTGAAAGGTAAGTACATGTAAATAAATAAAGGTATATGAAAAAAACAAGATGAAGAATAAATGGGCATCAACATTTATAAAGCATCTAATATACCTCAACTTCCCATCAGATTATTTATGGGCTGTTTTCTTTCATTACGGTAAAGTAACCATTGCCTGCCAAAATGGGAGACATTCTAAATTAAGGAATGGGTGAATTTATTATGCTGTGTTCACTTTTGGTATTTCACCTCTAGTGCCTTTATTTTAATTACAAACAAGTCATTACAAATACACAATATATTATCTTCCTCTTTAAGTATAAAACCTGCATAGAGTAACAGATAATATCATAGTTTTAACACTGTCCTACCCACGTGTCTCATATATGTGTAGCTTTCATTGTATTTCCAAAATACAATTCTACTTAACAAAATTACTGTATAAAACTGTAAAGGAATTTTTAAAATACTTGCCTGAAATCCAAGGAGCTTTTCACTAGGCTTAATGTGCCTCTGAAATTCACATTCTATGGGTTGTATCACTTTGATTCCATCTTCATAAAAAACATAGAACATGTTCCCAATTCCCAGACCTTAGGAGTAAAAACACATTCAAAAGTTCAAAATAAAATTATCAGAAACATTTACAACCAAAACTCAGTGCCCCTCACATTGCTGGTGAGAGATCAATTTGTGAAGTCCTATAATGCTAATAAAGCAAACCATGTGAGACCTTTACCATATGCCCAAGTAACTCTGCAATATTATGCAGACATTCTACTTCATCTCTCTGATCTGCAAGTCAGTGATTTCTTTAACATAATTCAACAAATATTTCATATATTTAAAAATAATTATAAATGGAAATAAACTCTTTCATACATAGATTATGTCTGCTACCATCCCTACTTAATTTAGGTGCTGATTAAGACACAAAAGTACTTTTTGAAGAATCATATTTATCCTATTTCTATTAGAGTTCCCTAAGGAAAATAAAATGACTTTCTTTGGAGGAATTTAGCTTATATAGAGACTTTTAGAAACAAAAAGACCAAGTCCCCCAGATTTTGGAGAATATGTATTTTCCTAAAATAATGTTTGTAAATATAATCCTACTAGAGGTCTTACATAGCAGTTTTCATAGTGACGAAGTTTGGGGTCTATTTCTCCAGTTTAAAATTTGAATTAATTTAAGGTCTTGCAAAAATCTCATTAAAATCATACTTTTAATTTCTTTTCACAGTGAGGGTTTGGGTGTGTGACATCTCAGAAATTCATCTCACTTATATTATAAACCCACACCTCATGGGTACGGGAAGCTACAGATTAGACATCTGGAATGCCGTGGAGTTAACGGAGGTTTGCACCTCGGGACTTGTCACGTATGATTGCACACCTGTTCTCTTTGTTTCCTCTGCTTCTGATTTGTTCCAACATGTCCAAACTAAGAGCATGTAGTTCTCCCTTTCCTGATCCTCACCTGAGTACCTCATCCAGGTGTACTGGTTTGCACAATCATATTTATTCAGTATAACTATACCTCACATAGTTCAGTGAGAGCCAATAGATAAACAATTACACTGAAATCTTGAGAGTTTGAAAAGCAAAACATTGTTCTTTAAAATGCTTAACTTTTAAAAACATCTACTTTTAATTTTTACTTCAATTGAGGACACCTGCAAGGCCCATGAAGTCAAGCCTGAGGATTACAATAAAAGTTTATTGATTTGTAAAAAAAAAAAAAAAAAGTTTGTTTATTCAACTTAAGCCACATTTATTTTTGTTAAATATGTTCCTAGTTAATTTTAAAAGTCACCATCTATTCTTATGATTCCGAGGAAAATGTATTTGATTATAATTATCACTTTATTGGTGTTTATACAGAGTGAAATTATTTCTAGCTAATAATGCATATATATTTTAAATGATCCAGATTATTTTGGCACATCTTATTATTGTTTTATAAATATTTTACAGTCCTCATATTTTAATACATGCAATCTTTATCAGTTAATTGTGCATTTTAATTCCAGAGTGCACAATGTTACAATGAGGTATTCCAGAACAGTAGCAGAAGTAGCAAGAACTAAATTCAAGTTATGTTTTCATAAAATAAAATTTAAGAGTTGTCAGCTACAATTTATAATTATAGCTTTGAATACAGAGGGATCAATTCCATACCAAAAGGATACAACTTACAAAAACTGCTTATGCAAAAAATTGATTTGTATTAGCAAGCTTCTGTGTAAACATTGTCAGAATGTTGATGTGTGCTATGTATCAGTGACTAGCAAATTAACAATACTGGTAGTTGAAACTTGTATCTGATTTTCAGTTGTGTCAGTTACATACAAAGCTCGTAACATTTTTTAACGAACATGACTATATTCTCCTTCAGGTACTGCACGATTCTGCTTCACAGTCAGGAGTCTGAATGTGTTTGAACTTGACAACTACTCTAAGTCCAGACAGTTTGCAAAGTTTCTTGAAGTATTCCCTGCCCTTATTCCTATGGATATTTTTATTGTGTTACTTTACTATATTCTGTGCACAGTACAGTCAGTGGGATTCCACAGATGAAATTTCTTGAGCTGTATTTTCCTCTAAAACTCGCTTAATCCATCCAAATCACTTTCAAAACTGAAAGTCCATTTTCTTGCTTTTAAAAGTATGAGTTACATACACATCAGCATTTTTACAGAGTATAAGCTACTTTCCCAGTTACAAGTTATTGAAAAATACAGATAAAGTTATGAAACATTTAGTTTGCTTTTGCATTTTACTGTTTTTGGTGGGAATATAACTCCCTAGTGTTTATGAAATAGTAATGCCAACAAAGTATCATGTATAAATATATGTTAAAATAATAAGATAAACTGAACACCTATGTATCAATCACTCCGCTATGAAATAAAACTTTATCTTCAGAGCTATCTGTGTCTTCCTCTCTTCCCTACCTACACGAGGGATATTTTGCATTTATTTTCTTGCTAGACATATTTTGTTCATCAATTACTAGGTTTTAGCAGCAGAATTTATAATCTGAATATATGATGCAGCTATATATCATTTTAAATTTGCTGCTATAATAATTTATTTTGAATATACTAGGCATAGAATGATATGAATTACCTGATGCTTGAGATGTGGTAATTGAAAACACATGCTGATTTTCACTTTGGGGCGTTTGTTAGCTTAATCTGTATAGGAAGCAATAACATATCTGTGTATGTTCATTATAACTATTAAGTTTCCATGCCCTAACCTTTTTTTATTTTTGTGTGGGAGAATATAACAAAGAGAGATAAACTTAATTTTCTGAATTCAGACAGCTCAGAGGTAAATCACGACTATAGAACTTACTGTTGTATCGTGGGAAAGTTATTTCCCATGTAATATCTGTGCTGTAATTTCTCCATCTCATAATTAGATTTATGCAGCTGTTGTAAGAAGTAAATGAGATGGAGAAAGGAAAACATGTAGCAGAGTGACTTGAACTCTTACTATGAGTTCAAGAAATGGTAACTGTCCCTCTTTTTATGACTGACATTATGTCGTCTTTGAAACATCAGTGGAAAAAAAATGGTGAAATGACATCTATCCAAAATGTGATTACTGTCCTCCTGTTTTCCTCAAATCTACTCTGTGAGATATACTACTAGTACATTTCAGTTTTCTACGAGATTGAATTCTATGAATGCGTGAGCCTGCTAAAAGAGCAACTTGATTTTCTAGTACAGCAGTTCTCAAAGTTGATCCTTTCAGAGGGTCTGCAAAGTCAAAACTATATTCATAATAATGCTAAGATGTCATTTGCATTTTTCTCTCTCATTCTCACAAATTAGATGCTTCCAAATGTGGAATGTAGTTCTCAACAGGCTACTTGACATATGATGTTATGAGTGATATCACAACAGTTCAATGCAGAAGCAAATATAGGAATCCAGCATCTTTTATTCAGCCAGATATTTTAAAAATTTGCAAAATGTACAACAGTGAGTCTTAATATAACTTTACAAATAATGTGGTATTTATGGCTACATGTAATGGGTTATTTATTATGGTTATTTTAAATAAATAAATAAAGACATATTTTAATTTTCTGTTTTAATTTCTTATATGGTAAATACAAGTGGATAGAAATAACCCACATAAACAAAATCTCTTGGAATTGTGAATAATTTTGAGTCCCCAAAAGTCTGATAACCATATAGGTTTCAGTTACCATTCTCTCCTCATTGATGCTTTCTATTGCAGTTTATTACAAAGGCTCTTCACTTCAGTAAAAGCTTTACCACTCTAGTCACGGTAAAGATTAGGAGTATGTGCTGTTTTGTCTTTTTTCATCCCCTGTGAAGACAGACACAGGTACTTTGTCTTTTCCAGGTCGATTGTTAATCTAACAAAGTACAGTAGCACAAAAAAGTGATCCATAATTTGTTTTTTCTTTGTGAGCTCTTCTTCTTCTTTCTTTTCCTTTCTATACAGAGAGGACATGGCAAGAATTACTTGCAGTCTCATAAGAGAGAAGTATTTCCCAGAGGGTTTTCCAACCAATACTGCACCTTTAAATACATGAGATGGACTGAGAAAAAAATGTACGTAATTCACATTCTTGTCTCAATCCTTTGAGGATTTCTTCTCAAGAACAATAGTGTATCATGATAATATAGCTACATTATGTATTATAAATTACATATATATTCCATAGTTTATATCAAGAGTAATATTTGGTTAATGTGTGATTATTGGATGAATATTTAAGTCAATAACAAAAATATTTTGTGCTGATGTTTGCCTTCCTCTGACTTAAACCGCCATTACTTTAGCATTTAAATTATGATCAATGGCAAATTATAATCCTACAAAGCACTGATTTGGTAACCAATCAAAGATAAATCAATGTTTGGTGTTAAAGTCCTTTATTAGTTGATATTATATCATTATTTTCCCTTTCAAGTGATCCTAAACTTACTCATATTTTTAATATAGAACAAATCTTTTTTTTTAGCTAAAGAAAAATATAGGCAAGAATAGATGGTCTATATTGCATCTCTCACCTTGAATAACTCAGCAGGGAGGGATTTTTGTTTCATGAATGTTCCCATTTTTGTATCTCTGTCTTTGGAGTTAAAATCCTTTTCACATACATAGCAATACCAAACCATCACACCTCAATGAGATTTCTATGTTATGTTCAACTAAAATTAGACTGACTTCCTCTCTCATTCTTCTAGCAGATATTCTGGGAGTGACTGTGTTAAGCTCTTTATTAGCCACTATTAATCCAGGAAAGTGGGTACTGTCTGAACATTATATATATTGGTCAGAGTGATATTATCTAAAACCAGTCCTTTTAAGTCAGAATTCAATTTCATTAACTTCCAAAGATATGCTGAAAAAAATTGAATGAATATTTACATGATTCATTTCACATTTAATAATTAACATAGCAAAGGTTATAACATAATAGAGTATTTGTTTGCTATGTAGTTAATATTAGGTGAAATCATATGTATAATTATATATGTACACATGTATATGTGTGTATACATATATGCATACGTGTGTGTATACACATATATCTGAAAATGGTTATCTCTTGTCAGATTCATTTTTGATTTGAAAACAGGTTTATGAGATAATTTGAAGCGCTAAAATTTGACATTTGTTTTCATCAGAGAAGGTAGGGAACTTGCAAATGAAAATATTGACAGCTTTCATCACTTCGGCGATGGCATCGCAGCCAGCCATTAGAAGGCGTGGTCTCTGCCTCACCCAATTATATGACTCACTAAGTCTCATGAATTTAGAAGCCTTACCCTCTGAAAACTCTCCTTTTTCATTTTAAGTATTTCACCAGTATTATTGTGAGACAGTAATCTGGTCCTGAGAACCTTAGCAAGTTTTTTTCTCTAAAAATAATTATACAGGA
Organism: Balaenoptera acutorostrata; assembly: GCF_949987535.1. Classification (NCBI taxonomy): domain Eukaryota; kingdom Metazoa; phylum Chordata; class Mammalia; order Artiodactyla; family Balaenopteridae; genus Balaenoptera; species Balaenoptera acutorostrata. The sequence continues at coordinate 5,497,305 of NC_080068.1, forward strand.
GGCTCAAGTAGCTCATTAAGCAGGCGTGCATGCTCCTATATTTCCAATGCTCCCCTGCAGCATATAATGGTCTGAACAACGAAATGTGAAAAATCTCAGGCTAAAGGAGTTAAGAGCTGACCTGCTTCCTATTATTCTTTTTCCCCCACTTTGGTGATATTATAGTTCACAAAGCTAATCAGATGATGTAAACTTTTTTGCAAGATTTCACTGTAATGTCTACTTGTACCTGGTGTTGGTTGGTGTTAACTAGCCCAACTAATATAGAAATTTATTTGAACCATTTCTATACCATATTTATGTGTGAATAGATTCATAAATATTTACAAAGATTAGAAGAGACAATTTTTATAAATATGGAAAATATCAATATACATATTTTTGCTTTCAAATCATTGGATATCACATCAAGCCAGTATTTCCCAAAGTAGCTTCAGTTAAATATTGATTCTATAGGTATTCATCAAAATAATTACATGTTATAATAAATTTAGAAAATTCTGTGTCATATAATGAACCACCCAACATCTCTCCTTAGAGTCTGAAAATAGTATGTTTAAAAGTTCAGCTTAATCCTGCAGTGAATAAAATGTTTTAAGTTCCTTTAATTCAATGCTTATACAAACATTTATTATTGTTAGACCTTATAACATATACCCAAACTGTTGTCTACTAAATAAATACTAGGAAATACTTTATTAGATTATATTTGATAACAAGATCATAAAAAATATTGTAGAAGAGACCCAATCCTACTGAATCTTTTAATGTGTATTTTGAAATCATATAGGTAGTAAAATTAGTTGACAATAAAAATGATTTAGCCTTTAATTTACTAGATTGAGAACGTCTTTAGAGCAGATACTAGTTCTTATCTTAATATTTCCAGTGCTTTCAAAGTGTTCTACATAGAGTAGGCTCTTTAAAATATTTGTCAGTAAATGAGTGAGATACTTCTTCTCTTTGAAAACATTGTATTTTTACCCTCCTGCTAACTTGAATCACAGCTAGAAAAGAACTGAAAGGTGAACTCAGAAACAGAGGACCCTTTCATGCTTAAATATCCGTGTGATTAATAAGATAATATACACAAAATTCAGTAAAGTTGATTTAGCTCACAAAGTCCTGGATAAGCCAGATTCTGATGTATACATTTAAAAATAATTTTTCAGTTAAACAAAATTTTATAGATCTTACACTTGCATGTAAGTCATGTGACATTATGAGAGGTATAATCATTTTAAACTCTCTTTCCATTATTATTCATCTAAAAATGCTTGAAATTCTTCAATGGGTTCTTCCTGAGATAAATTTCTCTTGGCCATGGTAAGAAGACAAGCATACAAATAGAAAGCACTGCTAGTGTGGAAATAAAAATGGACGACAGAAAAATGTTGTTCATATTAGTTATTATTCTATCTTTTAAAAACAGAGGTAGAAATTTGCTTTGGAAACTTTCTTTATTATTTTAATTATTTTTTTTGTGAAATAATTGCACACACAGCTGGGATTCAGTGATTCCTCAAGCTGGTCTATTATCTCTGGCCACCATTATTATTACATGCAATCGTTTCTAATTGTAATGCCTTGCCGATAACTGTGGCATTATAAAAAGTAATTTACAGATTCCTATTAATCTGAGTCAAGTATATTATTTTCTCAAACGTATTATTTTAAATCTTTTTATTTCAAAAAACAAAGTGCTCTGATGATAACTGTACATGAAATAAAAGATTTAAAAACTTTCCCTCAAAACATTTCTTGTATAAGTTTAAAAATTATCTGCAAAATGTACTAAATAGCTCTGATTTCTCAAGCACATATTCTGTGTCAAAGTCATGAAGAGTAAGCACATCACTGATTGATGGAGAATAATTATTGAGAACATACATCTTCAAAGACTAACAGAAGAAAAATTTAAATAAATAAAAATGATTTCATAAAATGAATCTCAGTGTGATTTTAATTAATCTGCAGGTCTCCTATACTTTTAAGGGTAGTCTGAAGAATATTATATTATTATTACATATCAATGAGTATTATAAACTAATAATGTTAATGACTGTTATCAAGGTCAAATTATAAGGAAGAGTTGTTTCACATATTTTAAGGAGATATACATATCACAAATTTGCAAGGTGAGTCCCAAACTGTATTTCAAGCATTGTTTTAGAAAAGTCTGGCTCAGAGAGGTAAAATGATTCATTCAAATTTTCCCAGCAATTAGCCAGCAAAGCTAGATCTGTGGTACATGATCTCTGACTACTTAGGTTTTATTTCTTCCTTTTACAATGATAAAATGAAATCAATTTTTAAAATGCCCAGAGAAATATTTGTTTAATCTCAAGAAGGAAGAGAGTATAAAGAAATGTCTAACGCATATGTTAATCATGTCATATCTGTTTCAGTAATGATTGCATTTGTACGTTCAAAGGTGAAATATCTAAGAGGACTAAAATGAGAAGGTAATGTTACACCAGAACCTCTTTAGTAAACTGGAGTTTAAAGGAGCCTTTACAAAAGATTTGAAGAGCAAGAAATACCAAGGACAAAAATAAATAAATAAATAAAGTGTTATGCTCACCTTTTGCTAATTTTAATGGATCTAATATTCTAAGATACTTGGTACAGTATCTAGCACAGTATAAGGGCTCAATAAATGTGTTCTGGTTACTGATATTGTTATTATTCTGCTTCAATAATTTTAGGAAGCTATAACTGGGGAAGAGAAAGTTTTTCTAGGATGGATCCTGAAGGCAGTTATTTTGGCCATTGCTTACCAGGAGTGTAATGATGACTTATCAATAATTTTCTCCTAAGAATTTAACTAAAGCACTTGGGTTATTTGAATACCTGGGCAAACACATTCCTCTTGGCCTTTGTGACTAATTAAGAAAAACAAAGACAATAATAAATGACCGTGGATGGCATTTGTTGAGTGCAGACTATATTTAAGGAGTTGATAAAACAACCCTATTGAGAATTAACAACTACCCTTATTTTTGAGATGAGGAATTTGTGACATAAAAAAGCCCTAGGTTACATAGTGGTGCAGACTGGATTTGAATCCATGTCCTTCAAGTTTCTAACCCATTTTCTTAAATAATTTATTATAGTCCCTTCATAAGGCAAAGAGTTTTTATAATTTTTCTTTTTCTAATCTAAATCACGGTTTATTACATAAATTATGTTTAAGCTTGCTTTCATTTATTTGACTAATTTTAATTTTATACTCTTAAAAGCATTTCCATATATTGTAATGTAACTGCCTGATTATATATCAAAAATAAATCAAACTGATGAGGAGTTATAAGTATGTTTAATGGTAGCAGGTTTACAGAAGAATATTGATTTATGATCAAATAAAAATATTGAGTCAAAATAAAAATGAGTAAGGCAATTATTAGAACTGATAGTCAATACATCTAAAAGTTAAGCAAAATAATCACAATAATATAAAAAATAATGGAATTTACTACCTTCTTCTCTCCATAATATGTTAGCTACTGCAGCATGTTTAAAAGAAAAAGGAGAAAAAGAAAAATGAGTAAAGAGTGATTCAATTACATAGTAATATAAATAACTATTAAAGAGGTCACAATCTCTAAGACAGAACATGCACATAAAAATAGTGAGGATGAACTCAACAATCTATATTAATAAAACAGTAAAATGCTGGGAGTATAATAATGTTCTATTCATGTCTTGAAATAGCCAATTCTTCTTTGGAATAAAGATTTTGTTAATAAAAAAAATTTTATGTATCACTGAAAATAATGGGATATTTAAGTTAATTTAATAAAATATATCTTTAGAACATACATTAGTAAAGACTATTTATTTGACAGCTTAGTTAAAAGTTACTAATTGAAACAGTTATAATTTTAGAATTCTCAATAATTATAAGTAATGTTTCAACATAATATGCAATATTCCTGAGCAAGATGAGTTCTTGTAAATACAGGATTCTGAACGCAGAAATAGCCTATTTTTATGTAGTATATGCTTTCACTTTTTAAGCCAGCATAATAAAATATATCTAAATATATCTTGTTTGTTTCAATGTACAATAATGCTTCATATTAAATTATTCCTGGACAATAGGTTTATTAAATACTGTATAGGGACTAAATCAACATAGAGTTAAAATATTAAGACAGAAATAAAAATACCAATTAAAAATATTCTCAACAAAATGCCTGATTCCCTTACTAATCCAAATTTATCTAATTCTATATAATTTCTCTGTTTTTGAAGTATAGTTGATTTACAATTCTATTAGTTGCAGGTGTACTTATATACTTTCAAAGCAGAAAAATACTGGCGAAAAGAAAATGTAACTAAAGGAAGAGCTCATCCACATATAATTACTTCCTGCATATGTTAACCATATTAAACATAATCACTTTTCTAAAACTAAACCCTGATCGTCAGTGTAGCAGAGCCAAGACTGGAATCTAGCACTCCTAGCTGGAGGGTGGAGGTTCAAGTCATGCAGTTTTCAGCACCTACCATAGTATAAAAAGTACTTTTTTGTAGAGTAAGCATTTTTTTGAGATTCTTGGCATTTTTAATTCTTTAGGAATATTTATTCAAATATGCATTCATGGTACTTGCATCCCTTCAGCACATTTTGTGCTGCTGTTCTTGTTGCCTATGGTGTGCTTGGAATGAATATGTAAAAGGACAGATCCTAGTCACAAGGAGAGAACATGGACCTGAGAAAGGAGAGAACCATGCTAAAAATGATTATAAGCATGTGATAAGTGCAATTAAAGAAACAAATATCAGGTTCGGTGGCAATGGGCAGGACGGGATAGTCACCTTCAAGGGGCAGAAGCTGGGAAGTGGAGGGACCACTTCATTGGACTGCTGAAGCTCAAGCAAGATAATGCCACCCAAGCTTACAAGGGGTTGTCGGGTGCAGGAGGCATGAGATGTTCAAGGTATATCAACGGGAAACATTATAACGTATTCAGCGAAATTTAAGTAATTGGATATATTTGGAGGGCAAAACTGATAGAAGATACAGCTGGAGAATTTGACCCTGACAAGGTCAAGAAAGTCTTTTATATTACATGGTACACAGGAGATTCAATTTTCTTCTGTAGGCTCAGGAAAGATGGAGCCATGATTAGACGAATTTTATTTTTCCGGCTTATAAACAAAGGTAAGTAGACCTATGTTTCCTCGTATCTCCACCAATGGAATATGGTGTGGCAATCGTGTGCCAGGCATTGCATTCAGCGCTGCCATACACAGAATAGAACAGACCCAGGCTCTGTGCTAATCGAGTTTATACACCAGTTGAGGGGGAAAAAAAAAAACAAAAAAACTGGATTCAAATCATGTAATTTCAAAATTACAAATTTAATATGTTATGAAAGAAAGGAACACAGTAATGTGAATGCTTTTAACGAGTGGATTAGGCATGATCAGTGAAACTGGGGGAAACGTCCTTAATGGTGATGGTGAAGGTGAAGTCTGAAACATGAAGAAGAGGAACCCAGGGATGGCTGTAGGAATCAGACTCCCAGACACAGGAAAAGCATGTACAAACCCTAGTGGGTATGTCAAAGCACCGCTATTTTATTATTATTCTTATTATTTCGTCCTGCCACTTGTGGGATCTTAGTTCCCTGACCAGGGATTGAACCTGGCCCCTCAGCATTGAGAGCACAGAGTCCTAACCACTGGGCTGCCAGGGAATTCGCAAGCACTGCTATTTTAAAGGACTAACGACAGATATTTTTAAGACATGCAATCATTTATGAGAAAGTACCAAAAATACAAGGTTTGTAATATTAATACCAGATAAGGTAAAATTCAAAGCACTATATAATGAATTTAAAATTATATAAACTAAAAACATAGTATTAAAATATGAAGCAAAATTATTAGGACTAGATACAAAATTTATAAACCAACCATCATATTCTGCTTCTTTAACTCATCACCTTTGGTATTTGAAAAATGAAGGGAAAAAACACAAAGTTTCAATAATACAGTTATTATGACTAAATTAGTGTTTTCATAATGAATATTCTGTGATAAAAACAGGAAGTGTTTTCAAGTTTTCTTGAAAGATAATCAAGAGTAGTCACAAAGTAACTGGAAAATAGAAAATCTTTCTGTATTCTGTAGGTATATTCCAATAATCATAAATTGTTAAGACTTTTTCTGACAACAATAAAGCAAATATGAAAATGTATTACAAGTATTTAAACCCACTAAATTCTTCAACAAATTAAATATTTAAAAAATCAAATATAATCATAATTCATATAAAACAACAAAAATGCAAAAATAAAATTCAATATGTAGACCCAAAGACTTTTGGCCAAAAGATAATGCATAGGCTTAATTAATGCATCACTGAACAAAATATATGAGGGAGGGAGAGAGAGAGAGAGGAAAAAAGTAGAAAGAGGAGGAGATGGGAAGTCGGGAAAGAGGGAAGAAAGAAGAAACGTTTGTAGCTATGATAATTTTAAATTAATGTAGAATCTTTTGGTAATACATTTGATAATCTCTATATCATAAAAATTCCAAGGAACTATAAATATCCAAACTGAACGTAAAGAAGAAATTTGAATAAAAATAACCATGGTGCTAATTAAACCACTTTCAAAAATAGTTTCTTCCCAAGATGCTCTTAGAGTCTAAGGCTTCTATAAAAAGTACATACTTTCAAGAATTATATAATTCCAGTTGTATTCAGTGTTGTTAGACTATAGATCAAGATGAAAACGTTCCCATTCAGTTTGGAAAGTCAGCAAAAGGGATGCCAATAAGTGATAATAGTAGCAAAGCAAAGAGAATTACAGGATACTTTCACTAATGACAAAAATGACAAATAAAATGCAAGTGAAATTCACCAGGATATTAAAAGTTTGATCATAGACAGGAATCCTCTTGGAATGAAAAAAGGATTTGGTAGAAATTTAGTTAAGAAATAAATTCATCTGATATAATATATTAGAATATCAAATGAGAATGACAAATATAATTTAAATTTAAAAACGTAACCTGATGAAATGTATCACATATTACTAAGTGTAATATACTCTTAGTAACCTGGCAAACTAAGAGTAGAGGCATATTTTATATTAATATAAATGTGTTTGTTAAATGTTAAAAATTAACTAGAAATTTATTTTGATGAACCACTTTATTAAGCCCAGAAACAAATATAAATTTTATAAGCATGTAAACTTGTAAATAAAATAATCAAAATTTGAAGCTAAAATGAGTCACAAAGGTTAAATTAAAATTACACATAAAAGTTGCAAGAGGATTCAGTTAGGTGACAAGACATAAGCTAAATACCCCCAAATTCTATATTCTTATGTAAGAATTAGAAGATACAATAGAAGATTTCATTTACAATAGCCTCAAAGTATAATATATCAACGATTTACTAAAATATAAAAAATATAGCAAATCAAGTGTAACATTCACTAAAAGTACACTAGATGGGACACTATATTATTCCTAGATGAAGAGAATAAATCTTATAAAGATAAAATTTATTCTGAAAATACTTAATTTAAAAATGTCATGTATTGTTATTGTCTGTTTAGAACGTGTTTTATATATTTATTGTACAAAGTCAGAATGTGCATTACATTCAAAAAATACTTTGAATTCAATTACACAGGTAAAATAACCAAGTCTATTTTCCTTATATGACTTTTCATTATTTTTCTAATGTTTACATAAATGTGTACATGAAAGGGGGAGTTTCTGACACAATATATAAATATGTGACAGATAAAAATTCACTTATCATAACCTGGCTAGTCTAATCTTAATCACTGTGCACTATTCCATCATATGGATTTCTACTTTTTAAAAATACAATTGTTCATTGTTTGTCACCTTAAACCTACTACCTAAATCAAAGACTAGTATAAGTGATAGGGACTCAATAAATATTTTTGGTCGATCAGTCATATAGATGTATGCATGTATATGTACGTGTACGTGTGTGTGTGCACTGCAATGCCCCTCTTTCTAGCTACTTATTTCCATTAGCATACAGCTCTACAAGACATCTGGCTATGTTTAAAGCCATTGACACATGTTGCCAGGTCGATTTCCAAAAGGTTGCTGTCAGCACCACCAGCTGTCCAGGAAAGTATTCATCCCACCACACTCAAGGTGGACTATTAATGTGTATGTGTGTATGAGCATGAATGTGTGTGCAAGCTTACCAACTGTGAATAAATACTATCTCTTACATATATTAGTTTGCTTTTAAATTATATTGACTCTGCTTGCACATATATAAATAAAACTTTCCTCTATTTATATCCTTAATCGCTTATCTATTGGGATGTAACTTTGATAATTTTTACACTTTTAATAGCTGCTTGTAGATTAGAATAACTCTATTTTGTCACATTAATTTATTCTTCATTAAAATATAAACAGCAACCTATAATAAATGCAGGCTTGATGATGCCACTCATTTGCTTAAAAACATAATGCATGTATCTGTGTTTGTGTGTATGTATGTGCGTGTGTGTGTGTGTGTAAGATCAAAATCTTTAGCATAGCACATATGGTCTTCCATGATATGCCTGTGTCATCCTAAAGTCACATTCCAAACATCAAGTCATTTTGAATCTCTTCATTGTTACACATGTATTACATTTGCATGAATAGCCTCACCAAAATTCTTCACCTAACTTGACCTTAATTGTCCTTTAAGATCCAACTTAGCTTTTATCTATAGTTAGCCTGTCTGGAACCAGGAGTTGGGTTAAATGACTCTTTTTCTCTACATATGGAATCCTGTGAAACATCTGTGGCCTTCCATAATGTACCATACCTACATTATCTGTCCTGAAATCTTTCATTTATAATTAGATAATGAAAACCTCAAAGTTACGGAACTCCAGTATTCAATACTTATCCACAACTTAACTGAGATGTAAATTTCCTTTTGGAGATAACATATGTCTTATAGTGAAAATGTGGTTCAACGGAACAGATGCATAGACACCAGGAACGTTTATTAATGCTCTTTTCGTAAATTGCTTTATTTTGTAAATTAGGGACTTGCAATTATATTCAAATGATGGATGCCATATATTAAGTATGCTGTCTCTATGAGAAAACACATGTGGAGGGTGAATATTACATAAGCAAAAGCAATTACCTAGTTAACTATGGAGCAGCATGCTATAGCACTAAGCAGCTATTTTTCCTGGCTACTCATGTGTAAATTGCTTGGCCTTTCAACTAAATAAGTTTTTTGCTCATCCTTGTTTTTGTCTGAAAGTGTAAGGCTGGCACCAGTGCAAAACATTTTCTGATAAGCTACATTTATGTAAGTGTAACATTTTGATGTCTTATTGACTGTTTCTCCATTTGGACTTAAAAAATTGACTTAATTTCAAAAGGCAAATGAAAAAGGGCAATGGCAAAGAAAATATAGATACAAATTTAATGTATCTGAAAAAATGTGTGGTTAGTGTCATGGTAGTTGAAATTTCGTTGAATGTACATATGGAGAAGGAAACGAGACATTAAAACATACTATTTTGGGGATGGAAACTATATAAGATATGCCAAATACACTGCCTGCCATATGCCAAATTCAAAGCCACTTTTAAGTGAAACTGTCACTCTTTTAGCACTGACTGAAGACAATTCTCCCAAGACTACAGATTCCCAACCTAGTGTCTAGAATTAGCTGATTAGGCTATAGTGCCAAGCTTACATTAAAGCCTACAACCTGAAACTAGCCATGACTCCATGGTTTTAAATTCTATGAAGTGATGACATAGGATAATAATATTCTTTTGGGGGTGTAATTTGAATCAAGAAATCATGTTAGAGAGCCAAGAGTACAGAGAACTGGAATTGTAAGAATGCATAGCAAAAGGCACCATGACTTAGAATTAGGGCTGTGATAATTTGTGCTCATGCAGATCAGGATTCAATTAGATGTGAACAGGAGGAAGACCTATGCAACCCATGGGAGAAGCAAGAGTCTCAGCCGTTGTCTGACTATGTAAAGTTGGTTTCTGGGTTCTGAATGCAGATACATCTCTGACTGCTTCACATTGCCAGTTCAACATTTGCATCCATTTTAAAATAACCTATACTTAACCAAAGAGAGAGAGTCTACTCCTGGCAACAAAGTGAGTCAGATTGAAACCAAGACAATGTAAGAATTATTCCCATGTCAAGAGGTAAAACTGTCATTATACACAGATGATGTGGTAATATATATAGAAAAACCTAAAGACTCCACACAAAATAGTAGAACTGATAAATGAATTCAACAAGGTAGCAGGATACAAGACTAACATACAGAAATTGGTTTCATTTCTTTACACTAAAAATGAAATATCAGAAAGAGAATGTAAACAAACAATCCCTTTTACAATCACATCAAAAAAAAAAATAAAATAATTAGGAATGAACCTCACCAAGGAGGTGAAAGACTTATATGCTGAGAACTATAAAAACAGATAAAGGAGATTGAAGATGATTTTAAGAAATGGAAAGATATCCAGTGCTCTTGGATTGGAAGAATTAATATTGTTAAAATGGCCATATTACCCAAAGCAATCTACAGATTTAATGTAATACCTATTAAAAAAAACCTGTGACATATTTCACAGGACTAGAACAAATACTCCTAAAATGTATATGGAACACTAAAAGACCCAGAATTGCCAAAGCAATCATGAGCAAAAAGAACAAAACTGGAGGCATAACCCTCCTAGACTTCAGACAATACTACAAAGCTACAGTAATCAAAACAGCATGGTACTGGCACAAAAACAGATATATGGATGAATGGAAGAGAATAAAGAGCCCAGAAATAAACTTACACACCTATGGACAATTAATCTTCGACAAAGAAGGCAAAAATATACAATGGAGAAAAGACGGTGTCTTCAGCAAGTGGTGTTGGGAAAGTTGGACAGCCAAATGTAAATCACTGAGGTTAGAACACACCTTCAAACCATACACGAAAATAAACTCAAAATGGCTTTGAGACTTAAATATATGACAAGACACCATAAAACTCCTAACAGAAAACATAGGCAAATCATTCCCCAACATAAATCATAACAATGTTTTCTCAGGTCCGTCTCCCAAAGCAATAGAAATAAAAGCAAAAATAAACAAATGGACCTAATCAAACTTATAAGCTTTGCACAGCAAAGGAAACCACAAAACGAAAAGACAACCTACGGACTGGGAGAAAATATTTGCAAATGATGCAACCATCAAGGGCTTAATTTGCAAACTATACAAACAGCTCCTATAACTCAATAACAAAAAAACAAAGAAGCCAATCAAAAAATGGACAGAAGACCTAAATAGATATGTCTCCAAAGAAGACATACAGATGGCCAATAGGCACATGAAAAGATATTCATCAACACTAATTATTAGAGAAATGCAAGTCAAAGCAACAATGAGGTACCACCTCACACCAGTCAGAATAGCTATCTTTTAAAAATATACAAATAATAAATGCTGGAGAGGGTTTGGAGAAAAAGGAACCCTCTTACACTGTTGGTGGGTTTGTAAATTGTTGAAGCCACTATGGAAAACAGTATGGAACAAAAAACTAAAAATAGAGTTGTCATATGATCCAGCCATCCCACTCCTGTGCATATATCCAGACAAAACTATAATTTGAAAAGATACATGCATCCCTATGTTCATAATAGCACTATTTACAATAGCCAAGACATGGAAACAGTTTATATATATATATATATATATATATATATATATATATATATATATATATATATATATATATATATGACTGAGTCACTTTGCTGTACAGCAGACATTCAACACAAGATTGTAAATCAACTATACTTCAATATTTTTTTTTTAAAAGAATTATTCCCATGTCAAAGATTTAAGCCATCGCCTGAAACAAACGAAAACGGTACCCATCTTTCCTTCCAATGCCAAACCAAGTAAGCATAGTGTCTGCAGTGGTTATAACATGATGAGTAAGAAAGTATCTCAAACTCGGCGGCTTAAAACAACAAAATGCATTTACGTCTTTATGGAGGTTTTTTTGGCCGGAGGTGGCGCTCTGGCTTAGGGTTTCTCATGAGGCTTCAGTCATCTGCAGGCTTGACTTGGGCTGGAAGATCCACTTCCATGCAGGTTCACTTGACTGGCTGGGAATTTGGTGCCAGCTGTTGGCAGAAGGTCTCAGTTTACTCCTGGGACTCACCCCAAGGCTGCTTAAGTGTCCCCCTATGCTGGCAGTTGGCTTTCTCCATAATAAGTGATCCAAGAGAGCAAGGCAGAGCCATAATGCCCTTCATGAACCATCTTCAAAAGCCATACACCTTCTCCTGTATCCTACTTTATTTATGATAGAGACCTGATCTGTTTCAATGTGGGAAGAGACTACAAGGGTGAGTGAAACAGAAGAGGAGGAACATTAGGACCATGTTGGACACCACACAATGTTAGTGTAACAGACTGCTTAGTAAGCAAACATCGAGAAAATCTAACTTCCTCTTAGCCAGATTGCCAAGACCTAAGCTTCTCTTAATATAGAAATTCTAAGCCTACTACTGTCAGGAAGCGACTCGATTTTGAGAATTCTTCACACAAATGACTGGCTGTGGTTTTTACATGATAAACAATAAACAGTGACAGTATTAAACAACTGTGGGTAATTAGCTGCAGATATATAAGAGAACAACTTTGCCTTCTAATTCACTTATACACCCTGCTATTTTAGGTGGATGGCAAGCAAAGTTACTTCCTCTTTCGCTTTGACTTCCTCATCTAGAAAATATACCACATGGTGAATTAGAGAATTTGAAAAATAAAATGATTATAACACATTTTAAGTAGTATGTGGCACATAATATTTTATATATATATATATATCTCCTAAGCAGAACTCAAGATCATCATACCTATAGAAATTAAATTAACAGAGAGGTAGCCAAAAAAAAAAAAAAAAAAGTTGCATAAAAGTATATTCTAACCTATCATTAGGGCTACCAGAGGATTCTCTTTATTATCATTTGAGAGAACAAAATTATTAGAAAAATAGAAGAATACTTGGATGTTAATTAGCATATGTGCAAAGAAATAATTAAAGATGGTAGACTTTAAAGCTGTAGCAATGAATATCAGTTTTTTTAAAAGGGTATTATTTCTAGCAATTTTTATTCCTCCTCTCATATTCTGAACTCCCCACTATTTAATATGTATTCAAATATATATATTTAATATATTTATATTACAAACAATGTTAACATATAGATCTAATTATAATTAAACATGGTATAAAATAAAAGATATCCATTCTCTGAAGGAAACTGGCTACATTAAAAAGTTATTTATCATTCAGATAAGTGAAGATTTTTAGATAAATATTTTGTGAGGGAAATGACACATTACAATTACAATCCACAAATCTGGTTAAATATATAGTTTTTAATTCGGTTACATTTGCTTATCTCTAAAGACATTATAAAACAGATATAAAACAGGGCAATGAAAGTCAGCAGACACCTAAACAACATAATCACTGAAGTAGGCCATAACCTTAGCATTGGAAATTTCTAGTCGTCACAAGATTTAAAAATATATTGGACTTTACACTGCCTGAGAAAGTGTTCATGTAGAAGATGACATAATTTCTCATAAAACAAGCTGATTATAAGTTAACAGAGGTTAACTTCTTCTTGGAACAGATTTCTAAAGAAATTGCATGACATAGAACAGAAAATCAGGCAGTATGAAGATTTTATGAGCATTCAACGAGCTAAAAATATTCAGTTGCTTAGAACAGTGCCTGGCATGTGCACACACACATACACAAACACACTAGTGTATGTATACACACAACACATATGTTTATATACATAAGTGCACATGAATTTTTTGAAAATGAATATGTATTTTTGCTAAACATACATATAAACATAACTTCAAAGATAAGAACTTTAAATTATGACTGAAAAATGAAGCAACTTGCAGCAGTAATATGGCTTATATATCTTGTCTTGTAATGCAGAGAAATAGTATAACATTTGAGTGTACACAGTGTGGAGGAACAGATATTTACATGCCTCTTCAGACATTCTTTCTCAAATATGAAAAGCCTTATTAGCAGGCCAATGGCAAGTTCCATAGTAAATTCAATTTGCTTTTTAAAATTGGTTCAAGTGTTTACACTGTGTTGATTAAAGTGAATTCCATATTGCTTTTGATTTGCTTTTACACAATAGTTCCAGGCTCGGCACTGTAAAACAATAATGTGAAACCTGACATTCTCAATCTGTTAAATCCCCATCCTATAGCAATAAGGTCACGTATTGTGGATTAGAAGGATGGCTAACCCTAGAACTGAAATTTTCTTCCCCAAAGTACCTTAAATATGTCTTTGTTCTCATACAGTTTTATGATAGAGAACCCAGATATGTGTTATATAGTAAGAATTTTGATGTAAAAATGTTAATTGGAGAATTACAAACTAATAATGGCATTCATAAAGGAATTTCAGCTTAGTCATGGAAGAACTTGTGATCTTAAATTACAAAATATCCTAATGGTCCCAAGATGAGTTAGCTGTACACAGCACATCCAACTTGTTCATTGAGTCTTTTGTTGAATAGGATTAGGCCAATTCAATGTTAGCCTGATGTCTCTCTTACTATTTTTTCTGGGATAATTTTTCTTCTATCTGACACAATTCTGAAAGTAGTATTTACTCAAAAGACGTTAGTCTCTTTGTTTTGCTCACATTTGTGGAGAGCAAATGGCAAGTCCTGCCTAAAATGACATCATAAGCTGTTAGGTTCTCAACTTTTCAAGGCATTGTCACTTACTACTCTGTTTTCCTAAAATTCTTGATGTATCCTAGTTATTAGGATTTTTTAAAATATTTTTTTGATGTGGACCATTTTTTAAAGTCTTTATTGCATTTGTTACAATACTGTTTCTGTTTTATGTTTGGTTTTTTGGCTGCGAGGCCTGTGGGATCTTAGCTCCCCAACCAGGGCTCAAACCCGCACCCCCTGCATTGGAAGATGAAGTCTTAACCACTGGACCACCAGGGAGGTCCCTAGTTATTATAATTTACCTACCTGTTTGAAAAACATATTATTTAGATGAATGAAGTGAGACTCATGGTGTTTTAATTTGCAAATGATATGACCGATTAGGGATTAATATACAACATATAAATATAGTTCATACAACTCAACATCAAAACAAACAAACAAAAAACAAAAAGCAACCACATTAAAAAATGGGCAGAAGAATTGAATAGATAATTTTCCAAAGAAGACATGCAGGTGGCCAACAGGCACATGAAAAGATGCTCAACATCTCTAGTCATTAGGGAAATGCAAATCAAAACCACAATGAGATATTAACTCACACTTGTCAGAAAGGCTATCATCAAAAGGAACAAAAATAGCAAATGTTGGCGAGGATGTGGGGAAAAGGGAACCCTTGTGCACTGTTGGTGGGAATGTGAATTGGTGCAGACACTCTGGAAAACTGTACAGAGATTTCTCAAAAAACTAAAAATAGAACTACAAAACAACCCAGCAATTCCACTCCCAGGTATATATCCACAAAAAGCAAAAAGGAGTTTGAAAAGATACATGCACCCCAATGTTCATAGCACCATTATTTACAGTTGCCAAAATATGGAAGCAATCTAAGTGTCCATCAACAGCTGACTGGATGTGGTGTATATATACAATGGAATAGTACTCAGCCATAAAGAGAATGAAATTTTGCCATTTCAGCCACATTGATGGACTTGGAAGGCATTATGCTAAATGAAATGTCAGACAGAGAAAGACAAATACTGTATGATGTCACTTATATGTGGAATCTAAAAAATACAACAAACTAGTGAATATAACCAAAAAGAAGCAGACTCACAGATATCGAGAACAAACTAGTGGTTACCAGTGGAGAGAGGCAACATAGGGGTGGGGAAGTGAGAGGCACAAACCATTGGGTGTAAGATAGGCTCAAGGGTGTATTGTACATCATAGGGGATATAATCAATATTTTGTAATAATTGTAAATGGAAAGTAACCTTAAAAATTGTTCATTTTTTAAATTTGAAAGTAAAAAAAAAAAGATTCAATAGTATATTTAAAGAGGGATGACAATATAGTGAAACCAGAAAAATGTCTGAAGTCATCCACAGTTTTTTGTTTGTTTGTTTTTGTTTTTTCTATGCTTCTTATGTTGTCCCATTAAAACTCCTGGTCATAATGCTACCTGATTTTAAATCTCATATCTTTCAGGCTCCTAAAGGCTTCTCTGTGAGACATTGCCATCCCTGGTTTTAAATGCCTGAAGATGGGATTGAGAAACAAAATTCTTCCTCATCATGTTAGAAGGGAAAATTAAAACAGGAAGAAGTGACGTCAGTGTCTAAAACCAGGTAAAGAAACCACCACTACACATTAAGATTAGAAATTTGGAGTTCCTGCCCATATTACTTTAACATGTATCATCTTCTTAATTTGAAACCTTATTGCTACTCCTGGGAGCTGCTACTTCAAACTGTTACACTGGAGAAACAAATGGTGGAAAATCATAAAAGGAATAAACTATTTTTTTTTAATTGGGGTATAGTTGCTTTACAACCTGAAACTAACACAATATTGTAAATCAACTATGCTTCAATTACAAAAAATTTTTAAAAATGAATAAACTATTCTGTTCTCCTCTAATTCTTTCCTCTCTCCCCTCCTTTCCCATCCCCACTCCCACACAGCATAGATTCTGTATTAGTAAGAGAGAACAATGCCAGCTGCCCTTCTTCCTTACATTGTCAGAACTGGAAAAAGGTCAGAACAAACAACAGTGATACTCCAGCAGCTGCAGTGACTGCAACAGAGTAAAAGAGAACGGGGTCAAAGATGCTCAGAGAGAAGTGACAGGAAGAGAAATAAACTAGGCCAAGTAGCAGTAGTGTAGCCAGCTGTGCTGTGGGAAGAGTGAACGCTGGCACTGAAACAGGAGAGCATTTTCAGCTGAAGCCTTCTGATACCACCGGAACTCCACACGTGTAACCTTTAATCACACGTGTAACCTTTAATTATTGCTCACTCTTGAAAATAAGATGCAGTCAGGCATGACTTCCAGAATGTGATATGAAAACGGTTTCCCTATATAGATGTATTAGCATACAGTATTTGTTTTTCTCTTTCTGACTTACTTCACTCTGTATGACAGACTCTAGGTCCATCCACCTCACTACAAATAACAGACACAGGGAGGGGGAAGGGTAAGCTGGGACGAAGTGAGAGAGCGGCATGGACATATATACACTACCAAATATAAAATAGATAGCTAGTGGGAAGCAGCCGCATAGCACAGGGAGATCAGCTCAGTGCTTTGTGACCACCTAGAGGGGTGGGATAGGGAGGGTGGGAGGGAGATCCAAGAGGGAGGAGATATGGGGATATATGTATATGCATAGCTGATTCACTTTGTTATAAAGAAGAAACTAGCACACCATTGTAAAGCAATTATACTCCAATAAAGATGTTAAAAAAAAAAAAAAAACGGTTTCCCTCCTATATATGTATATATATTTTTTACTAACATTCCATATGAAACTTACCTCTCCCACACTCTACAAGAAAGAACATCAAAGGAAAATGATCAGATTTGAATAAAACTCTGAAATGTTTGCTCCAAGGGCATTTTTTCCAACTTGAGCATACAATTTTTCATGTGACTAGGAGATTCAAGAAGGGAATTTAGCTTCACAGGAGTAACAGACTATGTAAGATACAAGAGTAAAGAAATCGCCAGTTGCGATACATGTTAGTAAAGGTATGAGTAATTCCTAAGTAAATCTGAACCTCAAAATAGTTTGCTGTTAAAAACAAATATAAAATATTTAATCTGTAACACTTTCTTGAATAGTCCTATTCCTAGCATTTTTCACTTTTACCCATTTTTACCATTTACATAATTTTTATCCATTGTTCAATATATTTAAGAAAAAATTAAAACTAAAATTATTGAAGCAGAATGATAACAGTATCAGTAATCAGAAACATTTACTGAGCCCTTATTATGTGCTAGACACTGTGCCAAGTACCTTAGAATACTGAAGCCATTAAAATTTTATTTCTATCAATATCTCTAATTGAGTTAATTTCTCTAATAATTTTAAGAAAGCAATTTGCTGTACAGTGGAAACTAACACAACATTGTAAAGCAAGTACACTCCAATAAAAATTAATTTAAAAAAAGCAAAATAAAGCAAGCATGTGTTAAAAATATGAGTCTAATCAAATAGTTTGGAGTAGAATAATAATGTTCTAAAAACAAATTAATGAGCAGAGTATCCACTTATTTATATATCAAACAAACTGTTTTCAGATTAGTTTCTGTAGCCAGAATTGTGTCCTGGCCAACATTGTACCCATTGGTATGAAGTAAACATTGCTCAGGGGCCACAAAAGCATAAAGTCAGCAGTAGATTATCTCTTATCTATTATTAAAATAGAGTCTTTTCAGTGTTAGCTTTGCTCTAATTTAATGGATACAAATTAATAGGCACAAGCAGCCTAAGACATAATTTTAGTCCTTGACTATTTTAATATGATTATTTATTAAAAATAATATTTTATGAACGTTTTCTTCTTAGAAGCTCAAATAGGCTGATAAATCAAGTAACACTATCTTTTGGGAAATGCCATTATGCAAAATAGTTTTCAAAAGATGAGTAGAGGAAGACGGTCCAACCTCATACTGAATGCTCACAGGGGTTGTATCCAGCAGCACAACACGTATTCTGTCTTGAGATTAAATAGTCAACATAAAAGACTGTTGGTCTTATATACCATGTTGGCAATTTGAATTTGGTCAATCCTGCTCAGGTTAAAAAAAAAAAAAAAAAATTACTCAAATGTCTACTATATATTAACAATGAGATACGCAACAAAAAATGCTTATTGTGTTATTTATCTAAACACTAGATAATGACTATGTAGAAAAGAATTTTTACCTTTGCAGAAATATAGCATGTAAATGACTCTTCATTTGACTTTTTCTATTCACAAAGTTCAACACCTCCCTTAATCTGGTTCTAACCAATAATTTATTCTCACCATGTATTGCAAATTCCCAGCAAATCTTTTTATGAGTATATTACACAAAGTTAATAAAACACACCACGTGGGTTCATGACTCTTCCCTGAGTTGATATACTTTTAAGTCTCCAGCTGTAGAGGTATCGCTACAGCCACCAAATATTAGCTCAAATGTCATCACCTCAATAAACATTATGCAGTGCAACTCAGTTGGAATTTGATGATTCTGTGGTTGCAATCCTATCCCACTTGACTTGTATGTCTGTTACAACAATTATGTTATTCTACCATGTATTATAGCTGTCCTTTACTTCTAACTGCATTAAACTATAGTCTTTCTGAAAGTACAGAGTTGTCTTATTCAGTGCTAGCCATATGCTAGCAGCATGTTTGTTTGCATGTTTGTTCTTTCCTCAGTGAATATTTCATAGGTGAAAACACAAATGAACAAACCTATCGTTCCCTGTAGATTTTTTGTTCGCCTTACAATGAAAACTCTTTAATTTTATAAATTTTGTATATATCCCTTTTCTAATAGACATTAGAAAACAAATAAATAAGTTTGGATTAATCTTGAAATAGTATTCATGCACTTGGGAATGTAACAACTTCACACACATTTAAATTACATAAATCAAATTACAGCCATTGTAAAAAGTATTTAAATTAAGTTAGTTCAGTTACTATGGAAATACGGAAGTAATTAAAAGACAAATAAAAATGAAAATAAATTATAGCAAAATATTAAGTACGTGGCAGGTTCTTCTTAAATAACTTCTGAATGTATGGCAATTCAATATTTCTCTAATATGTGTGATTGCTGTGTTCCAAGTCATATGCAAATCCAAACAGATAATGTTAAAGTGCTTTCCAAAGGGAGGTGAAACTGACACTACCTCTAGCAGTGGATAATAAGCCCTATTTTTCCAAATCACATCAAGTCTTGGTGTTTTGTAGCTTTTTAATTTTTGGTATTCTGATAGATGTAAAATGGCATTTCTCTGTGATTATAAAGTGTGTTTCCTTGAAAACTAACGAGGATTAACATCTTTTCATAATATATATTGGCACTTCATCTTTCCTTCTATCTGAAAAGTCTTTTTAAAACTACTGCCTAGTTTTCTTTGGTTTGTTTCATCTATAACTATCTATCTATCTATTGATCAATCTATGATACTAAGTTCTTATTAGTTTTTTAGGTAGGCAATATCTTGAGGGCAAATTCTTATGATTAGAACTTCTTAATTTTAATCTAATCATACTTTTTTTTCTGATGTTTATTCTGCCTTTGAAACATACCCCTAAAATTATATTCTAATATTAATATTAGTATAATCATAATTAAGATAATATTGGATGTGATATATATATGTACATGTATGTATATAGTATTTACTTGAATATCATTATAATAATTACATTAGAAAATAACACACCTTTTTTCTTTACTGTATGGTATAATCTTAGTCTTCTGAATCCAAACTATATCTAGAAACACATTTTGACTTTCTATAAGCATATGTTTCAGACAAAAACAAATATTTTATTCACTAATAATTTATTTTCTATTCAAATTGTACTATTGTTAGAATGTTTCCAAAAGTTTTATTATTATTTATACCAGAGTTTAGTATTTATAAAGGTATGCATTAGACAGACAGTAGATCAATTTAGGGGAAAGATACTGTATTTAAACTGGCACACAATTTTACTGCATGAGTTAGAAAAGTGACTTTTAAGAAATGTCATATTTAATAACATTTCAAATGTAAAGTAATATTTCATATGTAACACAAATATAGAAATGAACACAAAGTTGGAAAATAAAGCAAATAAGGAAGATAAACAGTAATCAAACTGTCTGACTCACTCTTTCTGGCATATTCGTACAACAATTAGTTCTTATCAGAACCCAGCTATCTGGGCAAACAGAGGATAATAGGCACACAGATGTATAATCTGGGCTCTTTGTACACAGTTGATAAAAATGTATGGCATCAATTAGATTTCACAAAATGTTAAGAAGGCACCTCCCTTCAGCCCCTCACGTGGGAGCCTGGGAATTTGAAGACCACATTTGTTTTATTAACTCTTCACACATTGACACCATTTTCTGACAGAATCCCTATATCAGAGAACTCTAAGAAAATCACTGAGTGATAATTCTAACCTCTTCTTGAACCTAAGTACAGGTTTCCCCACTATCCGAAAGTAGAAGATTCCTGTGAAACCTTTCACAAACCAAAATATTATAGAGTGAAGAAGCAATTACCTTAGAACATATCTTGCTAAGGGATGCACAAAATAAATGGAGGTAAAGCACAGGTGTTCACAGACACGGTTCACAGCTATGAGGGATTGATGCTGAGATGCTGAGACGATGCTGAGTATGGTTCCAGGGAAGGAGCTTGGCTGTGCCAGTTTTCCAGCTCAGATGCTCCCAACCTCTATAGGGCTGCTGCAAAGCGGGTTGGACGTGATTTTAGCGCTTCACCTTTCTTACTAAAAAAGAAGATCCGCTTAGGATTTCTTTTGGTTAGCGAAAGCTGACACTAATGTATTTGTAGGTCTTTCGTAAAAGAAAGTGGCATAAATAGAATTTATGAAAATCGGGGGCTACCTGTCACAGCTATTTTGCAAAGGACTCACCAAGTGCAATGCCTCTGGAATTATGGATTATCAAAGTGAATCCGAACATTTTCTCCTGAACACCACCAACAAAATATTAGTATATAGATTTTCTGAAAGTTTCCTAGAGACCTTATCCTCAGCACTGTCACTGTATATAAGCTTATTTAGTCTGCATGCCTGCAGAAATATAAATAAAATATCATCATTACTTGCCTATTTCTATCATAAAAAAAATTAGGCAAATTGACATGGTGTAATATGAGATGAGATATAGGAATATTCCACTGAAGGTATATAAGGTCCTGTAGACAAAATGGAGGAAATAAATCAAAATAAGAAAGCTTAGAGTCATATTTTGTTTTGTAGGCAAGGGATCCCTGATTATTGATGATTGTTGTAAACTTGTCAATTTGATGATATTCAGATCACGTAGCACCTTGTTAAATGAGAGACAAGCCTCCACTATTGGGCAAAAATGGCAATGCGTTAGAAACAGGTCTATTTAATGACATTGCAAAGCATGCTATTTTGAAAA
This sequence comes from Balaenoptera acutorostrata, assembly GCF_949987535.1. NCBI lineage: Eukaryota > Metazoa > Chordata > Mammalia > Artiodactyla > Balaenopteridae > Balaenoptera > Balaenoptera acutorostrata. Next base: position 5,519,580 of record NC_080068.1, read on the forward strand.
TATAACCTTCAGATATGGAAATCACAAAGCAGATCATTTCACCATGTTCTGGGTCAACAGATGAAAAGATTTACGAACAAGTTACTTCACAGGATGCGACGATGTCATTGGCCAAATTGAGAGCCTGAATATTAGAATTTAAGATAAATAATGAAAGCTCATAAAATAATAAATGCTTATCAAGCATGATTAACCTCAACATGAGTCTGATTATTCTAAGTGTGTTTTATTTCACAATAAGCTTACTAATATGTAAATGTCTGTGACAAATATTAACTAAATAATTTTTTGGGTTTTTCAAAAGAAATATGCATTGTTCACTCTGCTTTAAAGTGTTTTTAGTATAGTACGTCTATTAAATAATAGTCAGTGAATGTTAAACGAAAATTAACGATAATTTTCATTTATTGATTTATTTCATTTTTCTCAAATGTCTGTCTTTATTTGGTTCTTTTTGATTCCAGCACTTAGCTCATAACTATCAGGATTAAAATATCACCCTGGCTATGATGTCCACACCATATCTTTAACTATAGATTTTCCAAATTCCTATTTGTTCTACCTCACTCATACTGGTTGAGTATAAAAATGATTATTAATTGATAACTGGTGCATTTGGGTCCATCTATACCTGATAGACTATGCTATTCTTTGTTTATACTATTTTCCTAGCCTCTGTAGACATTGATAAGATCCTACGTAAATGATCTCATTAAACCTATACAATTGCTCTTTCAAAGTATTTTCTCTACCCCTTAAAAATAGAAAGTAAATGAAGACTAGAAAGGTTAATTAACTTGTTCATATTACCAGAATGTGTTCTATTTCCAAAGTTTATGATGATATATTTAAACTGCCTTTAAATGTAAAAATACCATATTTTAACCTATTTTAAGACCCTTTCCTCTACTTCTAAAGTAGGCAAATACTTCTTAAACATTCATATATGTTTTGAAATATTTACGTACAAGTGGCTACATTTCACCATATTTCTAAATCCGTGTATTGTGAATTATACTCATCATATTTTTATAATACTTATTAACTTATATGAACATTATATATTTATATAGTTTGTTCATTCTTGTAATCTTGTTGTAGAGTCTAACCCATTTAAAATACTCATTTAAAGAATCATAATGAATTTTAGTTCATAACAGTCAACCAATGTTAATTTATTGAAGTTAATTCTAAAGTAAGAAATGTAGCAATAGCCGAATATTTCCAACGTAATACTGCCTGTGACAATGAAAAAAAGAAAAAAAAATATATATATATACACTAGTCTAACATATTCAAACATTATATTCCAATATTTGTGAGAAGCTAGATTAAACGTATCCTTTACTAAAATCCCAGCAAGGTGTCATAAAACCTGTGTCCAGGGCTTAATGCGCATAGAGGCTTAAAAGCTTTCCAGAGAAGCCTACATTCACACTGCTTTTATTATTTATTTATTTATTTATTTATTTGGCTGTGTTGGGTCTTCGTTTCTGTGCGAGGGCTTCCTCTAGTTGTGGCAAGCGGGGGCCACTCTTCATCGCGGTGCGCGGGCCTCTCATTATCGCGGCCTCTCTTGTTGCGGAGCACAGGCTCCAGACGCGCAGGCTCAGTAGTTGTGGCTCACGGGCCTAGTTGCTCTGCGGCATGTGGGATCTTCCCAGACCAGGGCTCGAACCCGTGTCCCCTGCATTGGCAGGCAGATTCTCAACCACTGCGCCACCAGGGAAGCCCCACACTGCTTTTAATTTGCCATAATTCTGAAGATAAATTGTTATCATCTGGGAATTGCCTCCCATTGGAAATGGAAGTGTATTAAGTACTTATGCTATGTGCAAGATGTTTCCAAATAAACAATGTTTTACCTCTACCTAAAATCCCCTCACATTATTTCAAATTGTCTTCTACTCCCTGTTACAAGCACCATTCTAGGGCCCATTTCTACTGTTCTTTGCATTTAAATCCTCCCTGTATACCATTCTATTCAATCTTAGTTATCAAACCCTAAGCCTAATATAGCTGGAGATTATATTATTTTGCAGCACTTTCTTGTAGTTCAATTTGTCACATGAGAAAAATTCCAGTAGGGTTTGCCAACAAACCTGTAACTCAAGGTTTTCCAATTCAAAGATTCAGGTACAACAAAAATCAGCTCCCTGGCCTGTGATGCTTTGCATGAATTTTTCTCTCAACAGTATCATATTGCTGGGAAGTATAGTATAAGAAAAAAATGTGATTGATGCCACTATCAGAACTCAATTATACAGAAAATAGCTGGATGATTACTCTGAAGCTGTAGCCAAACAAAATCCATGTTGTGTCACTTGACCCAAAAGGTGTAAATCTTTCCCCTTTGTTATTGCTGTCTACATGGGATTCAATACTTCTCTGCATCTTTCAAAAAGAAAACAGAAGAAAATCACCTTACAAAATAATTTTTTAGTATAATGGGAATATAAATTGACCAATGTAAAGGGGAAATAAAGTGCAGCTTTTGCTTTGACTCTGGCAAAAGTGGACCCTGGCCAAAAAATATATTTTTATTTAAAATATCTTAATAGCTACATTAAAGGAAAAATTATAGTCTTATCAGCAGAGTCAATTTTTTAGTATGAAGATATATAATATTTTATGTTTGGATATATAATACTATAGATGTCAATATACACTCACATCTCCATCTCCATCTATCTCTATACCTATATCTCTGTATATGTATCATTCATTTTGGAAACGCTGATTTCTAACAATTACTAGATTTTCCAGTCTTATTAAAAATGATTTTTGTCAATGTTTCTAGCAAGAAGTAATTATTTTCAGAAAATTAGTAAGAATCAGCATAATGTCTAGCATTATGGTGAGTGCTTTACAGTATCTGCATAGAAAACCCTTAGTGAGTTAGTATTTATACTGTATTACAGATAAGGACATTAAAGCTCAGAGGGGCTAACTAGTAGCTCCAAATCACAGGACTATTATGTGGTGGAGAAATTATTCTAACTCATGTCTTACTCCAAAGTTCATGCTCTTCTGTTAGACCAATCTGCTTTTTAAATATACAGTTGACACTAGAACAACATGCGTTTGAATTGTGCGGGTTCACTTATACAGGGATCATTTTCAATAAATATATATTACAATACTACACGATCCACCATTGGTTTAATCCATGGATATAGAACCACAGACACATAGGACAGACTGTAAAGTCCTACTCAGATTATCAACTGCAAGGGCGGTTGGACCTCCTAAACACTACATTGTTCAAGGGGGTCAACTGTATGTTGTATCCTAACACAACTAAAAGGAAAAAAGACCTCTGAAATTATTTTGATAAGTCAGTAATTTTTAATATGTGCAAATAAGAAGAGTGAAGTCATCATTGATGGGTCTGTGACTCTTTTCTCTGGCTTTTTGAGAATATCTGTCAAAATACAAATGTGACTTGCATAATTAATATTATTAGTCTTTTTCCATGGAATTACTAGAAGAGAACCCAGAGCAATTCTTATTTTAGGACTTACAATAGGCTGTAGTTTCCCCTGATGTGCTGTCCACCTGATTTTGGTATTGTTATACAGAATTCTGACAATGTATTGAGTGCTAGGAAACATCCCAAGGAAAACTGCCTTCAACTAGACAGTCTCACATTTTCAGTTCATTCTCTTTTATCACTACTAATATTCTACTCAGTTTACTTATTTAGCTTTATTCTGGTTTTAAGTATGTATGTTTGTTTCTAAAAATGTCTATTTTCACATTAACAACTATATATATGATATGTTCTTAATAATGGTGTCGCAAATTTGTGGAAAACAAATTTAACAAAAATTAAATTAGTTTAGCGAATTCCCTGGCAGTCCAGTGGTTAGGACTTGGCATTTTCACTGAAGGGGCCCAGGTTCTATCCCTGTGTGGGGAACTAAGATCCCCCAAGCTGCACGAGGTGCCCCCCCCCAAAAAAGTTAAAGTTGTTTATTTAAATGAGAGGTAAATTTGTTATTGCAAAGAAACTGTATTTACATGCCTACAAAATAGTAGAATATAAACATGAATTAGTGGTGCTTGAGACTTCTGGGTTACAACTAAAATCCATTTTTTTTTTTTTTTTTTTTTTTTTTTTTTTGCCAAAAACAATGTCATGAAGTTTTCCCTTATGTTTTCTTATAAGAGGTTTACATTTTCAGGTTTATACCTAAGTCTTTAACTATTTTGAGTTGATTCTTTTATATGGTAAAAGATGGGAAGTTCAGTTTCATTCTTCTATGTGTGGACACTCAGTTTCCCAGCACCATTTTTTGAAAAGACTATCCTTTGGCAAACATGTATTCTGGAGCCCTTGTCAAAGATTAGTTGACTGCATATGTGTGGATTTATTTCTGAGATCTCTTTTCTGTCCCATTGGTCTACACGCCTGTCTTTATGTAAATATCATACTGTTTTAATTACTATAGTTTTAAAATATATTTTGAAATCAGGAAGTATAATTTCTCCAGCTTTGCTCTTCTTTTCCAAGATTTTTGCAGTTATTCTGGATCTTTTGTTGTTTCATATGAATTTTAGGAATTTTTTCTATTTCTGTAAAATGCCACTGAGATTTTGATGGAAATAGAATTGGATCAGAGACTCCTTTGGTTAGTATTGACATTTTAAGAGTATTCATTCTTCCAATCTACAAGCACAGAATATCAGAATATCTCTCCATTTATTTGTGTTTTGTTCAGTTTCTTTAATCAATTTCTTATAGTTTTCAGTGTACAGGTCTTTCACCTCTTTGGTCAAATTTATTCCTAGGTATGTTATTCTTTTTGATGCATTTGTAAATGGAATTTCTTTCTTAATTGCCTCTCAGATATACATTGTTAATGTATAGAAACACAACTGATTTTCATATGTTGATTTTGTACCCTGCAACTTTGCTGAATATGTGTATTAGTTCTAACAGGTTTATTTTGTGGCATCTTTAGAGTTCTCTCTATATGAGATCATGTCATCTGCAGAGACAATTTTTCTTCTTCGGATTTGGATGCTTTTTATTTCTTACCCTTGCCTAATTGTTATGGCTAGGACTTCCAATATTATGTAGAACAGAAGTATGAGTGTGTATCCTTGTCTTGTTCCTGATCTTAGGCGGAAAGTTTTTCCTCAGCTTTTAACCACTGAGTATGGTGTTAGCTGTGGGCTTAAAAATATATGGCCTTAATTATGTTGGCATAAATTCTTTCCACACCTAGTTTGTTGAGCATTTTTATTGTAAAAGGGTGTTGTCAAAGTATTTTTATCATTAAAAGGTGTTTCAAATGTTTTATTTGCGTCTACTGGATGATCAAGTGATTTTTATCCTGTAGTCTGTCAATGTGCAAGTCACATGTACTGATCTCCTTATGTTGAACCATCCTTGAATCCCAGGGATAAATCCCATTTGATCATGGTGTATGTTCTTTTTAATGTGCCACTGGATTCAGTTCATTAATATCTTGTTGAGGAATTTTGTACCTATGTTCATAAGGGACATTGGCCTATAATTTTCTCAAAAGCACAATTAGCAAAAGCAAAAATAGCCAAGTTAGAATGTATCAAATTTAAAAGTTTCTGTACAGCAAAAGAAACAATCAGCAGAGTGAAAAAAACTACCTATGGAATGGGAGAAAATATGTTCATGCTTTATATCTGATAAGCATTTAATTTTCAAAAAAAGGGAACTCCAATAACTCAATAGCAAAAAATAACCCAACTTAAAAATGGGCAAAGGAGTTGAATAGACATTTCTCCAAAGCCATACAAATCGCCAATGGACATATGAAAATTTTTTCTATATCACTAATCATCAGGGATACAAATCAAAACCCCAATGAGATATTATCTTCATACCGGTTAGAACATCTATTATCAAAATAACAAAAGATAAAAGTTTTGGCAAGGATATGGAGAAACTGGAACTTTTGCACATTGTTTGTGAGCATGTAAAATGGTGTAGCCACTATGGAAAACATTATGGAAGCTAAAAATAGAACTATCATATAACATAGCAATCCCATTTGTGGGTGTATTTCCAAAAGAATTGAAACCAGGATCAAAGAGATAGCTGCACTCACATGTTAATTGCAGCATTATTCACAACAGCCAAGATATGGAAACAACCCAAATATCTATTAACATATCAATGGATAAAGAAATTTTTGTGTATTCATACAATATAATATTATTCGGTCTTACAAAGAAGGAACAACATGGATGGACCTGGAAGATGTTATGCTCATTGAAACAAGCGAGTCAGAGAAGGAGAAATATTGTGTAATTATAGTTAAATGAGGTATCTAAAAGAGTCAAAATCATAAAAGTAGAAAATACAAGGTGATTGTCAGGGGAAGGGGAGAAGGGAGACATGAAGAGTTGTTCAATGGTTATAATGTTGTAGTTATGTAAGATAAACAAATTTTAGAGCTCTGCTGTGCAACTTAGTCCTGTAGTTAACAATACAATATTGTATACTTAAAACTTTAAGAGGGTTAAGCGGGTATCCTTATGTTAAGAGGCCTAACCTTATGTTAAGTACCTTTTCGAAATTCATTAATTAATTAAAAAAATAAAATCTGTTAGTTTTCACTCTTTATCCTTCAAAATGTCACATGATTTGAATGTATAATTAATACCTATACATATTTCACTTCCAGAGTTAGAAAACAAAAGTCTCCAAATCTTTCATTTGTATTGTTTCTTATAAGATGGCTTTGAAAGTTCTATAACTATAGATGTAGTAAGACCTGCAGTGCTATGTCTTATAAAACTAGTATTTCTGATTTTAACAGCATATTGCTAACAAAATGTCTTTCGGACTTCCCTGGTGGCTCAGTGGTTAAGAATCCGCCTGCCAATGCAGGTGACATGGGTTCAAGCCCTGGTCTGGGAAGATCCCACATGCCGCAGAGCAACTAGGCCCGTGAGCCACAACTACTGAGCCTGTGCTCTAGAGCCCGCAAGCCACAACTACTGAGCCTGAGGGCCTAGCGCCCGTGCTCCACAACAAGAGAAGCCACTGCAAGGAGAAGCCCTCGCACCGCAACGAAGAGTAGCACCCGCTCACCGCAACTAGACAAAGCCCGTGCACAGCAACGAAGACACAACGCAGCCAAAAATAAATACATACATAAATAAATAAATAAATAAATAAAATGCATTATTTTGACCTGTAAGTGTTTAAGGTGATAAGTAAAATAAACTGAAAACATGATTTCATAAACAGCTTATGATTAAACTAACACATTTATATGACAAAATTATATGAAATCTTCCAGTAAAGTGTTTCTCAAATATACATGCTGGTAGATAGTGATTCATTGATTAAAGAAGCTATAGCTAGGTGTTTCAATTTTGTAATAGAGAAATATATTGAAAACTACATGACCAATATTAAAAGAAAATTAAAATACAGAGTTGAAAATAAAATCTGTCTCATCAGCACCACCATAAAAGACAAGGAAAACTAAAGTTTTCAATTACTTGTCCCCCAAAATTAATTTTTAACAGGAAATGAATTGCAAATTGAGGTAAAGAAACTATGGTGGTCGTTATCTAGGTCATTAAACCCAGTTTTCTTTTCTCTTTTTCCACCTTAAGAATTTTATATTTAAGTATGCTTATAATGAGGGCTGTCCTAGCCAGATGAAATATAGATACAGATATACCAGTAGTCAGGGCCTGGGTAAGACCCAGCTTCCTCATTGGATCCACTCATATCTACATGCACTCACTGATTGAAAGAGGAATAAGAAGATTCCTGGGACAATATTTTAACCTCGTCCAAAAACTGGGTTCAGAGAATTGCACATGTAAATGGTCCTCAAAATATAAGGATCCCTGAAAAAACTTAGACTGATAGGAGGTACAGACAGGTGCAAGACTTTGGAACAATGAGAATAGCCATTCCAAGTATATCCAGACCCAATCCCAAAACAGCCATCCGTGGCACATGTGTACCAGGGGAAGAAAATGTCTGAGTGTTTGCCTATAGAGAGCTCACTTGATAAATGCTACAAGAATACTTTGAGTTCTAAATAATTCAGCTGTAACCAAAAATCCATCTTTAGCATCCCAGGCCACCATATCCCTTTCACTAAGTACTAATTTTTAAAAAGGACAGTACATTTTTGTTAAAACTTCATGAAACAATGAGGAGACATGTACAGCAATGACAGAGGATTTCTAGCTATAAATGGAGAATAGCCCATGGTGTGGTGTTGGTGCTGGGACAATGGGTGTCTCAAGGTGGCTTACTTCTCTGACTGCTGCAAAGAAGGGCTGATGTACAGCCATTGGGTCATGACTACCATGCAACTTCAAGAAAAAGAATGATTGATGTATTAAAACTATAGAATGCTCCTTGGCTATATTATAGGACTTTGAATTCCAAATCATTTGGGAGAAGGATTTTGCAAAGGATTTAATTTCCTATATGAGCAAATGGGAGGACAGGACCCAACACATCTTATGTACACTTGCCAAAGAAACAAAATCATTTTAGTTGTCGTATTGAAAATTTCACAATCTTGTATTTAATCCTTAAATCTCCTTTTAATATTTCAAGAATTCCAGCCTTCCTACATATGAAAACTGCTTTTGTTTGCTTGTTTTTTCTTTTATGCATTGCTCATTTCACAGCATTTTCTGATGCCTTTGTTTTTGAAAAAACTTACTTGTAAAGTTGAGTATGGTGTGTGTGTGTGCGGTGTGTGTGTGTGTGTGTGTGTGTGTGTGTGTATTCAATACATACGGGTCTTTCTGGCAGAATCTTCCACAAAAAGAGAAGAAATGTCTTCATCCACTCCTGCTTCATTTTTCGCGATACAAGTGTATGCTCCTGTATCTTCATAGCGCACATTGCTAATATGAACCTCACTGCCATTTGCTGAAAACAGAAGGCAAATGCAACCTGTAAACTACAGTTTCAGTTTTGGTACAGTGATTTCTGATTACACAGTCAAACAGTTCTCTTAGCTTATCCTAATTAAACTGTTTCCCTTCATACTTCCATGCTTTGGAGACATGCCAAATTATTCCAGATGCATTCAAGTGTTTCATAAATTGTGCTGTCATTCTATTACAAAGATCCCAATACTCTGTATCAAATGCACACACACCATATTTTATATTCATTTCCTATTTCCTACCTTGCATAAGAAGTGTTACATATTGAAAACTATAATTCCATTTCTATATTTATTTTTAATATTCATAATCCACTTTGTCCTCAGCTTTTACAACAGTTTTAATTAATACCAATATGGTTCATTTACAGGAGAATACTTGTGAAAAGACATGTCATAAAGGAATTAAGTGAGCTACATCATGCAAGTATAATACAATGCCATTTAGCAAGCATATTCTTGAGTCTGAATTATATATCTGGAATTATTAGGTATAGGGGACAGAAAGAAAATAACATATGATTTTTTTTTATAAGATTTGCAGTCGTTTGCAAGAAATATACCTAAAGTAAGCAGAATTATAATATGGAAATTGATATAGTCAGTGTATAACCAAAGGGTTAAGGGAATGATTAATCTAATTTTTAAATTTTGGTAAAATAATATTTGCAGCTAATATCTGAATGAGTTGCATTCCCCAAAGTGGAAACCAGGGTATAATTAACCACTGACTGTATGTTGGCAATATAGGAGGTGCTTTTACATATATTATTCCTTAATTGTCCCAGATAATAGCTAATTATCAAATGAGGAATCTGAGACTTATGGAATGATCTTATGCAGGTCACTCCCCTCAAAGGTAAGGGCTGGACTTCTGTTCTATCAGACCCTAAGGTTCAGTGTTTTAGTGCTCATTTGTTTAGGTTTGCATCTTTTCTTTTACTTTCTTTTCTTTTTTTCTGTATGTCTCTGTGTGCATGTTTGTGGTGTGTTCCATGCTATCCAATCACAAGGACACCATGAACCATGTGCAGTAGAAAGGGGCACGACTCTGTGACAGAGAGGAGACTGAATGATCAGAGCCGCTGTTTGGGGAAGGAAGGTAGAAAACCAAAGGGAAAAGAGCTTAAATGTCATCCCTAGGAGGACATGGAGAGGCAGTGAGTGCTTGGGAAAGGTTAATCACTGAAATCACTGGACCCTCTTTCTTGATTTACAAATATCACTGCACTCCTCCATTCCCCCCATCCTTTGTTGAGAATCACTTCCCCAAAACAGTTGGCAGGTTTTTTTTTTTGGCAGGGCCGCTGAAAAAGGCCAGCTGGCTTTGTGGGCTACACAATTTCTGTGCCAACTTCTCACCTCTGCCATAGCAGCATGACAGAAGCCACAGACATTAGTTTTTTAAATGAATGCAGCTGTTCTAAAAACAAGCAAAACAATTGCTTTATTTACAAAAATAGGCAGCTTTCCAGATTTGGTCTGTGGTCCTTCATTTGCAGACCCCTGCTCTAAAAGATGAGAAGAAAACAATGCATTTAAGCCCAGATCAGCTTCTTGTTTTATGTGAAACATGGCCCTCTCCAAAGACCACATACTTAAGGTAAATTCTCTAGAACTTTTTTGAAACTTCAATTTTTTCCTTCTTGAAATTCTCTCTTCTCAATATTCTTATATATTCTTCTAACCTATGTGTCCCACTATCTTTCCCTCCTTTCCTACATAATCTAGCATATCTAGATGCTTTCTACTCTATGACCAGAACTACCAATTTCCGGGTCCATTTATCATCCTCACACATCTGTTTTCAGAACTAGAAAACAACCCCTGCACTTAAGTTTTTGATTAAATTACTAGACTATTACATAAGCAAATTTACAAATTTTCAAATTCACAATCTCCAATTTTCAAGTAACAGGATGTTACTTGACCTTTACAGTTAGTTGCATTTCATACACTACTCCACTTTTAGTCTTTGTCTTTAGTCTTTGTTTGACGTTTCCCGGCATAATAATAACTTCTCACTCTAAGCAGGTTGTCTTGTTCTTTATATCATGAAATACATAGAAGTGATTAAAAAGTAAACCTAAATCATTTCACAATTATGTGTAAAAAATCATCACCTTGTATACCTTAAGCTTACACAATTTTATATGCCAACTGAATTTCAATAAAAGCTGGAAAAGAAAGAAATTAATCCCCAAACCTCCTGTTTCCATTTACATCTTCATTTTTATTTAATTCTCAAAGGAAATTTTCTATTTCTTTCCAAGGCCAACTTCCCCTCCTTTTTTGTTTTGTATTTGTCGCTCCTCCCCTGTTGCATTATTCATACATCTTTCTCTTTACCAATATCCTTTTAAACCAACAAATTGTCCAAGAAGTGAGACATATCTTCATCAGTCCTAAACCTTCCCACCAGCAGCTACTACTGTTATTTTTTACTCTTTCAAAATTTGGAAATAGGTTTTTATACTTCTTCCCTCCTTTTCATTTCTAAGCCCACTGAGGACTGATTTTCTAAATGTCACAAGGACAAACTAATCACTAACCCATGAATATATTTTAATGATCTTCCTTGACCTTTCTATGCCGCCAGCACTGTTGAACTTGTTCCCATCTCTGGCTTTCTTTTCTTTCATTCTGTAATCACCTTGTTCTCCTGCCTCTTTGCTAATTATTAGTCCCTTTGGATATTTGTCTGGATTTGCCCACCAAAATATTTCTGCTTTGTTGAATTTTACTTCTCATAACCATATCATCCCATCTATTGCCATAGTTATCAGTTAGTGCCTAGACTTGGACCTCACATACAAATGCTACATAAGCATCTGATGAATAAATGGATAATTAAATAACTATGTAATTTGGTAATATGTGATCATATACAAAACCACATGGAATTTCACACTCCTGTGCACCCAGATTTATCTCTTAGGTTCTGCTTCCTACTTACATTTTATTACTTGTCATAGTCTCTCAAAAATTAACTTACTTTCTCTTATTTTAAAAAATGATAATAGCTATTTTACAAATGTCCCAATCTTTCAAATGTTGAGTCTAGAGTGTAACCAACTCCCCAAATTTGCCTTCCTGTATATTTCTAAAACAAAAACAAAATAAGTTCATATAATATGGTTTGTTGCTATCAAATAGGTAAGAGATGACAAAATCAGAAGCTAATTAGACTTTCATTCAATTTAACTTCGGTTTATCAGATCAATCCTCATCTCAGATTATAGACACCATGATGCAATCAATAGACGCAAACATGTAAATTTGTTGGACCTACTTATATTAACATAGAGATTGCTAGGATTCAGCTCTGAAAGGTCAAAAATACTTTCATATGTCATTTTTCATTTGCAAAAATAAATAAGTGATTTAAAAGATTTATTTTAAGATGTATACTGATAAAGTGTATTCACTCTCTAAGTTGAATAATAAGAGCAGTCTATTCTTACAGAAATAATTTTAAAAATGAAAATATATTCATTTCTAAAGTATGAATTGAAGTAATTTAAAAGCATGGAACAAGGAATGTAATGCCATGCAATAGATACTCCAGTGAAATGACTGTCCCTGGGCCACTCCTGACAATGGAAATAAGATTTTTACATTTTTTTGCTTACTAGTATAATCAACATATATGAAACTGCTTTTTGCATTATTTAGGTTATTTTACATTAGAAAGATTGCCTGGTTTGCTTTTCACATACCACTCATTTGTGATTATTATAATCTGTAAAATAATTGATTAATGTCTGCACATTAGACTATTAGAACATATAGAATATTTTATATATTAGAATGCAAGAACTTCATAACTGTAAAACTACATAAATATGGAACATATTTAGTAGCATTTTGAATTTTTTCTATCTTCATTTCATGATGCAAAACATTTCCTAAAGAATTTCTATATTACTGACACCCTCTGTAATATATATTTTAACATATGATTTAAGCATTTAAAATTGTCTCTTCAGAAATGTATTCAATGAAGAGATCCAATGATTCTGTTCAGTGTATCTGCTATAGTTCAGAAGATAAGTTTTTAAAAGAAAAAAATTAATATTTTACTTATGACAGAAATAATGACATAACTAATCATTATGACAAGACTATTATTTAAAACATTAAAAATATTAAAGGACTCTATTTCAAATATTATGTCTTAGGTACAACCATATCTTTTTTCATACTCATGATATTCTTTTGCCACCAAGACTTATTTGCTCTTTCTCACAATAATGTAAAATGTGTTATAAATTTTAGAATAAAATGTTTACATTGTCATTTAAGAGGAAAAATGCAAGTAAAAAGCACCTTGAAGTGTGAGTTGCTTGGACAGCTTTGATGTAATATCAATTCCATTCTTCAGCCAGCCAAGCTGAGGATTTGGTATGCCCTCAGCATGGCACCTGAGACTTGCAGTTACCCCAGGTTCTCTGGCTTGACTCTCTGGATACACCCGGATTACGGGAGGGACTAAAAGAAGAAATGGAAAAGAAAGTGAATGAGTGATCTGTATTTGCCATTTGATTTTCCAAAACAAAGAAAAATTGCAATATGAGAAAATTACAATTATATTATTTTAATGATGATAATTTAATGAATGATATTTCTACAGGTCTTAGTTTGCAAATAATAGCATCCACTAAAATGTACCAGTGTCCCCTGGATAAAAGCTATTCTGAGACTACACCAGGGAAAATATAAGCTGAGCCTGGGCTATCTTGATTCAATAACTAAAGAAGTCCTTAAGGAATGATAGAAACATATCAAAAAATACAAAACCAGTTTAAAAGGGCTCTCATTCACCAAATCTGAAATAATTTGAGCATTGAGATAATTATCAATTACAAAGGAGTATAAAGAATCAAACAAGACTCTATGAATTCAGTAACATAAATAAATGAACTAATATATAAATGGGAGAGAAGAAAAAACTTTTCCTTACTATAGCATCTTTTAGAAATTAAGATAACAATTCCACTTACAGTACATCCAAAAATAAAATATTTAGGAATAAATTTCACCAAGAAGGTGAGAGACTTTTACATTCAACACTACAAAACATGTTGAAAGAACTTAAATAAAACCTAAATCAACAGAAGGACACCACGTGTTGATGGACTGAATAAGTAATTGGTGAGATAATAAGATTTGGTAAGATGACAGACAATACTGCAAAATTGATTTATAGATACAATGTAATCACTATCAAAATTCCTAACTGCATTTTTTTTTGCAGAAATGGAAGAGCTAATCCTCAGAGCCACATGGAATTACAAGGGGCTCCAAAGAGCCGAAACAATCCTGAAAATGAAGACTAAAACTGGAGTTCTCATATCTCCTGTTTCCCAATCATATTACAAAGGTATAGTAATCAAAATAATGTGGTAGTGGCAATAAGATAAAAATATACTTCTATGGAATTAGAATAAGGAGCACAAAGATAAACTCATACATCTATGGTCAACTGATTTTTGACAAGGATGCCAGGAAATAGTGTAAATACAACTGACAAAACAGGAAAAAATTGCAGATGATATCTGAAATGAGCCTGGTATCCAGAACATACAATGAACTCTTACAACTCAGCAACTAAAAGACAAATAGCCCCCTTCTGCACAGCAAAGGAAACCATCAAAGAAGTGAAAAGGCAACTTACAGAATGGGAGAAAATATCTGTAAACCACTATCTGATAAGGAGTTAATATCCAAAATATACCAAGAAGTCATACAACTTAATAGAAAAATAATTTAAAAATGGAAAGAGGACCAAAATAGACATTTTTCCAAAGATATACAATAGCTAACAGGTTCACGACAAGGTGCTCCACGTCACTGATCATCAGGGAAATGCAAATCAAAACCACAGTGAGTTATCACTTTATATCTGTTAGGATGTGTATTATCAAAAAGATTAGAGATAACAAATGCTGGTGAGGATGTGGAGAAAAAGGAACCCTTGTACACTGTTGGTAGGAATGTAAACAGGTGCAGCCACTATGGAGAACAGTATGGAGGTTCCTCAATAAATTAAAAATAGATCTATTTCCGAGTCAATAAATTTCCCCTTTCTGCTTAAGTAAGCCTTAACTAATATGGATTCCTTCTGAACTTTAGCCTCAATATCCTCACCAGGAAAACTGAGATTTGATTTATGTCTCTTCTGGAATATGCATCAGTTACTCTGGTGATAACGTCAGTACTAGTACCTTTAGAGTGAAAACTATAATATATTGATAGATGTTATGGAATGTGCTGAATGCTTTGTAGTCATGTTGATTTGAAGGTGAGTCACAGAGAAGTTAATGGCATCCCCAAGTCACAAAGCTTATTAGAGTCCAGAGTTGAGGCTAAAATCAAGGGAGGTCTGACTCCTGGGCCAATGCTCTCTACATTTCAGTTTAAAAAAAATGAATTAAAAAAAAAAAAAAAAGTTGACCTCATAGAAGCAGAGGGTAGAAAAGTGGTTGCCAGGGGCAGGGAGGTGGAGGGAATAGGGAGAAGTTGGGAAAAAGGTACAAATTGTCAGTTATAGGATGAATAAGGTCTGAGGATTTAACGAATAACATGGTGACTATAGTTTATAACACTGTAGGGTATAACTGAAACTTGCTAGGGGAATAGAACTTAAATATTTTCACATAGGAAAAAAAAAGGCTAAGAAAACCCCACACAATCCAATTCAAATGTGGGCTAAGGACTTGAATAGACATGTCTCCATAAAGAAGGCATGCAAATAGCCAATAAGCACATGAAAATATATCAAAATTCATGGGCTTCCCTGGTGGCGCAGTGGTTGAGAATCTGCCTGCCAATGCAGGGGACACGGGTTCGAGCCCTGGTCTGGGAAGATCCCACATGCCGCGGAGCAACTGGGCCTGTGAGCCACAACTACTGAGCATGCGCGTCTGGAGCCTGTGCTCCACAACAAGAGAGGCCGTGATAGTGAGAGGCCCGCACACCGCGATGAAGAGTGGCCCCCGCTTGCCACAACTAGAGAAAGCCCTCGCACAGAAACGAAGACCCAACACAGCCAAAAATTAAAATAAATAAATAAATAAATAATTTAAAAAAAAATTCACTAGTCATCACTGGAAAGGCAAATTAAAATCACAATGTGATGCCACTCATTTCCACTAGGATGCTATTAAACAACAAAACAATAGGCTGAAATTGGAACTCTTGCACATCCGTGGTAGGAACATAAAATGATATAGCCACTGTGGAAGACATTGGTGGTTCCTCAAACTGTTACACATGGAATCATCATGTGATCAAGCAATTCCAAGCCTAGGTTTGTATACATAATTGAAACAGGTTTTCCATAACAAACATGTATCTGAATGTTTATGATAACCAAAATGTGGAAATTACAAAAACAACTATCAACTGATAAACAGAAAAATAAAATGTGGTTTATCCTTATGATAAAATATTATTTGGTCATAAAAAGAAAGAAGTACTGATATATGCTACAATATAATATGCTCAGATATTACCCTAAGTGAAAGAAGTGTGACACGTAAGGCGCCATATTGTATGAGCCCATTTACATGAAACATCCAGAATGGGTAAATCCACCAGGATAAAAAGCAGATTAGTGGTTTTCAGGGGCTGAGGGGAAGGAGAAATGTGAAATGACTGCTTGATGGCTATGAGGTGTATTCTGGGGTTGATGAAAATGTTTGGGGAGTAGACAGTGAGATGATTGCATAACATTTTAAAGGTCCTATAAACTACAGAACTGTACACTTTAAAATTGTTCAATGTTATGTGAATTTTACCTTGATAAAAAAGAAAAGAAAGACAAAGAAAGGCCAAAGAACGTTTCTAGCTTAAAAGATACTAAACAGGAATATTAACTGAATGCAATGTGGAATCCAGAATGGATGCTGGACCAGGAAAAATTAGTTATAAAGCTATTATTGGGAAGGTTGCCAACAAGTCAATATGGACTGTAAACTAGATAATGAGATTCTATCAATGTTATGCTACTGATTTGATAATTGTATTTTGATTGAGTAAAAAACTTTCTTTAAAAAACGTACATGCTGAATTAATTTGTGGTAAAAAGAAAATTTACCTCAAATTATATATATATATATATATATATATATATATATATATATATATATATATATATATATATATATATATACATACACACATATCACTAACTTTAAAAATGGGATGGCTTGCAAGTCCTAGCCAGGGCAATCAGAGAAGAAAAAGAAATAAAAGGAATGCAAATTGGAAAAGAAGAAGTAAAACTGTCATTGTTTGTAGATGACAAGATACTATACATAGAAAATCCTAAAGTTGCCACCAGAAAACTACTAGAGTGAATCAATGAGTTTAGTAAAGTTGCAGGATACAAAAAAAAAAAAAAAAAAAAAAAAAAAAAAATACACAGAAATCACTTGCATTCTTATACACTAACAACAAAAGATCAGAAAGAGAAATTAATGAAACAATCCCATTTACCTTTGCAACAAAAAGAATAAAATACCTAGGAATAAACCTACCTAAGGAGGCAAAAGGCCTGTACACAGAAAACTATAAGATACTGATGAAAGAAATCAAAGATGACACAAACATATGGAGAGATATACCATGTTTCTGGATTGGAAGAATCAATATTGTGAAGATGACAATACTACCCAAATCAATCTACAGATTCAACAAAATCCCTATCAAATTACCAATGTCATTTTTCACAGAACTAGAACAAAAAATTTTACAATTTGTATGGAAACACAAAGGATCCCTAAGAGCCAAAGCAAACTTGAGAAAGAAAAACGGAGCTGGAGGAATCAGGCCTCCCGACTTTAGACTATACTACAAAGCTACAGTAATCAATACAGTATGGTACTGGCACAATAACAGAAATATAGATCAGTGGAAGAGTATATAAAGCCCAGAGATTAACCCAAGCGACTACGGTCACCTAATCTATGACAAAGGAGGCCAGAATATACAATGGAGAAAAGACAGCCTCTTCAATAAGTAGTGCTGGGAAAACTGGACAGCCACATGTAAAAGAATGAAATTAGAACATTCCCTAACATCATACACACACAAAAAAAACTCAAAATGGATTAAAGACCTAAATGTAAGGTCAGACACTATAAAACCTTTAGAGAAAAACATAGGCAGAACACTCTTTGACATAAATGGCAGCAAAATCTTTTATGACTCACCTTCTAGAGTAATGAGAATAAAAACAAAAATAAACAAATGGGACCTAATTAAAGTTAAAATCTTTTGCACAACAAAGGAAACCATAAACAAGATGAAAAGACAACCCTCAGAATGGGAGAAATATTTGCAAATGCAGCAACGGACAAAGGATTAATCTCCGAAATATACAAATAGCTCATGGAGCTCAATATTAAAAAAACAAACAACCTAATCAAAAAATGGGTGGAAGACCTAAACAGACATTTCTCCAAAGAAGACATACAAATGGCCAACAAACACATGAAAAAATGCTCAACATCACTAATTATTAGAGAAATGCAAATCAAAACTATGATGAAGTATCACCTCACACCAGTCAGAATGGCCATCATTACAAAATTTACAAACAATAAATGCTGGAGAGGGTGTGGACAAAAGGGAACTCTCTTGCACTGTTGGTGGGAATGTAAATTGATACAGCCACTATGGAGAACAGTATGGAGGTTCCTTAAAAAACTAAAAATAGAACTACCATGTGACCCAGCAATCCCACTACTGGGCATATACTCAGAGAAAACCATAATTCAAAAAAACACATGCACCCCAATGCTCACTGCAGCACTATTTGCAATAGCCATGACATGGAAACAACCTAAATGTCCATCAACAGAGGAATGGATAAAGAAGATGTGGTACATATATACAGTGAAATATTACTCAACCATTAAAAGGAATGAAATTGGGTCATTTGTAGAGACGTGGATGGACCTAGAGAGTGTAATACAGAGTGAAGTAAGTCAGAAAGAGAAAAACAAATATCGTATATTAACACATATATGTGGAATCTGAAAAATTGGTGTAGATGATCTTATTTACACAGCAGAAATAGAGACACAGATGTAGAGAACAAACGTATGGATAGCAAGTGGGAAGGGGGTGGGATGAATTAGACACAATAGAAGAGAGAATCAGTAAACTAAAAGTGATGTCTGGATCAGTTGAGAACTTTCTGCTTCCAATAATGTTGGATATGTAATTCTTATCAATTCTGTTCAATCATCTTTCTGAATAGAACTTAAAATTCTGGTCACCTGTATACATTATAGTGAAACTGTAGAACAACAAAGAAAAAGAGAAAAATCGTAAAAAACAATCCCAGGAAAAAAAAAATGACACACAAAAGAAGGAAAGTCAGGCTAACAGCTAAATTCTTACAGAAATGCTGGAAACTAATGAAAAATTATAATCAACTTCATGCTAATAAGTAACTTTAAATAAAATGAACATATTTCTAGAAACATAAACTTCTGGCCGACCTGTACAAAAAGTATTATAAAATCTAGAAAGTCTTATTACGTTAAAAGAAATTAATACATCATTAAAATCCTTTTTTCAAAGACAACTGTAGAATGACCCAATCTAAATAAGAAATAACACCAATCTTATATAAACTCTTCTAGAGAATAGAAAAAGGCGTAGGGTTTCTTTGGTAGTTTTAAAATATCTATACAAATCCATTGATACTCCTCTCTTCAAAAGGTGTAGACAAATCCTCCTCATCTTACATGTGGGTTGGATTTAATGACTCACTGTTAACAAAAGGAATATGGGCAAGTGATGGTGCATGGTATGCAATATTATAAAAGGTATTGCGGCATCTTTCTAGCTCGTTGGATCACTTGCTATTGGAGAAGTCAGCTGTCATGTCTTAAAGATATGAGTATCTTTACCAGCCTTAGGGAAATGCTTATATGTCAGGTGACAGAGAAAGGTCCCATGCCAACAGCCAGCAAGGAACCAACAGTCATTTGAAGGGGCCATCCTGAAAGTAAATCCTCCAGCCCTCAGCAAGCTTTCAGATCACTACAGTTCTGGTCAAAATGTTGACTACAACCTCAGAAAAGACTTCATGCCAGGGCCACCTAGCTAAGCTTTTCTCAATTTTTTAAAAATCTCATTTCTCTATTTATTATCTCAAAAGATAATAAAGGTTTGTTGTTTAAATCCACTAAGTTTTATGGTAATTTATTATGTGCTCATAGATAAATAAAATCCCCAACAGTTGAGAGCAATGTAAGCTTAATACCAAAATATGACACGGGTATTATTAAAAAGAATATTTATTGAAAAAAAAAAAAAAAAAAAAGAATATTTATTGGTCAATTTCATTTATGAAAATAGATTTTAAAAGTCTCCAGAATATATTGTCAAACAAAATCCAGCAGAATATAAAAATATTAAACCATAAAATATTTGTTTTATATAGATATCGAAAAATTACTCAATATAATTTATCACATAAATAGTCTAAAGGAGAAAAACTGTGTGATCTTCTCAATAGCTGCAGAAAAGTCATTTACTTTTAGCACACAAAAATGAGCAAGTATTTTCCTTATTATGATAAAGGCTTTCTTAAAATATATAGCCAACATCTGTAGATGATTGAGTAAAACAAAATGCAAAAGAATCTACAGATGAATTGTCAGAACAAGTAAATTTAGTAAGCTTGCATGATACAAGTTAATTATATTTGTAAATATCAGCAGCAAAGTATCTTAAATAATGTGATTTTGTAAAGCAACAAACATGTTACATATATATGAATATATCTAATCAATAAATGCTGTCCAAGTCCCTTGCAAGAAAATTCTAAAATATTCTTTGAAAAAATATTGTTAAGAAAAATGAAATAAGACCTAATTAATGGAGGAATAAAACACATCTGTAGCCCCTTTAGTTATCACCTCCTCTAGTTTTCATTATGTTGATTTCAGCCATCAGAAGTTCTTTGCTCATTTGTCTCCCCATTCCTCAGTCAGTTAAACCAATTTGTATAGAAATCTTCTAAATAGCGTACCTCTTACCTGAATTCTTTTATTTATTTTATTAAATAGTCATAGATAGACTACTTAATATCTATGACAAACTGCAAAGTGATACACTGATGCAGAATGAGAAGACAAGGCTCATACTCTCAAGTATACACTGCTCGATAATGGAAACCAAGGAACAAATAACGCTAAGACAATACTTAATATCCTGCAGTCAAGCTGATAAGGATGGGATGGCTACAGAAAGAAAGGAGGGATCAACACAGCACACCTTAGGAGAGTGTTTGAATTGGATTTTGGAGAGTTTTTAGGAGTATAACAAGAGGACATGTGAATGTGGCTGTGAGGGAGGTATTTATAGCTGAGGCACAAGGGTGAATATCATATTATTTCAATGAGTGCTTCTTGAACTTGAGTTGCATCATGGGTAGTTAGATATATGTCATATACATTAGTTTTGAGAGTCAGTTACTCAATTTGCCACCAACAATGCTGTGAGAGAAATTCTGCATTCATTCAATAAATGTATGTGTATCGATTATCTACACTTTGTGGAAGGTTTCAGGGATTATGCAATGATTGACTATTAATTATATAATTCTCAAATGATCTTGTAACTTAGAGTTCTGAGAGTTAGATGAGAATGTGAGTACATCAGGACAAATGATTTAGACACTTTAATTCTAATATGCAAAAGCATATTGTTCTTTTCAAGAGAAGCTAATAAATTATCTCTACTATAAATATTAAATGTATTCATACTGAAAACAAGCTATTCTAGATAGGTAAATTTTCTAAATAATGGAGAGTGAACCTTTTATAACACAATATTTAAGATGTATATTTGCTTTTTATGAAACTCTCAAGTGAATTACAGACCTCATATTTGGAAACTTCTATGATAATGAAAACATTGCTTTATGAGGTGTCACTCAATGACACTTAGACTGAGACAAATAAGTTTGCATTCTCACACTGCTACTCAATATTTAAATGATATTGACCACGTGCTTAAACCTTTTTGAACCATCTTTTTCTTATATCTAAAACGGATATTGTATCATATTATAAAGGTTTGGAAAATCAAATGGAATAATAAAAGTGAAAAGATTCATATCTTGCAAATTATGTGTATACTATGTTTTATATATACATATGTAAAGAACCATAGCACATGGGAAAGTAGTCCACAGGGTGTGTGGTACAGGTTTATCACACCTATCCCCTCTTCACACTCAGACTTTGACATCTGTTATTCAGAATGACCATGAGAGCACATGCACCCTGCATTTGCCTTAGTAAGAATATGGCTTGGCAGACAAGAAAAAAGATTCTAGTTCTCAAAAGACTTTTTTGCAGGATCTATCTAGCAAGAGACAATGGACAGAAAGGTTGTGTTCACCATGTTAAAATAAAAAACAAATGGAGACCAGTCGTGAAAACTCGCTGAAAAGACGAAACCACCTTAGTCATACAAGCAAAGTTTAATTTAACATATTTTGCAACACTAACTTGACTTGGATCGTTTCTTGCTTATGCCTCTGGAAGTCATAAGCAAAACCCAAATTGCTTCCCAAGGTTGATATGAGGTAACCACTAACCAATTCCTTGTCATTTAAGAAAATTCTAATGTTATAACTAATCACTGTGAAGAATAAACAGTCACTGCTTTCTCACTATATAAGCTGCTTTATAACAATACACCCTTGAGCCTCATTCCATATTTTGGTTTGAGCACTCCTGGTTTGCAAACTCTCTTTTTGGTGGGTGTATAATAAACTTTTACTTATTACTATGTTGGTGATTCATTCTGTTATTTCTGAACTTCTGACAGCCTACACCAACCTGCTATTTGGTTAATGTGTATACTCTGAACTACCTGATTTCTTTTGTTTTACCCATCAGAATGCCAGTCAAAGATGCAAAGTCAGTAACCAATCTGAGACTCTCCCTAGGGCCTCAAATTCAGCCCAAAGTTAATTTCACCACTCTTCTTTCTAGTGACTGGAGGAGCTATTGCACACACAAATTTTATTGACTGAACAGTAAATGTCAGAATTTAAGATCTACTGAAATTATAAAAGCAATGCAAACCAAGAGACTAGCTGAAGTCACCAGATCAGAACTATATATAAGCCTATCACTCTTCTGTCCCCTTAGTTCCCTTTGTTGGCTATAGATACTCTAGACATCAATAAGCCAGACTCATGTCAACTATAACACAGAGACAAGAAAGGGTGAGGGAGGGGTCCTCAGAGACCCAATAATCCTTAGATTCCACAGCTGGGACTTGACCATGTGTATTGCCTTTCATAGTCTCAGGAGTGGACAAATAATAGACTTCCAAAGCTATGAGTACCAGAATTCTGCTACACCCCTCTTTCTTCTCCTAAATACATATAATTCAACGCACACACACACACACACACACACACACAAACACAAGCATGGGCAACAACGATAGGGAGTAAAACTCAGTTCTAATTTTTTCCCTTGCTGACTACTTAAATGGCTTATTTTAAAATAGCAAACATATTGGTAACCACCAAAGGGGAAAGGGGGGGAAGAGATAAATTGTGAATTTGGGATTAACAGATACACACTACTATGTATAAAATAGATAAAGAAGGACCTACTGTATAGCACAGGGATCTATATTCAATATCTTGTAATAACCTATAGTGGAAAAGAATCTGAAAAAGAATATATGTATATATATATATGTGTATATATATATACATATATATATAGCACAAACTGAATCACTTTGCTGTACACCTGACACACTGTAAATCAACTAAGCTTCAATAAAATAAAATAAAAAATAAACAAAAATATAAAATAGCAAATAAAATTTCAAAACTAACTCTCATAGTATTTCTGTACCTGCTTTACTGATGACATAGAGCATATGTTTAGGCTCTTAATATACCTAACACTGAGCAGTTCTTGTAGAATTTTATTTTATTGGAGGTTCAAACAAATAATGTTTTAAGGAGATATTTTAATATACTCCCCAGCAAACCCACATTACTCTAAGATCTGGAGTAAAGAGACTCTATCAAAACTCAGATCGAATCCCTAATAGCTTAACAACAAGGGAGTTAGGAAATAAGCCTTTTAAAAAGACTTATGTAGAAAGCCAAAATGGATAAGTACTCCCAATAAATATTTAATACGAGAAAGTGTATCTTGTCAAAACCAAGGCTCAATGCTTCTTGCAACATTCTTTGGAATAGCAAAAACTTGAGACAACCTAAACATATTTGAAAATTAGATTGAAAGGAAGCGCATTAATCAACTCAATGATAACAATAGACACTACATGATTCATGTTAGAATACATAGATATTATATGGGTCATATATACTGTCTCTGATACTCCCTAATGGACAACTTTTCAAATCAGATGTTCAATTTCCCCCTGCATTCCTGTTTTTGCTTTATTGATACACGTGTGCATGAACTGAAAGGGAAACAGTCAACAATAATTTTTTTTGTCATGTAGAGGTTTTATACTCAAATAGGTAATATATACTTTGGAAAAATAATAATAGTCTCATATAATATGGTTCTTATTTAGTGCACTGGTATCAAATGATGGTCTGAAAAATAGCACCTATAAACTTGAAGGATAAGTGATTGGCATAACAACTATTTAACCTCAGTGACAAGCTACACATTTAAAAGTAGTTTATTTTCCTGGGATACATATTATGAAATATAAATGAGGATTGATGGCAGCCTGAATTAAAAAGTCAGTACTCCCCCAGAGAACATTTCAAGCCGTTTGCTACAATCATTTTTAGTTAGGAAGAGCGCTCTATGAACTTGTCTTTCCTTTATTTGGGTAGTGCATGGAAAACGAAATTTAGGGGCCGCCAAAGGTTTCCCACATTGTATTGAGAATCCAATTTCATGCACTATCATGATTATCCTTAAAGTTCCCCATATTTTAAACAAAAGGTAATATTTAAAGGTGTCTACTCACTGAAAATTTCCTGATGATATTGGATGTTTCACAAAAATATCTCAGCAATTTAAATGGTTGGCTTTATTTGATATCATCAGATAAAGTCAAATAATATCAATATTTAATAATATAGTATATGTATACAAACATGTTAAATGGTTGAGACTATATATTGTTCAGTTTTATTCTATAACTATAACCAAATAAGTTTCTAACATTTAAAATGGAAGGTATACAAGAAGATGCAAATATGTGAATTTTGTTCATGAATAAAAGTTAAGAAAAGTATAAAATCTGACTTGTTTATTGAGTCTTAAGATAATAATTTACAAATATTTACTGAGCAACTTCTGAGTGTAGCACGTTGTCCTAGGTGTCATTTTCTCTGCATCTCTCACATGTTCAGTTTTACATATTAACATGTTGAATGAATGCTGAGACCAGGTTTGGAAATTAGCCTAATGGAACCTGGGAAATAATTGGCCTAAATTGTCTTATCTGGTAGATCACAAAATAAGTGGTTCCAGAGAAGTATCTAGCGGAATGTGACTACTTGAAATCTAAGTATAAATTCTGAATTAAGCTTCACATATTAATAGATAAGATGTATTTGAGATCCTTGAAAAATTGTATTCTAAAATGTAAAAGTCAAATAAATCATCAGTGCATTCACAGTATCTTTGGAGAGGTATTAATAATTCATTTCAAATAGATGTAACGTCTCAAGGAAACGGAATTATTCCTTTCTATCACCCAGTTAAAATAACAGTATCACCATGAGACTGAATTAAACTAATATAGATAACATTTTATTTAATTTAATAGTTATTAGGGCATAAAGTATAAATAATTGGATGCTACATATGAAGGACTAGTTACTCTAAGAATACATACATAAAGCTAATATTTTTTTTTTTTTCCACAGAGCGTGGAAGCTAATATTTTAACCAGTTATAGAAATTAGAAATGGAAATGGGGTTCTGATACTAAAAAAATATTAACAATTTTTTTAAATAAGTTAAAGAACTAGTTTAATTATATTCCTGGAAACTCTGAGTCTACATAGAATCAGTTATAAACATTTATCAGCTCAAAACCATAAAGTATTTAATAATAATAATGGGTGTAAAACTGGGTAATAAAGGTCGATGGATATATTTCTCAAAAGTCCATAATAACTTTATTGAACTAGAATAAATCAGTGTTTTTCTCAGTATTAGGAAAGATCGAAGAGAATCCTTTTAATCTAAAAATCTCTCTAATCTAATGATAGAAAGGATCTAACGGAAAAAATATATATCTTATAATACTGAACTCTGCCTTTTTTCATCCTTCAGCGTTCATTCTGTGATCTTTCTTTAGAAGTTGCTGCACTTTAGCACATTGGAAAGTATGACACATCCCGGGTATTTTGGAAGTCTGATTTTAGAGTTAGGCAGAGATCACTGACCCAATACAGTGACTGCATTCTAACTGAAAACAGAAGTGAATTTAAGGTGAATTGTCAGGTCACAGGAATGTAAACAAATAAACGCTGGATACTTTTTTCCTTTTCTTGATACCATTATCTTGTGTTCTTTTGAAGGATTCTATCAGTGCTCTTCCACAAATTATTCACACAGCTGCACTGTTAGAAAAGGTTGTAAGAAAGCTTGAGGGTAAGAATATAAATGTCTCTGAAGTGGTGCTGACTCACAGTGGCATGTGGATTATTCTGTTTGTATTATGACGTCCTTTGTCATTAAAGCAACTTTCCTATGAAAAATTACAGACTGGGTTTAATAAATATTTTAAATGCTACTGAGCTTGTCCATTGCCTTTTGTCTCTGACATTATTAAAGCCATCAATTTCTCTTTAACTTTATCCCAAAGCGATCTTTTTATATTCATGACATTCACACTGCCTCTTGTCAATATTACAAAACTCTCTGACCACATTATTGCAGCCTTCATAAAAGTGTAGAGGATGCAACAAATGTTAGAGGCAATATATAAATTAACAGCAACACACTTATAGCCATAAACTTTTCTGATTTTTTTTTATTATTAGATCTTCCTATTTTCCTACAGTATTGTAATAAATCACAACTGTTTAAGCCATTTTGAAAGGGACAGCAGTTCATCCTAGTTTAATTAACTTAGATCTATTATACTAATCCTTAAAATTAGTGGCCCTTTTAATGCCCAATTTCAAAGTCTCAAAAGCCACCATTTTCAAAAATGCTCTCTGAAACACAAAAGATAACTAAAGTATTCAAAATAATAATACATAGGATGCTGTGTTTCTAAATCTATGCAAAAAATAAAAGGAATTAATGAAAAAAATAAATTTAATGCTGTCATGATGGATGCTTTTTTTCCCTTAGACTTTACTTTCTTTGATTTAATATATACATAATTTAAATAATTTGTCCAGAGATCTCAAATTAATTATTTGAGGCAGGGACTGTACAGTGGATATATTATAGTAACCCCACCCAACCTGAAAATTTGAATGCATTTCTAACACTTACTTTATGCTCTAAGGAGTAAAATATCCAGTTTCTGTGAGTCTCACTTTCCCCATTTATAAAATTTGAAACCATTTCTAGGATTACATGGATTAAAGGAAACAATTTATGTCAAGTTCCCAACCCACTGCTAGACCCAAGTCAGAAGGAAAATGTTAGGTGTCTTAACCCACACACTTCACTTCCCAGAAATCATTTTTTTGCCTGTTACAAATAGAATGACCGAAGCTTCATAGGAGAAACGGCAAATGCATATAATTTCGCTAGTCAATACCAATTGATTGCACTTCTTGGAGATCTAAACTACAGGTAGCCTAAATCCATGTATGAGTTCAATAAGAGTGAAAGCTATAGTCGATCAGCAATATCTGCCAAAACTAGAGAAAAGGAAATGAAAGCAAGACAACATTTAGCCAACTTGCTTAATGTTAACGATGCAAATATAAACCCTATCTAAATACAATATGTGATTAGATTTATGCAGAAAAATTCTAAACAGATCAGGTGTATCTTCTAAGCTTTTCCTCAATCACATTTGCACCCCGTTAGTCACAGAACTAGTAAGTGTATGTATACCCAGCAAAAACCATTTTTTTGTGACTGGGAAGTAAAAACAATTGCATTAGTTAGAGCTTAAAAAGATATGGAAAATGTATGTCATTCAATATAATTAAAACGCGTGGCAAAAATATATCTGATTTTGGAATTTGGAAAAATTCATAATTTTTCTTACAGCTATTACTCCAGCTAGCCTTATCTTCTTCTGTCATTTGTGTAAGAAATTAAAGAATTTGAAGAATATGGTAAAACTCTAAAATATAAAGCACCTTGCATCAAACAGGATTACTCAGGAGACAGACTTTAGATCACAACCTGGAACTAACCAGCTATGTGATTTTGAGAGACTTAGTCCAACCCTCGGTTCCTGTTTCTTCATTTGAAAAGTGAACATTATAATAAAGTAATGTGTGATGGTACTTTAAAATATAAAATGCCTTTGCAGATGGAGAAATGGATTCATGATAACATTGTTAGTGCAAGGGTGGATGAAAATCTTTTCAATAGAGATGATGAAAATTACAAATATTAAATAATTTTGTTCAGGGATTTTTATTGAAAACTAATTTATATAAAAACTTAGCTAGTCTGTAATTCCATGTAAGCTATATATTTTTACTATAAGTTGAACTCCAGTTTTATCAACATGAAGTAATTTCTTAAGAAACTACCTAATTGATCTTAGAACAATTTTTATATATGCTAACATACTGAGGATTATAAATATAATTTCCTAACTGCAGGATGAGCTTTTGGATAGAAATTGTAAATGCAATCTACCTGTAGTTGGAGATAGTCATGTAAAAGTAAGCCATAGTATTAATTTATTAAAAACGTGCAGATACTTCATTTGAAAAGACACTCTTGAATAAAGCAGCAGTGAACTTTGTTTTGAACAAGCATTATGTTATGTATAGTTTAACCATGACAAATGTCAAAAGAAATCCTTAAGTTACAAAATTACAAATAACACTGTAGCCTTAAAAATTATGTAAGAATCATACTGACCATGATGCTTATTAAACCAAGAGAATATACATGACTATTTCTTTTAAAACAAGTTATTATTTAATTTTCATCATTTTTCATTGTTAAGTTGAATAGGATTTTTGTTTTAATTTTTCATATGTGTAAAACAAAATCGTGGCATAAATTTGCTAACTCTAAACAGAAGAAAATTATGCTCTTTTAGACAATGCCTTTGATAATTTTCAGAATATCCCCTAACTTAATGGACAGTGTCCTAGTTTTGTGTTGTTTATCCCCTAGTCTAAACCTACTGATTTTACTCATAGAGCCACAGTCAAAATCTATCTGTGTCTTATCCAAGTCCATGGACCACATGAAACCAGAACAATCAGGGCTGGAGGTCCACGTTCAACAAGTACAGCCACGTGTACCACGTGTACCTGGAAACTTCCTAAGGTTTCTGAGTCTCAGTTTCTGCAACAATCAAATTAGCATACTAATAAAAATTACCTCCAAAGAGTTTTTAGTGGAAAAAGAAAGAGATCACATATATAGAAAAGTCATTTAAAAATGCTGCAAAATATAAATCACTTATTCATGCTAACTAAAATTTATCTCTTTTTAATTTCTTCCATATTATTGATTTCCTAATGTACCACATATTTATTTTTTAAATACATAATATATAGAAGCACGTAAAATATTAATTGTCTCCCTCACCACAGATTTCGGATATGAACAGTTTTAACTTTCCAATGTAGTCTAAGTTTTACTTCTATCCTTATACAATATATATGCACACTTTTGTTTCCTAATATGAACTTATTCTCTAAATATTTCTTTGGATTTCTTTCACGTCAG
Source organism: Balaenoptera acutorostrata (assembly GCF_949987535.1). Lineage (NCBI taxonomy): Eukaryota > Metazoa > Chordata > Mammalia > Artiodactyla > Balaenopteridae > Balaenoptera > Balaenoptera acutorostrata. Next base: position 5,549,404 of record NC_080068.1, read on the forward strand.
GTATCTTAGACATATTTTAGGACAATATATGTAAATTATCTCATTATATTTACTATATTAATATTTCACAGTATGACTTTATGATAATTTATTCATCAATTTCAATATTGATGATTCAGTAGTCACAGTATAACACTATTATATGCAATTGTGCACAAAGACCATCCTTGTACTTACATACTGTTGTTTTCATTTTTTTAGATTAGCTGAATCAAATAATTGCTACATTAAAAAAATACATAAATTTAAAATTGGATAGGTAATGCTAGGTTACTAAACTAATGTTTGTAGGAATCCCATCTCCCAAAAGTAACCAGTGCATGAGGGTTCAGTTTCCACAAATTTATCTTAAGTAGATGCTATTTTTTTTTAATCTTTATTGGAGTTTAATTGCTTTACAATAGTGTGTTAGTTTCTGCTTTATAACAAAGTGAATCAGTTATACATATACATATATCCCCATATCTCCTCCCTCTTGTGTCTCCCTCCTACCCTTCCTATCCTCCCCCTCAGGTGGTCACAAAGCACCGAGCTGATCTCCCTGTGCTATGCGGCTCCTTCCCACTAGCTATCTATTTTACATTTGGTAGTGTATATATGTCCATGCCACTCTCTCACTTCGTCCCAGCTTACCCTTCCCCCTCCCTGTGTCCTCAAGTCCATTCTCTACATCTGTGTCTTTATTCCTGTCCTGCCCCTAGGTTCTTCAGAACCCTTTTTTTTTTTTTTTTTTTTTTTTAGGTTCCATATATATGTGTTAGCATACGGTATTTGTTTTTGTTTTCCTGACTTACTTCACTCAGTATGACAGACTCTAGGTCCATCCACCTCACTACAAATAACTCAATTTTGTTTCTTTCTATGGCTGAGTAATATTCCATTGTATATATGTGCCACATCTTCCTTATCCATTCATCTGTCGATGGACATTTAGGTTGCTTCCATGTCCTGGCTATTGTAAATAGAGCTGCAATGAACATTGTGGTACATGTCTCTTTTTGAATTATGGTTTTCTCAGGGCATATGCCCAGTAGTGGGATAGCTGGGTTGTATGGTAGTTATTTTTTTAGTTTTTTAAGGAACCTGCAAACTGTTCTCCATAGTGGCTGTATCAATTTACATTCCCACCAACAGTGCAAAAGGGTTCCCTTTTCTCCACATCCTCTCCAGAATTTATTGTCTGTAGATATTTTAATGATTGCCATTTTGACTGGTGTGAGGTGATACCTCATTGTAGTTTTGATTTGCATTTCTCTAATGATTAGTGATGTGAGCATCCTTTCATGTGTCTGTTGGCAATCTGTATATCTTCTTTGCATAAATGTCTGTTTATGTCTTCTATCCATTTTGGAATTGGATTGTTTGTTTTTTTGTTATTGAGCTGCATGAGCTGCTTGTATACTTTGGAGATTAATCCTTTGTCAGTTGCTTCATTTGCAAATATTTTCTTCATTGTGAGGGTTCTCTTTTCGTCTTGTTGATGGTTTCCTTTGCTGTGCAAAAGTTTTTAAGTTTCATTAGGTCCAGTTTGTTTATGTTTATCTTATTTCTATTTCTCTAGGAGGTGGGTCAAAAAGGATCTTGCTGTGATTTATGTCATAGAGTGTTCTGCCTATGTTTTCCTCTAAGAGTTTGATAGTGTCTGGCCTTACCTTTAGGTCTTTAATCTATTTTGAGTTTATTTTTGTGTATGGTGTTAGGGAGTGTTCTAATTTTAATATTTTACATATAGCTGTCCAGTTTTCCCAGCACCACTTACTGAAGAGGCTGTCTTTTCTCCACTGTATGTTCTTGCCTCTTTTATCAAAAATAAGGTGACCATATGTGCGTGGGTTTATCTCTGGGCTTTCTATCCTGTTCCATTGACCTATATTTCTGTTTTTGCACCAGGACCATACTGTCTTGATTACTGTAGCTTTGTAGTATAGCCAGAAGTCAGGGAGCCTGATTCCTCCAGCTCCGTTTTTCTTTCTCAAGATTGCTTTGGCTATTCGGGGTCTTTTGTGCTTCCATACAAATTGTGAAAGTTTTTGTTCTAGTTCTGTGAAAAATGCCAGTGGTAGTTTGATAGGGATTGCATTCAATCTGCAGATTGCTTTGGGTAGTATAGTCATTTTCACAATGTTGACACTTCCAATCCAAGAACATGGTATATCTCTCCATCTGTTGGTATCATATTTAATTTCTTTCATCAGTGTCTTATAGTTTTTGGCATACAGGTCTTTTGTCTCCTTGGGTGGGTTTATTCCTAGGTGTTTTACTCTTTTTGTTGCAGTGGTAAATGGGAGTGTTTCTTTAATTTCTCTTTCAGATTTTTCATCATTAGTGCATAGGAATGCAAGAGATTTCTGTGCATTAATTTTGTATCCTGCTACTTTACCAAATTCATTGTTTAGCTCTAGTAGTTTTCTAGTAGCATCTTTAAGATTCTCTAGGTATAGTATCATGTCATCTGTAAATATTGACAGCTTTAGTACTTCTTTTCCAATTTAGATTCCTGTTATTTCTTTTTCTTCTCTGATTGCTGTGGCTAAAACTTCCAAAACTATGTTGAATAATAATGATGAGAGTGGGCAACCTTGTCTTGTTGCTGATCTTAGTGGAAATGGTTTCAGTTTTCCACTATTGAGAATGATGTTGGCTATGGGTTTGTCATATATGGCCTTTGTTATGTTGAGATAAGTTCCCTCTAGGCCTACTTTCTGGAGGGTTTTTTATCATAAATGGCTGTGGAATTTTGTGGAAAGTTTTTCCTGCATCTATTGAGATGATCATATGGTTTTATCCTTCAATTTGTTAATATGGTGTATCACATTGACTGATTTGCATATATTGAAGAATCCTTGCATTCCTGAGATAAACTCCACTTGATCATGGTGTATGATCCTTTTAATGTGCTGTTGGATTCTGTTTGCTAATATTTTGTTGAGGATTTTTGCATCTATGTTCATCAGTGATATTGGCCTGTAGTTTTCTTTCTTTGTGACATCTTTTTCTGGTTTTGGTATAAGGGTGATGGTGGCCTCATAGAATGAGTTTGGGAGTGTTCCTCCCTCTGCTATATTTTGGAAGAGTTTGAGAAGGATAGGTATTATCTCTGCTCTAAATGTTTGATAGAATTTGCTTGTGAAGCCTTCTGGTCCTGGGATTTTGTTTGTTGGAAGATTTTAAATCACAGTCTCAATTTCAGTGCTTGTGATTGGTCTGTTTATATTTTCTATTTCTTCCTGGTTCAGTCTCGGAAGGTTGTGCTTTTCTATGAATTTGTCCATTTCTTCCAGGTTGTCCATTTTATTGGCATTTAATTGCTTACATTAGTCTCTCATGATCCTTTGTATTTCTGCAGTGTCAGTTGTTACTTCGTTTTCATTTCTAATTCTATTGATTTGAGTCTTCTCCCTTTTATTCTTGATGAGTCTGGCTGTTTATCAATTTTTTTTTTTATCTTCTCAAAGAAGCAGCTATTAGTTTTATTGATCTTTCCTATTGTTTCCTTCATTTCTTTTTCATTTATTTCTGATCTGATGTTTATGATTTCTTTTCTTCTGCTAACTTTTGGGGTGTTTTGTTCTTATTTCTCTAATTGCTTTAGGTATAATGTTAGGTTGTTTATTTGACATGTTTCTTGTTTCTTAAGGTAGGATTGTATTGCTGTAAACTTCCCTCTTAGAACTGCTTTTGCTGCATCCCATAAGTTTTGGGTTTTTGTGTTTTCATTGTCATTTGTTTCTAGGTATTTTCTAGGTATTTCTAGGTATTTTTTGATTTCCTCTTTGATTTCTTCAGTGATCTCTTGCTTATAAAGTAGTGTATTGTTTGGCCTCCATGTGTTTGTAATTTTTACAGAATTTTTCCTGTAATTGCTATCTAGTCTCATAGTATTGCGGTCAGAAAAGATACTTGATATGATTTCAATTTTCTTAAATTTATCAAGGCTTGATCTGTGACCCAAGGTATGATCTATCCTTGAAAATGTTCCATGAGCACTTGAGAAGAAAGTATATTCTGTTGTTTGTGGATGGAATGTCCTATAAATATCAGTTAAGTCCATCTTGTTTAATGTATCCTTTAAAGCTTGTGTTTCCTTATTTATTTTCACTTGGGATGATCTGTCCATTGTTGAAAATGGGGTATTAAAGTCCCCTTTTATGGCTGTTAGTATTTGCCTTATGTATTGAGGTACTCTTTTTTTTTTAAATTTCAGCATACTTTTTTTTTTTTTTAAACTTTGCATTTATTTATTTAATTTACTTATTTATTTATGTCTGTGTTGGGTCTTTGTTTCTGTGCTAGGGCTTTCTCTAGTTGCGGCAAGCGGGGGCCACTCTTCATCGCGGTGCACGGGCCTCTCACTATCATGGCCTCTCTTGTTGCAGAGCACAGGCTCCAGACGCACAGGCTCAGTAATTGTGGCTCACGGGCCTAGTTGCTCCACGGCATATGGGATCTTCCCAGATCAGGGCTCGAACCCGTGTCCCCTGCATTAGCAGGCAGATTCTCAACCACTGTGCCACCTGGGAAGCCCTGAGGTACTCTTATGTTGGGTGCATAAATATTTACAATTGTTCTATCATCTACTTGGATTGCTCCCTTCATCATTATGTAGTGTCCTTCTTTGTCTCTTTTAATGGTCTTTATTTTAAAGTCTATTTTGTCTGATGTGAGAATTGCTACTCCAGCTTTCTTTTGATTTCCATTTGCATGGAATATCTTTTTCCATACCCTCACTTTCAGTCAGTATGTGTCCCTAGGTCTGAAGTGGGTCTCTTGTAGACAACATATATACAGGTCTTCTTTCTGTATCCATTCAGCCAGTCTATATCTTTTGGTTGGAGCATTTAATCCATTACATTTAATATAATTATTGATATGTATGTTCCTATTACCATTTTCTTAATTGTTTTGGGTTTGTTATTGTAGGTCTTTTCCTTATCTTGTGTTTCCTGCCTAGAGAAGTTCCTTTAGCATTTGTTTTAGACCTGGCTTGGTGGTGGTGAATTCTCTTAGCTTTTGCTTGTCTCTAAAGGTTTTAATTTCTGCATTGAAACTGAACAAGATCCTTGCTGGGTAGAGCAATCTTGGTTGTAGGTTTTTGCCTTTCATCACTTTAAGGATGTCCTGCTGCTTCCTACTGGCTTGCAGCGTTTCTGCTGTAAGATCTGCTGTTAACCTTATGGTGATTCCCTTATATGTTATTTGTTGTTTTTCCCTTTCTGCTTTTAATATTTTTTTTGTATTTAATTTTTGATAGCTTTATTAATTTGTGTCTTGGCATGTTTTTCCTTGGATTTATCCTGTATGGGACTCTCTGTGCTTCTTGGATTTGATTGACTATTTCCTTTCCCATATTAGGGAAATTTTCTACTGTAATCTCTTCAAAAATTTTCTCAGTCCCTTTCTTTATCTCTTCTTCTGAGATCCTTATAATTTGAATGTTGGTACATTTAATGTACCAGAGGTCTATGAGACTGTCCTCAATTCTTTTCATTCTTTTTTCTTTATTCTGCTCTGCAGTAGTTATTTCCACTATTTTATCTTCCAAGTCACTTATCCGTTCTTCTGCCTCAGTTATTCTGCTATTGATTCCTTCTAGAGAATTTTTAGTTTCATTTATTGTGTTGTTCATCATTGTTTGTTTACTGTTTAGTTCTTCTAGGCCCTTGTTAAACGTTTCTTGTATTTTCTCCATTCTATTTCCAAGATTTTGGATCATCTTTACTATCATTACTCTGAATTCTTTTTCAGGTAGGCTGCCTATTTCCTCTTCATTTGCTTGGTCTTTTGGGTTTTTACCTTGATCCTTCATCTGCTGTGTGTTTCTGTTTCTTCTCATTTTGCTTAACTTACTGTGTTTGGGGTCTCCTTTTCACAGGCTGCAGGTTCGTAGTTCCTGTTGTTTTTGGTGTCTGTCCCCAGTGGCTAAGGTGGTTCAGGGGGTTGTGTAGGCTTCCTCGTGGAGGGTACTGGTGCCTGTGCTCTGGAGGACGAGGCTGGATCTTGTCTTTCTGGTGGGCAGGACCACATCCAGTGGTGTGTTTTGGGGTGTCTGTGACATTATTATGAGCGTCTGTTCTTCGTTCAGACAGGACGGGGTTAAAGGAGTAGCTGCTTTGGGGGCTCTGGCTCACTCAGGCTTGGGGGAGGGAGGGGTACGGATGCGGGGAGAGCCGGCGGTGTCAGAGGCGTCGTGACGTTGCAGCAGCGTGAGGCGTGCCGTGCGTTCTCCCGGGGAAGTTATCCCCGGATCACGGGAGCCTGGCCGTGGCGGGCTGCACAGGCTCCCGGGAGGGGCGGTGTGGAGAGTGACCTGGGCTCGCACACAGGTTTCTTGGTGGCGGCAGCAGCAGCCTTAGAGTCTCATGCCCGTCTCTGGGGTCCGCGCTGATAGCTGCGGCTCACGCCCATCTCTGGAGCTCGTTTAGGCGGCGCTCTGAATCCCCTCTCCTCGCACACCAGGAAACAAAGAGGTAAGAAAAAGTCTCTTGCCTCTTCGGCAGCTGCAGACCTTTTCCCGGACTCCCTCCCGGCTAGCTAGCCGTGGCGCACTAGCGCCTTCAGGCCGTGTTCACGCCGCCAAACCCAGTCCTCTCCCTGCTATCCGACCTCCGAAGCCTGAGCCTCAGCTCCCAGCCCCACCCGCCCTGGCGGTTGAGCAGACAAGCCTCTCGGGCTGGTGAGTGCTGGTCGGCACCGAGCCTCTGTGCGGGAATCTTTCCGCTTTTCCCTCCGCACCCCTGTGGCTGTGCTCTCCTCCGCGGCTCCGAAGCTCCCCCCTCCACCGCCCGCAGTCTCCGCCCGCGATGGGGCTCCTAGTGTTTGGAAACCTTTCCTCCTTCACGGCTCCCTCCCACGGGTGCAGGTCCTGTCCCTATTCTTTTGTCTCCGTTTTTCTTTTTTTCTTTTGCCCTACCCAGGTACGTGGGGAGCTTCTTGCCTTTTGGGAGGTCTGAGGTCTTCTGTCAGTGTTCAGTAGGTGTTCTGTAGGAGTTGTTCCACATGTAGATGTATTTCTGATGTATCTGTGGGGAGGAAGGTGATCTCCACGTCTTACTCCTCCGCCATCTTGAAGGTGAGTAAATGCTATTAATCATTTTAATTTGGCAAATGATTCCTCATTTTAAATAAATTGGATTTTATTGATCACTACATGGGTATGTTTTCATATATTCATTAGCTACTTTGATTTCTTCTACAAATAGCCTATTTATAGCCTTTGCCCTTATTTGTGCCATAAATGTCTTATTTCCTCTATTAATTTTGAGTAATTACAATACAGAATATTTTAATTTAACCCACCAGACATCTCTTTCAGTATGGAATTTCTTGTCTTGTTACAGAAATACACATACAGACCGCCATCCACAGTTATATCAATATTTTCTTAAATAATAAACTCCTAATATTTACTTTATTTTTTTAACACAATGATACTTGAGATTAAATTACAGTCTAGTTTACAATCCAATTTCCAGTTAGATTTTTAAGTTTTTTTGTGTGTAAAGAAACATAATTGTCTTTTAGTAATTTAATTTTTTGCATATCACACAGAATGAAGCAATATAGTCTCCAGAATTTGATAGTCTTTCTTCTTCTTACAGCTATATATAATAATGCTTCAATCACTATATATATTTTCATAATACATTTTATATGTTTATTTTTATTTGATACATCACATTTATACACACATATATATATGTATATTCATACCTAAAATAATTTTACACATAACCAAATTGCATCTCTTTCTGGTATTCTATCCACCCTATGAATCTATACCATATTCTTTGGTTAATGTAGCTTTAAAATAAGCTTTAATATTCCTTATAACAAGTTCATTCCAACTAGTGTCCATTTTGTCAGTTCTTTTTTTGGTAATTTTCCCATATGTATTCTTTTATTGGAAGAAAGGGTAGGGGCAGAAAGAGAAAGAAAGGAGGATATGTAGGGAGGAAGAGAAGAAGACAGAAAAGAAACAAAGAGGAAAGGACGGAGAGACAAACCTTTTGGAATTCTGGCTGAAAAGGCCTTAAACTTATCATTAAAGAAGGCATTATTATTTTAATATATCCCAATCTAGGAACATGGTATATTCTTTTATTTATTTACATTATTTTTAAGTCCTTCAATAACATTTTATGATTTTCTTAAGTTAGAGTCTGAATTTTTCCTAAACATTTTTTTCCTTGTACATTTTCTTTTTTTTTTGCTGCTAAGTGTGTTTTATATACACTCACAGTTATGTGGCTGAGTCCTACTTTTATTTTAGTTACAATACTTTTAGATTTTGCTCTCTTGGGTTTCAGAGGTAAACCATCACATCATCTTCAAATATATATTAAAATTTGTCTATCTTGTAATATGTATGTTTTTCAAATCTTAAACAATTTAAATAGTAGTGGAAAGGGATGATAAACTATAGCCTCATCTTGTTTTAATGCTGAAAAAAACACATTTATCATGTCAAAAGGATGTCCTTTATAATATTAGTTATCACTATAAAAATAAGCATTATAAAGTATAGCCTGATTCCTTTGATATGTTTAAAATGGTATTTTAATTTTATCAGATACTTTCAGCACCTACTATTGTAAGATTTTTTAAAAACCAATCTTATTTTGGTCAAATATATGGTGTAAAAAAAATGGTAAAAGCACAGCACTAATGCTACAGCCATCCAGCCATCATCTGTCTGTAATCTAAATACAACATACATACCTCAAACATACTGAATTATTAAAATCTTTTTTCTTAGATTTTATTCAATTTATCTGTCAAATTATTTTATAAGTATACATTAAAATTCTCACCATTGTTATAGTTTTACCAGGAAATCCTTTGATTCTTAAATTTTGCTTGATGCAATTTTATTCTATACATTAGATGCCTAAAAGGTTTTGACACTTACCTGATCTGCATATGTTCGTTACCATCAGAAAACATTTTTCTTTTTTCCAGCCAATAGGTTTAGCATAAATAATACTTTAGCTAATATACAGTACCAGTGATTTTATTTTTATTTTCTGCATATGCATTGACTTTATTACCAATATATTTTTAGGCGTTTTTTGTAACTCTTACGCAGCTTTTTTTTTTTTTTTTTGTACAAGAGTTTTTGATTGATGCAGAAATTCTACCCACATATATCAATTGTGATAAACATATTTGTTTTAATTTTCCCATATTATTTTATACTTATAATGTATTACACATTGTTGCTGTTTACTCCTTTTTTCGGACTTTTTTTTTACTGCACTTGTAAAGTTCCTTTGTGTTCCTTCCACTTCAATTCTGCTATTGTGAACAGTAATTAAATAACAGGTACTTGCAACTCAAGATATGAAAACATCTCCATCCAAAACAGAATTTTAGAATTTCTTTGCTTCCTCATTTCTTTTTGTTCCCCATATCCACTCCTAACCTAAATGTGGGAAAAGTGAAACAGGACCAGCAAAAACTCTGACTCAATTACATACTGGAGCTGAGAATCCTTTTATTTTCCTGTTCTACTGAGGGCTTAGAATTTGGAGATCTACAAGTTGTCCAAGGCAGAGGCAAATATGTGACTGTATGGAGAAGTGATCAAATTTGCAATCACACTGACTTGTGTCATCCCTCACATCTCCTGCTACTTATATGGTCACACCCATGGATGGAGGCTTCTATTTCTCCTCCACTCATGGAAGAGAAATTATATATTATCCTTCTGTCTTAAAATTATTGATGACTTACATATCACACCTTATGAAAATTAACTCAAAATGGATTGTAAACTTAAGTGCAGAATGTAAAACTATAAATCTTTTAAGAAAATATATAGGAAAATTTCTTCAGTATTTAGGACTCAGCAAGTAATTCTTAAACTAGACACCAAAAACACTATCCATAAAAAAAAAAAAAAAAAATGATAAATTGGACTTTAGCAAAATTAAAATCATTTGCTCTGGAAAAGACTCTATGATGTAGATCAAAAGATAGGCTGAAGAGTGGGAGAAAATATTTGTAAACCAGACATGCAACAAAAGGCTAGTATATAAAGAACAATCAAAACTCGGCAGTTAAAAAAACACAACTAGTCCAATTAGAAAATGGGCAAAAGACATGAGAGGACATTTTACTGCAAATGATATCAGATGGCAAATAATCATATGAAAAGGTGTTTGTTTAATTAGCCATTAGGTAAGTGCAAATTAATACAACAATAAGACATCATCACACGCCTATCAGTATGGCTAAAATAGAACTAATGATAATGCCAGATACTGCTGAGGATGCAGAGAAACTCAATCACTCATACATTGCTAGTGAGAATATACAATGGTGTGGGCACTTTGTTAGTTTCTGAAAAACATCTAAACATGCAGCTACAATATGACTCAACAACTAACCATCTGAGTCTTTATCCTAGAGAAATGAACTTTATGTTCACATAAAAAACCGTGCATGAATATTTTTTACAGCTTTATTTGTAATAGACAACAGCTGGAATTATCCTAGATGTCCTTCAACAGGTGAATAGTTAAAGAAACTCTGGAACATGCATATCATGGACTACTATTCAATAAAAAAGAAGAAATTATTGATACACACAACAAAGTAGATGAATCTATAAATACACAATACATTCACATGACTGAATGTTTAAAAAGATAGAAAAAAATATACCATGAAAAGTCTCCCTCTCATGTCTATCTCTCAGGTATCTAGTTTCCCTCTCTCCAGAGGCAACTAATAAATGTTACCAGCTTCTCATGCATTCTGACAGAGATATTACATATGTGTGTGTATATATATATGTGTGTGTGTGTGTATAGAGAGAGCTATCTATATATATAGATATACAATTATATACATTATATGTAGATTCTATCTATCTATCTAATCTATCATCTGTCTATCTATCTACCTGGATTTGTTGCAGGATTCTGACCTTACACAGTTCAATTGTATGAGCTGAGTAAACAGCCTCTGTTAGACTGTTGTCTTCCTCTCTGATTCTGTAGCTTAAGTTCACAGGGCAGACAGTTAAGAAGGAAAGATAGATGTAAAGTGTAAGAATAGGCAAATCCATAGAGACAGAAAACAGATCAGTGGTTTTCAGGGGCTGGAAAGTTGGGAGTGAATGCCAAGTGCCTGCTAATTAGCACAGGGTTACTTTTTTGGGTTGGTGAAAAAGTTGTGGAATTAGTGATGATGGTTGCACAATTCTGGTGATACCCCCAAAACATGCTAAATTGTACACTTTAGAAAGGTTAATTTTATGGGATGAGAATTATCACTCAAAAAAATATAAAGAAAAAAAGGAGAAAAGAAGGGAAGAACAGTGAGAACAATATATTACATTTCTGTGGAAAAAAAAGTTAAAAAAAAATATTAATAGTGGCTTTGTAATGTCTCAGTTTGGCTGGTCTGAACTTCATTTCCAAGAATTCCCTTTCTTGTATGGTTCTAGTTAGGGTGTGGCAAAAGAGTAACTATAATTTTAGTTTTGTCCAAGGTTTGGTGGGCAGAAGCAAGCAGAGGCCATTTTGAATATTGGAGCAGCACACTGTGTGATATTGTAACTCACACACAGGGCAGCAGACCTGGGGTGCGTGTGGCTAGTGTGGGGTAGTAGCCAGACGTGCCACTGCTCGGCCCCCCCTCAGCTTCGTTGGTTCCTGGGCATGGCGTGCATTTGGTTCTGTACAATCTCAGGACACTCACCCCAACAAGGTTGGAGCAGTGAGCATTGACGTGGGTACCAGGCCAGTATCCTGGGTTCCCCTTCATGCTCACAAGTGTGTATTTTCCTTGCTTTTCCTAACTTTACATCCATTTTCCCTTCTCCAATTCTCTCAGTTCTGTTCCATTGATCTTTGTGTCTATCCTATGCCAGTATCACACCATCTTGATTATTGTAGCTTTGTAGTACCATTATATTTTGCTCATCATACATTTCTCTGTTTAGGATAATATCTGACCAATGGCAGCAAAGTGTTTCAAGGGAAAGGCAGGTTGTACTCAATATATGGGAGGCTGGACATCAAAAATGATAGTAAACTCCTCTAGGAAGAATATAACTATCATTTGTTCACTACTGGGTCCTCAGCATCCAGCATGGTATATAACAGATCTCAACCTGCAGTCATAAAGTAGATAAATTACATGCATGTGAGTCAATGAATGAATGAGAGCTTGGTATCAGCTTTATGTTCTAACTGTCACCATCATAACATGCTGGGGGAGGCAGCTAATGTCACCTCAGCCTTCATTTTAATTCCTCCCTGTCAAGTCTGGGCTTCACTTTATTGTCTCTGCTCTTGTCAGTCACATTGCTTCCTCTGCTGCTGTTAATGCTCGGGCAATTGTCACCTGCGACATATAATCTGACCATACCCTAGAGGTCAGTGGACATCAGCACTGCTTTCTGCTCTTTTCTTCTCTGTAATCTTGTCACTTATTAGTAGATATATATTTTAACCTAACTCTTCTAAACTATTCAATTTCACCCTGATAATTTAGCCAGACAGCATATAGATTGTTCTAGTCAGTTGTACTGTATTGAGAATAGCCAATCTAATTTAAGAGTTTTTCAAATAGTAGTCTATTATTACATATAATAAAATCAAAATTAAAAAGAAAAATAAATGTTAAAATGGTCAGAGTGCATCCTAAGAAGCACATATGCAAATTTTTACATCTTAAAAATATTTTGTGCCTATTAAAATAGAATAAAGACAATATTTCCTCTTTCACTACGTAGGTATTTCTTGCTTAAAATTTTTAGCAGAAAATAAATATTTAATATTAAATTTAATTTTCTTCAATGATTAAATGAATAACAACCCAACTACACTTAAACCCATAACCAATATTTATTATCAAAAGTGTCACATTTTTGACCATATATACATGCACACACATGCATATACACACAAGAACACACATATGCAAACACACATACACACATATTATTTTAACACAGTTCCAGTATTTGATGTGACACAATAATAATTTAAAATAGTCATAACAATAAAGAATTATTATTTTTGGAGATATATATTCCAAAGTAAAAGTTTTCATTTAAGAAGAAACTGTAGTTTTCAGTTTTGTCAATAGATGGCACTACTATTTACTGTATTTTTTGGAGACACTATAACAAAACACTTGCTAAAATACATCAGCTGATTAAATAATATATTTCCTTCCTTCTGCAAAACTTACCTTCAATAAAAAATGTATTATTTCCTTGACATAATGATGTGTTATTTTAAAATATTCACTTTCAAAAGTGATGCAATTTAATGTAATTTTATTTTATTTTTTAATTAATTTTTATTGGAGCATAGTTGATCTATAATGTTGTGTTAGTTTCTGCTGTACAGCAAAGTGAGTCAGTTATACATATACATATATCCACTCTTTTTTAGATTCTTGATACTTACAATTTTAATACATGATAATTACTGTCAAATGTATTGTTATCATCCACAAAATATACCAGATATTTTCTAAGAAATTCTTTTTATTATTAATTTTTTGAGACATTCTGACTTATGGTGGCATTTGTGGGGGAAATGTCTGTTGTAGTTGTCAGAGTGGGGTTATCACTGGATGTTTTGCTTGCTTATTACTTGGTTTTATTTTCAAATAATCAATGGTCTTAAGTCAAAAGTGAGTTGGAGGAAACTCTTAAAATTTAATAGCATAAATTATCTATTAATAGCTATAGAGCACTACTGATGGTCACAAATGATATATTTTCTATTTTTAATCTGTCATGCAACTATATGACAGGCAAAATTATCTGTATTTTGTCACAAAGCATACTTCCATGTCACTATTATAGTTGCCAGTATACTGTATAGCAAACTTTCTACTTACCTTCTGGCAAAGCTTATTTAAATGAATTTGTGTTAACTGGAAATATGGAGCTGGAAGCAAAAAGAGCTTCTCAGGCTGCCGTATTAACAATAAAATAACCAGAGCTTTCCAGTGCACGCTGGTCTCTCATTTCCTTTTGGCATACCTTGTCTGCCCTCCTTATCATATTCATCATAATTAGCAACACCAATGACAACATCTTTTAGCACTTGATCAATATGGAGTCTTCAGTGGCATTAACTTTTAGACATATGCTTGCCTAGTAATCTCCACCAAATAGAAACTGCCTTGTACTTAATATAATGTCAATAAATACATTTAAAAAATACGTATGTAGGTTTTTCAGAAAAAAGTGCTATTTGCAGGACCACTCTTTCTCCCTGACTCTCACCTACAATTATCTATCTACATGAGTGGCAATCCTGGTATTAAAAGAAAATTTAAGCAAACCAGATGTCTCTTTGGCCTGCATTGAAACAGTTCTTCCTTTGCATACAACTTTTTTTTTGCGTACGACTTTTTGGATTTGTCTGACACCTCAAATTTCAAAAAGGCTGTATGGGTAAGAGCTATGCCCTTTGCTTATGCCACCAGAACATTTAATTAGCGACCTAAACTGCTGTGAGATTAGTCCAATGGCTGATTTCATCATTGTGAGGGTGGCATATCTTGAGAAACAAATCTCATGGTTACAATGTAGAGTGGCTGACTTTTACCAGTCAACGCACCATTTAGTTGATCATTTAATTTAGTATATTGAAACATATCCAGTTCAGTAAACAAAATAGATCAATAAATATGTGTTTACTTTTACTATTTGCAAAATACAAAATTATGCCTATAGAGAAAGCAAAGAATTTATGAAATATGGCTCTTGTTTTTCAGACATCTAACTTCAATATTTCATATACATTAAACATCTAAAGGAAATGTGGTATGAAAATCAAATTAATAATGTCTAATGAAAAATAACTAGTAATACAGGATGCCTGAGGTGGAATTGATTACTGTAAGCTTCAGTGTTCATTGGTACCTTCATGTAAAACGTGGAACATGATTTGAGCCTTAGAAAAGGATCTGACTTAGATCAGCCAGAGAAAACGAGACTCCTGTCATGCTAGTACTCCTGTCTTGATGGTTTTAAGATTAATATGCTACAGAGGAAACTGCATTTAAAAAGGAATAAGGAATGAGCAGTAAAAATCATGTAAATAAATTGTATATCTGCAGGAAATTAAATAAATTGTAGCATCTTCTGACAATGTCATAGGATACCACTGTTAAAATGACTTTAATAGAGCTACATTTATCATTGTGGATAAATTTTCTGAAGGAAATGTCGATTTAAAAGCATGGCTCATAAAAAGAAACTAAATTGAGTTATTTGTAGTGAGCTGGATGGACCTAGAGACTGTCATACAGAGTGAAGTAAGTCACAAAGAGAAAAACAAATACCATATGCTAACACATATGGTAGCATGAAATTAAAAAAAAAAAAAAATGGTTCTGAAGAACCTAGGGGCAGACAGGAATAAAGACGCAGACATAGAGAATGGACTTGAGGACATGGGGAGGGGGAAGGGTAAGCTGGAACGAAGTGAGAGAGTGGCATTGACATATATACACTACCAAACGTAAAATAGATAGCTAGTGGGAAGCAGCCGCATAGTACAGGGAGATCAGCTCGGTGCTTTGTGTCCACCTAGAGGGGTGAGATAGGGAGGGTGGGAGGGAGATGCAAGAGGGAGGCGATATGGAGATATATGTATATGTATAGCTGATTCACTTTGTTATACAGCAGAAACTAACACACCATTGTAAAGCAATTATACTCCAATAAAGATGTTAGTTAATAAATAAATAAATAAATAAAAGCATGGCTGAAGTATGTATTGTACAACATGGGAATAGAGTCAATATTTTATTTTAACTGTAAATGGAAAGTAACCTTTAAAAACTGTATAAAATAGCTTTAAAAATTTAAAAAAAAGATAGAGGAAGATTATCGTTTCCTTCATGTACCTCTGAATTGCTTGACATGATAAAATAAATATGCATTACTTAAAAAAAAAAAAAAAAGCATGGGGTAATATACCACTTATATAAAGCTTACAAGAAATAAAGTTTATAATTTTGAAAAAGTAAATTGTAATAATCACTTATAAATATAAACAAAGCATAAAACAGTGTTAATTTGGAGAACTCATGAAAACCTATATGCAGAATGTGAATGTATAATTCTTTATTTCCCAGAGCACCAGGAAACAACATACTGTTGATTGAATTGCTGCTACAAATGAATGAATGAGTGAAATGAATGAAAAGAAATGATACTTTCTTTCATTGTTAAATTAATTTCTAAAATGTTCTTTCCATTTGGCCAAGTTTAAAAATGACATAGGTGTCAGATAATGAAATCAAATTTACTGATATATTGTATGGTGCAATAAAATGTGCTAAATGACTTAAAGATTAGTTAAAAGAGTCACGTCATGACTTGTCATAACTGCCTGAATTACGCTAAGGTGTTGTTTTGCAATTTTAAAATGTTATACTATTTTGAAGTGAGCTACAACTTAAGCATAATATAGAAGAAAACAATCATAAATAATACACATTAAGTGTAAAACTCAAGAAAACACCATCACCGATAAAAGTAAAACAACACAGGGAAAGAGATTAGATAAATTCCTTAATTTAAATGAAGTAAAATGTATTTTTAGAACATGTGGATTAACAAGTACACATGCAAATTGCAAAAGGTGCTTAAAACCTAATTAAGCTATCTTGAGAGTGCCCTCATGCTAAATCTTTAAGATCAAATAAGCCTCATTATCACATTAACCTTCTTTCCACTCTCATGTTACACAAGTGTCATTACATTAATTAGTCGTTATACAGTTCTTTAAGTGCTGGCTACCTCATGAGTGTTTTGTAACATTACCCAGTCCTTGTACACACAGAAGTAGTCTAAGAAATATCACTCCTATCGACCCATGTAAACTAGTCCAGTAAACCATGTCAGACTAATTTAAATATGCCAGTAGATATAAGCAGATTGAAATTTTATGAAGAAAAATAATTTTGCAATATCAAAAACAAGACTTAGTACATTCATTTACACCTAAAAGTACATAAGCATGTTGACTTATACCATAAAAGAATTCTGGCTGAAAGAATTTAGATCTGAGTCAATCGTAAGTGAATACAAAACAACAGTATCTGAGAATGAGTCATCTACCTGAGGAATTTGCCCCATCAGCAAAAGACTGCACACATCTCTGCTTCATGTAGAGAGGGCAGCATCTCTCCCTAGCCCTTACTAAGTCACCAAGTGGGAGGATGACAAAGGATCTGCTTGGTGTGCTTTGAGAATGACTGGCCACAGTCAGCCTATCCCTTTTCATATTGTGGGTCTGTTCTGCTCTCTTGGCAACAGGAGATCATCAGGGGCCTCAGCCCTGTTTCTGTGCTGAGGTCTGGAGTGGTGTTATTTACTGATCTCCTAAATGCTCCACATCTGATGCTTTAGGAAACCTTAAGAAATTCACAGAGTACCTGTGATTGGCACAGTCATATGAGGAGGGATCACAGATTTTGAAATGGCTCTAGTGTGTAACTTAGCTCTGATGGTATATGCCTTGGAGCTGATTGTTTAAAAAATATACACTAGTGAAAAAGGTGGTTTCTATATGCTGTAGCTTCAGCGGGTAGCTTTAGGTCTTAGCTTTAAATATATGGGCTAGCTGGATTTGACCCCATTGGGTGACTTCCTTCCATGAGTGAATAGCTGTGTTTATGCAGGAGAGCTGTGTCTCACAAACACAGACATTGGGAGGCAGGTTGCCCTGTGTATGGGCTGGCATGGTTCAACTTGGAACTGCACAGGTGCACTTTGGTCTGAAATTTCAATCACAGTGGAAGCAGGGGTAGGCCCTTTTTTATGGATCAGCAAGTGACTTTTGCTATGTTTCTCAACCAGATCTGTAGGCAGCATTTTTGTGGGGTTTTTTCCTAATGCATAGGCAGCTAATTTCCACTAGTGTTACAAAGCATTAAGTGTAGGTTATTGCTTTAAATTATGAGTAGCAGCCCTAGGTAGGCAGTACTAAACTGCCCAAATTCCATTTACTACCTTTATTTACAAAGGAGAGCTCTTATAGAGATAAATTCTGTAAGGAAGGGTTTGTTCAAAGGCTCCCAAGGACCAGCCCACTACTATGTAGTAACAAGTACTCTGATTTCCTTATTTGTATAAACTCTGGTCATGACTTTAGATTGCAGAGATCTACAATGTCTCTTCACCCTAAGAAAAAGTATATATTCACAAAGAAATACAAAGTAAAAAGTACCCTATTTTAGAAAAATAAATATCAAGGGCTGGATAGGGAAACAACTCAATGAAAGCATTAAAAACTAATGCTTTAAAAGCAGTTAAAGCTTCTTATCTCCACTGTGTCTAAGAAGGAGGTTTGCCCAGGGTGTCAAGGAGGACCTGACATGCTTTAAAATACATACTTTAATGTTTCATCAGGGCACTAGTAGTAGAAACTGAAAACAAAATAAAGGAAGAAAGTGATTAAGTTGGAGAGAAAGATTTACTTAGGAGAACATCTTAGAGGACAGAGAAGCCACCAGATATGAAAAGGAAAATGAAATTTTAAAGTCCATACACACATGCATACATATACACAGAAACACACACACATACATGCACAGATACACATACACATACATACACACACACACACACACACACACACACACACACACACACACACACACCATGGAGAGGCAGCTCTGATGACTAACTTCTCTTAAAGTAGGTTATCATTAGAAAATGAGGAAATGAGTTAGTTGTCTATTTAATAAAACCATTGGTGGTCTCCAGCAATCTGTCAGCAGAGGAGAGTGGAAAAATTTCAGAGAGCGGAAAAATCTCAGAGAGCAAGCTAAAGTAACTCTTCAAAGGAATCCAGAACCAGGAACTAATGAGAAACAGTTATTCATCTATTAATGTGCATTCATTCAGCAAATATTTAGTGAGTCATAACTATATTCAAGGCACAGTGTTAGGCATGTAAAAGGAGAGAGAGAGAGAGAGAGAGAGAGAGAGAGAGGAAATCTCCAGTGAGGGAAGAACAAAAATGAGCTATAAACATATTAGATAAGTATTTACCTTATTTAATTAAATTTAACATGCTATTATTTATATACCATTAACAAAGAAGAAAATGTTGCCCGTTAATAGACACATTGTTTTTATAACCATATGTTGTAGAATGTATCCCTATTTCAAATATGTTGAGATATGGGGGAAAAAATCAGTATTAATAGTATGCTAGGATGTATACAACTTTTTAGAAAGTAATAGTGCTGTCAATAAATAAAATTGAGAGGGACCAAAAGTGTGGGAAGGCGAGGACTAGTCATAATCTTAAGCTGTGTACTTTGAATAAGTCTTCCTTGAGAAAGGGACATTTAACCAAAGAGTTGAAAGTGGTTGAAACTAAGCCTTGTGGGGATTTGGCAAAGTATCTTCAGGCAGGGGGAGTAGCCAATTGTGAACTGGTTTTATTTCAGGACAGAAAGGCAATGAACATTAATAGCAGCTGAATGGAGTTTGCAAGAGGGAGGGGAACAGGATAGGAAGATACTGCAAAATCAGAACACTTATGGTTTTGATGTGCATTCAAGAGACTGGTTTTTAATCTGAGTGACACTGGGAGCCAATTTAGCATTTGAAGCAGAGACGGGATGTGACTTAACTTGAAAATGTGGAGTTGGGGATACACAAAAATAGGAATAATACTGTTAGGTAGTGTTACTAAAAAATAAGAATAATAGTTCATAAATCTCTATCAAGTGTTTACACAAATCGTGGAAAAATATGTTAGAAAGACAGAGGAAAAGTAAAAAATTCTCCTGGCATCCCTGGATGCATTTCAAAGTGACAGCTATTGAAGGTGCTCATGGAGCTGTCCTCTGTACCTAAGGGCACATGACCAGGCAATCTTTGGAATTAGGACTCTGAGGGAAAACACAGGCAAGATGAAACATACTAAAAGGACTCTAGGGAAGATAATGATGGATCATGTCTGAGCATAGGTGAGATATCATTCTAATGGAAGAATAGCCCCTGGGTGGGATTATTCAAATCAGTAAGGAGAAGGTGGAAAATATTTGTTTGAACTGTGAATGCTTTTTTGGCAGACCCAGATGCAATATTTTCAAATCTCTCACGGTGACAGATCCCCCAGGACTATATATAAAGAAATACATGAGAACAAAAGTGTGTGGGCCAGAAAGCAGAGAGCAATAAAAAAGAAGGAAGACCCTTGTTTCTAGCACACTGCCCTACCAAAGGAAAAATGAAAGAGCCAAATGAAGTGGCTGATCCCTCCTGAAAGAAATAATGGAACAATTAAGAACAAGAGAGCATGAGAAACAGGGAGAAATGTAGCAGAAATAAATACAGCACAAGGTCTCAAAACTTTCAAACTGAGGGCGTGAAACACCGTGGACCTCACGGGAGGTTTAGGTCGGCAGCAGCCCCCAAAGGCACAGTCTCCAAAACCATTCATTTCATTTTTTGTTTCAGAATCAGCTAGAGGATATACGCCAGCTAAAACAGTGTGGGGCTTTGGTGTAATCCCTATGGATACGGTTTCACAAAGGCAAATAATTCCATCAGGGCACTGGGTCCAAAAACGCCTGTTCCCAAGGGCAATATGATTGTCTTAACATTGTTTTTCTGAGAAAGGGGACCCTGTACGGTTTGCTCTTTCTTCCAGAAAGTTTATGAGTATTGGGCTCTTGTGGCAAAATCAGGCTAGATGTACGCTAAATGTACTCCCTCTTCTTCCTGAGCCCAGTCCAAGTTTACCTCTCTCAGACTCCTCTACAATAGAACGTACTAATTGTGAGTCCTGATAAGCAGCAAAAGTACTGTCTGCTACCACAAGGCCCACCCTGTGAATCTCCAACATGATCCTTCACATGTGATCTCTTTCACTGTCTGTTAAACACAGACGATCCAGTGGAGGACTCCAAGGCCTTGGGGAACTATCTGTGGTGCTGAAGATATTTTCTCTCTTCAATTTCTATAGTTACCAGAAAATAAGACCCCTTTCATAGATGATGCAGCAGTATGAATTTACTGGAAAAATTTTAACAATTACTCATAATTTCTATACTTTATCTCATCACCAGGTAACAAGTAGTTCGCAGACTGAAGCAAGGACATTCAGTAGCACCATCTTATATGATATTATGGACTGCAGTGAGACTGATCCTGGATGTCTGCATGAAACAGAGCCCCCCATAAACCCACAGCTGGACTGCAGTAGAAATGAGAATCAATGTGATAAATAAAGGTAGGATGTTGGTTAAACTACTGGAATAAACAGAGCAACAGTACTGTCAGTGGCTTAAATAAGATATAAATCCTGATATGTGGTCATAAAGGGGTATGGTGGCTTCATAGTGTGGACATGGATTAAGCTGTTTTAACACAGAACCAAATACTTTGGCTTAAACAAGATATAAGGCCTTGTAGGTGGCCAGATTGGGTAGCTTGCTCTCATTGCATATATGATGTATTCATTTCCTTTTGCTGCTGTAACATGTTACCATAAATTTTGTGGCGTTAAACAACACAAATTTATTTTCTTACATTTCTAAATGTCAGAAAACCAAAATAAGTTTTACTAAGGTGCCAGTAGGGTTGGTTCATTTTGGAAGCTCTAGGGGAAACTCCACATCCTTGCAATTTCTCGTTTCTTGGGCCACTTATATTCCTTGGTCTGTTACTCACTCATCAAATCTCTCCAACTTCTTGCCTCTGCCATCACATCTCCTAATTTCTTCTTTGACTTCCTTGCCTCTCTTGTATGAGGACCTTTATAATTATACTTAGAGCCTACCAGAATAATATCCTTATCTTGAGAACCTTAACTTAATCACGTATACAAGTCCCCTTTGCCATTTAAAGTAGCATTCACGTGTTCCAAGGCTTAGGATGTGAATGGCTTTCATTAAGACATTTTCAGCCTACCACACCCAGGCACCTTCTATTTTAGTTCTTCTGCAAACATCAAAGCATGACTTTCTCCAAATTAAAAATAGTTCCCCAAGCTACCACCACCAGACCCATATTCCAAAAAAGCAGAAACAGTTAAAAGAGGAAGGGAAGGCACATAGCTTTCCTATTTTGGTCATAATTCAGACAGTAAATGCATTAGTTACCCTCACATTCCATTGGCCCCAAATGTGTCACAGGACAACATCTAGCTTCAAAGAGATCTGGGAAAAGTAGATTTTGGTGGGTGGCCTTAGGCCTGCTAAAACTGATCTTTTATTACTAAAGAAAACTAAAGGGAATTATTTGGAAGATAAAAATCAAGTTTTCTCCACATATAGTGACAAAATTAACCTATTTATGTGTGGGTTTGATCAATTAAATATAAGTTATTTAACCTTGGACAGTTGATACAGAAAGAGTCGTATCTTTCCACAGCAAAACCAACTTTTTTTTCTGTCATTCTCCTTCCTTCATATACTGCTGAGTGCCTGCTGTGGTTTTGGGCAGAATTAAAGTACTGAACTCTGAGAACAAAGAAGTATTACTTGTAATTTCTAAGTTTATTTGATATTTTCTTGATGTTGTCTACATTAACCATATCCACTAACTTTCAGAACTTTTACAAATGAGGGTCACAAGAAAACATGCCTTTAACTAATGTAACCAATCAGGTTTTTAAGAATTATTCCTATGAGATATAAGATCATGGTGGAAATTAATGAGGTAAACCCTCTGCCATAGATAAATAGAATACATAGGAAACAACAGTTATCAAATATTGGAAACCAGCAGCAGAGGACTATGATTCCTGAAATAAGGCAAAAAGAGAAAAAGTGGGATGAGCTGTAGACTTGCCTCAGCTATCAGCCAAAAGGCATTTGGTTGATATTGATGCAGAGAAGGGGAAGCAAAAGGTCTCAATGAACTAAAGATAAAGATATTGGAATTCAGGAAAGCTTGGCAGCTGGAATTTGCAGGACAGAGTACCAAAAGGGAGAGAAATACGTTGAGAAAGAGCTACAGGAATCTGAATAGGGGTCTTTGGGGGCTTTGGTTCAATGTATAGCATAACACTTCACAAAGTCAGGCAAAATTCGATTACTATAGCAAGAAATAAAACCAGGGAGCTATAATTCTAAAAGTCCCAAGAGCTTACATAGTGGTAGGTGACATATGAGTTGGATTAATCAGACTTCAGACTGGAGAGACTTAACTGAAAAACCAGATTGGAGAGCTCAGAGACTCCAGAAATAATGCATCCTAGAAGGTTAATGAAAAAATTCTAGTATAAAGGTTACACTAGAAATAATCAAATAGAGTTTAAAAAACTCTAAAATATAAAACTGATACACAGGTAAATTAATGTCAAAACAAAAATCAATACTTCTCAAAAGTATCCAGCAAATCTCTCAACAATTTTCACCATCCAATTTAAAAATACTTTAACAGACATGAAGAGAGAAAATTAGACTCATATGCAAAAAAAAAAAAATTAGTCAATAGAGACATACAATTTCAGAGATGATGAAATTAGCAAAAAAAAAAAAAAATTTAAATATCTGGTATGAAAAGATTGAAAGATTTAAAAGAAAACATGAAAAAATGGGGGATAAAAAAAAAAAATGGGGGATAAATGCAGATCATAAAAAATAAATGGTAGTCCTAGAGTTGAAAATACAATATCTGAAATAAATTTTAAAAATACTATGGTTGGGATTAATAGCAGACTAGACATGTACAAAAAAGATTTGTGAATTTGAAGTCAAAGCAACAGAAACCATCTGTACTGAAGTACAGTAAGAACAAAGATTGAAGAGAAAAAATTAACAGAGTTTAGTGGTCTATGTGAAAATAATAAGGAATAACACATATCAGTAATTGGATTCCTAATGGAGGGAGAGAGCAGAATCCTGTTTGAAAAGAATTGACAATTTATTTTTCCAAATTTGTTGAAAAATGTATACCAAAAATGCAAGTTGAGCAATCCCTGCAGGATAAATCTAAGTAGAGAAAATGAAACCAAGGCATATCGTAATCAAATTGCTGAAACCCATTGAAAAGGAGAAAATTGTAAAAACAGAAGAGAAATAGAAAAAAAAAAAAAAAAAAAAACTAGAAATAAGAGCGTTTTCATTAGAAATCATGCAAGCCTAAAGGTAATAGAATAACATGTGAAAAGTGTTGAAAGAAAACAAAAAGGAAAACTATCTGCTCCAAATTCAATATCCAGCAGAAATAATTCTTTAATGAAGAAAAAATTAAAATATCTTTAAATAACAAGGGCTGAGAAAATGTATCAGGAGCAGATCTGAATTTCACATTGTTAAATGATGTTTATTAGGCTAAAGGAAAATTCAGAAATTTGGATTTACATGAAAGAGTGAGGGGAATTAGAAAGGATAAATGTAAAAGTCTTGTTTTCTTGTGTGTTTTTTAAAATTCTTTGAAAGATATTTAACTATTTAAAGCAAAAATAGCACAATGTATTATGAGGTTTATAACATATATAGAAGTAAAATGTTTGACAATATTACCACAATGAATGGAAAGAAGAGAGATCAATGTATACTGTATTAAAGTTCTTATTTTATATGTGAAGTGGTAAAATATCTGAAGATACATGGCAATACATTAAAGTTGTATATTGTAAACAAAGCTTTCACTTACACCTTAAAATATCAACAAAAAGCCATAGCTAATAAGTTAATAGTGGAGAAAAAACAGAATTCTAAAAGTTATGTAATCCAACAGAAGGCAGAATACAAGGAAATAATGAATAGAGAACAGATGCAACCATTTGAAAACATAGCATGAGGGTACACTTAAATCCAGTGAGAATCAGCCCAGGAGAGAGATGTTAAAGTTCTCCCAAAACTATGAACTTCAAGAAACTCTTCCACTAAAAGGAAGCAAAATAAGAAATTAGGGAGGGACATGACTGTTTAGATTTTACTTGTCCTTAAAACTTTCAGACTTTCTTTAGACTTTATCTCACAAGGGCAGAAGAATTTAATTTTGGATATTAATTACTTTGGACTAATTTCATTGTAACTTTAATCTTTGAAGTATTATTTCTGTCCGGGAATTTAACAATTAGATTATCTATTAAAATGTGACCATGTCTATGCTCTCACTATTGTGTAATTGGAGTATCTTGATATCATGATTCAATCTAATTGCAGAAGCTCTGAAGAGCTCTGTTAAACAGTTCACTGCACATAATTTAGCATGGGAAATAATAGAAAGAATCTTTAGGCTTTGGAGTTAATGAGGTAATGTACTGTTCTATCATATTTAAAAACCTTCTGGAAGCAAACATATAGTGCCCACAGTAGCTCTCAGGGGGGGAGATACAGAAGGGAAGCAACAGTCATTAAGTTAAGGACACCCCTTAAGTATGAGTGTCCCCAAATTCAGCTCTAAGGACACCCCTTAAGTATGAGTGTCCCCAAATTCAGCTTTCATCCCCAAAGTCATGTTCAGATGGTTGATTTGGGAAGTGATCCCAGGAAGCACAAGTTAAAGAATAGGAAAAGTACTACAGAGAAAAGAAAAATAGCACAAAAAAGGGTTAATTCCGGTGAGGACACTCTGAGGAATCAGGTACAATGCACCTGAGAATCTTCCCACTGAGGAGCGGGTGCTGGGCTTCTTACCCATTGACTCGTGTCTCTCATTGGTTAAGGACTGTCCCTGGGGGCATTCAATCCCTGGCACAACTGGGCTACCTGAAGTGAGGCTGATAAAGCTTCTTGTGTCAAATAAAGCCCTAAGGAGAGTGGAAGAGAGACAAACTCCTGCATGACCAGCTGTCAGGGGATGTCCACCACAGCTGAGGAGGCCCGAGTGGGGCTTGGCGCAAATCATCAAGATTGAGGGCAAAACTGATTTGATACATGTCTTATCTCAACCCCTGAAGAAATAGCCACTCCCTGAGATCCCTATATGCTTATTTTAAAGTCAAAATTAAGAGAATAAAGCTGGAGAATCTGAGGAAGGACACATACTCCTGCTTCACATGTTTCTGGGGAATCAAATTGCTGGACCAGTAGTTCTCCAACTTTATCATCAGTCATCAGGTGGGTTTATAAAACACAGATCATCCTACCTCATGACCAGATCCTCTGATTCTGTAGGTATGTGTGAAGCCTGAGAATTTGCATTTTAAAAAAAGAGACAAGTGAACTTATTTATACAACAGAAATAGACCTACAGACATAGAAAACAAACTTATGGTTGCCAAAGGGGAAAGGGGATGGGAGGGATAAATTAGGAGTTTAGGATTAACAGATACACACTACTGTATATAAAACAGATAAACAACAAGCACCTACTGTATAGCACAGGGAACTATACTCAATACCTTGTAATAACCTATAATGGGAAAAGAATCAAAAAAGAATATATATATGTATATATGTATAACTAAATCACTTTGCTGTACACCTGAAACTAACACAACATTGTAAATCAACTATATTTCAATAAAATGTTTTTAAAAAATAAAATAAAAATTAAAATACGTCGCTCATGCTACTTGCTCAAAAACCACAGTTAGAGAATCACTGAGCCCGAGTGACCCTCAAAACTTCTCTCTCATCCTTTAGTAACTCACAGTGGGAAGAAGAGAGAGGAGGCACTCCGCCTTTTGCTTCCTGCTTTCCGGACCTTACTGCCTGCAGGAAGGTTATATTCCCATTTGTGCTTTGTCCTTGCTGAAAACTTAGCAGGGAAGGAAGGCTGCCTGAAACTGGAAGTTCAGTTCTATGATGCATGAAGAAGCAGGCCACTGTTGCTCCAGACTTAAGCCACTTTCTCTAAAAAGCTTTATCAGTAAGGAGATGATGCTTTGATGTCTATATGGCTAGCTCCAAATGATGTTTCCAAATTCTGAAGGAGAAAAATAGAGGTGTTCTACATAGACATCCTATAGAACCAGAAATTTTGTGCAGCAGTTTCTGACATGAGTAGAAAAACAAATCCACTTGATATTATGTGTGAGGTTTTAAACAATAAAGGAGGGAGAAATAATGGCATGCATATGGTTTTTTTTTTTTTTTTAAATATGGACGAGCTTTCTACCCAGAGGGCAGTATAAACACTGAATGACTTTTAAACTTTCATACATTCTGTATTCTAAGCTGAAGATCTAAAGCCGATTTGCTTTATGTAAAAAGAAAAAGAAAAGCATGAAATGAATTCCACTGGTAGAGTCAAGCTCCTTTGATTTATACATAATGTTTCTTCTGACAAGGACACAGAAGCACTCTCATATTTCAATAATCTAATTTTGCATTGCTTGAAAAGAAAAAAGGGCTATTGATAGACTTTTATTTGGCTCGCACCCAGGGATATTTAAATAGACTTTGCACTTCAAAAACACTCTTTAACAAATTCCAATGACTTGTGGTATTTGCAGAGCTTTTTATGGTAATCAATAATATATTTTATTTGTATAGCTAATTGACAAATTGTTAAGATAAATATGTTAAATTCCCTGTGGAAACCTGATTTTCTAAAGGTCTTTTTAACCTTTTCTGCAAAGTGGATAGAGTTTGAAAAATGAGTTAAACTAGTTTTAGAGATTTATTGGGTCCATAAATGTGCTATTTGTCTACCTAATTTGCATTTTCTCGCATGTTCATTGTATTTTTCAGTGTCACAGCTCCTTCTCAACTATTCTTTTTTTATTGGCCTATAACTGTTCTGAGTGACCTCAAGTTTACTATACTTATTTATACACAAAGCATACATTTAAAGTTATTATGCCAAATATAAACAATATAAAACCAAAGGAAAGGGAAACACCAAGAAAAGTGACAAATCACTTATTTAGCAAATGACTTGTAGGGCTGCTGTTTTATAGCTAATTCTACCATTTCTAAACATTTTATTATGAAGTGATAAACACAACTAGTTACCTACCCAGTATTTATTCTCACCTTCCTCCCTTCTTCCTAAATAATTGAACGTTTCATTGTTGTGAAGGGCAAACACCAAGGTCAAAGAAGCATCTTTAACAATCTCTGCATTTAGAGGGTCAATGGCAGTTATTGTTGGCACTTCCTTTAAAGTTCTTTTAAAAGTGGGCTCTCAGGTGTCAGGCAGTATTTTTCCTTCCTCTTGATTACTTTTTCCCTGCTGAAATGTGAAAATGATGGCTGGAATTTTCACCTCCATTCGGAAAACATTGAGAAAGGAAAGAATGTTCTAACCACACATAGTGGAAGCATAGGATAGTGATGACATATTGTGGAGTTGCCATCCTGAGCCACTTCATCTGGACTTCTTTTATGCATAAGAACACCACACCGGTATCTTCTTTATGCCCCTGTTATTTGGGGTGTCTGTTACAGCAGCTGAAGATAATCTCTTACCAATCCATGCATAATACATTTTCTACCCAGGTTTTTGGCTTCTTCAAATAGGTTTAAATATTAAAAATGATCCTTGAAATACACTTATTGTCCTCCCTAGTTGATAAAAATGCAGTAGAACAAGGTTGGTTGTTTTTTATCGGTTGTGGTTGAATTTGATGAATTAGTGTTAGTCTAAACTTCATTCCTCCCTCTCAGCTATGGCAAGAACTGGCAAGTTAGACTTAGAAGAACAGCTGGGCTGTCTAAACATCTATCAAATCTTAATGGTCCATATACTCCTTTATATATGCTTGACCTAAATAAAAGTATTTCTTATAAACAGATATTGCCAGATGCCTTAAGAAAATGTTCTGAGGGACGGTTTTGCATTTCTTTCTCTCTAGTACCCCATTCTAGTAGTATTTGACCAACTTGGATAACCCAGTCAGTTTTTCACTTTGTTTCTCATTTCTCATGGTTTCACTTCTTTCCTTACCTACAACTTTCCTTACCTTACCATTTATTCTGTGTTCCATCATTATAATCATTCTCTTGTAAATGTACTTAAATTTATAATGTCTGTCTCTCTCCTACTTACTCATCTGACAAAATAAGATGTTGGTAAACCCAAATCTCCTCTTTCTATGATTATAAATTCGCAGCCAACCACAACAGAAAGAAAACATACTAATATATATCATCTCAAGAACACCCAAAGATCTGCCCAACATTCCAACTACATACTGCTATTTTTATAACCCCACCTCCCTACAACTTTTCTCCTCAAATCACTAAAGCTCTCACAAACTGCCCACTTTCAATAGTTGGTACAGTAAGTCCCCTACATACGAACCTTCAAGTTACGAACTTTCAAAGATGTGAATGTGCGTTCACGTGTCCAATCACATAAGTTAGTTCAGGTGTCTGGCGTACATTGTCACATAAGTGCATCCTCTACAAGTAGTTGTGCTTTTATGTACTTTACTGTACAGGACTGTATGCAGTACAGTAGTACAGTATCTTTATTTCAAGATCAGGATGTCTGGAAGCAAGTGTAAAAGCAGCGGTGCAGTGGCTGGTACTACTAAGAAGCACCGGGAATAGGAGGCTCAGGGAAAGGATGAAGAGAGACAAGAGGAAGAAGAAGTAACCGAAGAATTGAAGAGATTCATGATGCAGGAAATGGCAAGGGGATTTTCTTTATCTGAGGAGACACTGTTAGTTTTTGAGGCATGGGACCTGAACGTAGAATGGTACATGAAGGTCGCAGCAGCCGTTCAGAATGCAATCCAGTGCTACCGTGTCATCTATGATGAGAAAAAAAAGCTACTACCCAGACATCACTGGATCATTTTTTCAAGAGGGTAGATAGAATTTAATCCAGCAAGGAACTAGAACCTGTGCCATCCACGTCAGGCGTGAGTAGAATTGCAGCTTTCCCTCCGTCTCCTACTGCTGACCATCCTTCAGCTCTACCATCTCCTAACTCCTCTCCCATCTCCAGTCAGTAACTCTTCTCGCCTGTTCACTCGATGCCAGCCCCTGGATGCCAGCTGTTGTGCTGTACTACTGTACTTTCCAAGGTGCTGTACTGTAAGATTAAAACATGTTTTCTCATGAAAAAGAAAGGGGAGGGGGTGGGGTGAGATGTGACAGGGTAAGAGAGTGTCATGGACATATATACACTACCAAATGTAAAATAGATAACTAGTGGGAAGCAGCCGCATAGCACAGGGAGATCAGCTCGGTGCTTTGTGACCACCTAGAGGGGTGGGATGGGGAGGGTGGGAGGGAGGGAGATGCAAGAGGGAAGAGAAATGGGAACATATTGTATATGTATAACTGATTCACTTTGTTATAAAGCAGAAGCTAACACACTATTGTAAGGCAATTATACTTCAATAAAGATGTTTGGAAAAAAAAAAAAAAATTCAAACCCAAACTTTGTTCAACTGAACCAATATGCCAGCTAATAAATACTTATTTTGAAAAATAAAAAAAAATAAAAAAAAAAGAAGAAAACATGTTTTCTATTTTTTGTGTTGTTTTTTATGTATTATTTGTGTGAAAAGTATTATAAACCTATAAACCTATTACAGTATGGTACTATATAGCCGATTGCATTCGTTGGGTACCTAGGCTAACTTTATTGGACTTACAAAAAAACTGGACTTATGAATGTGCTCTTGGAACGGAACTCGTTTGTATGCAGGGGACTATTCCTCATGACACTGAAATAATCCAAGCAATGCAAAGAGGATTTCCTCATGCTCTCACCCTGAGCATCTGCTCCCAAACTGTCTGTCCTCCTCCCCGTTTCAACAGATTAACTATCAATCTTCCAAAGAACAGCCCTTCCATTTGTGTACTAGATTATATCAACTTTTTAAAGACTTGATTACTGCAATTTTCCCCTTTTTCTCTTATATGAGCTGCTTTTCATTTTTACTGGATTATTCACATCAACATAAAAGATAATCACGTCTACAAAATGAAATTCCCTCTCTTGACCCCAAGTGACTCTCCACTTACTGCACAGTTCTCTCTATGTTCACTTTCAACAAACATAATATCCTTGTTTCTCTTTCCAAACCCCATCCCTTCACAAAAACATTTATACCAAGGATTTCAGAGCAGATTAAATGCAGTAGGAGGTAATAGGAAGAGATTGGTTTTACTCCCAGGTTTAGGGATCTCTATTCCTGGGAAAAGGAAAGCACCAGCGCTCAGTCTAGGCAATCACCGTTAATAGTGAATTCCTCTTAATTAATTCATAATGCTAAGCCTGAAGGTGGACGAGAGGGAGCACTGTTTCTGAGACCTCATTATTCCTTTATTCTCATATTCCATCTTCAGAAAAACCTGAGATCAGAGTAAATAGTTAACACACAGGAAGGATGAAATAGGGACACCGCACTTCCCCAGCACCACTCAAGGCACATCTTACAACATAAATGCCTGCAGTTTGGCTCAAAGCCCTCTTCCTGGGCTTTCCAGCTGGAGCATGGCAAATGAGTGAGTTATGTAAGAAACCTCCATCAGACGTGAATGGGGAGCAGACCCTCAGAAGAGATCCATTTAGAATGGTTCTGACGCTCTACCGTGCATCACAATTACCTGAGAAGCTTATCAAAATGCAGATTTCAAATCAAATTTCCAGAGAGTGCTGTTGAAGGTCAGGTTCTAAATTTTTGATATTTTTTCCTGTGGTTCTGATGCAGGTAGAACATGTACCTTGCACTGCTCTACAAACTAGCTAGAACTCTAGTGTGGTAGGTACTTAGACTGGACAAACAAGGGCTAGAAGTAAGGATGAGAGATAAAAGACAGAACTTTTGGTTAGCCAAGCACAAAATTGGAGAATCTTTCTCCTTAACTTTAAAACAAAACAAAACAAAAAAAAAAAAAACCTCAAAGCATCAGTTTTGTCAATTAGGCCATTAGCCAGTAAAAATCACCACAAAGAGGGAGACAAGGGCCAGGCTGGCTACAACCACCAGTTCACCATGGACGCAGCACCCAGATAGGGAACAGCCCCCACACACTCCTGTCCTGTCCTCCCAAGACTGTGAGTCCTCTGGGACAGCTGCTATCTCTGAACATATAGCTCCAAACATCTGGGACCACTGGGAACAAGCCTCACCTCCTTCACACTTTGTCTGTTGTATTCACTGGTTTCCGTGAAAGCCAGTTTCCAAGCCTTGACCCATGTCTAGCTGACAGATGGGTTTGCGCCAGAAACCAAAACCTAAATCTGCTTCTGTGGAGTGTCAACAATACTCAAACTTTGCCAGAGCTGCTCCAAGTCTTTGCTCAAAACGCTCCAACCCCACTTTTAGCAGAAGTTAACATAAATCTTTAAGTTAAAGGGTCCAGAGATAAGAAAGGAAGCTGCCAACAACAACAACAAAAAAACAAATGGAACTAGCTGGGACCAAGAAGGGAATAAATCTGGCCTCCAACAGACCCTCAATCCCATTGTATGCTGATTTTCCTAATCAGTATATTAAGTGACACGCCTACCTGGTGGCCATGACTGGACACTAAGGACCAAAAAAGGATAAAAAGGGGGTGGCACCCGTCTTCCTCAAAAAAGCACTGCCCCTTCCCCAGTAGACTAATGCACATAACTCCCCATCATTAGTCTCATTCCTCCTCCGTTTGTCTTCACTCTTTAAAATTAAATTCCTCTTGCCAGGTAGGCAAGAAGTTGATCTGGGAACTTAGTTCCTGCTTCTCCATTCTTTGGTCACTGAATAAAGCTTGTGCTTTGTCAATTTCAGCTGCAGCTTCATTATTAGCTGCTTGAACAAAACAGAAAAAGAACCTTCCCCTAAAGAATCCAAAAAAAGAGTGTATATATGTATATGTATAACTGATTCACTTTGCTGTACACCTGACACTAACACAACATTGTAAATCAACTCTACTCCAATAAAAATTAAAAAAAAAAAAAACAAGAACCCTGCCCTGCCGGGTAGGGGGAGCAGAGTCTATATGACTTAATTCAGTAACAAAACCATAAGCTCCCCAACCTTTCCAAACTTTTTTTCCAACATTTTCTTACTTGATTTCCAGGACACCTATTTCCCATCACAGGGTTCTCATTCTAAGTTTTCTTTACTCCAATTGTTAGCCTCAGCTCCAAGGCTCAATTCTCTAACTTCAAATCCATCTATACTCATCCTAAGATGACTTCATCAAGCTCAGATTTATGGCTTTAAACACAGTCTATGCAAACTGATACTATCAAAATATTCAACTTTAGGCTGTCACTCTGATCTCCAAACTTATAAACTAAACTACATACTTGAACTGCATCTGGATAATTGTATTGAAGTTAACTTGTCCCACAAAAAGAAGAAAAACATTAATCTCACTCAGTCTCTAAATATGCTTCTTCTCCATTGCAGTTCATGTCATGGCTATATATTTAAATACTTCCTTCATATTCCTTGGGTTCATATGTGTAAAGCTCTCTTCTCAAACTCGCATGCCATTCTTCAGATCTAATTTCAAAATATATCCCAACTGTAACCACATTTTTACCTCTTCACCATCAACATTTTAAGCCATCTTTACCTCTTCTCTAGACTATTAAAATCGATTTTTAAAAACTGATCTCAGTGCTTCCAGTCATTTTAAAACAAATCAGAACCTGCCACTTCATGCACTAAATGCTTTGATGGCTTCTGGTTACAATAGAATAGGAATCCAAGTATATAACTAGGTCTACAGGGCTCCATGTGATCTGACCACAGGCAGCCTCTTCAATGTCATATCCGCCACTCTCCTCTTAATTCATTCCAGTCACACTAGCCACCTTGCTGTTCCTACAGAAAGCCAAG
Source organism: Balaenoptera acutorostrata (assembly GCF_949987535.1). Lineage (NCBI taxonomy): Eukaryota > Metazoa > Chordata > Mammalia > Artiodactyla > Balaenopteridae > Balaenoptera > Balaenoptera acutorostrata. Next base: position 5,583,060 of record NC_080068.1, read on the forward strand.
TAAGTTTCTGCCTCCTTTTGGTAAACCATAGAGTAAATCAATGTATTTATGTGTATGGAAATTAATTAGTGTGTATTAATGAATCATACATACAATCCTATTATCAATTCAACTAAATAACTAAAATGTGAATTAAGGGGCTTCCCTGGTGGCACAGTGGTTGAGAATCTGCCTGCCAATGCAGGGGACACGGGTTCGAGCCCTGGTCTGGGAAGATCCCACATGCCACGGATCAACTGGGCCCGTGAGCCACAATTACTGAGCCTGCATGTCTGGAGCCTGTGCTCCCCAACAAGAGAGGCCGCGATAGTGAGAGGCCCGCGCACCGCGATGAAGAGTGGCCCTCCGCTTGCCACAACTAGAGAAAGCCCTCGCACAGAAACGAAGACCCAGCACAGCCATAAATAAATAAATAAATAAAAAGACTAATACTCTAAAAAAAAAAAAAAAAAAATGTGAATTAAGTCAGAAATAAAACAAAGCACTGATTGTAAGATTGATATCAGCCTACTTGGCCAATGCTCATAGCCATTAAATTAATTATTGAGATTATAAAACTTTGTACATAAATAAGTTTTCTATATCACTAATAAGATCAACTAAACATCTGATCTAACTAAAATTTTTAAATGCTTAATTTTTTCAGTTTCTAAAATTTATACAGTTGCCTAATTGTTGATATTCTAAAGTTGAAAAAATAGTTTAAATTTCCTATGCTTTAATTTTCCAGTCAGAATGAGTTACTCTGTAATGTTTCATGATGAGAAAAGTGGTACAAATTTATTATATTTACTTACTCACCTTTTTTAATTGGAAAGGTTTTACATTAACAGTAAGTCCTGAAACTCAAAATGAAGCCTTCCTAGTCAACTGTGATAGTCTTTGAATACCTACTGAAGCAAAAAGCAATTAAAACACCCCCACATTTCTTACCATTAACTTGAAAGATGTGAGTCTGATAGATGTGTTCATAGCCCTCTGCATAGCAGGTGTAATTGCCCATGTGAGTTGTGGTGACCTTGGTAATATATAAGGATCCATCATCTCCAAAGTCCTACAGAAAAAAAGTAAAATTAAATAAAATTAGCTGTTTTTACTTAAAATGTATTTCAACAATTCACTTTTTAAAAAAATGTACTCAGGAGCAAAGTAAATTAAAATATTATCTTTAAATTATCAAAATGATCACTGTTAGTTCTATAAAGCTGCAAGATTTTATAGGCTGTAATTACTATTTTCTCAAGACAAGTTTTGTTTAAAAAGTATAATCTCAGTATTTATTTGAAATATATGAGCTTATATAAAACAGCTGAATTTTCACATATTTATTCTAATTCAGTTTACATTTTAATGAATAAAGGTATAAAATAGTTTTCTTATTTATAGCTAAAACAAATAGCTCTTAACTATATTCTTCACATTTTTGATTGTCTATTAAGTTTTATATCCTTTAATTATATCTTTACCTAGGAAAAAAATATTAAAACAGTGTGGTTTCAGACATAAAATTTATAGCCATATCAGTAGAACAGGATTTTTTAAGCCTCCCAGAAATAATCAGTACATTAGCTAAAATAACCGCGGCATTTCAAATTTATGGGGGAAAATGCATAACCATTTTAGAAAAAAGATCAAAAAATCTTGTGCTGTTTATCAAAATCAAATCCAAGAAGCACCTCTGGAAGAGTAAAGACCAGAAAATCTTCTCTTTCATAAAGGGAATGAATACACTGGTAAAAATTGTCATAATCAACTTATTCAGAACTTCGGAAATAGACAAAGGCTCACACCAGCGCACACAGCATTACTGGAAAAAGTGGCTGAATTTCAGCAAGGACAGCGAGGCTGGTGGCTTCCCTCTCTTCAGAGCTGCATGGAAGCCTTGGACCAGCAGCTTTGTAACTCTGCTAGCAGTGAAAACTATCATCCTAGCAGACCCTGGAGAGAGAAGAACGGGTTTGAAGCTCCTCCAAGACCCCATCCTCAGAGAATCATCACAATCTGACCTACATAGCAGCTCCCTGAAAATTTCCATTTTCATGAATTCTTTTTATTTGAGCAAGACTTAGAGTTGAGTCCATATGTTTCTGACTCCATATGTTTCTGACTTTACCTATATTCACACCATGTGTATTTCTGTTAAAAATAGCTTCCCTCTAACTGATACTCACTACAGGTTAATTACAATCAAAAAAATGACTATGGGGCTATTGAATCTGGACCTCAAAATAATGAAAATGTTCTCCCTGTCAAGAAAGAGAGAGACAGAGAGAAGAAGAGAGAGAAAAAGAAACGGAGGAGAAGAAGAAGAATGAGAATAAGGAGGAGGAAGAGGAGAAGCAGAAGGACGCTGGGGAGGAAAGGGGATGGAGCTTCGGGGGGGAGGGGGAAGAGGAGGAGGGTCAGGAGGGAAGGAGAAACGTACTGTATGTTCTGGCCATCAGCTTATTTAGCTGATGAATAATATTTTCTTAATGATTATCAAATAAAAGAAAATTCCTCAACATCATATTATATGAGATTGGTCATACCACATTTCTGCAGCTCCAGGGGCATCTCATGGACTTACAGGAAAAGCCTCATGCCTTGCACGTTAGGGGAGAATTTGGAGATTAAACCCTAACAAGGACGTCACTGAGTGACACCAATGTGTGATAGCATCCCTTGCATCACCACGGGCTACCGTTAGAAACAGGGCTCCTGGGTGAGCACTTAGGCTAGAGAACAGAAACACCAAACAGAAAGGCCAGGCTGTCCCTCAGGTTAACATTAAGGCAGGTAGTTGACACACAGCTGGGTATAATATGAGAAAAAGCCAAACCTCTGCAGAAATCAGTTCAGGATGATTAGAGTTAAAGAAATTTTGAGAAAGACTATGAGCCAAAAATAATTCTTGATAACCTGAAATATAATAGTAAGATACCTAATGAGCATAAGCCAGACAAGCACACAGGATGTGCATGTACCAGAAAGACTCCTCATGAGCAGAACAGACCAGGGAGACCAAATCAGAACAGAGATGAATCCCCTCATGGGACAAGAATAACGGGAAATAATCATAAAAACCCAAAGTATATCTCATATTTATAATTATGTTTAAATTCATTTATGCCAAACTGCACATAGGTCTTTTAAAGTCTATTTTCAAATAATACCTTTAAAATTATTCATAAAACTTGAAATAAACAACTTTTCCACATGTTTACCTGTATAGCTACCTAGAAAGCTTGGCCCTTCCCAATCTACTATAATCCAGATTCCTTCACCGAATGATGTGAAAATTTTCCAAGAATATAACCTTGAGAATGTTTATTAAAGTATCTTATTTTGCTATCTGTGTTATTCTGTAATATGAAATCCTTTTAATATAGATATGCTCTAAATTAACATATTGTGTGATCCCTTCTAATCTATATATCATTTCTTATTTTTTCCTCTTTCTTCCAAGTAGAAGCAAAATCTTCTCAATTTCTTTCAATACACAACTTTATAATCACCTTTTCAAACAGCATTTCTGAATAAGCAAGATTGTCTCACCACTTTGAATGAAGCATGGATTGTTTCACTATACTTATAATAAAACTCAATAAATATTTATTGAGCAATTAAATATGTCAGGCACTGTGATAAATAATTTAAATAAATTATCAGATTTTATCCTTTAAGCAACCTTTTTAAAATGCACTACTATTAGCCCCATTTTATATATAAGAAAACTGAAATATGTTGATGTTAAGCTTGGGCTCATCTGAGGTCACCAACTGCTATGGTCTGGATGTTTGTGTGACCCACCCAAAGTTCGTCTGTAGAAATACTAAAGCCTAATGTGATAGCGGGCCTTAGGGGGATGATTAGGTTGTGAGGGTGGGGGCCTTAAGAACAGGATTAGTGCCCTTACCCTACAGAGATTTGAGGACATGGGAGAATATTCTGGCTATGAATAGAGAGGGGGGCCATCACCCAAAATATTAATGTGCTGGCACCTTGATCTTGGACTTAGCCCTAGAACTGTGAGAAATACATTTTTGTTGTTTATACCACCAAGACTTAGTCTTTTGTTATAGCAGTCTAACAGAGTAAGACACCAACCAAAGTAAGGGATAGGAGATTGGCATCCACACAAATGGTCAGACTCCAGAACTGAACCCTTGTTATTATGCAATTCTTAACCCATCTTCATCTTTCCTGATTCTCCATTATTTTAGCCAAACATAAAACTTACCTTTTGAGTTTTTTTGTTTTTTGTTTTTTTAATATGGATACATCAATCCTATGCCTTACCTCCATCCTGATTCAGCATTTCTAATCTTTTACTCTTTCATTTTCTCAGCATTTTTCCAATCTTAAATAGATTAAACTAACTGTGTGATTTTGATGCTCAGCCATGGTTGAGAGTTATGTCCTTATATAACAGATGCTCCCTGAATTCGGGAACAAAATCTTGCACTTATTCGGAACCCCCATTACACCTTTATAATCTTGCTGCCAATAGATTCTCCATAAATATTTCTTCAGTGATTAAATCTTTATGAACCTCTACACCATTAAAAAGGTGCCTCAGGGCACTAATGTCTGGAAATTCAATAGAAAAAAAACCTAAAACCATTTATTTTGTTGAGTTGACTACCTATATTATTTTCAAAGCAGTACAAAAGGGAACTGTGGAAAAAAGGAAAATCTATAGCACACTTCTAAAATTTTGAAAATTGTATGGCTACTACTAATTGACTATAATCAGTGGTGTAAGAGTAATAACCACAATGTTTAACAACCTATAGAGGATAGGAACTGATCAGTCAGAATGTATAAGGCAGTAAACATCAGGTAGGACTATACCAGAATAAAACAGCTGAATTTTAGGCCTGTATTTACCCACAGGCATTTGTTATGATCCAAAAGATAAACCAATCCGTTAGAAAATGGTAAATTTCAAATTTAAGTTTATTTTCCTATTTCATATTATGTCCTTATTCATAGTTTTAAATTACATGGTCCCAGTATTACTATACTTTAAATGAGGTTTTCTATGTAATACATATTGCTTTGATATACACTGACATTAATTTCCTTTCTAATTTTGATTATGCTAGTATGTTTTTACTTTGTAATATTGTCAAAGCTATTTTCCTAGCTTTATATGTGTATAAAATATATTTTCATAAAATAGCAATAAAAGTAATTTAAGCAAGCATCTACATATTGAAATTCACAAAAATACCATTATCTCATAATTTATGTAATTTTCTAAAAATTATGGAAGATTCTCACTAGTCCATTTTCTTAGATATTTAATCTATCATCAATAAAAAGCACAGTGAAGTATAAAATTAAATAATATAAATCCGATTTGGTAAATTCGTTACTTTTAATACCTTTTTTCCTAAAGTAAAGAATTTCATGTATCAATTTAAAGAAATACAATAGAAAAGTAAACTAATATGAATTGAATTTTTTTTTCCAAATTGATAAACAAACAAAAAGTCAAGCAACTGCATTCTTTGGTAGAAAACCAAAATTATGAAAACTATGTGCAACAATATTATTTGATGGTATATGTAAAGAGTTAGACTAATCATATTTTATTTCACTTGAGAAAATAACCCTGGCAAAAGTTTCCATTAATATAATATAATAGTGAGTAATAAAAATAAGTAAAAATATCAATCACTTTTATAGAACAACTCTTCAAAATGTTTTACATATATGCAGAGTCAGATTTGCCCAGAAGCTGATAGAGTTTAAGTTTCAGAGCCCCTCATCTGTACAAGCAATTTCCAAGGGCCTGGAATGTGTTTATATGGTCATATATTTCTGTAAAAATTAGAAATATATTTATAATTTTCTGTGACTTCTTTTCTTATTTTAATTAATATCCTATTTTATAGCTAATTGTTATTTATAATTTGTATCCTATTTCTTAAATAGAACACCTTCAAAATGTAGGTACTTTAAAACATCAAGATCTATATAACTTTGAAATATATTAATTAACCACATTATTTATATTTTGACAATATGTTTTACACACAAAGAAAGAGAAGTCAGAAGAGTTAACTTTTCTGTGGAGGCTAATAAGTTAATGATACAATATTCAGAACTAGGCAGTCTGGCTCTGCTTCTGAAGGTCCACACTTACAGACCCAGGTGTTTACATGGATGGATCTCCAAGCTCAATGTCACATATATATAGAATGCAGTATGGCTCAATTTACGTAAAGTTCAAAACAGGCAAAAATAAACTGCGTGTTTTAGAGACAAATACATTTATGGTCAGAGTAAAAAGAACTGGTTAACATACGACTCATGGTAGGAGTTATATCTAGAGTAGAAGGAAAATATAGTGGGGAAGAACCTACAAGGGCTTCAAGTGTGTTTGTCATGTTATAGTCTTAAATGAGTATTGAGTCTATAATTATCCACATATTATTTTACTTTAAATTGTACCTATCTTATAGATACCCTCAGGCATGGGTAATATTGAAATATAAAAAGAAATTCAATAAAAAATCTGCTAGACATTAAATTGTGTATCTTGAAGTACATAGCTTTCCTTAAGTATATATATCAATAGAAATTTCAAAATCTCTTTCTCATTACTTTAAATACATTGGAATTGCACTTCTTAATTTAATGGAATAAAAATAAAACATTTAGATTTTAAACTACATTTCTGTGTATTTCAAAAGAGAATAAATCCTTATTTTGGTTTTCTTAAAAATATTTTTAACATAGTAACCAAAGGTACCCGGAATCCTGGTAACTTTTATGGAATTGGTTAATTAATGACACGTATTACAGAGTTCTGGCTCCATTTTAGGACAGATAGATGGAAAGAGTGTTATCCAAACAAGAAGAAGCTGGGCAATCTTCAAAATCACCCTGTTCTTGAACCCATCAGCGTGCTGACTTTGAAAGGCAATAATGAAAGTAAAATCTGAGGAAAGCTGGAGTGAGCCTCCAGACAGACAAGACACAGGCAATCACTCACGTCTAACAGAGCACTGGAAGAAAACAAGGCGGCCATTCAAACAGGTACAAAAGATATCAACTAACTTCTTAAGGAACTGTTAAAAGCTGAGCAGCCACAGTTGTGAGAGTACAGAAACCCTGAGAGCACAGACAGCGGCAGTCCCTTCTCCATGGACCCCACTCTTTGCTTCTGAAAAGTCTGGGGGCAGGAGAGAGCTGAGAAAGCATCCCTCAGGTAATGGCGCTGCTGAAGGAGAAAACAATTCTTACCTGGATCCTTCTGCCCAGTGGAGCAAAGTCTTAAGCTGCTGAAAAAAGGGCAGCAAATCCTGTCAGTTTCAGTGCGTGAAAACTGACAGAGCTTGGGAAAAGGAGAGAAGCAAGAAATCCTCCTAGTTTCAGAGAATTAAAGATCCTTTACCACTGGAGGCAGGGCAGCATCATGGAGAAAACCTGGTTCAAAAGACTCAGAGACACATGAGCTGCCTAAGGCTGATGCTGAATGAGGAACATGTAGAAAGCTTCGCTCCTCACCACCCAGGCTAGCGAGGATCAAGAAACCAGCAACAGCGGACTAACAGAGGAACAAGAGCATGGAGAGACAAAGGTGCAGGCTCACAGGGAGCACCTAAAACTGAGGGTGGACGAAGCACCACCTGGGAGATGCTCAGATATCCCATCAGTCTGGTTCTTACCCTAACCACAAGGTGGCGCTGAAGAAACCGAGGCTGGCGGCTCATTGAAGGTAATCACAGCAACCAATAAAACTGAAACGCAGCACAGCCCCTCATTAAAGGCCACGCAGAGAAAGAGGCATGCTTATTTCCAGACATAAATACTATCTACCTTGGTCTCTGCTACCCTAAACAGAGCATGTGCATTTCAATGAAAAGTTATGAGACATAAAAAATGGAAAGGAAAAATAATCCACTGTTGAGAGACAAAACAAACAGAGGATTTAAAATAACTATGATTAATACGTTACAAGCTCCAGTGGAAAGACTTGAAGACATTCATGAATAGATGGGTCATTTCAGCAGAGAAATGGAAACAATAAGCAAATGGCAAAGGGCGTGCTGGAAATAAATGTACCCTCCCCACAGTAACAGAGATGAAGCATGACTCTGCCAGGCTCATCAGTAGACCTGACACATCCAAGGAAGGCCTCGGTGAACTTGAACATAGGTCAACAGACAGTACTCGGATGGAAACAAAAGAGGAACTTATTGAAAACAATTTTGAAAGAACAGAGTATCCAAGGCATGTAGGCCGCTATTAGTCTAAAATATACTTAATTGAAATCCCGGAAGGAAAAGGGAGAGAATGGGGAGAAAACATTTGAAAATGAATGGTCTAGAATTTTCCACAAATAAGAATTATAAAACAATCTAGAAATATATTCATACTGCTGAAGACCAAAGGTAAAGAGGAGTATTAAAGTCTGTCAGAGAAAAGTACATAATCATCTTCAGGAAATGGAAAGTCTCCCAGGTTTTTGAGACCAGGTATAACCAGAGTAAAGGTATCACCATGCCTGCAAAAAATTATGTATCATTTAGAGGAGTGAATGTCTACCAAAGAGGTTAAGAAAAATCAGAGAAGGGAGGTAACAATGTCAAATCTCCAGCATAAAGTATGCTTTTCCTGGCTAGGAGAAGTTGGATCACCCAGTCATCTATAGCTTTAATGTAAAAATTAATAAATCAATTAATTGTATGAGCATATATAAATAACAAGTAAAAACATTTTTTTAAAAAACAGATTTTGATGCTACTATCATTTTATCAGTGATAAAACTAACCATTTCTTGATATTTGTACTCAAATAATATTCATTTCTGATGATTTTCTTTTCAATAGCATTTGCTTCTTACTTTCAACGTAATTTCGATCATTATCTTTCCAATATCTTCTTAGGTAGATTTTACTATTCTGTTAAGTTGAGTTTAATATTCATTGATAGATATTTCAAATATCAGGGATTAAATTGGCAAATAATATTATGCAAAACCCACTCAGCATTACTACCATGAATCAACAGTCTTGAATCAGAAGAACTCTGGGACCCTGAAGAAAGCAAGCACATCATTCAGGAACTAATCAAGAGTCAGGAACCACACGGTAATCTGAACATGGAAATTTTAACTGGAACTATTAACGTAAGAGGGAATTGTCTACTAACAAATAAAGGATACTATAAAGAACATAGGAATAACAGATTTAGGGGCAACCAGAACCCCTAGGGATGAGATTGTGAACCCAAGGGAGAGACTCCTTTCCTTCACTGTGGACACCCAGACCTCTTTGTAGAGGGAAGGTGGGTGTATCTCTGGCTCATTGGAGAGTAGAGAAATTTGCAGAGGCTGCAAAGCCTCCCCGGGAGTACAGAGGCATCCTGCTGGAAATGCCCACTGAGAAGCCACTGTGGCATTGCTGGAGCAATCTGCCCACGGGGACTATCCTGAGCTGCTATATATCAGGCACTTTTGGAGCCAAGGAACTGGAGGATCTGTGTGCTCTGCTGAAGCCTAGGTACTAAGAAATGTGCACATAGTGCAGGAGCCTGTCTAGAAAAACACATCAGACTTGGAAGAGAAACTCCTTTCTCACTCCAGTGTCTCCTTGTTACCCTCTACTCACAAAGCATGCCGTCTGCCACAGGAGACACATGCACAGGGTCCAGATATACTATTCTAGGGTATTCATTTAAGAGTGACTTGCAGCAGAGAGGTGATGTGTCAATAACTAGTACATCAAATTTTAATGTCTCTCAAGAAAAATGCCAATTTGGAAAAGGAAATGTCAGCTATCTGGTCTACTGCAAGCCACATGATTTGCACTACACACATTTTCTATTCTAATCATTAGCCAATAATAAGGGAAAAGAAAGAGATAATGCACAGAGAATAAATTCAAAAGTATCTTAGAGCTGGTTACATCAGTGTTTTAAATTTCTGAAAACTCACCAAGCTGTAAACCTAAGGTTTATACACCTGTCTTTATCATTTTTATATTTCAATAAAAACTGTTAAAATAAGCCATACATGTTGCAAAGTTTAATTTCTGACAACGTAGCTTGTACATAGCACTCCATAGAATCCATGTATTTAGCCCTATTGACACACTTATTTCTTTATGTTGTAACTGCCTAGTTAACTGCAATGACTCTGAATTGAAAATAATCTTATTTCCAGGCTCTAAATAAAGGTTTTTTCAAAAGAAATAATTGAAGAACGAGCTTATTTTGGAAGTAAAGACTTGTCAATCATTCAAAATATGTTTTTTCTATGACTTCTTACAGGTTCCTAGTTTATCTCTAAATGAAGGTAATTGTCATTATAAATGCAATCAGAAAGCTGACTCCAACAGTACTAATTACTTTATGTCAAAAATCAAGTGCCCCCCATTTCATTCACTAAGTTCTTTTTTTTTTAAAAAAAATGGCATGTATTTGACTTCTATTACTTTCAGGTGTACAGCATAGAAATGTAACATTTTTATAGATTACACTTCATACAAAGTTATTATAAAACATTGGCTATGTTCCTTCTGCTGTACATGAGATCTTTGTGACTTATTTATTCTATACATAGTAGCCGGTACCCCTTAATCCTCTTCACCCATTTTGCCCCATCTCTCTTTCCTCTGGGAACCACCAGTCTGTTCTCTGTATCCGTGACTCTGTTTCTGCTTTGTTATATGTGTTCCTTTATTTTATTTTTTTAGATTCCACATACAAGTGAAATCATGCCCTTCAATGAAATTTAGTTGGAGAGCCAATCTTGCCCCCAAACTGAAAATTGAACTCTCTTCACCCTTCAAGGGAGAATCATTCCCTGCCTTAGAAGACAGGTCTTTCCAACAGCATTGTTACCAAATGAATCACCTTTTGCGGTAGACAGATTTCATTGATGGTCTCAATTAATTCTTTTCCAAGCCATGCCATTTGCTTTGTAACTTTCTAGTCTTCCCTTTGACTGTGGACTTTTCTATGTTACATGCTCTGGCCAAAGCGACGTTAGCAAATGTGATGCAAGCAGAGAAGTGAAGAAAGAAAAGTGCACTTCTGCTTGCCCTGTTCGTGACACGGCCTGCTGTCTCCCGGATGCTCACCGCCAACATGAGAACGAGTGCTCACCAGCCTGGTGGCAGGTGGGAGTCCACGCGAAGCAGAGCTGCATCATCTCAGCTGAAGCTACCAGAGGCTGGTCAGTTCAAAGCAACCCTTAAGCTTGTTACACAGGAGGGGGAACACGCAGCCAAACCAGCCCGGTTCAATCCAGATCAGCAGGCACCCCAAGCTGACCCAAAACTTTGCAAAAAGTAATGAATGGTTGTGATTTTAAGTCACTAAATTTTGGAGTAATGTGTCATGGAGCAATATCTAGCTATGTACTATAAATTTTTACCTCTGACTAAAGTTTTCTCTCTCGATGATTTTTAAAACTTTTTTAGAATGTTGTTTTGTTCTCTTAAGAAATAATATTCATAGCACTTCACTGGAGCTATTGCACAGGGAAACTAAATTAAGAATCAAAAAGAGCACTGAGATTCTTATACGAGGTGGTCACTTGGATTTCTCAACAGCTAGAGACCATTTTTCTTCCTACCAGCAAGAGAGATTGTGAATCCAAATTGAATTACAACTAAAATACAGAATATTACATACCATGGACTTTTTGGGTTACTTGGGAAGAGTTAAAAGCTTAAATTTAAAATCTAAAAATGTTGAGTCCACCAAATGATATAATTAGTAAACAATAAGAATTATATTTTATCAATTGTTTTTGGACCTAGAAATTATCATACTAAGTGAAGTAAATCAGACAAAGACAAATATTATATGATATCACTTAATGTAGAATCTTAAAGATGATACAAATGAACTTATTTACAAAACAGAAACAGACTCACAGGCAAGAAAACAAACTTCTGTTACCAAAGGGGAAAGGCATGGGTGGGGGGGACAGGGGATAAATTACGAGTTTGAGATTAACATATATGCACTATTATATATGAAATAGATAACCAACAAGGTCCTATTGTATAGCACAGGGAACTATATGCAATATATTGTAATAACCTGTAATGGAAAAGAATCTGAAAAAGAATATATATATATGTATGCATAAATCGCCTCTTAACTAATCACAAAGAAAAAGATATAACTGATGTTGAGGACCTGAATAGAGCCAGCTGATTCTTATTCTGCTCCTAAACTTAAATAATTTTCAACTCTCCAATTCAGTGTTTGCATATGTATATGAATCACTTTGCTGTACACCAGAAACTAACACAGAACTGTAAATTAACTAAAGTCGAGGGTAGGAAAAGATGGCAGAAGAGTAAGACGCGGAGATCACCTTCCTCCCCACAGATACATCAGAAATACATCTACACGTGGAACTGCTCCTACAGAACACCTACTGAACGCTGGCAGAAGACCTCAGACCTCTCAAAAGGCAAGAAACTCCCCACGTACTTGGGGAGGGCAAAAGAAAAAAGAAATAACAGAGACAAAAGAATAGGGCCGGGAACTGCTCCAGTGGGAGGGAGCCGTGAAGGAGGAAAGGTGTCCACACACTAGGAGCCCCTTCGTGGGTGGAGACTGCGGGTGGAGGAGGGGGGAGCTTCGGAGCCGCGGAGGAGAGCGCAGCCACAGGGGTGCGGAGGGCAAAGCGGAGAGATTCCCGCACGGAGGCTCGGCGCCGAGCAGCACTCACCAGCCCGAGAGGCTCGTCTGCTCCCCCGCCGGGGTGGGCGGGGCTGGGAGCTGAGGCTCGGGCTGCGGTCGGATCGCAGGGAGAGGACTGGGGTTGGCGGCGTGAACACAGCCTGAAGGGGTTAGTGCGCCACGGCTAGCCGGGAGGGAGTCCGGGAAAAAGTCTGCAGCTGCCGAAGAGGCAAGAGACTTTTTCTTACCTCTTTGTTCCCTGGTGCGCGAGGAGAGGGGATTCAGAGCGCCGCCTAAACGAGCTCCAAGACCGGGGGCGAGCCGCGGCTGTCAGCACGGACCCCAGAGATGGGCCTGAGACGCTAAGGCTGCTGCTGCCGCCACCAAGAAACCTGTGTGAGAGCACAGGTCACTCTCCACACCGCCCCTCCCGGGAGCCTGTGCAGCCCGCCATGGCCAGGCTCCCGTGACCCGGGTACAACTTCCCCGGGAGAACGCACTGCGCGCCTCGGGCTGCTGCAACGTCAAGACGCCTCTGACGCCGCAGGCTCGCCCCGCCTCCTCCGTACCGCTCCCTCCCCCCGCCTGAGTGAGCCAGAGCCCCGGAAGCAGCTGCTCCTTTAACCCCATCCTGTCTGAGCAGGAACAGATGCCCTCAGGCGACCTACATGCCGAGGCGGGTCCAAATCCAAAGCTGAACCCCAGGAGCTCTGCGAACAGGGAAGAGAAAGGGAAATCTCTCCCAGCAGCCTCAGGAGCAGCAGATTAAATCTCCACAAACAATTTGATGTACCTGCATCTCTGGAATACCTGAACAGACAACTGAATCATCCCAAATTGAGGAGGTGGACTTTGGGAACAAGATATATTATTTTTTCCCCTTTGCCTCTTTTTGTGAGTTTGTATATGTATGGTTCTGTGTGAGATTTTGTCTGTATAGCTTTGCTTTCACCATTTGTCTATGGTTCTCTCTGTCCTTTTTTTTTTTTTTTTTTTTTTACTGTAATTTTTTTTTCCTTAATAATTATTTTCTATTTTAATAACTTAATATTATTTTATTTTATCCTCTTTCTTTCTATTTTTTCTTCCTTTTATTCTGAGCCGTGTGAATGAAAGACTCTTAGTGCTCCAGCCAGGGATCAGGGCTGTGTCTCTCAGGTGGGAGAGCCAACCTCAGGACACTGGTCCACAAGAGACCACCCAGTTCCACGTAATATCAAATGGCAAAAATCTCCCAGAGATCTCCATCTCAACACCAAGACCCAGCTTCACTCAACGACCAGCAAGCTCCAGTGCTGAACACCCTATGTCAAACAACTAGCAAGCCAGGAACATAGCCCCATCCATTAGCAGAGAGGCTGCCTAAAATCATAATAAGGCCACAGACACGCCAAAACACACCACCAGACATGGACCTGCCCACCAGAAAGACAAGATCCAGCCTCATCCACCAGAACACAGGCACTAGTCCCCTCCACCAGGAAGCCTACACCACCCACTGAACCAACCTTAGCCACTGGGGACAGACACCAAAAGCAACAGGAACTACAAACCTGCAGCCTGTGAAAAGGAGACCCCAAACACAGTAAGATAAGCAAAATAAGAAGAAGAAAAAAAAAAACACAGCAGATGAAGGAGCAAGGTAAAAACACACCAGACCTAACAAATGAAGAGGAAATAAGCAGTCTACCTGAAAAAGAATTCAGAATAATGATAGTAAAGATGATCCAAAATCCTGGAAATAGAATAGACAAAATGCAAGAAACATTTAACAAGGACGTAGAAGAACTAAAGAGTAAACAAGCAATGAGGAACAACACAATAAACGAAATTAAAAATATTCTAGAAGGGATCAATAGCAGAATAACTGAGGCAGAAGAACAGATAAGTGACCTGCAAGATAAAATAGTGGAAATAACTATGGCAGAGCAGAATAAAGAAAAAAGAATGAAAGGAACTGAGGACAGTCTCAGAGACCTCTGGGACAACATTAAATGCACCAACATTAGAATTATAGGGGTCCCAGAAAAAGAAGAGAAAAAGAAAGGGACTGAGAAAATATTTGAAGAGATTATAGTTGAAAACTTCCCTAATATGGGAAAGGAAATACTTAATCAAGTCCTGGAAGCACAGAGAGACCCATACAGGATAAATCCAAGGAGAAACACGTCAAGACACATATTAATCAAACTATCAAAACTTAAATATAAAGAAAACATATTAAAAGCAGCAAGGGAAAACCAACAAATAACACACAAGGGAATCCCCATAAGGTTAACAGCTGATCTTTCAGCAGAAACTCTGCAAGCCAGAAGGGAGTGGCGGGACATATTTAAAGTGATGAAGGAGAAAAACCTACAACCAAGATTACTCTACCCAGCAAGGATCTCACTCAGATGTGATGGAGAAATTAAAACCTTTACAGACAAGCAAAAGCTGAGAGAGTTCAGCACCACCAAACCAGCTTTACAACAAATGCTAAAGGAACTTCTCTAGGCAAGAAACACAAGAGAAGGAAAACACCTATAATAACAAACCCAAAACATTTAAGAAAATGGGAATAGGAACATACATATCGATAATTACCTTAAATGTAAATGGATGAAATGCTCCCACCAAAAGACACAGATGGCTGATTGGATACAAAAACAAGACCCGTATATATGCTATGTACAAGAGACCCACTTCAGACCTAGAGACACATACAGACTGAAAGTGAGGGGATGGAAAAAGATATTCCATGTAAATGGAAATCAAAAGAAAGCTGGAGTGGGCTTCCCTGGTGGCGCAGTGGTTGAGAATCTGCCTGCTAATGCAGGGGACGCGGGTTCGAGCCCTGGTCTGGGAAGATCCCACATGCCACGGACCAGCTGGGCCCGTGAGCCACAACTACTGAGCCTGCGCGTCTGGAGCCTGTGCCCCGCAACGGGAGGGGCCGCGATAGTGAAAGGCCCGCGCACCGCGATGAAGAGCGGTCCCTGCACCGCGATGAAGAGTGGCCCCCACTTGCCGTAACTAGAGAAAGCCCTCGCACGAACCGAAGACCCAACACAGCCAAAAATAAAAGAAATAAATAAATAAAGAATCCAAAGCATGAACATAGACTCCTATTAAAAAAAAAAAAAAAAAAAAAGAAAGCTGGAGTAGCAGTTCTCATATCAGACAAAATAGACTTTAAAATAAAGACTATTACAAGAGACAAAGAAGGACACTACATAATGATAACGGGATCATTCCAAGAAGAAGATATAACAATTGTAAATATTTAGGCACCCAACATAGGAGCATCTCAATACATAAGGCAAATACTAACAGACATAAAAGGGGAAATAGACAGTAACACAATCATAGTAGGGGACTTTATTACCCCACTTTCACCAATGGACAGATCATCCAAAAGGAAAATAAATAAGGAAACACAAGCTTTAAATGATACATTAAACAAGATGGACTTAATTGATATTTATAGGACATTTCCATCCCAAAACAACAGACTACACATTTTGCTCAAGTGCTCATGGAATATTCTCCAGGATAGATCATATCTTGGGTCACAAATCAAGCCTTGGTAAATTTAAGAAAATTGAAATCGTATCAAGTATCTTTTCTGACCAGGACACTTTGAGACTAGATATCAATTACAGGAAAAGATCTGTAAAAAATACAAACATATGGAGGCTAAACAATCTGCTACACTATTTAATAACGAAGTGATCACTGAAGAAATCAAAGGGGAAATCAAAAAATACCTAGAAACAAATGACAATGGAGACACGACGACCCAAAACCTATGGGATGCAGCAAAAGAAGTTCTAAGAGGAAAGTTTATAGCAATACAATCCTACCTTAAGAAACAGGAAGCATCTCAAATAAGCAACCTAAACTTGCACCTAAAGCAATTAGAGAAAGAAGAACAAAAAAACCCCATAGTTAGCAGAAGGAAAGAAATCATAAAGACCAGATCAGAAATAAATGAAAAAGAAATGAAGGAAATGTAAGCAAAGATCAATAAATCTAAAAGCTGGTTCTTTGAGAAGATAAACAAAATTGATAAACCATTAGCCAGACTCATCAAGAGAAAAAGGGAGAAGACTCAAATCATTAGAATTAGAAATGAAAAAGGAGAAGTAACCACTGACACTGCAGAAATACAAAGGATCATGAGAGATTACTACAAGCAACTATATGCCAATAAAATGGACAACCTGGAAGAAATGGACAGATTCTTAGAAATGCACAATGTGCCGAGACTGAACCAGGAAGAAATAGAAAATATGACCAATCACAAGCACTGAAATTGAAACTGTGATTAAAAATCTTCCAAGAAACAAAAGCCCAAGACAAGATGGCTTCACATGCAAATTCTATCAAACATTTAGAGAAGATCTAACACCTATCCTTCTCAAACTCTTCCAAAATATTGCAGAAGGAGAAACACTCCCAAACTCATTCTACGAGGCCACCATCACCCTGATACCAAAACCAGACAAAGATGTCACAAAGAAAGAAAACTACAGGCCAATATCACTGATGAACATAGATGCAAAAATCCTCAACAAAATACTAGCAAACAGAATCCAACAGCACATTAAAAAGATCATACACCATGATCAAGTGGGGTTTATCCCAGGAATGCAAGCATTCTTCAATATATGCAAATCAATCAACATGATACATCATATTAACAAATTGAAGGAGAAAAACCATATGATCATCTCAATAGATGCAGAGAAAGCTTTTGACAAAATTCAACACCATTTATGATAAAATCCCTGCAGAAAGTAGGCATAGAAGGAACTTTCCTCAACATAATAAAGGCCATATATGACAAACCCACAGCCAACATTGTCCTCAATGGTGAAAAACTGAAACCATTTCCACTAAGATCAGGAACAAGACAAGGTTGCCCACTCTCACCGCTATTATTCAACATAGTTTTGGAAGTTTTAGCCACAGGAATCAGAGAAGAAAAAGAAATAAAAGGATTCCAAATTGGAAAAGAAGAAGTAAAGCTGTCACTGTTTGCAGATGACATGATACTATACATAGAGAATCCTAGAGATGCTACCAGAAAACTACTAGAGCTAATCAATGAATTTGGTAAAGTAGCAGGATACAAAATTAATGCACAGAAATCTCTTGCATTTCTATACACTAATGATGAAAAATCTGAAAATGAAATTAAGAAAACACTCCCGTTTACCTCTGCAACAAAAAGAATAAAATATCTAGGAATAAACCTACCTAAGGAGACAAAAGACCTGTATGCAGAAAACTATAAGACATTGATGAAAGAAATCAAAGCCGATACAAAGAGATGAACAGATATACCATGCTCTTGGTTTGGAAGAATCAACATTGTGAAAATGACTCTACTACCCAAAGCAATCTACAGATTCATTGCAATCCTTATCAAACTACCACTGGCATTTTTCACAGAACTAGAAGAAAAAATTTCACAATTTGTATGGAAACACAAAAGACCCCGAATAGCTAATGCAATCTTGAGAACGAAAAATGGAGCTGGAGGAATCAGGCTCCCTGAGTTCAGACTATACTACAAAGCTACAGTAATCAAGACAGTATGGTACTGGCACAAAAACAGAAATATAGATCAATGGAACAGGATAAAAAGCCCAGAGATAAACCCACGCACATATGGTCACCATATCTTTGGTAAAGGAGGGAAGCATATACAGTGGAGAAAAGACAGCCTCTTCAATAAGTGGTGCTGGGAAAACTGGACAGGTACATGTAAAAGTATGAAATTAGAACACTCCCTGACACCATACACAAAAATTGACTCAAAATGGATTAAAGACCTAAATGTAAGGCCAAACACTATCAAACTCTTAGAGGAAAACATAGGCAGAACACTCTATGACATAAATCACAGCAAGATCCTTTTTGACCCAGCTCCTAGAGAAATGGAAATAAAAACAAAAATAAACAAATGGGACCTAATGAAACTTAAAAGCTTTTGCACAGCATAGGAAACCATAAACAAGACCAAAAGACAGCCCTCAGAATGGGAGAAAATATTTGCAAATGAAGCAACTGACAAAAGATTAATCTCCCAAATTTACAAGCAGCACATGCAGCTCAATAACAAAAAAACAAACAACCCAATCCCAAAATGGGCAGAATACCTAAACAGACATTTCATCAAAGAAGATATACAGATTGCCAACAGACACATGAAAGAATGCTCAATATCATTAATCATTAGAGAAATGCAAATGAAAGCTACAATGAGATATCATCTCACACCGGTCAGAATGGCCATCATCAAAAAATCTAGAAACAATAAATGCTGGAGAGGGTGTGGAGGAAAGGGAACACTCTTGCACTGTTGGTGGGAATGTAAATTGATACAGCCACTATGGAGAACTGTATGGAGGTTCCTTAAAAAACTAAAAATAGGGGCTTCCCAGGTGGCGCAGTGGTTGAGAATCTGCCTGCTAATGCAGGGGACACGGGTTCGAGCCCTGGTCTGGGAAGATCCCACATGCCGCAGAGCGGCTGGGCCCGTGAGCCACAACTGCTGAGCCTGCGTGTCTGGAGCCTGTGCTCCGCAACGAGAGAGGCCGCGACGGTGAGAGGCCCGCGCATCGCGATGAAGAATGGCACCCGCTTGCCACAGCTGGAGAAAGCCCTCGCACAGAAACGAAGACCCAACACAGCCAAAATCAATCAATCAATCAATCAATCAAACATACGCATCTGATTCAAGATCCTCAATTAAAAAAAAAAAAAAAAAACTAAAAATAGAACTACCATGAGACCCAGCAATCCCACTACTGGGCATATACCCAGAGAAAACCATAATTCAAAAAGAGTCATGTACCAAAATGTTCATTGCAGCTCTATTTACAATAGCCAGGACATGGAAGCAACCTAAATGTCCATCATCAGATAAATGGATAAAGAACATGTGGCACATATACACAATGGAATATTACTCAGCCATAATAAAGAAACGAAATGGAGTTATGTGTAGTGAGGTGGATGGAGTTAGAGTCTGTCATACAGAGTGAAATAAGTCAGAAAGAGAAAAACAAATACAGTATGCTAACACATATATATGGAATCTAAGGGAAAAAAAAAAAAAGTCATGAAGAACCTAGTGGTAAGACGGGAATAAAGACACAGACCTACTAGAGAATGGACTTGAGAATATGAGGAGGGGGAAGGGCAAGCTGTGACAAAGAGAGAGAGTGGCATGGACATATATACACTACCATACGTAAAATAGATAGCTAGTGGGAAGCACCCGCATAGCACAGGGAGATTAGCTCGGTGCTTTGTGATCACCTAGAGGGGTGGGATAGGGAGGGTGGGAGCGAGGGAGATGCAAGAGGGAAGAGATATGGGAACATATGTATATGTATAACTGATTCACTTTGTTATAAAGCAGAAAGTAACACACTATTGTAAAGTAATTATACTCCAATAAAGATGTTTAAAAAAAATAACTAAAGTCAATAAAATAATAAAATAAAATAAAAATTAAAAAAAAAAAAAAGGCAGCATCCTCTGGGTGCTTGTCATGGACAAGAAAAAAAAAAAAAAGAATTGCACATACAATAGGGGTGGTCTGATTTCCACATTAAGAGCCATTGTTTCAAGGATTAAATAAAAGTTTTTGAAAATCATTTGGAAATGTTTTACAATAAAATAGGTGCTAATTCAATAAATGTAGGCTTATTGACTGTTTCACTAAGTGTGCATGAGCCCATAGGTTGTTATTAAGGAATATAATAAGTTGATGACTTTGTCAATTAAGCAATAATGATGAACAGCTGCACAAAATCTGTCTCCTGGTCTGAATCATTCCAAAAACTCAGGGAAAGAACCAGTGACTTGATGAATAGTCATGAAATATAGTTTATATGAGAAATGTATTATAAAATATCATGACTATTTTTTCTGTGTACAGCTAGCTGCTACCCCTGGTGTTGGCTCAGCTGTCTTTGATGAGTTGGGAGAGAATTAGGAGTATTGTTCTGCTAATTGCATATAACACAGCTAAAACATATATCACATTCCAAAACAATGACTCTTTTATATTTATGCTGTTTCAGAGATAAGAATAAATAATAATTTAAAAAATGAAGAACTTTAAAACCTTCTCTAAGACAATTTATTTTTCCAGGAAATGTTTACTGGGCACCTCTTCTTTACCAGCCACTGTGAATCTCAAACAAAGATTGCATGACTCTCCTTTTGGATGTCTAATGGTAAGAAATTATTTCCTTTTAACTAATCACAAAAAGAAAGATACAATTGATGTTAAGGATCTGAAAAAAAGCCAGCTGATTTTTTATCTGCTCCCAATCTTAAATAATTTTCAACTCTCTAATTCAAAGTATGCTTAGGTAGAACAAAAGATATTCACAGTATTTACAGCAGAACAATTATTTATCATCTTTCAATGTTTGTTTTTCTTTCTACCTATTTCTGTTTCCTTCAGCTCTGCTGGATGATATTGTATATCCACACGTGTATTATACTTTTCCCGTGAAAACTGAGCTTCTTAGACAAGACTTGCTGTTGCTTGTGTTAACTTTACAACACTTCATCCAATTATTTATTTAGGTCATCAAGTTTTCGAAAAATAAAGACTTGAATTTGAAACCCAGCTTTGTCATGTATTGGTTTCAAGAAACTGGAGAAAGTTATTTCATCTCTCTAGGCTTCGATTTCCAAATATACAACATGGGAATTAAAATGTTTGCTTACTTTACCTCACAAATAGATGTAAGGAGCAAATAAAATGCACTTTTGGAAAGAGCTTTGCAGTTAGAGTAAAATGTGAGACATATTCTCTTAATCATAAGGAATTAATAGTTTGTACATCTGATTTTGCATGCATTGGAGATTTCTAAATGGGAATAAACTTGTTAAAGTTACAAGGACTAAAATTTTATAATTGCTTCTAACAGTTCATCCCCACATCGACAATCACTATATTTTTCATGTAGTTGGTAAAAGTAAGATGTTCTGGAGTTCCTTTAGAAGTGGAGCTGGATATTCTTGCTTCCTCAGGGAAGGACTGCTTCACTAAGGGTTCCTTTTCTCTGGGCCACATGGGCTCAGATAGCTTCATTGTTCAGATGATAGTTTTACACTCAGAGAAAAATGGGAAAGAAAAGAATAACTGGAAATAAGGCTATATTCACAATTTGGAAATTTTCTACACTTTTCTAAAATCATGAAAATGATAAAGTCATGACTATGAGTCTTAAAAGTGTAATCTAATAGGTTTCTAGAGTGAATGTATTAGGATGCCTTTCTAATAAATCGTAAATACATATCCCTTAAAAATATTTTATACCTCAGGCTAACATACATAGGGGGGAAAGATGTCTGGCACAATAAAAGAAAATGTTGTAAGAGAGTTTTATTTTATTTTTTAAATTAATTTTTATTGGAGTATAAGTAATGTTGTGTCAGTTTCTGCTGTACAGCAAAGTGATTCAGTGATACATATACATGTATCTATTCTTTTTCAAATTATTTTCCCATTTAGATTATTACAGAGTATTGAGCAGAGTTCCCTGTGCTATACAGTAGGTCCTTTTCAGTTATCTATCTTATATATAGTAGTGTGTATATGTCAATCCCAATCTCCCAATTTATCCTTCCCTACCCCCTACTTTCCCCCTTGGTAACCATAAGTTTGTTGTCTACATCTGTGACTCTATTTCTCTTTTGTAAACAGGTTCATTTGTACCACATTTTAGATTCCACATATAAGTGGTATCATATGACATTTAGGTTTCTTCCATGTCCTAGCTATTGTAAATAGTGCTGCAATGAACATGGGAAGAGTTTTAAATTTTGTATCAAAAAATAATATCTGATTGCTTCCCCAGACTTGTCTCCTGCCATCAGGCTCTGTCAAGAGAGACCACTTTCAGACCCTCCAGCAGCCCAACATCCTTCCTCCCACATTGTGGTCCTCATCTCCGTTGCCAGGCATACACTTTGCAGAATATCACCTATGTATCCTTGAGATATTACATTAGTCTCCTGTTGGATAACATAAATTAGGTCCCCTTTGTACAATCTATCATATTACTCTAAACTCTTTTATTCTTTTATTCTTAGTTTTCAGTATAATTGTTATTAGCTTTTAATTTTTGTGTGACTATTTGTTAATCAACTATCTCCATAGTCTTACCTATGAAGGCAGGTACCGTGTAGTTCACTATGTAACCTACAGCGTTTAGCACAGTGCCTGGCAGATAGGAAGTGTGTGATGGGCATTTGAACGAGTTCATTTAAAAAATGAGGAAATAATGAATTATAACTACTCAAAGCTCACAGGCATTTAGTTGGAAAATTATTTCTTAGAAACAACACTTTAAAAATATATAATGCTGAAAAGTTTAATTTTACCTTTGACTAGACCTATATATGAAGTGCTATATCATTAAATGTTGCCAATTAGATTTACCAGGCATCCTTATATAACACTTCTCTGGATGTTTGTGTTTATTTGTATTATTATATCATGCTATGCTGTAGCATCTCAGTTTTAAACTAACAATTACACTGAAACACTTATTTCATTGGATTACATAGCAAAGATTTTATTTAAAGATGTTATCGAAATTAGATTCAACCTTGATACATCATGCAGTTAGTTTGCTGGATGAAATCATTTAAGCTGTCAAAAACTGTGAATGGTCTGATATTTTTTCTTACATACAAGCTGATAAGTAAGCCTGCTACAGTTTCGTGAATGCTGGCAGAAGACGAGATATTCCTGGATCAGAGACAAAGGGCTTTATTACTCATGGTACAGCAAATGGCATGAGCTTTGGACTTGTATCAGCTCCCTCTGTCCCCTAAGTCCAATGGGAGCCTGGTGAATGCTGCAGACAGTAAACAAACCTGCAGTCTACTTTACAGGGAGGCACTATTTCTGTCTTCAAAGACTGTATCTTTACAAATATAGTCCAGAACACAAACGGTCAGGGCCTCTGCTCACAGACATGCAAAAATATAATACACCCATGGACGATTGTTTCCTAGTGTATTCTTCTCCTATTGATGCAAATCTTGCAGGTTACATTTTGAAATAATCATTTTATTCATTTTATCAGGGCAGCACATGTATGTGTCAGAAAAGTTTGATTTCGATAGGTAAATTTATGCCCACTAAATACTATACCAATTCAAAATATACTTGTTTATTGAAAGTCTTCTTGCTAATAAAACAATGGATAACAATCTGAGGTTTTAAAAATATTAAATGTGTGGCTTCCCCTCTTTTGGGTTGCATTTCTAGGTTCAATCATGTTGCACAATTTTAAAGTGATCCTTTGGATGTGTAAGAATTACGTGTAGTTCAATCTCAAAACTATAGCTTTATTATAGAATCCTTAAGCTGGCAACAGTAATAAAGATGTTAGTCAGAGGTGTACATCACATATAACATCCAAAGTCAGTTATATCCTTTTTCCATTCCCAACACGTGCTGCTGGTTTCAGAAGAAACCTGATTCTATCCATGTTATAACCCAACTTTGCTTTAAAATTGAGAAATTTGAGGTGACTGCATGACTGAGGTCATTAAATAGAATTCATGTTTCTGAAATCTAGTGTAGTATTGTTCTAAACAAGAGAGAGGGGAGGACCATTTCCGTGGGGCCAACTCTGCTCCTCCCATGGAAACCTACACAAGACATCACAGGAGGAGCAGGAAACCCAGGATTCGGCACAAATCTCCTTCTTGAAATGATTAGAGAGTTGCCTACACACTAACATGGAATTATTAACCTATTAAATTGATTTCCTCTCTAATATACTTCATTTATATTTTGGTTGTGAATTATGTTTTTCTAATTTCTATCTGCTAATTTCAGGTGCAGATATAATAAGAACGGATTTGATTTTCTGTAACCCCTTTTCTCATGCATAAGACAAAATAGGTACCCTATTTAAATTTAATGTTATAAAAGGAAGATATAGAATTACTTGTAAGATAATTCAGCATACTTACTCTATGAAGGAATAAGCTGAAACAGAAGATCTGAATAATTTGCCCAAGGTCTCAGAGAAGGTGGCATCAAGAAATAAAAATATATAAATAAAACTTCCTAAACCTGTTAATTATATTTCATTCATCATCTTAAGGTCTTCTTTGTTTGTAATTTAAGCATTAATACTCTATCAAGAAAATTGAGATATTTGTATTTCCTTTATCTATTTTTTTAAGACCCCTGCCTGACACGGAATATGTGACAGCCATTCTGATCGACCTAGCCGAGGATCGTGCTTTCGGACAAGAAGACATAGATAAACCACCTCCTCTGGAGCATCAGACGGGATAATGGACCCCAAGTGAGGGCCAGGGGCCACTCAAGGTGCTGACTGAAAACAGTGCTTTGGACCAGAAAAGCCTTGATGCCAGGTGTGGTGGGTTTTCAACCAAAGGTGAAACAGCAACAGAAACACCCCCAGGACAAATTGTGGGAGCAGAGTCTACAGAGGGGACAGAGAGATAGAGGAGGGGTGTCTGGGACTCTTGGGGGTACCATGAGCAGCCCAAGATGCCTGTGACCCTGGGTTAGGGAAGATGGTATCCATACACCAGGAGGTAAATGTCTCCTCATAGCTCTCTTTGAGGCTCACGAGGTGGGATGCCTCATGAGAAGGGGACCCTGCACGTAAACCTGGTGCAGGTGAGGCAGGTTTGAGAAGAAGTGAAAGGCACGGTGTACCAGGCAGTGCGGGGTGCTGGGTGCCAGGTGTGAATCACCTGACTGCATCCTCACAAGGTCCCGGGTGGTGGGCAGGATGATCCTATTTTACAGATGAGAAAACTGAGGTTCAGAGAGGCGAGTTCCTGCTGCTAGGAAGTGTCAGAGCCAACCTTGCCTGGTTGTCTTGGTCCTTTTTCTGAAGGCACTCAGCTACAGCCGGGTGCCTGCTATTGGAAGACCATGGGTGCAATAAGAGGAGCACCAGACGGAAGTGACATTGTAGCGGATCTGAGAGAGGATGTGGGAATGGTTTCCTGATGCAGCTGAAAAGGTGAGCACACGTGCAAGGTGTGAGGAGGATAGCAGCCTCCCAGCTATTGGGGGACCAGGGGCGAGAAGCAGGGCACCTGGGGAAATCTCGGCCTGACCTTCCCGTGGAAGCTGGATTACCCACTTGTCCAGGAAGCAGGAAGGAAGTGATTTTCCATTTCTTCTCAGCACTGGTGAAACACCAGGTGGTTGATAAGTGGGATGAAGGAGAAATGGGGAGAGAGAAAGAGACGTCTTTTCTTCAGTGACCAGAGACAGGCTGCCTCACCTCGGAATCGCACTAGTCAGTCCTGTGGTGCTGCGATCGCCCACCACCCGTATAGCAACGCACAATGTGGGGTGCTGGGGGGCGGCCACTGGGTCCTGCACACAGGAGGTGGGGTCTGGGGGGAACCACTGGGTCCTGCACACAGGTCACAACACACCATGGGAGTCAGGGGACCAATTGAACTGTCTTACTTTCGTGCATGGTCTGTCTTTCCATTACGGTGTGAACTCCAGGTGGGCAGGAATGGTATCTTTTTTTAAAGCTGTGATCTTAGATCAGATTTTCCCAGAAACAGCCTGTGAGGCTCACTTGGGATGGTTCTGGGGAGCAGTACCTCTGTGAGAAGCAAGAGTGGGCAGAAGGAGAGGCTGGGCTGGGATGTTATCATAAGAGAGCCCTCAGCCCACCCACGGGGAGCTGGGAACTTTCTCGGTTGTCCCCAGAAGCAAGGGATATCTATTTGTATTTCTTTAAATTTCTTCTTTAATCTTTTATGTGTTTATCTCACTAATATTTGTTTATAACTTAGTATATACACTATTACAGTAACTATAGCCTCTAGCCCTCATTAACTAAAAGCTAGCAACATGTGATATATTTTCATTTACTCATGAGTTTTTCTCCTCCCATTATAAATATTATCAAACACCTACTAGGGAATAAACACCATTCAAGCACTGTGTATATAACAGTGAACCAACCAACCAGAATTTGACATCAGGAAGCATAATTACAGCGAGGGGAATCAAAGAGTAAACACGTGAAGAATCTCATCTCCAGTGTAAAATTATGGCAGGGAAAAATTAAGGTGGGAAACTGACTTTGGATGGAATGGCCATGAAAGTTCTCTCTACCAGGGGATGTCTTCCTCCCAGAAAGGTGAGACTTGGAAAGAAAGCAGCCATGGGAGGAGCCAGAAAGAGGAGGGAGGTCCCCACAGATGAAAGCGGCCAGGTTCTGAGCTGTTGGAGGTGTCCTTGCAGTGTCATCATCACTGACTCTGGGGCTGGATGGGGTCACTGGGGGAAACGGAAGAGGGTAAAAGCCCAGATGTCGTGCAGATCTAGAGGCAGCGGGTGATAGATTAGTTGGCAAACAAGAAGGCTGAGGAAAAGCCACACGTGCGAAAACAAAATCAGCAACACGTGGGAAGGCAGGAGGGAGAAGAGATGCTTCACAGCTGTGTTCCTTCTAATAATTAACAGCAGCAAATGCAAAGAATAAAGTTGAACTTCAATGTTACTTCCAGATGAAGGAAAAGCAATCAAATAATATATACGTAAAAGTATTTTGAGTTAAATGGAAATAGTGTATTCATACTCACTAAGGAATGAAAATGTTCTATCCCTACTAACTTTTAGGATTATAGCATGTAGTTCAATAACAAAGTGAAAAATGAACAAGGGTTTTTTTTCAGTTTCCAAAGTGTGTTTTTGCACTAAAGGAAAATAAGATTAGTGGCAGTTTAGAGGGCTAGAAAAGTCAGATTTCTCTACTTTGTCCTTCTCCAGAGCTATTCTATGATTATGGTAGATTAGTTTGGTGCTTGAATCCACACTATTGTGTTCAGCCTTTGTGATATTCAGTAGCCCATACACCTGTAACATGATTCTCTAGATTCATTTAACAAAGATAAAAGGGTGGAGATGAGAAGTATAGAAGTCACCATGCCTTTCTGAGAGCATTACTTCAATTAGGCATAAAAAGTTATTAAGCTTCAGAGGGAATTAGTGCTCATGAATTAATAGGCTAGCTAACATGGGGGTTAGGGATTGGAAGATGTAAGGCAAGGTGTTGAAGTGGGATCTGTAACAGAAACAAGAGTTATGTGATGAAGACAAATCCCATAAACTCTTGTCCCAGAATTGTCATATATAAAATTGGGATATGAGTGATAACTATCATGTTACAAGACTAAACACTTTAATTTGTAAAAAGTACTTACACGTGTGTCTGCAACACTACAATTTTAATATAAAGGCTTATTGTTGTTTTGTTATTATAATTTTAAGTAGCTTAATAATTACAGCTTAAGATTGAATACTGAAATTTAAACAAGCTTGAAGTTAGTTAAGGTAGTAAATCTTTTAACCAAGCCTGAGGGGTACAATATCTATTGAACCCAAAATATAATCACAGAATTTTTTCGAAACTAGAACTAATACATTACAATTCATTAATGCAGCACCTAATATAATGTCCCCAACATTTACCGTGGTGGTCTAATCACGTAAGTATCAGTACTTAATAGGTGGCGATGCTGATGATGTGAAAAGAAGGGACAGGACCATGGGAGCTATAGGACAGACTGGGAGTGAGGGAGAAGGTCACAGGAAGACCAGAAGCCAAAATCCCTTCAAATATTATCCTTTAAGAAAACATTCAGGTAAATCCATATGCAAAACGTTCTATTTACATTTCAGAAATACTCACCTGAACTTTCCTTTAATAAGCACATTCTCTTAACATCTTTTAAATTATAAATTAAAAGTTTTGTTCCACATGTAACATTTCTGGAACATATCTGGCCTGTGAACTGACTAACAACATAAGTATATAGAGTACAGAAAATATAATGAAGTCTGAAGGTCATGTTTAAAATATATATTTTCTGCAAAGACTCTGATTGAAACAAATATTATAAGGTAGGCAAAACATGAATTCCTAATGCAGTTCAATTATATTTCATACGTCATTGACTAAAACTTGTTTGTGTTTTACTTTTTAATCCTTACAGCACTCTTTCTCTCTCTCTCTCTCTATATATTATTCCTAAATTATTTTCATGTTTAAAGAAAGAAAATATCTAAACATTTAAATATAAAAAGTGATACGACGCTGGGAGCTGAGACTCGGGCTTTGGTCGCAGGGAGAGGACTGGGGTTGGCGGCGTGAACACAGCCTGAAGGGCCTAGTGCGCCACGGCGAGCCGGGAGGGAGTCCGGGAAAAGGTCTGCAGCTGCCGAAGAGGCAAGAGACTTTTTCTTACCTCTTTGTTTCCTGGTGGCGAGGAGAGGGGATTCAGAGCGCCGCCTAAAAGAGCTCCAGAGATGGGCACGAGCCGCGGCGATCACCGCAGATCCCACAGCCACAAGGGCACAGAGGGAAAAACGGAGAGATTCCCGCATGGAGGCTGGGTGCTGAGCAGCACTCACCAGCCCGAGAGGTTTGTCTGCTCACCCACCGGGGCGGGCGGGGCTGGGAGCTGAGGCTCGGGCTGCGGTCGGATCGCAGGGAGAGGACTGGGGTTGGCGGCGTGAACACGCCCTGAAGGGATTAGTGCGCCACAGCGAGCCGGGAGGGAGTCCGGTAAAAGGTCTGCAGTTGCCGGAGAGGCAAGAGACTTCTTCTTGCCTCTTTGTTTCGCGGTGCACGAGGAGAGGGGATTCAGAGCGCCGCCTAAACAAACTCCAGAGACGGGCATTAGCCGCGGCCATCAGCGCGGACCCCAGAGACGCGCATGAGATGCTAAGGCTTCTGCTGCCACCACCAAGAAGGCTGTGTGCGAGCACAGGTCACTCTCCACACCACCCCTCCCGGGAGCCGGTGCAGCCCGCCACCGCCAGGCTCCCGTGATCCGGGGACAACTTCACCGGGAGAACGCACAGCACGCCTCAGGCTGCTGCAACCTCACGACGCCTCTGACGCCGCAGGCTCGCCCCGCCTCCTCCGTACCGCTCCCTCCCCCCGCCTGAGTGAGCCAGAGCCCCGGAAGCAGCTGCTCCTTTAACCCCATCCTGTCTGAGCAGGAACAGATGCCCTCAGGCGACCTACATGCCGAGGCGGGTCCAAATCCAAAGCTGAACCCCAGGAGCTCTGCGAACAGGGAAGAGAAAGGGAAATCTCTCCCAGCAGCCTCAGAAGCAGCGGATTAAAACTCCACAAACAACTTGAAATACGTGCATCTGTGGAATAACTGAATAGACAACGAATCATCCCAAATTAAGGAGGTGGACTTTGTGAGCAGGATATATTAATTCTTCCCCTTTTCCTTTTTTTGTGAGTGTATATGCTACTGGGTGAGATATTGTCTGTATACCTTTGCTTTATAATAGCTTTATTTTACTTCACTATATTATATCCTCTTTCTTTCTTTCTATTTTTTCTCCCTTTTACTCTGAGCCATGTGGATGAAAGGCTCTTGGTGCTCCAGCCAGGCATCAGGGCTGTGCGTCTGAGGTGGGAGAGCCAACTTCAGGACACTGGTCCACAAGAGACCTCCCAGCTCCACGTAATACCAAACGGCAAAAATCTCTCAGAGATCTCCATCTCAACATCGAGACCCAGCTTCACTCAACAACCAGCAAGCTACAGTGCTGGACACCCTATGCCAAACAACTAACAAGACAGGAACACAGCCCCATCCATTAGCAGAGAGGCTGCCTAAAATCATAATAAGGCCACAGACACCCCAAAATACACCACCAGACGTGGACGTGCCCACCAGCAAGAAAAGATCCAGCCTCATCCACCAGAACACAGGCACTAGTTTCCTCCACCAGGAAGCCTACACAACCCACTGAACCAACCTTAGCCACTGGGGACAGATACCAAAAACAATGGAAACTACGAACATGCAGCCTGTGAAAAGGAGACCCCAAACACAGTAAGATAAGCAAAATGAGACAACAGAAAAACACACAGCAGATGAAGAAGCAGGGTCAAGACACACCAGACCAAACAAATGAAGAGGAAATAAGCAGTCTACCTGAAAAAGAATTCAGAATAATGATAGTAAGGATGATCCAAAATCTTGGAAATAGAATAGACAAAATGCAAGAAACATTTAACAAGTACGTAGAAGAACTAAAGAGGAACCAAGCAATGATGAAAAACACAATTAATGAAATTAAAAATACTCTAGATGGCATCAATAGCAGAATAACTGAGGCAGAAGAAAGGATAAGTGACCTGGAAGATAAAATAGTGGAAATAACTACTGCAGATCAGGATAAAGAAAAAGGAATGAAAAGAACTGAGGACCGTTTCAGATACATCTGGGACAACATTAAACGCACCAACATTCGAATTATAGGGGTCCCAGAAGAAAAAGCGAAAAAGAAAGGGACTGAGAAAATATTTGAAGAGATTATAGTTGAAAAATTCCCTAATATGGGAAAGGAAATAGTTAATCAATTCCTGGAAGCACAGAGAGTCCCATACAGGATAAATCCAAGGAGAAACATGCCAAGACACATATTAATCAAACTGTCAAAAATTAAATACAAAGAAAACATATTAAAAGCAGCAAGGGAAAAACAATAAATAACACATAAGGGAATCCCCATAAGGTTAATATCTGATCTTTCAGCAGAAATTCTGCAAGCCAGAAGGGAGTGGCAGGATATACTTAAAGTGATGAAGGTGAAGAACCTACAACCAAGATTACTCTACCCAGCAAGGATCTCATTCAGATTTAATGGAGAAATTAAAACCTTGACAGACAAGCAAAAGCTGAGAGAGTTCAAGACCACCAAACCAGCTTTACAACAAATGCTAAAGGAACTTCTCTAGGCAAGAAACACAAGAGAAGGAAAACACCTACAATAACAAACCCAAAAAATATAAGAAAAGGGGAATAGGAACATACATATCAATAATTACCTTGAATTTAAATGGATTAAATGCTCCCACCAAAAGACACAGACTGGCTGAATGGATACAAACACAATACCCATATATATGCTGTGTACAAGAGACTCACTTCAGACCTAGAGACACATACAGACTGAAAGTGAGGGGATGGAAAAAGATATTCCATGTAAATGGAAATCAAAAGAAAGCTGGAGTAGCAATTCTCATATCAGACAAAATAGACTTTAAAATAAAGACTATTACAAGAGACAAAGAAGGACACTATATAATGATCAAGGAATTGATCCAAGAGGAAGGTATAACAATTGTAAATATTTATGCACCCAACATAGGAGCACCTCAATACATAAGGGAAATACTAACAGCCATAAAAGGGGAAATCGACAGCAACACAATCATAGTAGGGGACTTTAACACCCCACTTTCACCAATGGACAGATCATCCAAAAGGAAAATAAATAAGGAAACACAAGCTTTAAATGATACATTAAACAAGATGGACTTAATTGATATTTATAGGACATTCCACCCAAAAACAATAGAATACACATTTTTCTCAAGCACTCATGGAACATTCTCCAGGATAGATCATATCTTGGGTCACAGATCAAGCCTTGGTAAATTTAAGAAAATTGAAATCGTATCAAGTATCTTTTCCGACCACAACGCTATGAGACTAGATATCAATTACAGGAAAAGATCTGTAAAAACTACAAACACATGAAGGCTACACAATACACTACTTAATAACGAAGTGATCACTGAAGAAATCAAAGGGGAAATCAAAAAATACCTAGAAACAAATGACAATGGTGACACGACGACCCAAAACCTATGGGACGCAGCAAAAGCAGTGCTAAGAGGGAAGTTTATAGCAATACAAGCCTACCTCAAGAAACAGGAAACATCTCGAATAAACAACCTAACCTTGCACCTGAAGCAATTAGAGAAAGAAGAACAACAACAAAAAAAAAAAACCAAAGCTAGCAGAAGGAAAGAAATCATAAAGATCAGATCAGAAATAAATGAAAAAGAAATGAAGGAAACAATAGCAAAAATCAATGAAACTAAAAGCTGGTTCTTTGAGAAGATAAACAAAATTGATAAACCATTAGCCAGACTCATCAAGAGAAAAAGGGAGAAGACTGAAATCAATAGAATTAGAAATGAAAAAGGAGAAGTAACCACTGACACTGCAGAAATACAAACGATCATGAGAGATTACCACAAGCAACTCTATGCCAATAAAATGGACAACCTGGAAGAAATGGACAGATTCTTAGAAATGCACAACCTGCCAAGACTGAACCAGGAAGAAATAGAAAATATGAACAGACCAATCACAAGCACTGAAATTGAAACTGTGATTAAAAATCTTCCAACAAACAAAAGCCCAGGACCAGATGACTTCACAGGCGAATTCTATCAAACATTTAGAGAAGAGCTAACACCTATCTTTCTCAAACTCTTCCAAAATATTGCAGAGTGAGGAACACTCCCAAACTCATTCTACGAGGCCACCATCACCCTGATACCAAAACCAGACAAAGATGTCACAAAGAAATAAAACTACAGGCCAATATCACTGATGAACATAGATGCAAAAATCCTCAACAAAATACTAGCAAACAGAATCCAACAGTACATTAAAGGGATCATACACCATGATCAAGTGGGGTTTATTCCAGGAATGCAAGGATTCTTCAATATATGCAAATCAATCAACGTGATACATCATATTAACAAACTGAAGGAGAAAAACCATATGATCAGCTCAATAGATGCAGAGAAAGCTTTCGACAAAATTCAACACCCATTTATGATAAAAGCCCTGCAGAAAGTAGGCATAGAGGGAACTTTCCTCAACATAATAAAGGCCATATATGACAAACCCACACCCAACATTGTCCTCAATGGTGAAAAACTGAAACCATTTCCACTAAGATCAGGAACAGGACAAGGTTGCCCACTCTCACCTCTATGATTCAACATAGTTTTGGAAGTGTTAGCCACAGCAATCGGAGAAGAAAAAGAAATAAAAGGAATCCAAATCGGAAAAGAAGAAGTAAAGCTGTCACTGTTTGCAGATGACATGATACTATACATAGAGAATCCTAAAGATGCTACCAGAAAACTACTAGAGCTAATCAATGAATTTGGTAAAGTAGCAGGATACAAAATTAATGCACAGAAATCTCTTGCATTTCTATAGTATAATGATGAAAAATCTGAAAGTGAAATTAAGAAAACACTCCCGTTTACCATTGCAACAAAAAGAATAAAATATCTAGGAATAAACCTACCTAAGGAGACAAAAGACCTGTATGCAGAAAACTATAAGACACTGATGAAAGAAATTAAAGATGATACAAATAGATGGAGAGATATACCATGTTCTTGGATTGGAAGAATCAACATTGTGAAAATGACTCTACTACCCAAAGCAATCTGCAGATTCAATGCAATCCCTATCAAACTACCACTGGCATTTTTCACAGAAGTAGAACAAAAAATTTCACAATTTGTATGGAAACACAAAAGACCCCGAATAGCCAAAGCAATCTTGAGAACGAAAAATGGAGCTGGGGGAATCAGGCTCCCTGACTTCAGACTATAGTACAAAGCTTCAGTAATGAAGACAGTTTGGTACTGGTACAAAAACAGAAATATAGATCAATGGAACAGGATAGAGAGCCCAGAGATAAACCCACACACATATGGTCACCTTATCTTTGATAAAGGAGGCAAGCATATACAGTGGAGAAAAGACAGCCTCTTCAATAAGTGGTGCTGGAAAACTGGACAGATACATGTAAAAGTATGAAATTAGAACACTCCCTGACACCATGCACAAAAATAAACTCAAAATGGATTAAAGACCTAAGTGTAAGGCCAGACACTATCAAACTCTCAGAGGAAAACAGAGGCAGAACACTCAATTACATAAATCACAGCAAGATTCTTTTTGGACCTGCTCCTCGAGAAATGGAAATAAAAACAAAAATAAACAAATGGGACCTAATGAAACTTAAAAGCTTTTGCACAGCAAAGGAAACCATAAACAAGACCAAAAGACAACCATCAGAATGGGAGAAATATTTGCAAATGAAGCAACTGACAAAGGATTAATCTCCAGGATTTACAAGCAGCTCATGCAGCTCAATAACAAAAAAATAAACAACCCAATCCAAAAATGGGCAGAAGACCTAAATAGACATTTCTCCAAAGAAGATATACAGATTGCCAACAAACACATGAAAGAATGCTCAACATCATTAATCATTAGAGAAATGCAAATGAAAGCTACAATGAGATATCATCTCACACCAGTCAGAATGGCCATCATCAAAAAATCTAGAAACAATAAATGCTGGAGAGGGTGTGGAGGAAAGGGAACACTCTTGCACTGTTGGTGGGAATGTAAATTGATACAGCCACTATGGAGAACAGTATGGAGGTTCCTTAAAAAACTACAAATAGAACTACCATACGACCCAGCAATCCCACTACTGGGCATATACCCTGAGAAAACCATAGTTCAAAAAGAGTCATGTACCAAAATGTTCATTGCAGCTCTATTTACAATAGCCAGGACATGGAAGCAACCTAAATGTCCATCGACAGATGAATGGATAAAGAAGATGTGGCACATATATACAATGGAATATTACTCAGCCATAAAAAGAAATGAAATGGAGGTATTTGTAATGAGGTGGATGGAGTTAGAGTCTGTCATACAGAGTGAAGTAAGTCAGAAAGAGAAAAACAAATACAGTATGCTAACACATATATATGGAATCTAAGGGATAAAAAAAAAAAAGGTCATGAAGAACCTAGTGGCAAGACGGGAATAAAGACACAGCCCTACTAGAGAATGGACTTGAGGATATGGGGAGGGGGAGGGGTGAGATGTGACAGGGTGAGAGAGTGTCATGGACATATATACACTCCCAAATGTAAAATAGATAGCTAGTGGGAAGCAGCCGCATAGCACAGGGAGATCAGCTCGGTGCTTTGTGACCACCTAGAGGGGTGGGGTGGGGAGGGTGGGAGGGAGGGAGATGCAAGAGGGAAGAGATATGGGAACATATGTATATGTATAACTGATTCACTTTGTTATAAAGCAGAAACTAACACACCATTGTAAAGCCATTATACTTTAATAAAGATGTTTAAAAAAAAAATGAAGAGAAGAAAAAAAAAAAAAGTGATACGAGCTTATAACGGATTATTGGTAACAAGAATTGTGCTTCCAATTTACTTGAACTCCCTAAAGAGGGAACTTTACCAAGTGGTTTTATATTAGAAAGGACCAGTCTCTTCTGTCATACTTGACACTCTTCTTTAGTAACTGTTTTATCTCAGAATTATAAACATAAAACTAATAAAATTGACATGAATATTAAAGCTTAATTATCCCATAGGGATTCTGTTAAAGTTCTCAGTCTTTTTCTATATCAACTCAGAGATGTGATGTTTAACAATTATCTGATTCTGAGACAGTAAGATGAACTCCTTGAATCTCAGTTTCCTCACCTTTAAAATAAGGTTAGTAAAACATTTCATCTGATTAAATAAGTTTGGGTCAGTTAATGTTCTAGTATACTATCTGTCACAAAGTAGACATTCATTAAACCAGAAGTAACTTGGAAGGAATTTACCAAAGGGGCAAAAGCAAGGATTTTGAAATCAGAACCTTGGAAAGGATTTTGATTGCATTCTATACTTGCTATATATGTTCACAAGTTAACTGGCCTCATTGATTACTAAGAATAAAAATGGTTATGTTTATGATATATGCATATGAAGATTCTGGTAAAGTGCAAGTAATCACTATCATTGTCATTTATAATTATATTCCAACTGTCTATTCTCATTAGTAAATCTTCCTCCTAAACTCTGATAGAAAATCATTCCTATGTTCCATCCATTATAAAATGTACTATATTTAAAATAATTTTATTCTCAGAGACTAAGTATTTGCAATCAACAAAAATTAATCAATCCCTCTTCATCATTTGATGGCTGATAATTCCAAAACTAGTAAAGGAAAACCTTAATTTAAATATAGGACTGTATTCAGGTATCCATTATTATCTTTTACGGGATCTCAATTAGAGACATTTATTGAGATGATAGAAACTGTAATCAATTGTGGATGAAGAATGTCACCTGCCGTATCAGTAAACAAAGGAGGCTGGACCATCAAGCCCTCACCCACTGCAGTTGCCCCCAATGGTGCCCCCTGAGGGGACTCAGGATGGGAAAAAGCAGGATACTGACCCCAGAGAGTTAAGATGCACATCAAAGGAATGATGTCAGTGAGCCCAGACTCTTGCCTCTTCCCATACATAGAAGAGCTCTAAACTCATTAACAGGAGATGTCTGGTTTTCTTCAATTAACAGTAATCTTTTGATGTTCTGACGACTGCTTTATTTATTTATGTATTTATTTTTGCAAAACCCCTCTATATCCTGGCTCCTCCCTCACTTCTTTGGAGCCGTCCCTCGGAACATCGGAGAGGCTGCCTCCTGGGCTTACATCCTCAGTATGTTGCCAAATAAAACACAATCCTCAAATTTTAGGTTGTGCATTTTTTTTCGGGTGACACAATCAACAAGGATCAGGTAAAATAAATAAATAAAAGATAAAAGCCTCCTGAAAAATTACGAATTTATGTAGTTCCACCCTCCAGATTTATATTCAAGGGCAACATAACAAAAAAGGTACCTTTATCAAGTGTTATAACTATACCTAGGGTAAAGAGAATCTGAATTTTTTGCCTCTTTAAATATCAAAATCTTGAAACATGAAAAATACTTAGTTGTACAATCCCTTTGTTCTTGCATAGAAACATTATTAATTGTTTCACTGAACTGTATCACTCCCTGTAGCACCATAAGAAATGTTAGAGTGGCAATGGGATTGAATTACCCTCAGTAGATCGAATAAACATCAAAACGAAATGGTACAATTATTCTCTATTTCTCCCCATGCTTCTATATTTACACTATCATTATACTTCTGGTGTCATCAACATTTTCCATAATAGCATGCGTAGAAACTTTTAAACAGGCTATTGTAGCAATACATTTTAAAAACGTAGCACACAATGAAGTGAATCAGCTATATGTATACATACATCCCCTCCCTCTTGGACCTCCCTCCAATCCTCCCCACCCCACCCCCCATCTAGGTCATCACAGAGCACCGAGCTGAGCTCCCTGTGCTATACAGCACGTTCCCACTAGCTATCTGTTTTACACATGGTAGTGTATGTATGTCAACCCCAATCTCCTAATTCATCCCATCCCCCCATCCTTCCCACCCATCCACATGTCTGTTCTCTATGTCTGTGTCTCTATTCCTGCCCTGCAAATAGGTTCATCTGTAAAGCAGTTATACCCCAATTAAAAAAAAAAAAATGAATAGGTCATAAAGAACTTTAATAATTTAGTGTTACAATATCTCTAAAATTTTCAAAGTACATTCTCATTTTAGAGGACTCTACCCTACAACAATGAAAGCATCAGTATATAAGGATATAGTCACAAAGATGTGTTTACTTCAGTATTGTTTGCAGTGTGGAAAAAAACAACCCTGAATGTCTATTAGTAGAGAAATAGTTGAATAAATTCTGGTACATTCGTACTGCGGAAAAACAAACAAACAAACAAACAAACAAAAAAACATAGCATACTTAGTTTTCCTTCTGTCAAAGTTATTTTATTATGCCACACTTTTTGAAATTGTTTGGATTCTATTTGCTTCTCAACAATCACATTCTCTTATTTCTCCTGGTAATCTGACTTTAAGAGCAACACATTCTTTTTTCCCCCTAAAATGTATCTTCAGACTTTATTCCTTTATTAGTAGAAAGCGTGGAGACACTTACAAAACTCATCTGGTAGAAAAGTTTATCATCCTCATTTTACAGTGAAGAGGCTCCAAATCTCAGTCCAGATTCCCATCTAGTTAAGGGTAGAGAAGGTCTTTCTAAAGGCAAAGACCATGGCCTTCATATAGCGTCATTCTGCTTTCCTATTGCCTGGCTTATATTACCTTAGCTCAACACTTAAATCATGATTACAAACAAAATGCTACTTTACCAAAGCAGTTTTTTGCCTTTTTCACTTATCATTTTATAAATATTATAAATATTGAATTGTGCTTCCCAATATTTCCTATAATTTACTGCTTTTGATTTTGTTTTCTAATCCTCAGGGGATAAACCCCAAGCTTGTATTTGTGAAGTCTTGTCGAGATCATTACATATTCATTACTATTTACAATTTACCTAGTTTTCAGGGCAAAGAATACATTAGGAATTTACATAAAACCAGTTTAAGTTTAAAAGCTATACATCATCTTATTTGTTTTATATTTCTTAGAGATAGATCACCTGATATTTAAGACATAAAGTTTGCATTATTATAGTCTGACAAAACCCTAAGGCTGAGTTAGTTTGCTCTTGTCGTTGGGATAATTGACATGAGATTGTGGCCTACAGCTAGAGAAACATGGAACTGGATGTCTTGTGCACCATAAATCCAACCAAAGCTTATATTAATCTTGTGAATTCACTGACACAATGTTCACAAAATTAAAAAAAATTTTTTTCTCAAGTCTCACTCATTAAATTCTCATGATAGTCATAGAACTTTTTCATCTACTTTATAGAGAAAATGTGTGAACTATTGTATCTTTTCTCCTCTCTTATTTAAAATGTACAGTTTTGGGGAATTCCCTAGCAGTCCACTGGTTAGGACTCTGAACTTCCCCCACAGGGGGCACGGGTCCCATCCTTGGTTGGGGAACTAAGATTTTGCATGCTGCATGGCGCAGCCAAAAAAGAAAAAAAAAAAGAAAAATGTAGTTTAAAAAATATATATACCCTTTTTTTAATGTAATCTGCACATCACTTGTATTAGAATCCCAATGGATGCTTGTTTAAAAATATAGATTACTTCTCCCAGCCCATCTATTTATTAGATCATGAGAGGGAACAAAACACATCATTAAAACCTTCCCAAGATGATTTTTAACATATATTAATGTTTGAGACCCACTACACATGCTCCTGCTTTTCTGCCTTTATCATTGAAAAAATAAAGCTCTCCTTCATTTCCAAGAACGAATTATTTAGTTTTCTTAACCATTACCTCACATTTTCCTTTTGTCATTCTTGCTAGATATCCTCCTTTATTTCCAGCAATCTGAAAAGCTACTAACACTTCTTTTATCTAAAAATTTATTCTGATTTCCGCTAATACAAAGTAACTTGATCCAGCTACACTGCCTGACATTTCAGCCCCAATATAGCTAAGTTTTGCCATTAACAACCTTCTAGAAGTAAAATTTTATGCCTATACTATTTTCTATTATATACAGTTCATCATTTTTTTCATCTATATTGTTCACATTGGTATTATCCTATATTTCTTGGCTAAGGTCCAATTTCAAACTTTAACTGCCCTTATTGATAAAAAAGTTGACACAAGAATCAATCTGGGAATCTGAAATTGTGTAGGGCATATGTACATGGTTATAATAAACATTACAAAACTTACTATACACAGATACTTGGGCCATAGGAATATCACCCCTTTGGCTTAGTGACCAGTATATGATGGTGGAAAATGAGAGAATGTTTCTGATTGTAGAAAAAACAATTTATTGGCTCACACAATGTTCATGCCATGCCCTTCCTGACATGACACATCTGCTCTAGAAGGATAAGGTAAAATTAGCCAGAGAGATTTGAAGATGTTTTACAGGTGATTTTTAAGGTGGAGGAAAAGAGTCATGAGCCAAAAAAGCTGGCAGCCTCTAGAAGCTGGAGAAGATTTCCCCTTAGTCTCTGAAAGGAATGCAGCCTTGCCAACACCTTGATTTTAGCTGGTGAGATCCATCTTGGACATCTGATTATACTGAAGTAAGCCACTTGGTGCGTCCCGCACACAAGGAGAAGGCATTTTTCAATGGTGCAGATACGAGGAGGTGGGATCAGTGGAACCATCCCTACCACAACTGTACTTTTGATGGGTGACAATACTTCAAGAAATTCTGAGTCTCCAGGGGCTGCAGGCGATGAGAAGATCCTGGCCTATGACAAATTGACTGGATAGAATTTTCAGACTGAAATGATGCTGACTCCATTAAACCTTGGGCAGTCTCTCCTGAGCTCCAGTCTGTGAACATGTCCCGCACAGTGGGGTATGGGAAATGTGTTTGGAAAAGCACCTCCTACCATCCCTCTGCCTTTTGTGGCTGTGTATTACAAAAGCAGCTGTGAGCCAGGGGTTAAGACTATGGAATTACTTGGCTCCTTTGGTTGATACTGGTTGCTTAGGTCTGCTTAGCCCCTGAACTCTTGCTGGCTAAAAGATCTCTCTCCACTCTGTCAGGGTTTGTAAACATACTCCAAGAAACTCAGGAACCTTGGAAGAACAACTTTTGGGGACAATGGCTCTTTAGCTTTCTGTTAGACAAATGGCTCCTTAACATTTGATTTCATTAGGAATAAAGTTCTCATATCAAGATTCTAAACAAGAAAAAAATTAGCCAGAAGACTCAGTAATGCAAGTGGGATATTAGGAAGTTAGCTGGCCCTGCCTTGTCCACTTTCTTTGTCTGCCTAAAATGCTTCCATGATGTCTGAAGTGCAACAACCGCGAAAAAGGAAGGCCCAGAATGAGGAAGACAGCACACAAATAAAATTATAGGCCAGTATCACTGTTGAACATAGATACCAAATTATACTCTATAACTATATATGAAAATTGTTAAGAAAGTGAACAGTAAAAGTTCTCATCACAAGGAAAAATATTTTTTTATTTTATTTTGTATCTATATCAGATGATGGATGTTCACTAAACTTATTGTGATAATCATTTCATGCTGTATGTAAGTCAAATCATTATGCTGTGCACCTTAAATTGTACAGTGCTATATGGCAATTATATTTCAATAAACCTGAAAGAAAAAAATGGAATTGATGACTTCATTCTCATTAGAAAAAACACAAGAGGCCAGAAAACAATGGAATGACATCTTTAAATCATGAATGAAAATAAAAATAAAATTTTGAGCATGCGATTATATAGCTAGTGAAAATAAATTTTATAGATAAAGAAATGCTCAGATCAAAAAAACAGAGAATTTATTTCCAGTTGACTTGCACTACAAAAATGCTAAATTGGGTTCTTTAGGAGGTAAGTAGCATATAGATAGATAGATAGATAGATAGATAGATAGATAGATAGATAGATAATTTATAGGACAAAGAAGAAATCGTGAGTGAAGTTAGAAAATATTTCAAACTAAATGATGGTTAAAATATAAAATTTCAAAATGTGTGGTTGAAGCTAACATGGTGCATATATATTTAAATGGTTTATAGGAAAGTAAACAAAGTTTAACCTAAATTAGCTAAGAATAAATAAGCAAAATAAATCCATACTAAATAGAAGGAAAACATAATATAGACCACAGCAGAAACCAATAAAAAACAATAAAAACAGAAATATTAACAAAACAAAATTTGGTTACTTGAAAAGGTGAATAAAGTTGATAAACCTCTCACAAGTTTCTTAAAGGAAAAGAAAAAGATGACCTATAGTATATCAGAATTGAAGTAGATGCCATTACTACAGATCCTAAAGAAATGACGATAAAGTCATGCTCTATGTAATACCCGTATGTCAATACATTTGATGATTGGAATTTAGAATTATGGACTAATGGCTGAAAACACTCATATTAACCCAATAAACATGAGATGAAATAGAAAATCTGACTAGCCCTATATTTCTTTAAAAATTGTATTTATTATAAAAATCTTCCCCCAAAAATAAAATTCAGAGTTTAGGTGTTTTCACTGGTGAATCCTATACAAACTCTACCACAAAGTAGAGGAAAAGAGCCACATTTAAACACATGTCATGATTACAGGAAAACCTGATATCAAAACATGACAGAAACATGACTAGAATAGAAAATTATAGCCTTTTATGAATATCATGAAAATATTTAATAAAATATTAGAAGTTAAAAAATAAACAATATATGTAAGTGATCATAAATAAACAATAATATATATTTGACCAAATAAAGTTATCCCAGGAATGAAAAGGTAGTTTAATCCTTGAAAACTGAACAATGTAATATACTAAATTAACAGAATAGTATAACCACCTTAATATATGAAAACAAAACATTGGACACTTTTCAACTCATATTAATGATGAAATTCATGGCATATTAATGTAGAAGATAATTTTTCAATCTAATAAGGAGTATCTTGGCCATGACAATATATCATGGCCAAATTTGCTTTATCCAGGAAACCAAAGTTGGTGTATACTATAAAAGTCAACTAACTATATTAAAAGATTGAAAGAGAAAATTCTTAAGACCATTCCAAAAACTGCAGAAGAAATAACACATTTGATAGGAAAGAATCATTGATGATAACAGTTTTTGACACATTCAGAATAAAATAAACATCCTTTATCTGCCAACAGGTATTCAAAACTAGAATAAACATCATACTTAAGGGTTAAACCCTTTTGAGACCTGTAAGAAGAGAAAAATTCCCATTTTCATCACTTTCATTCAAGATTGCACTGGAGTTTAAAGGAGGTTCAATAAGTCAAGGAAGAGAAATAAAAGCATAGAGATAGAACAGAAAGGACCGTGTCAGTATTCAACAACATTAGGACAAAATAATGGAGGAGTTTCAACAAAGTGTCAAGCAAGAATACATCTAACACGCTTCTCTTCAACATGGGAAATATTTGTGTCAACACTTAAAGATTTATTTTTTCAATTTACAAATATATTTTGAGGCAGAAAATCTCATTTTCATTCCTAGTTTTATTTCTAGAGTTTTCCAGTATCCTCAACAGAAATACCAAGCATCACAAGGAAGCATGGTTAAGATTGTATTTAAACAAAAACACACTGTTGTACTTTGGGTTATATTTGGTACTGATTCTTCACTATGGGAATTTCTAAACCTTTTGGTCCAACTTTTATTTTATAATATATTGAATCCAATTAGAGATTATGATATCAATGAACACCATTGTCATTTCATTCTCAAGTGCACTAACAAAAATGACAAAAAAGTAAATGACTATAAAGTAAATTTTATTTTTTTATTATTTTTTAATTAGCACTATTTGTAAAAATACATTCATTCCACTCTTGTCAATTTTTATTTCAATATTTATGTGGCATTAGATTAAATGACTACCAAATGATCAGGTATTTAAATTTTTTAACTTGAAACATTTTGGGTTTTTTGTCTTATTTTTGTTTGTTTGCTTGTTTGTTTTTCAGCCGTGCCATGCAGCTTTCAGGATCTCAGTTCCCTGACCAAGGATTGAACCCTGGCCACGGCAGTGAAAACCTGGAATCCTAACTACTACGCTACCAGGGACCTCCCTGAAATAGTATATTTGGAATCTTTATAAATTATATTATAATTGTTGCTGTTTGTGAAGATTATTCACCCTTTTCATATTTAATAAATGGGGCCCCTGATTGTTGGAATTTTACAGTGAAGTGTTACATTATCAATAAAACCATTCTATAATTTTCAATAATATTTTACTTTAGTTTTAGTTCAG
Source organism: Balaenoptera acutorostrata (assembly GCF_949987535.1). NCBI lineage: Eukaryota > Metazoa > Chordata > Mammalia > Artiodactyla > Balaenopteridae > Balaenoptera > Balaenoptera acutorostrata. Next base: position 5,627,246 of record NC_080068.1, read on the forward strand.
CTTTTACCAGTACATTCCTTCTTTTCCTTTGACACATTGTTTATGAAAGAAAAATAATAAAATTATGGTTTTGTATTTCCCACCTAAAGTGACTGATTTCTGACATGATATGGTAATTCAAGTCAATGACAAATATCTGTTATTTCTATTAAGAAGGCTACCACTTCTCCTCATCAACTGGAATGTCTAATTAATAGTAGAATTGTGCAGGATATCTTGCAGTCTTTGCTCAGAGCGCTTTAATTTAATGTATCTGAGATATTTGAAATGGTAAAACTCCCAAGGACTTGCTTATATATTTCAAATTTATTATTTCTATTTAATTAAATTTACATATGCTCTTAAGCAATTAAGTTTTCAAGAGAAATTTTTAAGTGATGAGAAAGATAATAGGGATGGATGGTCAATAGTGAAATTTTCCAATACTGTTTTCATACTATTGTACATAAAACAAAGACAATGGGGAAAATAAATTCTTCCTCATAAGAGATAAGATAGCTATTACCAATTAAAAACTGCATTTGAAGTAATTACTAAAGAATAACAGCAGTCACTCTATTCCTATTTTGAATTTCCCATGCCTGCCAAATCGAAGTGTGGATGTCTACTCCATAACTTATGCACTCAATTTGTTTTATTTTTTCTTTTTCTTATATTAATAGGACCACATGCTAATTTTTGAAAGCCTAAATGACTCCCAGTTCTGAAATCCAGAGATAAGCATTTTACTTTGATATTTTAATCTTTCTCTGCATGTATAGACATAGCAATGTAATTTGTTTTAAAGATTGAAATTGAGGATATCTTTGGATATAATAATTTAGAGAATAATTGAAAAACATAAAATTGTGAGGATTTAAAATGTAAAGACTGTATACTTTTTTGATTCTCCAATATAGATACTAGTAAAAGTTGCTTCATGTTATAAATAGAGGTAGAGATTTACAACAATAGGTGTCTAATTTTTTAACCATAACGGCTTAAAAACTTTCATCCTTCAATGTAAATTAATTACTTTTTGTATACTCATTTTAATAAAGTGCTCATAGAGCTCTAATTCAAAATAGAAACTTTGCGCTTCTTGAGAAAACAAAATGTCACCTAATACTCTGCAATAAGTTAAATGTCCAGAACGGAGTGTTCTTGTAAGATTAAAATATATGTGGAATCTAAAATAAATGATACAAATGAACTTATTTACAAAACAGAAAGAGACACACAGACATAGAAAATAAATTTATGGTGACCAAAGAGGAAGGGGGGGAAGTTTGGGATAAACATATACAAACTACTGTATATCAAACATGTAACCAACAAGGACCTACTGTATAGCACAAGGAACTCTACTCAATATTTTGTAATAATCTATAAGGGAAAATAATCTGAAAAAGTATACATATATGTGTGTATATATATATATGTGTATGTGTATATAAATATATATGTGTGTGTGTGTGTATAACTATAACTGAATCACTGTGCTGTACACTTGAAAGTAATACAACATTGTAAATCAACTGTACTTCAATAAAAAAATAAAGAAAATGAATAAAATATGTATTCTCTCTTCTAACCTGTTTCACACCTTAGTGCAGTGCATATCTTTTAAAATCTGTATCAGTATTTCCCCTGTAGATATTGTTGAGTTTGGATATATTTGTTGTATGCAAAACTTTAGTGTCAACCCTACACAGAAGTGCGATGCAGTAGAGGTTGGAAAAAGCAGAGAAGCCGGTGTCATGGTGAATGGCGTGTAAATTGAGTGGGGCCTCTGGCCAGCATCACAGCAGCCGCCATTGGGTCTGGGGAAGACCAGCTCGCCCTTCTAGCTCTTCTCTGATTGCCAGTAGCATGCAGTATTTTTCATCGGTGGAATAACAGAATAAAATATCCATCATACGGAAATAATAGCCTTCTGGAAAGTCCTTTTTAATCACATGAAAATTTAAGGTCTTCATAAATTGATCATTTTCTATGTTTACTAGTTTTTAATACTAGTATTTCACAGTAATTTTAGAAAATGGATTTTCACCAGTGCCTTGGTGGAAAATACAGAAGCTCAAAACTCATAATGGTTAATTATATGGAATTTATGTTTGATAGTCACCAGATTTTTATTTCTACTACTATAGTTATGAGTAGTGGACAGCCAGATGATTTCCCATGGATATTAGCAAATAATTTCCTGGAGTATTAAAGTGAATTTGACTATGACAACAGCATTTCTACCCTATGTATAAAAAAAAAATGACTTCATATTTGAAACACAAGTTATTACTGAGAAAAAAAATTGAATTTATCTTGATATTATCCTATATATATGGGCTTTGGAATAGTTTTATGATGGCAATATGACAAAATACCTCATTTTTAATTCAAACCTAATACACAAGGAAGAATTAGACAAATGGAAACAGTTCTACACAAAGTGGTACAACTTTGGAACCAACAAATCTGCCTTCATTTCTGGCTTTACTTCCAGCCCTATTTATATGATTTTGGTTAATCAATCACATAGCCTCATTTTCTCATACATAAGTAGGGAAAAAAGCACCTTTCCTTACAAGATTTTTATCACGATTAAATGAGCTAGTTTAATATAACGCATTAGCACTGAGTTCATCATGTGATAGGCACTCAAGAACGTTAATTCCCCTAATATTAGTTTTTATTTTACAGATTTGATTTGAAAAATCTATAATCTCTATGTTTTGAGATATTGAAAATATTGTAGTTATGGGAAATTGTAATAAAACAGCAAAAAATTGAACTTGAACTATCAATGAGTCCTGATGAGTCTAAAGGTTTCCTTAGTAAGGAAACGTCATAGTCTAAGCAGAAATATGACTGCAGTGATAAAACTGCTTATACGAAACATATGAATGGAAACTCCATGTTTAAAGTTATGCCTAAGGAAAAGTTAATATATATAACAATATCAGGGTATAATTATTTTACTTGCTTATATTAACCAAAGACTGATGACAGCCATATTAGTTTCGATGTGCGGAGTGATGCCAAAAAGGACATTTGAAATCACTCTACTCCATTAAGTGTAACATTAAATCCCAATGAAATTTAAGTTTGAAGTTTATAATGCATCTCAATCTGAAACCTCCTTTTCTAATTAGTAATTTATTCCTTTTAACTTCCTATCAGGTTGGCTTTACCAATCTTAAACCCAGATCACAATTTGTCATTTCTAACATCAAGATTCAAACTACTAATCGACAGCCAGGCTATCCTGCTGCCTGAATGTACAAAAAAAGTCACTGATCTCCAGGAACAGCAAAGATCTATGTTTTATTGACTGCTTAGTGTATTCAACTCAATAATATTTACTGGAAGCTTCTTATCCAGATATAATTTTGGTATTTGTTACATGGTTATAAAATAAGAATTAAGAAAACACTGCCAGTGAACACAGCTTGGCATTTAGCGAAGGAGCTAAGGCAGCATGTATGAAGACAAAGCAGAAAGAATTTATAACAATGAAACATTAGTGAAACCTAAGTTTGTCTTATTTCTGGAGATTGGCGGCTTTTATGGCATATCCAGGCAAGCAGAACCCTCTGGCTGTCTAACAGAAATCCCAGCACAAGTAATTTCTGTCTCCTTCCTTTTTTTAAGTGGCCTCTGGGTCTACATCTCAATCTCCACCTCTGTTTTCTATCCCAAGTTACAATAAACATTTCCAAACATATATCTTATTAGTAAAGAATAGCAAAATTATAAGAGGTGAGGGGAAAATCAATAAAGTCATAGGTAATTTACTAAAACTGTTTTTAATGAGACCAACATCTTTGAACAGAAGAACATATGATTTTTTTTCAAGCCCTACAGGTATACGTTTTGGTTTGAATCAGTTTATGCCAAAATTATTGAGGAGTCTGGCTCCTGGTCAGAAACCTATGTGTGCTCTTTCAGATCTGACCACAGGCAGTTAACTGGGCAGGCCTGACAGCAGAAAGCTGCCTTCCTCACACCAGCCTTGGTGCACAGCCCATCTCTGAAGGGAGTAGCACTCAAGGCCTCCGGATGCCCTGGCCAGCTGTGCTCTTACGCTCTCTGTATCAGGAGCCCAAGCATCTGCACTAGGAGACGTCTTCATCAGGAACCACCTACAGCAGAGACTTTCCTGAGACCTCTTTATGGGGAAAGAAGAGGGGATGGTGGAGACACCTTTTTCCTTTCTGGCTCAGTATTAAGTTTTTTGCTCTCTTAGCTCTTATCCTTCCCTCCTCTCCTCCCCCAGGTCCATAAAACTGCAGGATCCTTTTGTTCAGCCTGTCTTAGCAGTGAGCAATCCACCTGACCCTTGACCATTGCCATTGACTGGGGAAAAAATGGAACAATGGGAGAGGCAGCCTTTTGCTAAATTAGCCTCTTGCTTACACTTTTGCACTGAGGTGACCAAAGTATTGTATATTACTTTCATTTTGGCTTTTTGTGTCAATCAGCTGCTCTGACACTGCAGCTCAGCTCAGCTCAGCTCTTGAAGTTATCGACCTTCTTTGAGCCTTTCTTGCGGACAAACAGGGATAGCAATACCTTTCCCATCATAAGCATGAGATGATATAAGTGGATTTCTTATGATAAAACTGGTAGGATTGGCAATCTCAAAACCATAATGATAACTGGAAACTTGAAGGATCTCTAAAGCGGTAAATAACAGTGACTTGTGAATCATTTTACACTTGTTATGAGTCATTTTGCACTCGGGTGAGATAAGTTTTTATAGATGGATAATAAATCTTTTGTCTTTAAACTATGTCTATTTTCTATAGGATGTCATTTGAGAACTTCAAAGTCAACACATTTATGTTTAAGCTATATTCTAATTTGAGCAAGAAACCAACTCACAAGATTCTTCCGCTTTTACCAATAGTTCTATCATTTTTGACATACTAAGACTCAAGCTTTTGAGTCATATTTTGTTCCTGCTTTTTCCCTCATCTGTTGACAGAGTTGTTTCATGTGCATTTGTGAAAACAAAATAAAACAAAACAAAAAAGACACTCACCTGCTATCTACCTGTTCTCTTAATAGGAATCTGATGCAAAATGGCATGCGGCTTTATTCCCAACATTTCCGTAACACATTTCCCCAATAACAAACAAGCAAGCAAAACTTAAACAAATAATTCCTAACAGGCCAAGTTAATAATTAATCAGATGTACCCCCACATTTTTCAGTATTGATTTAGTCAGGAAAACCTCATTCCCCCCTAGCACCTTATATTAAGAGGCAGAACAGCACTGGGGTTGGTTGATTCTGTGCCTCCTGAATATTATTTGTCCATTTCTACCTTCATAATAATGTCCCTACAATTAAAGTTTCCACATATTTCCTTAAAATTATCCTGTTTCTTCTCATCCTTCAAGTCTAAATTCTGAGCTTCCTCATGAATGTTTTTATGTCCACTAATTCATCATCTGTTCTACCAATAATGCATGTGACCCATAACACTAATTTGGTGCCTGATGCTCTTATTATACTTATCTAACAATATGACTAGTCTTCACATTGCCAAGTAGCCTCCTTTGACATACACAATTACTACAGAATTTTGACTAGACAATTTTAATAACAAATTAAAACTTTTAAAGTATATCTTAATTACTTATTTAATAAGTATAGTTTCAAATTTGAACTGGTGCCTGAAAAAATTTGGTAATTAAAGCAAAATTTGGTAATAAGACATTTCAGTATATTATTCAAGTGGGAATTCAGGTAAGGAATTCCTTTTGAGCCTTGATTTATTCTATCCCACTTCTCATTTAAGGTTACCTCCAATTTAGAAACATGTTGAAGCTGTAGTTGGTTTATATAAGACTTATTTTAGTGTGTGGCAAGATCACCTCCAACTTCGACAAAAATGACCCTCTTTAACTTTTTGACATTACATCACACAGGGGTATTTTTTAATAATGCACAGGGTATTTTTTAAAAATGGGGGAAACAGATTCAGGTAAATATGGTGGCAATGGTATATTTAGACATTGGTGTATACATTTTCAAAGTCCTGGAAATTTACATCATTTAAAGACTAATAATTTTTTTTCTAAGTAAATTACATGACCACGTATACCTTTTTTGGTTAATGTAATGTATTATTTTGACTATTCTTCTACACATTGTAGCTTGTATTTCTACCTGGAATTTTTGTCAGGGAAAATATATTTTATGTAATATTAGGAATCTGAGATATACAAAACATTTTCCTAGCAATTGTTTTGTGTTTTTAGTTATAAGATGAATATCACATATTCCAATGACATTCAGTGGAGTTGTTTATTTTCAGTCTTTTGAGTAAAATAATATTCAAATATAATAAGATACAATCTTTTAGCAAATGAACAAAGGAATTTAGCTGAGGTCAAAAGGAATAGCTTAAATTTCCTGGGAGGGACGTAGCAATAAATTTTCTTAAATTGTAACTGTTTACCTGATGTTAGTCTAGAGATGTATGTTCCCTTTAATATAATTTTACTACAAATCTGTTAGGCAAGTTGCTTAAATGTCTTTTATTTTCCTTGTAAATAAAAAGGTTTTGAATTAGAGATATATCATGTCTTTCCAGCATCCACTCACCTAGGAAATAATAGAGTGATGACTTAAATGTTTCTGGGGTACAAATCTCTGTTAGGCCAGGGATTACTTTAAGGTCTCTAAACATCCTAAAATAGTAAAAATATTTAAGATCCTTCCACCTTTATTCCACAAAAATCTATCCCTAATACCTATTTTATCACTACATTGTATAAATAATAGCTTCCTCTTTTATTCAGTTACAGAACATAAAAAACACATCTTATCACATCTTATTAAATATCACACTGGCATATTAAAGAAACCTTAAATGTATGGAGCTTAAAACATAGTTGAGGAATACTTTTAAAAGTGTTAAAACACAATTCTCATACAAATATAAGGTAAGCATGAGGCAAAGTTTTATTTATCTCATTAATGAGAGAACCAGCAAGCCGGTAAAGCTAGTTCAAAGTCCATTTCAGGAGAGGAGATTTTCATAATTTGGTTCAGGCATGCTGAAATAAGTTTGTTAAGTTAAACAGTAACTGGTTAATGTCCTACAGTGTAATAAAACAATTATTTTGTAGCTGTCTTTTCTACAGAAATCATTTGCCTCTTCTTTGGACATATATGCAAGTCAACATGCATATTCACAGATTCTGTGCTCTAATCATCAGTTAATGGACAAGCAAAGGTACATCCTAGAGAATTAAATAATCCTTAGGTGGGAGTGTTAGACCATACTCCAATATGACTTCAAAAGATATGTTGTCATTATATATATTTGTAATGTCATTGATACATCATCTCAAGCAATTGACTCTACAGCATTAGCCAGAAGTTGGCCCTTTAATTACCCTAAGCCAGAATAGGAGCCAAGGTCATAATATATCATCACAACAATGTTTGTCCCAGTTTGTTTCTCTACAAAAAATAAGTTCTTGCTCACCACATACACATGGTGGCAATCCATTGATGACTGTCTTTATTTTTGATGTCACAATATTTCTTGCCATGAGTCAAAATAAATCTTACAACTATAAACTCTAGAATTAGAGATTATAAAATATCTTTCCTGCCATAAACTCATACAGATCTGATGACACTTTGTAAACACTCACTGATAAAGATTTTGAAGAAGCATATTCAAATTAAATCATTAAACTTAAATATGCCATAGTGGAATAGCAATAAATAAAATAAGAGAGGGATTAATATCTTCCTTCTGAACAATCGCTGCTTTATTATTTTTAGACAAAAGTAGTAAAATTACAATGCATTTTTCCCATTGAAATAAAATTTTATGAATCATGATAATGTCCATATAAATATGTTTGAACATCTGTTATATAAATTTAAGAATGTTTTCTAGAGTTATCTGTTATAAATATAATTCATTTTCAGGAAGAAAAGCAGTAATTTATAAGAAATGACCAATCAACATCTTCACTAACATAAATTGGAGTTCTCACAACTCTGCATGAAGTTCCTTCAGTGAGCAAAAAAAAAAAAAAAAAAAAATTATTAATTGTGTTTTTATTCCCTTGTCTAGCATTTGATAGTATATTCAGTTAGGAAGAAAATATATGTCTCCAACCTTTGCCAAAACTCTGCTAATTGAAGAGAAATAAAATAACAAATCCTTGAAGGAACAACAAAGCTGGATGGTATTTTAGAACTTCTTTTCTGTTTGGTTAATCACCTCTAACAGCCTTCTTAAATTTCTCTTTCTAAAACACTGAGTACTCAGAAATGTAGCTAGCTTACATGGATACTGTTACATCCACATAACAGAAATCTCTATAAATCTGCTTATTTTAAATCAAGCTGTTAGTTTTGCTTCTTGCACAAAAGGACAAAGATAAGAAAAATGAGAATCAACAACCTTAAAGTGATTGGTTGTCAGACATCTTCCATCTATTTTGCGTTTAATTATGCAATAAGATTTTGATTTTAAACCCTATGATTTTTGGTGGTTGTGAAGCAATTATCCCACTATAATTTTCCTTACTTTTGTTAAATGTAAATTTGTAGCAGTAATATCTCTCACAAGCTGGGCATTATTTAAAAGGTCAGGAATAAAGTTAACTGTAATTAGAAGGGCAATGAAAAGTCTCCTGTGAAATTAATGGTATATGCTTTAGGGAGTTTACCTTTGAATGGTGCTTGCTAGTTTCTTTTGCTATAGAACTTAAAAATTGCTTAAAATTGTATGGATGTATTATTTGTTTAAATTATGGTTCAATCTGCATATGTGGACCAAAGTGAATGGAGAAAGGTAAACTACAAAGGGAACCAAAGTTATTCTTGAAATTATACCATTAAAAATCAACTTAAGCATCATCCTGTATGGGTATAAATATGTTCGTTTACGTAGGTCTTGTGCTGAGAAGTAAATGAGTTAATACACTTTTTAAAAATAACAACTTAGAATGGTTGGTAAATATTTAGTTTTCTTCAAATGTTATCTTGTGTTATATGTTATAAATGCAAATGTACAGTCTAAAATCAAATGCAAAAACCTGGATTTATTTGATATATTCAAGCCTTTGTTTCCTCTAAAACATAACAGGGACAGTCACGTCTCTGAAGGCACCACGGTATCTCAAGCCCATGTACCCTTTCTCAAGGATACCTATCCACCACTTCTTCATCTATTGATAGCTATCATCTCAACTGTAAGACTAATGTATTCTTAAAAGTCTTCTATGACCCTGAAAACTTAAATTTGACTTCTCTTTTCTATTATTTATATATTTGTGTACAAAATATACAAAGGTATATATTTATGACACTGTTTCATATGCATTATTAAATTTAATGCAGTTATTTTCTTTTTTGATTCCTTCTGTGAACTTTTAAAGACTGAAATGGTATATTTTATAGGTATATCCTCACCATTTAGGTAAGTGCCTTGAAAAGTGTAGCAGTTAAATGAATATTTGGGGATGCAGAAAGGTTAAACAATGACCAAATATGTGTTTCTCCTCATCTTTTTTTTTTTTTTTACCCACCTTACTGCATATGAAAGGAGATTAAATTGAAACTGTAGTAAAAAATCAATATGCTTAATGAGAAATGTGTTTAAAGTAATTGAATACAGAAATTGGTGAGCCGTGCTAGGTTTAAACGATTGACTGCCAATAAACATCAGTTGACTGATAATCCTTGATGTGGCTAAGTAAGTAAATAAAATCCCTAGCAAGCTGTAAATATAAAAAGCCCACAAACTCAATAGTGCAAAATTACAAATATGACATGTCAATATGTCTTTTGTTATTTGAGCATTTAAAAATTATTACCTTCTTTGTCCGTATAGTGCAAACATCATAACACACAGCTGAACAGGTAAAGGTCCTTCCGTTCAGAGTTTCTAGTCCGGGGAAGAAAGGCAAGAGTATTCATAGTTTTATTGTGATACAATAAGTATCGTAGTTACTGGACAAGAAACTTAAAAACAACTCAAGTTTAGGCATAACAAGTGTTCATCTGTTATAAAGGAGAACTGGATTTAGGTAGATGGAAGGGACAAGGAAGGGTTTTCCAGATGAGAGAAGAATGTCTGTGACAGAGGTAGTAATAACACAACACAGAGAACAGCCAGTGTTTTGGAAAGCTTGTAGTAAAGAGTGAACATGTGTGAAATGTAGGAAGAATTAACAGATAATAGGCTTTTTAGAATATGTTAAATAATTTTAATCTTTTCTTTTTCCTGAAACTCACAAGAAGACATTAAAGGGTTGTAAAGGGGAAAGTGAAATGTCCAGATGTAAATTTCATGAAGCTATGCCTGGTTGTATTATGAATAAAAGGGCACTCTCAGTAGGCAAGATAAAGTTTGAAGGTGAGAATTGATAAGAGCTTAAACTAAGGCAGCCGTAGTGGAAATGAGATGACAGAATAGATTTAAGATAAATAAAAATTTAAATTCACAAGGTTTTGTGACATATTAGATTTGAGGGCAAAATTGAGAGAGAAATCCAGCAGGAACTCAGTTGTTGACTACATTTACATGGAATAGAAAACACACAAATGTAGGTTTTAGGGTAGAAATATTGCCTTGAATTTTGCACATTCAAATGAAAAAAATATTACTCAGAAGAGAAATTGAAAGTAGAACTATGATTTGGAATGTATCAGCTTAAACATAGTAATTGAAGCCCTAGATTCAGAGACATAATAATGAAGAAAAAATTGAAAAAACAAGCTTCATCACGTTAAGAATCTATATAGTTATTTGGCCATTGATCTTACTGAAAGGAAAAATGTCACAGTGAAGTCCTGTTTCCATATTACTATTCCTCACAAATTTATTTAAATAATGTGATCTTCTATAATTTTGAAAACTGAACCTAAAATTAAAATATATATCAAGTACTCAACAAACTGATATTTGAATATTTTTCCACTCATTCAGACATGGACATTTTATCTTTATACATTGCTATTTGCAAGAGTAAGTTCCAAAGGAATCTGGCCAAATATATTCAAAAATATTTTTTAAAAGACTGATTTTAAGATTCTTTGAGAAGTGAATTGTAAAATGCAGTGTTCTATTATATCAGCAGAAAAAAAGTAATTTAGGAACAATATTCTTTTTAAAGCAGCATACTGTTAGGCAATATTTATGATCACAGGCAATTTCACCAAGTTAACAATTAGTATTGAACCTGCATAACATATGTGTAAGTGATAGATGAATGCATATTGCATGTTGTATGTTTGTGGAAGAAATTCAATGTCCTCAGCCATGCCAAAACTCCCTGCTTGATTTGGCTTGGAAGATTTTGAATCATAAATATTCTCTGATTTCACTTGGATTTTAAGATCCACAATGGCTTCAGGCTTATATGAAAAATGAAGTAGTGTTAAAAAAATTACATGATTAATGATGTATTATATTACAAACATTAAATGTCTACATTTTTAGTGAAGGGGGAAAAAGAAATGGATTGTTTATAGTCTAGAGAAGAAAAAAGTCAATTTCTTTCTTTTCAAATAACTAGTTTTGATGGTATTGTCTAATATGACCCATATTAGAACACAACACTTTAGAGTTTTAACAAGTTATAAAGAAAACTTACTAATTAAATTATTTTAATTGGTGTTATATAATTTGGGCTCTGTTATCAATGAAGAGCCTAAAGGGTAAAATTGTCCCTTTCATATATATAAGAACTTTAAAAGTCATACATTTAAAGGAAAAATTTGTATTTTCACACTGCTTTAGACGTTAAAATTAAGTAACAAAGTCTTTTCCGTCTCTGGGGAATAGATAAGATTTAGGGATTTTACTTGTAAATTTGAAGTACAGTACATATTCTGAAACATTTTTTTACCAGAATAAGGTATAATATTCCTTATTAAGCATTTAATGGCTTTTAAGAATCCAGACATATAGAGAACATTTTATTTATTATGCTTTGATATGTTATCTTCCAGTGCTAGTTTTGTCAACAATGTACTAGAAAATCTAGCATTAAAAAAACCTACTCTAGACCAGAGTAGTTTTTTTTTTTTTCTCACAACTTATTTATCTATTCTATTTTTTGTTTTCAGAGTAGGTTTTTTTTAATGCTAGATTTTAGAGTGAAGTAAGTCAGAAAGAGAAAAACAAATACCGTATGCTAACGCATATATATGGAATCAAAAAAAAAAAATTTGATACTGATGAACCTAGTTGCAGGGCAGGAACAAAGAGGTAGACATAGAGAATGGACTTGAGGACTTGAGGTGGGAGGAGGAAGCTGGGGCAAAGTGAGAGTAGCATCGACGTATATACACTACGGTATGTAAAACAGTTGGCTGGTGGGAAGCAGCCGCATAGCACAGGGAGATGGGCTCCGTGCTTTGCGATGACCTAGAGGGGTGGGATAGGGAGGGTGGGAGGGAGGTTCAGGAGGGAGGGTATTTGGGGACGTGTGTATGCATATGGCTGATTCGCTTTGTTGTGCAACAGAAACTAACACAGTATTGTGAAGCAATTATACTCCAATAAAGATCTACCAAAAAAAAAAAACAAAAAAAAAAACTACTAATATGACAAGCTGCCACACCAGCAATTGTATCCTGATTTGAATTAAAATGTTCATTTTAAATTTTTTATTTTCCATGATTTTTTTTTTTTTTTTTTTTTGCATGCTTTGCTTTAAATGGAGATCAACTGTACATGGTGAGAATCACCTCAAATAAGTTTCAGGGATAGAACAATATTAAGGATGATCATAAGGAAAAATCATCAGACTGAATGCAAAAAAAAAGTTAGTAGAATATTTAAGGAAGGGGTAACAAAGCAAAACAATCAAAGAAATAAATTGAAAGCTGATACAACTACAGAAAGAACTTAAATGGTACACAGAGTTGTTCAAATTTGAATTCAGAGGGACAATCATATGTGATCAATGCAGAAAGACAGAGTGTAAGTAAAACATCTTACATCCTCTTGGATGGACTTGTAAAGAGAGTTGGAGATTGTTCTCCTGGTCCTCCTTTGTAACAGAAGGCTGAGCAGTATGCCCAGCTAAACAACGGTATTTACCAGCCTCCCTGGTATAGTTATTGCAATTATGACACATCAGTGACCTATAAACAGCGTGGGACTTCCAGGAATAAGTGCTGTTCATCTTTCACCTGCTTTGTACTACTGTGAGCCTGAATTATAGGTTGATAGACTAGAGATTGGTGACTGGAGCTCCTATGGCCCTCTTGAATCCTGAAATGATCTTGGAGACAAAAGTCATGCTCTTGGAATGTCAGAAAAGATAGGAGGTTGAGTTCCAGATGCCTCAAGGAGCAATCATGTCAGCTGTGGACAGTATATTTTATTAAAGAATAAACTGCTGTCCATTTAATCCACTATTTTTTCCAGTCTTCTACTAGGTGCTGGACACAATTACTAACACAGGTTAGACAGATGTAGAAAACAAAAATCCCAGAACAAATACTAAAAATGAGAGAACGAAAGGAATCTACAAAGCCCGGGATTTCACTTCACATGAACTTTCAGCATTTCAAACATTTCATATCAGTGATATAAGCCACAGTAACATTTTTAGGAGAGTAGCCTAAAGCCATATTCAAACCAATTTGAGTTTCATGTAAATAGAGTTCCAGACTTAATAAATAAAATATGATCCCCAATTAAAGTTGAATTTTAGAGAGACAAGAATGATTTTTATATAAGTATATCCCATGCTACATTTGGTACATACAGTAAAACTTGATTTATCATGTATCTGAAATTCAAATTAACCTGGAAGTTCTGCATTTTATCTAACAAGCCTACCTATAAAGTTGTTGAAATTCATAGTAATATTTATTACATTAGGTTATTTTCAAAGAAATAATATTTTCATGGGGCTTTGTTATTCAACATGATCAACAATGCCATATTGAATCAAGCTACTCATAGTGATATGAAAATAATGTGTATTTTATTAAGCATTTGTTATATGTCCTTGAATTTTATAATAATCCCTTCTTTATAGATGAAGAGACAGAAGCGTAAGCTTCAATCAGTATGTTGTGAACATACAGCTAATAAGTAGCAAAACTAGGATTGGAATCTAGGTTGGTATGACATAATATGATTTTGATGTTAAATATAGACCAGATCAGACTGTAATATAGTTTAGTGAATGGTGAAAAACTACAGATAGTATAAATAAGATACAGACAAGAATTTTTAGACCTATTTTTTTCTCAGGTAAAACAAAAGGAAAGCAAAAAATTTTGTTTTACAAAGATCTACTGAAAATTTTCTTGGTAAAGTCAAGATATCCAAAAAGCATTGTATTTCGACTCCCCTCTTTCCCTCACTTCTGACTATCAATCCTGTCAGTGAATTCTATTTTCTATCCACATTTCTCTTAATTCTATATCTTTGTCTCTATGCACACCTTGCCTTCCTTAACTGAGCTTCCTTAATAAAAGGAAATTGCAAACCAGGAAGCAGCTGGCGAGAAGTAAGTTTGATAGAAGAGCCTTACTCTGTAACTCTTGTCCTCATCTTCATCATAACCTGGTCAAAGCTGATCAGACCAGGCTTAGGACTCAGGCTCAATCACAGTAATAAGAGAATTGAATCTTGTGTGCCAAGCTCCACCCAAAACAGGATGATCAAAATAAGCCAATTATCTTTTTTCAGGAATTGGGCAGAAAGAGGATTGAAGACACACATACCAAAAAATGGATAAATATATAATAGCTGAGTGAGTTTAATGGAATATCTTTAAAGCAGGGACTAATACAAGATTGCTAATATGGAGATATAACAGCATGATCTTAAAGCTTCATTGAATAGAAAAAATCTTCCAATTTCAGAGGCTATAATTGGATACAATTTTGTTCTGGCAGTTTCTGCAAGTTTCCAAACTCCCTTATTGCTATATGTAACTTACATTTAATTCACATTCTTTCAGGCAGGTTGGGTGTGTCCATGAAATATATATTAGGAGGAAGAGAAGAAAGAGGAAGAGGGAGGAAGGAGGAAGAGAAGGAGAGAGAAGAAGAAATGTTCAACTGAACATTTACAATGTACTTCATCTAGTGTTATCAGCTGTAAAATACTTTATCTCATTAGCTCTCACACAAAAATGAGTTCATTTTATTGGTACATTCAATTCACAGATAAGGAAGCTGTGGCACAGGGAGGTTAAATAAGTTGCTTGAGGGCAAATCACTCCCAAGACACTTTATATTAATTGGAATCCAGATAGTCTGAATCCCCAGCCCATGCTGCAAACCTCTGTGTCATCCTTCCTCCAGTAGTTCTGTGGTGTCCTTTTTAATCATTTGGTGCAAAACAGAAGACAGGCAAAATGAAAGTCTTCAAACATCAATTGATCATGAATCAATCCCACACAAAACAGCAGAGTATAACACATCTATTTGTAATACATAGGAGCCAGAATTATTTGGGATACATTTTATAAAAGGCAGCAGAAAGCTAGTGTCTCACTTACATGCGATGGTTTAGCTCATGATCTAGAGCAAATCAGGCCATGTAAATATCCCAGGTGTACCACTTAATAGCTTACCAACCTGCGGTGAACAATTCTCTTAGCATAAATCCCCACATGTGTAAATGAGGACTTATTTCTTGCTTCATGGAGTTGTTTTTAGGGTTAATGAGATAATGAGGTAGTGAGGTAATAAGAACTAATATGAATACATCCTATTAAATAAACAAAATTATCTTTGCAATGCATGGGAAGGGGATTCAAAATGTACTCACAGGACTTCTTCTTCACCTGAGAATAGGAGTAAGTGCATATAAAAGGTGAGGGGTAATTATGCTTTTTTTAAAAAAAAAATGTCTATATTATTTTAATCTTTTGCAATCAGAAGGTATTCATGTATTGAGTAGGTAAATAAATACTAAATTTTATCTTATATATATTAAGTAATCAGAAAGAATATTGCAAATTGTTACTGATTCCCTTTGACTTAAAAAGCACTATAAATTTAACTTTACACAATTTAATAGACATTAAACCCACTTTTGTGAAAACAGACAATATACTAACAGGGTATAAAAACCGACTCATATCTGAATTTTTGAAAGTCTTCTTCGCTTATAAACAAAGTAAAATGTATTTTACTATAGTAAGATTATCTTGATCTTTCAACATGTCATAAATCCACATAGAACAATTAAAAATACATTTTAAGGAGATATAATAACAGATACTTCTTAACATTAAATTCAAAATATAATTAGACAACATTCATAGTGTTTTAAGCAGGAAAGGGGTTTAATAAAGATACTAGGAAGGTCATAGAATAAGCAGGATATCAGAGTGTCAGCTTAGGGAATGAGAAGCCAGAAAAGGTGCACAAGCCACATACTGAGACTGGCCAACTGGAGACCCTGCTGAAGCTGAACACTGACCAACTGCAGAGCTTTTGTCACTGATGTCCTTGAAAGTGGGATCCTGCTGCCACAACACTCACCAGGAAGGATGGGTGGAGAGAGTGGATTCTGAAAAGCACCTGCATTCCCCTGTTCTTGCTTATAAAAGGAAATCTTGTTCAGCATCCTATTTATTAGAGCCTTATTCACATATCTGCTTCCTAATTGCGAGAAGGTGGATTAAGTAAGATTTTGCTTTCCACCTTGGGGTTAGGAAAAATCAAAGCATTGCCAGAATATTCAAAGAGGAGTTCAAAGGGTGTTGGGTGACCAAAAATCATGTCAGATGTCCACCAGAGACAGTGCTAAATGTATGTGTATAATATTTAGTTTATTTATGTGCTGAAGTCTTTATTTTAGCAGAATTTAAGCAGAAATAAATATAAACACAAGTGAGATTTTATAACTGTTTTATTTCACATTTTAGTTATATTGGTAAATGCAATTAAATGTATTCAGATAATTTGACAGGTGATGGCATAGCACTTAATGAAAACACCAGAAGCATATTGGGAAGTTGAAAAAAATCCCTGTTTTCAAAGACATCTTTGGATATTCCATGCAGCTTTATTTGAAAGGCTGGTAGTTTTGTGTACACTATAGATTATGAATGCTTGTTTAACTTAATTAAGTATGCCTTGAAATGAAATTAAAACTTTCTAAATATTGGAAAGGTGATTTTTTTAAGTTCTCAATATTTATCTGCTCTATGAAATGTATCCAAAATAACATCATCCAGTAAAAGTTAATTTATTGATGCCAGAATTCATCTAACATTTACATATATTTTAGAGCTCTAACTTACTCATAATAAATTTTTTCTGGAAATTTCAAGGTTCTAGAACAGTCAAGAATAAGAAAGTAAGCAAAATAATTTACATGATCCATGCACAAGAATATGTCCACTTTTGCAAGCTGTCCATAGTCTATAGCTCTGTGAATATCATCATATGATTTACATAGTACGTACTCCCCCTTATTCTTTTTTTTTTTTTTTTTTTTTAATGAGGATCTTGAATCAGATGCGTATGTTTTGATTGATTGATTGATTGATTGATTTTGGCTGTGTTGGGTCTTCGTTTCTGTGCGAGGGCTTTCTCCAGTTGTGGCAAGCGGGGGCCACTCTTCATCGCGATGCGCGGGCCTCTCTCGTTGCGGAGCACAGGCTCCAGACGCGCAGGCTCAGCAGTTGTGGCTCACGGGCCCAGCCGCTCTGCGGCATGTGGGATCTTCCCAGGCCAGGGCTCGAACCCGTGTCCCCTGCATTAGCAGGCAGATTCTCAACCACTGCGCCACCAGGGAAGCCCTCCCCCTTATTCTTGAAACAATTCAAATGAGCTTATTTTGAGGTATTCAAACAAAAGCATCATAGAATACATAGGCTTCTTTAAAATAACAGTGGTAAGCTTGATAGTAAGGATGAAAATAGGAAATAAAAGATAAAATGCAGACAGTGGTTTAAGATGGTAGCATAGAACTTACCTCTCCCCGCAAGCATGCCAATGCTATGGTTCCAGACTGATCAGTTCCCTGTGAAAAACAGCTGAAATCTAGCTGAAAAGCTTCTCCACAACAGAGGGCCACCTCGAGATGGTAGAAGAGGCAGAGACAGTCTCCCACAAATGTCACACACCCAGTGCAGCAACCCCCAAGCAGGAGGAAACTCACAATTACAAACTTCACCCTGAGGACGGAAGGGTTGAGCCCCATCTCAGACACTCCCAACCTGGGAATCTGCACTGCAGAGATGAGCCCCCAAAAGCCCGGCTTTGAAAACCAGTGGGGCTTATGTTCAGGAGACCCAAAAGGCTCTGGGGAATGGAGAGTCTGTTTTCAAAGGGCTCATGTACAGACTCACTTACACCAGGACCCAGTGCAAAAACACCAATTTGAAAAATGCCTCGACCACATGTGAAGGAGACTTACTAGCTAATCTTAAAGAGCCTCCTGGGGCACAGGAGTCTGCTGGGGCTTCCTCTGGGGATGGAGGCAGTAGCGGGTGTCATGTTGGCTCTCTCACTCCAGCTTGGCAGAGCCGGCACTGGTGGGCACCAGGTTCTGTACTCCCTCTATCTGGCTAGTGCTGGCTGGCTTGCCCCACCTAGATACTCTCCCAAAGCCTCACTGAAGACAATGATCCCACGCCACCCCTGAGCCTAAGGTGGCCCTGCTGCAGGCGGTGGGCTTACCCCAGCCCTGCTCCCCTCTAAAGTCCCACTGAAGTTTGTGGCTTTGTCCCACCCACAAACTCTCCTGTGACCCTGCTGAAGCTGGCTGCTGACTCCAACCCCAGGCTCCTCTGTGGCCCCACTGAAGCCAGCGGACACACACAGTCCCCACAGCGGACACCCCTTGAGCACCAGGCTTGGGTGGCCAAGGGGACCTATATTTCTGGGTCCCATAGGACTGAAACAATTGGAGGAACAGTTTTTGGCAGGCTACAACCCCCAGGTCACAACACAGACACTCTCAGACTTTCCGTGACAAAGGCCTCTTTACCTGTCCTGGAGCTTGAGGGACAGGCTTGAGGGGGCAGGTTTCAGGTTTACCACACATGTAGAGGCTGCAAAGGAGCTCTCAGGGAATGTAGGCTGGGGATGCCATCCTTGTGCTCTCCTTTGGCCTTGCTACAGCTCACTGGTACTTTCCAGAAAGGACCTTATACACTCATCTGGAGCCCTGGTTTTCTCAACTCTCTCCAAGGGAAAATCTTCAAATCACCTAATCTGGAGGCCAGCAGGGGTTGTGGGGTAGTCCCACAGGACTGTATATATTTGCATATTTTAAAAGCTGCTACCTGAGTGTCTAGTTTTCAATTAGCCTAAAACTAGCGGCTGACAAAGATCCCTTCACGTGAAACACTGACAAGGCTTGGCATGACCTCAACAACTGAACCTATCAAGAATAAATTGGGCTGATAAGACAGCCACAAAAGTTCTAGAGACAACCAGAGCTAGGGCAAAGTTGAACAGTAACATTATCTACACAAGGCTATACCTTCAAGACTAGGAGAGGTAGAGGTTTCACCCACTCCACAGAAACAAATAAAATAAAGAGAAACAAGAACATGAGGAAACAAAGGAAAATGTTCCAAACAAAAGAGCAAGATAAAATCCCAGAAAAATAAACTTAAAAATAGAGATTAATAATTTACCTGATAAAGAGGTAGAACTAATTGTCCCTGAACATGGCAGAAGAGTGGATGAACACAGTGAGAATTTCAACAGACATAAAAAATATAGGAAACTACTAAATAGAAGCCACAGAGCTGAAGAATACAAGAACTGAACTAAAAATACACTAGAAGAATTCAAAAGTGTACTTGATGAAGCAAAGAACAAATCAGCAACCTGAAAGCCAGAACAGTGGAACTCACCCAAACAGAGCAGAAAAAGAAAAAAATAATTAAAAAAATAAAAATAGCTTAAGGCATCTATGGGATAACATCAAGCAGAAAAACATTCAGCTTCTAGGGTTCCCAGAAATAGAAGACCTAAAGAAAGGGCAGAAAATGTATTTCAGGAAATAATGGCTGAAATCTTCCCTAACCTGGGGAACAAAACAGACATCCAGATCCAGGAAGCACAGAGAGCTCCAAAAAAGATGAACTCAAAAAGATCCACACCAAGTACATTATAATTAAAGTGTCAAAAGATAAAGGAGACAATTTTAAAAGCAGCAAGAGAAAAACTACATTTTACATGCAAGAAAACTCCCTTTAAAATATCAGCTGCCTTCTTAACAGAAATTTGACAGGCCAGAAGGAAGTGGCATGATATATGCAAAGTGCTTAAAGTGAAAAACAAAAAGAATCTAACTAAGAATACTCTACTTAGCATAGTTATCATGTTATCATTCACAATTAGATTGAAGTAGAGGTAAGAACCTCTACTTTGGAACCACAAATACCTTGAATAGCCTAATCACTCTTGAGAAAGAAAAATAATTCTGGAGGCATCATGCTCCCTGATTTCAAACTATACTACAAAGTTATAGTAATAAAAATAATATGGTTTTGGCATAAAAACAGACACATAGATCAATGGAAAAGAATAGAGAGCCCAGAAATAAACCCATGCATATGTTGTCAATTCATTTATAACAAGGAGCCAAGAATATGCAATAGGGGAAGGACAGTTCCTTAAATAAATTGTGTTGGGAAAATTGGACAGCCACATGCAAAAGAATGAAATTAGACCACTATCTTATACCATACATAAAAATAAACTCAAAATTGATTAAGGACTTGTATATGAAACCTGAAACCATAAAAACTCCTAGAAGAAAACATAGGTGGTAATCTTCTTGATCTCAGTCTTGTCGTGGACTTTTTGGCTCTTACCCCAAAAGCAAAGGCAACAAAAGCAAAAATAAACAAATGAGACTACATCAAACTAAAATGCTTCTGGAAAGCAAAGGATACCATCTGCAAAATAAAAAGACAACCTACTGAATGGGAGAAAGTATTTGCAAACCATATGTCTGGTAAGGAGTTAATATCAAAAAGTGTATAAATACTTCAAGCACGTCAATAGCAAAACAACAAACAATCAGATCAAAAACATGGGCAGAGGATCTAAATAGACATTTTTCCTAAGAAGACATACAGATGGACAACAGGCACATAAAAAGATGTTCAGCATCACTAACTATCAGAGAAATGCAGATCAAAACCACAGTAAGACATCACCTCACACCTGTTAGAATGACAGTTATCAAAAAGACAGGAAATAATAAATGCTGGAGAGGATGTAGAGAAAAGGGAACCCCTGTGCACTGTCGGTAGGAATGTCAATTGTTGCAGCCACTATGGACAACAGTATGGAGATTCCTCATAAAATGAAAAATAAAACTACCATACGACCCAGCTATTCCACTTCTGTGTATTTATCCTAAGCACATGAAAGCACTAATTCTAAAAGATATATGTGCTCTTTTGTTTATTATAGCATTGTTTACAATAGTCAAGATATGGAAGCAAATTATGTCCCCATCCATGGATGAACGGATAAAGAAGACGTGCTATATATATACAGTGGAAAGCTACTCAGCCAAATAAAAAGAAAATGTTACCATGTTCGATACCATATCAGAGGGTGTTATGTTCCATGAAATAAATCAGATAATTTCACTTATATATGGAGTATAAAAACAAAACAAACCAACCAACCAAACAAACAAATAAAACAAAGCTCATAGATACAGAGGACAGATTGGCAGTTATCAGATTGGAAAGGGTAAAGGGGTTGGGGAAATGGGTGAAGGGGGTCAATTGTACGGTAATTGATGGTAACTAGACTTATTGTGGTAATTGCTTTGTAGTGTATACAAAGATTGATTTTGTTTATGTTTTACGGCTGAAACAAATATAATATCATATACCGATTTTACCTCAATTTTTTAAAAAGCATAAATGTAGACACAACAACCCATAATGCAAACCTAAGATGATTTTGTCTAGCGCCATGCCTCTCAAAGAATCTTGAATGCCCTGAAATTATAGCTGTTCTATGGCACAGTGTTCTTGGTATCTTGGAGAATTAAACATTATTCTCCGTGTACTCTGAGGAAATTTCCCGGATGTAAGCAAATTTAGAAAAATTTTATAGAAGTAAAAAAATCTATAACGGAGAAGTTTTCTTTTTTAAGGCATTCAAGGACATTAAACAAGACTATTAGTAAAATGTAACACATAGAGTGACTCTCTTGAGCTTGCGTTTTAGGGGTTCTTTATGAAGCAGCAAAGAATAAGTGGATAGGTGATGGCTTTCTTGAGTGAGAGTAAAGAATATCTAAAATTTATATGCAAAGACATCATAGAACCCCAAGATCACTAAGGTAAAGGATTCTCCCACCTCATTTCCACAGACAACCCATAACATACGATCTTTACTTCTTTTCATTATCTAAGATGATGCTCACTTCTTCATGTTCATTTTCAACAGAAAGCATGGAAGGAAGAAATTAATTCCCTGGAGTTTGTTCAGCCTTTGTTTCACCTTTTGGGCTGTACACTCTTTGAGTTTAGATTCTGATTCTCTAGGAATAAACCTGAGTGATGAACATGTCCCTTCATTCCAGAAAAATAAATCATTTATTTGTTTTATTAATATTTATTGTTTCTAATACATTATGAAGTATTTGAAGCAAAAACTTCCTTTACCCACTTTGACACTTCATAAGCTATAGGCTGTTGCTCAACTATAATAGCAAATACGTAGAGATTCGTTGTTGGTAATTATAGAAATTCTTAGAGCCAGACCTTTATGGTTTAAGTTTCTGTGATCCCACCAACACAATAGTATATAACCTGCTTACTACACTAAAACAAGTGATTTGGATAATTTCAAATGACCTATAAGTGCCTCCCAGACAGTAGAATGGATATGAAAATGTTCCAATAATTCTCTTCAATTCTACATCCTATTTCATTAAGCTCCTCAGACTGCACAAAGTCTAGAGTATATCATGTCAAATGCACAAATTATACACAACCTCTATTTCTGTACTCACATTGATGTCTTCCAAATCTAAGTTGTTTAGAATAATATTGTTCCGTTTCCAGATGATCGGAGGTCTCAGTGCTCCCTGAATGGCACAGCTCAGAACCGTACTCTGTCCCCCAGTTGCTGCTGTGATGCTTAGTTTCTGATCTTCAGGCAGACTCAGCTGGATAACCTCTGTAAAGATAGTATCAGGAACGTGGATGAGCATGTAGTTTTGTAAAGTTAATTAGTATAAAGTTTCTGAATACAAGTAATTAAGGCTTTTAATTTGTATAAGATGGAAAAAGCTTGTGATGAAATGAAAAGAGTAAATTGTTTCCAATAAAAGGTCAGAATGACATTTTAATTTAATTGATTGACAGGCATCCTCATGAGGCAAAGCACTATTAAACATGAAATGAATATCAGAAGTAGAGTTATAATAAGCCTGGCAGATTGCACCCAGAAGAGAAATTATTTAACTGCTAAATCAACATGTAGTGTGTCATTGGCATTGAAATAAAAATGATGTTGTTTATTCACTGATAGATTTATATTGTGGGTGAGGTGAGATCATTGCTGGCTGGCTTCAGAGAACACTAGCATAGCTGAATGGGTAAAATGCATCACTATGCTGGGAAACATAAACTGACTCTAAAGGAATAAGATTTATTTGGGAAGTTGAGGGAGGAAAAACTGAAGTTCACCAACCAAACAGCAAATTCCTGAAATTCCGTCAGCTGCCTTTATCAGACAGTGTGGGTGCAGTACAGTCTTTTCCTTATTCTTAAATTTTAAAGTTAAATATATTTTAAAATAACCATTAAACACATTTCTCCTAGTAATGCTGCCACAGCAGGAAATATACTTTGTAATCTCGATCCTCTTTCCTGTTTCCAGACCGTCCTCACCAAGCTTGGGAATGAACCATGACATTTACATGATTGTCCATGGTCACCAGAGATGCCTGGGATAATCCCACCAGTCTTTACCCATGTGACAACTGCCCTTTAGTTTTCAACTTACACTCGCTGAGACACTATTGTTTCTATATTATGCTGAAGTCTTGCATTGTGACTTTGCTCAGTCTTAGCCAGGTGAGAAATACCAAAATCACTATTCTCACTGAAATTTCCATGTGGGTGGGGAGACCATAATTGTCCTTTGTTCCTTTGTTGAGGTTGATGATATTTTTCATGATGGAGGTGTTGACTGCCCAAAGTGGTGGCTTTTAATTTGCAATAAATGTGATCAGGTACAATCAGAGCTGTATCCTCCACAAACCCCTCTTCTTCCTTTTCATCATTTGACCTTCTTTTTCTCTTTCTGAATCCTATCTTCCTCTTAAGGAGGAAGAGAAATGCTAATCAAATGATTTTTATAGACTATAACTGTTCAACAAAAAGTTCTTTGAATTTTTGGTACCACCACAAACTGGAATGTCAAAAAATGGCACAATTCTTTGTCTCAGAAGGCTGGCATTGAACATATAATCCCTACATGCACTTGTTAAGCGCTGATGTTCCACACCTTTATCTGATAAAAATAAGCAGAAGGAGATTGACCCTTATATTCTGTTATACAGGATCTTGTCTTTAAAAGCCAAGTTATTTAAGTCATCATTGGTTTGTGTTGTCAAAGAGTGGGGTAGGCAATCTTTTGAAATTTCAAAATCCTATGAGAGAGGCTCAGTTCAATGTATTCTTTTGATTTTACATCATTAACAGAAATAATAGAAATGGGGAACAAACATCCTGGTCAGTCTTTTGTATTGACAGTTTAATTTTTCCTAATGACATTTCTCCATATTCACATTGTATTTCAATGTTTCCTGAGTAATAAGACCAAAGGGAATGTGTTCAATCTTCTTTTCTTTAATACCCATTCTGTTATATGTATTTATATAAAATTACTAAAAGAAAATATACTTGACCAATTAGGCATAGGAAATTTTTGAAATTTGCAGACACAGTGTTTTTTATGTCTTTTTCTTTAATATTGCAAACTTACGGGAAGAGAGAAAACTATAAAAGTAATAACATCATGTAGGGTATCAAATAAGAATTATTAATAATTTCCATTAACATTCCTGAATTTCAGCTTCTGGTTCCTCATAAAATCACGTACAAAATAATAAGGCATCTATTCTAAAAAACGGCATGTTAGCATTGGCTATTCTGACATTTAGAAATACAACTGGTACTAAGTCACCTTGGAATGTTTTCACTAACCTTCTGCATCTGGTATTAGGTCCCAGGCCTTTTAGATTAGTTGTGCTTTTGGTAGTTATACATTACAATGCTAATTAGATAATATGAACATCTTAGAATAAATGCTGAGATTTGGCGTAACATTATGTGGGACATCCTTGTAAAATGGACATCCTTTGAGAGAATGCCTAATTAGAAATAAGAATTACTATTCACCCAGGAAATATTAACATGCACAGTAAAAACTTATATGTTAATCTGGAGGTTACATTTTTAAATGATTTTTTAAAATTATCTCAGTAATACATGCTATTAAATACTATGTATTTCAAAAAGTCTATAAAATTTTTTTCCTGCATGCTTCACCTTTTCTTTAATGTATTATATTGAGCTACATCTACAAAACCAATTACGTTTACCTGTTATTGTTCAAAATCAAGTGGTCCTTTTCTCAGATAAATTTAGCTGCAAGATTTCTTTTACTTACAAAATTGTCGTGCTCATCTTTACTAGTCTTTCTGATAATTATTACCAGACTAAGATTTAGTCTCACAAAATCACAAAGGTTAAACATTTTTATTCCTACATTCTAATGTCATTCAATATGCTTTAATAGTGATTAAATGTTTATAAAACATTTCACATTTATAAATTTCAGAGAGAAATGGTGATTATTTCTAGAAATACATTAACAACCTGAAACAATAGCTATGAATTAATCTGTAAACTAATTTAAAACTGAATTTAAGAGGTAAGATCGGTTGAATCTGAGCATCTGTGTATATTTGAGTGATCATAGTTGTTAGTTTAGAAATAAGAGTTTTAAAGAAAAGTATTGAAATTTAATTCATTATCAATTATCATTAATATATAATTTTGTAGATATACATTAAAGGTAACATATTTTATTCTATAGCACTCTAATCACAAACATCGTATGCTAGTTATGTACAGACAAATAACAGTTATGTGCAGCAAATAGCATCTATCATTTTAGTACTCTATCTCTTTAGCTCCAATGATATTGCACATTTGAAGGTCTAAGTAAAAACATGTATCATATGACATCAAGAGTCATCTAATGTCCTGACCAAACGTAAAAGCATATAGGTTAGATATAACAGATATTGCTGAGTTTTTTGAAACATGTCAGTACTTCTTTTGACCTATAAATTATTCCTCTTATTGGAGGCCCTCTCAAGTATTCAAGGAAAGAAATTAGAGCTCTAGTGGTGCTTCCTTTGATCTTGTATTACGAAGACTATTAATGCCATTTCCAGACCAGCTTCTTTTGTTTGCTCACTTGGGAAAGCTAAGAGGCAAATAAAATTTTTTCTTTCTGTGGATCCCTTTCTACACTTTCTCACCTTCACAACTTGGCTTAGAGGAATATAAAGAGTTTGTTTTCAAAGAAATGAAAAATTGTGTTCTCCTCTAGCAGAATCTGAAGTTGGAGAGACAAGTGTAGTTGAATAAAATTTCGAACACTGCACATCAGTATTTATGAAGTGTTTATGCCAATAGTAACTAGGTGGTGGAAATAGCAATAAAAAGTTTGGTAAAAATAATATGTAAATTTAAAATAGAACAGAAAGGGAATAAAATATTTCGAATATTTGTGAAACACCAGTTTATAAAAGAAGATGATTTCAGTAAATTTGTTTGAAAATCAGTTTTGTAAAATCATAAGAAAATAATGTATCATAAACAGAATTCTGTCCTTATAAATGCCTACATCTTCTCAAGTTCCAAAGTACATACTTATGTTGAATATTTTATTTAATTTATTTAAATACTAGTCTCATAATCTTGTTGATCTGATCATGCTTATAATTTCTGTTTTAGGAATGATACGTAGAAGAAATTTTATCAGTGATATTTTCAAATAGTGTGTATGTTCCCTTCTCTACTCTACTAAAATGAATTACTAATTAAAAGCAGATAATAATTAAAATAAAAAGAAATACATCAGAATAAAAGACACTTAGGAATGATAGAAGGAATAAATTAATTATTCTCATAATAAGAAAATCACAATTACTTAACGACAAGCTCTTTAACTAACTGGAAATTTATGATGGTGTCTTCCATCAAGAAATAGGTGATATTCAAATAAATGTTACGTCTGAACTAAGTTAGACACACCAATGTATACACTAACTTATTATGATAAAATGTCTAGAGTTTTTTATGCTAATTGCTTATCTGTAAATTATTATATGCTTATATCATAATATGTATTACAAAAATAAAACAAACTAAATTAAAAAGAGATTTAGAAACTTCTTCAATAACAATGCAGTAGATAATTTGGACTAACCCTTCCACTGAAGAAATAAAACAACAACAAAGGATAAATAACCCTGGATTAAATACACATAATATATTTTAAAGAATAAATGAAAGAGATAGTCTTTCTCATTCTTATCTATGAAAGAGACAAGAAGACAGTAAGGAATTTCCCAGCCTATGTCCTGAAGAGAATTGTAACTTAGAGAGATGGGATTGCACCTGGAGTCACATTGCTTTGGGAAATTTTCCACCTTAAGAAAATGATTGATCAGCCTAAATGCCCTATATGGCTTCTTATTCCTAGAGACATGGGATAGATGGGATAGATACAGTACTAGACCACCTCCCTCTCTGTGCCAGGACTTTAAAGCACCTCACTCTGCAAGTGAATGTGTGGACTGCAGGCTATTTTTGTCTGGGTGTCTCATAAAACATAAAGTCTCCCTCTCTATAATAATATCATCCTAGCTCATCTAATTATTGTTATAAAAAAATTTTAAATAAAATATCCAGTACACAATGAAGGATAATGTAGAAAACAAAGAAAGACAACAGCATTAAGAGAATGAGGAGAAATAACATACAACCATAACAAAGTCACCAGGATTGTAAAATTTAGGATTATGAAAATAAAATCAGCTTAGAAATTCTAAAAAAGAACTTAAATATATAATCTATGAACATTATAAGTTTATGAAAGAGTTATATAAGTAGAAAATATGATAACAGAAATTAAGATTAAATTGATGTCATTAAGAACAGATTAGACACAGTACAAAAGAGAATTAGTAAACTGAAATAGAGATTAAAAGAAATATTACGGAATAAAAAGCAGAAGAATAAATAAAGATTTAAAAACGCAGTTGAGGTTAACAAAAATAGGTTTATGTGAAACCGAGAAGAAGGAAACAAAGAAAATTGGGCAGAGGCCATATTTGAAGAAATAGTGGTTAAGAATTTTCCATTAATGTTGAAAGACACCAATCTATAAGTTTAAGATTATTAAATGTCAAGCAAAGAAAATGGAAAGCTAGAATAACCCACATCTAGACACTTAGTAGTGAAACTGAAGAAAATCAATGACAGAGAAATCTTAAAATTATGTAAATGAAAAAATACAGATTGCATTTACAGTAAGGAGTTAAGCAACTGATGTCATGAGCAAAAATAGGAACAAAAAGCTACTGGGATTATATTTTATATGATGAAACAAAGTAAAGGCAATCTTAGAATTTTATACACATACATAAAAATTAAAATAAGTATATTTTCAAAAATCAGTAAGAAAATTCATCTCTAATAAATTGTCTTAAGATAAATTCTGAAGGATGTTCTTCAGGCAAAAGGAAAATGATCTCAGATGGAAGCTTAAAGATGCAAAAAGGAAAGGGCTTTCCTGGTGGCGCAGTGGTTGAGAATCTGCCTGCCAATGCAGGGGACACGGGTTCGAACCCTGGTCTGGGAAGATCCCACATGCCACGGAGCAACTAGGCCTGTGAGCCACAACTACTGAGCCTGTGCGTCTGGAGCCTGTGCTCTGCAACAAGGGAGGCCGGGATAGTGAAAGGCCCGCACACTGTGATGAAGTGTGGCCCCCACTTGCCGCAACTAGAGAAAGCCCTCGCACAGAAACGAAGACCCAACACAGCCAAAAATAAATAAATAAATAAATAAAATTAAAAAAAAAAAAAAAAAGGAAAGGAGAGAAAAAAATGTGTTTAAATATGTGTTAAGCTTTAACATTAAACGTTGATACTTCAAGAATGCTTGATAATATAATATATGATTATATGCAATTATAAACATTTATAATAATAATAAATATATTTATAATAATATATAATGGAGATATAATATCTTCATAATCTTATGGTAGAGAAATATTCTTAAACAAGGCACAAAAAACTCACCATTACAGAAATGATTTATAAGTTTTACTACATTATAATTTAGAGTATCTTTTCCTCAAAAGATACTATTAAGAGATAAAAAATGCAAGCCACTGAGCAGGAAAAGATACTTGCCATCTACAAAGCTATCAGAGATCTTATACGTAGAATTAATAAAGATCTCCTAAAAGTAGATAAGAAAAAAACAGCTCCAAAGAACTACCAACAGGAAACTCAAACAAATGCTCCATGAATGAGTAAAACCATGTGACTAAGAAAAATCCAGAAAAGTGCTCAACTCTATGTATAATCAGGGAGATGCAAATTTAAGCCAAACCTTTCAGATTGGTATGAATCACTAGGTCTAGTGTCAAGAAGAATATGAAGCAACATGAATTCTTATATGCCTTGAACAAGATTGTAATTTCACATATAAACTTTCTGTATTGGTAAATGAAGCCTCAACTAGAGAAAACTGCCCTGTCAGCTCCTGTTTCCAAGGACCCAGTTAGCCATATGCCTTGTAGCAGCCTAGAGTATGACACAGAGTTGGCAG
Organism: Balaenoptera acutorostrata; assembly: GCF_949987535.1. Classification (NCBI taxonomy): domain Eukaryota; kingdom Metazoa; phylum Chordata; class Mammalia; order Artiodactyla; family Balaenopteridae; genus Balaenoptera; species Balaenoptera acutorostrata. The sequence goes on from NC_080068.1 coordinate 5,657,125, forward strand.
AGTATTCAGGTGTTATAAAGACAAAGCAGAGGTAGTGATGCATACATTTTCAAGATACCTTTAATATACTGCACAAAGGAAAAAAGAAGAGAAGCCTAAATGTGGAAAGACAAATCTGATAAGGAATAGGAAAAAGGAATCTCAAGTTTATCCTGAAGAAAAGAAGCCACTAGTGAAGAAATTCTGAGAATTCAAGTGAGAATGGAATGATTTCTGTCACAAGTTCTGAAAGAAAGAAGGACTTATAATCACAGGCATAAATAAAAATATTTAGTAGTTAAAACAAAAAGGTCATTTCTTCCTATGTCATTGGTGGGATTTAAAAGTTATGGGAAGAAATAAAAAGACTTTTCCATAAAATATTTTTCTGTAAAACAATGAAGCAATATGTTCTTTTGTAAAATTAGAATTTCATTTTTTATTCACCTCATAACTCTGTAATAAGGGCAATACATTATTATAGACAGGACTGTATTTTGATAATACTTCAAGCAGTTTTACAAGTTAACAATAATGAGTCTCATTTTCCTTTTTATTTATTCATGATTTTGATACTCCTTCTGTGGTCTTACAAATATAATACAATTACCATTCAACTTTTTGTTCCATTTAATTTAATTTCTTTCTTTCAAATAATTATATACAGTTGAATTTTAAACTGGAGTATGTGAAGAACAAGGTTATTCATTCAATGATATGTATGACACTAACAACTTGAAAAATAATTCTTTCTTTATGAAGAATAGTTTTCATTTGAAACCTGACCTAACAAAAACTGTATCCAACAGAGAATTTGGTGGCCACCCCAAGTAGTAAAGTTAGTTTTAACTTTATGATTTGGAAAACTTCAAGAGTGCATACAACTAGATGATTTTCACATGATAGGTATGCTGGAATAATAAGGTATTGATATTTCAAGGTATGTTATACCAAGTTTAATGTTTCTTTACAAGTGAATTGCTCCTTGTAAGACTAGGATAAAAGAAAACTGTCAGCATTCACTCAATGGTTAATATTTGCCAGACATTGTTCTAAGTGGTTGATTCATTTAACCTTCACATCTAAGAGTTAGATGCTATAATGACCCTAATTTTTTTTTTTTTTTCCTTTTTGTGGTACTATTAGGTAAGGAAGAAGTACATAATTGAAGTTTCACCAGACGTTTTGTGATCAGATAGGAACTTTCCCCACAAAAGGACACAGAAAGAGGAGTTGAGGTCCTTGATCACAAATGGTGAGAAGAAAACACCCTATTATTGGATAATGTGTAAAGCAATTGTCTTAAAAAGATGCATGCTACTGACAAAGAAGCCTGCATAACATGGGGATGAAAGCATGAACTATATTACCAGCAAGACCCAGATTTGAGATATGACTTGATGGCTGCCCCAGTTTGATTTCTAATGCACACTATTTAGAAGACTTTTGACAAGTGGCTTAAACTCCAAGTCTCAATTTTTCCATCTTTATAATAAAGATGGTACCTAACTCTTAAGAATATTGTGAAGATAAGATATGATATTTTAAAATACTTATGACTGTGTCTAGCCTTTAGCAAATTCTGCATAGGCTGCAGCTGCTATTACTAGTGAAGAGCTAAAAAAAGTGCTTGTAGGTTAAGATAGGCACCATTTCACCCAGCTTATAAATACAACCTTGCGATCACTTTGAGAAAGGTACTGCTTATATAAAATCTCATTGGTTTAACTTTCATAGATAATACTTAAGCGTGAGAGAAAAAATCCCAGCCTCATGACCCATTAGGTTGCTTATGCTCTAGTTTTACTTTCACCTACAAACTAAGTGCCCTTGAGGTTGAACTTATATATAAGCATGTTAAAACAAAGAGGCTATGGAACATAATGATAATCATTCTTCTATTTATAAACAATTGTGAAGAATATCAATGAAATGTTGAAGTCATCAAGTACCTTTTCCTGTATGATTTATTGGTATAAATAGCATATGATTTGAGAACATTTGATATTGAGATCCAAATCCCTGAATGCATAAAATACTGAAGTTTCTTGCTGTCTTTAATATTTCCTTTAAAGTTTCAGTATGATTACTTATATATGGAATTCAATTAGGTAATCTGGGATGAGAAATTGCATAGATATATGAAAGAGACAATCCCACATGAAGAGTTTGCTGTGAATCCTCATTTGTCAGTCCGAGGAAAGCAATCAGCTAATCAATACACATTTCCTGTATATTAACCGTGTGCTTAGTGGTCTGTTAAAAAGCTATTACAGATACAAGGAAAGAACGTTAACCCGTGTTCATTCCCTCAGTTTATCTCTGCGAAACCCCAGGATGATAATGCAGGAGAAGTGAATCAGACAATGCATTATTTGCTCTGTCTTTAATAAAGTGAAAAAATTTCACCATTTTTTAATATTAAGGCCAGACAGACAGAGCTAAACAAATGAACTATTCATTCCACACAGTGAAAGAGAATCTGAGCATTTCCCACTGAAAAAGATTTTAGCATTGTTTGTCTAATTAAAACAATCCAGGTAAGAAAGACTGCTCTTAGTCATAATGCACTGTTATTACTGATAAAACTGAAACTGGGATCCAGAGCATTTGCCTTCACTATGAAGTTTTACAGAGTTAGAGCCTCTCTAAGATGTTACAGCAAATGGATGTGAAGGATGGGGCACTGAACGCTGGCTGTTCATTTTGGCAACTCTTCGCAGCATCTGAAGACTGGGCCTCAGCTATGGAAAGCCAGAAACAAATTTAAACATTCATCCAGAATTAATTAGACCATTGGGGATTGACTGAGCTAATCAAAACCACAGGATACTTTTGTTTATCCTGGAATACCAATTTATTCATTTACAAATGGGAAAGCCTCAGGTTTAGTAAGCAGTGTCAGCTGAGAGCCTGGGAATATCCCTTGTAATGCACAGGTCAAAAACTTCTCAAGATTGATGAATAGAACATTACACAAAAGGGAGTTGGCTATTCCCTATCCAGTCAAGCTCTAATCAGCTAATGAATTGCCTTTTTCAACTCTAAAGGCATTTCTGTGTAGAGAACCTTTCTTTTCCTTGTCACTTTCAAGTTTATTGACAAATTCTTAGTTCTTGGTCTCCTTTTCCTTTTTTTTTTTCACACCACGCATATCACCATATGTTTGCAAGTAGACCATTAACTCAGGTAGGCTATAAAAGAGTTGAGATATTAGAGCCTTCTTCAGATAAGCAAATGTTCCCATAGTTGTGGGCTTGGCAAACTACATCCATGAAACAAATCTGGCCCACCACCTGCTTTTATAAATAAAGTTGTATTAGAACTCGGCCATATCCATTCATTACTACTGTCTGTGCTATTGTCTATGGCTGATTTCTGCTATATAGGCAGAGTTAAGCAGTTGCTATAGAAAATTTATGGTATGCAAAGTCTAAAATATTTCTGCTGGCCCGTCATAGAAAGTCGCCTACTCAATTGAAACACTACTTTGATGGTTTTACTTTCCTTCAACATGCTTTACTTATTTAAATGTGATCTATTGGATTCTGCTCATTCTCTAGGTCAGAACAGTAGTGAGAACTAAAATATTGCCTGCCATATCAGTAAACAAAGGATGTTGCAGCCATGAAGCCATTACTTGAGGGCTGCCTGGATGGACGGTGCACCCTGAGGGGATTCAGGTTGAGAAAGCACAGGATACTGGCCCCAGAGAGCTGAGGTGCATATCAAAAGAATAATTTCAGTGAGCTCACTCTTGCATCTTCCCCATACATAGAAAAGCACTAAATTTCTTACCTTGAGATGTCTGGTTTTTGTTTAATTAACGGTAATCTTTTGATATTCTGACTACCTGGTCTTGTTGCAAAACTCCTGTATATCCTGGCTCCTCCCTGACCTCTTCCGAGCAGTTCTCTCAGAGCTATCTCAGAGGCTGTCTCCTGGCTTGAAGTCCCAAGAATGTCCACCGAATAAAACATAACTCTCAACTTTTAGGTTGTGCATTTTTTTTCAGTCGACGCTAAGCATAAAATAATTATGCAGAGAATACGTGAAAATTGTGCCCATTTACAATGGGTGAGTTTGCAAAGTACCAATGTAATTTTTATCTTTGAGTCCTCTGTAAAAAACAGAAGGATGAGTTTCTATTATAACTCCAATAGTTGCTCCTTTCACATTCCAATGCAAAATGCAAATGTGAGTTAAATTTTTCTTGTTCAAATGCAGTTTCTTAGTCCCTGATGATGGCGTCCTACTGGGTCCCCAAGTTTATAAACTTCCCCAAGTTTATCATGTAAAACAGTGATCATTTCTCCCCTCTTCCTCCCATCAAAATACTAATTCACAGGGCACATTCTCAGCCAGAAGGAAAGCTATCTGATTTTCCCATGTAAGTCATTCACAGTACTAGTCCGTGAACAAACTTGATTGCCAAGACAGTATTTACATTTTAATAGGGAACATTTTAATTCAAATGTATTTTAACCAAAAAGATGCTTAGCAGAAATGCTTTTGAGATGAAAATCTTCCCAGAAACACTTGTCAACACTGCTGCCACTTTCTTTCTAAGAAATCAGAGGGACCTAGATCTGACTAGGACTGCCTTCCCGTTTTTCTCAGTTTGACTAACCTTTAGACAAAACCTGTCTGGATTATAAGCCTATGACTTCCCTTTTCTTAAGAAAGTTGCAGTGTATATTCTTTCTCTGCCCCTTTGAGATGAAAGTCTTCTCTCAGCTTGCTGCAGGTTTTATAATCCAGGAATGTCTTTCTCTAGGACCTAGGAGCTAACCCTTTGAAATGTAACCATCAGGGAAGATAGTACCCCAATTTCAGTCTCTGTGAGGATGTAGGAGTTTAAATGCAATAAGTGCCAATTAGCAGACACACTTGTCCGAATCCCGTTGACCAACTTCATCTCCCTCCCCCCACCCCCATTGCCTTTCAGTACTTTCCCACTTGCTCACCTCAGTACCTAATAACTCTCCTGCCTTTTGTGTCAGTGGAGTTGAATTCAACCTCTCCCCCCGTTGCGATAGTCTTGACTCCTATTACAAAATTCTTGATTACAGTCTCCCTTGTCTTTTTAACTTGTCTGGTGCAGCTTTTCACTGACAATCAAAAATCAGGTTTCTGTTTCTGAAAAATTACCAATATTTACTTACCTTCACTCTTTCTCACTCATGCTTAAGAGAGAGAGAGTTTACAAAGTATTAATGGAAGAATGAGTAACACTTATTTATGATCTATAATTATAGAGAGAACGAGAATTGAAGAAAGATAGAGATTGTCCTGGTTTGTTTGTACCTCTCTCCAAAATAAAAATCCATAAATGTAACGATTTTTATAAACCTATGATTTGTTGCCATACAATGATTGTTCCTGACCACGTATAAAGCTTGGAATACATCTTCTCTGCATATGAATGTAGTTTTAATTACTTTAAATATGTATGTCTCTTAAGATCTTCTAGGCATAACTTAAAATAATATCACTACCTCAAAACTGCAGGTCTTTACAAATCCCATGTAAATGCAGTACAATTGGAAGCTCTCCAGCAAATTAAATGCCTAAGAACTCAGATTTAGGGTCATTTATCTTCATCATCAAAACAAAGAAAAATGTGAACAATTTTACACTTAATTCAATAACTGTGAATGGATGTTTAGTACATTGATTGCTAAAATTAGTGTACTAGATTTAAATTATACATTTGAAAATTTTAAATTCTAGAGATATAAATTTCAGAAGTGCCAAGGCACATTTAATCATTTGAAAAAAGGGGTAGAGTACAATAAGTGCCAGAATTTACATTTTAAACCTTTTCTTTTTTCATGCAGAATTCTCAGTTTTTATGTCAATTCAATAATGTTTCTCAATTCTGTTAAGATTTTACTAGCTACTATATCTTTATCCAGCTCATTTGAGCAAATTTTGTAAACAGTACTAAAAAAATTAAATACGGCAGATTCCAGAAGATGGCAGAAGAATAAGACGCGGAGATCACCTTCCTTCCCACAGATACATTAGAAACACATCTACACGTGGAACTGCTCCTACAGAACACCCACTGAACGCTGGCAGAAGACCTCAGACCTCCCAAAAGGCAAGAAACTCCCCACGTACCTGGGGAGGGCAAAAGAAAAAAGAAATAACAGAGACAAAAGAATAGGGACGGGGCCTGCACCAGTGGGAGGGAGCTGTGAAGGAGGAAAGGTGTCCACACACTAGGAGCCCCTTCGTGGGCGGAGACTGCGGGTGGCAGAGGGGGGAGCTTCGGAGCCACGGAGGAGAGCGCAGCCACAGGGGTGCGGAGGGCAAAGCGGAGAGACTCCCTCACGGAGGAGCGGCGCCGAGCAGCACTCACCAGCCCGAGAGGCTTGTCTGCTCCCCCGCCGGGGCGGGCGGGGCTGGGAGCTGAGGCTCGGGCTGCGGTCGGATCGCAGGGAGAGGACTGGGGTTGGCAGAGTGAACACAGCCTGAAGGGGCTAGTGCGCCACGACGAGGCGGGAGGGAGTCCGGGAAAAGTCTGCAGCTGCCGAAGAGGCAAGAGACTTTTTCTTACCTCTTTGTTTCCTGGTGCGCGAGGAGAGGGGATTCAGAGTGCCACCTAAACGAGCTCCACAGACGGGCGCGAGGCGCGGCCATCAGCACAGACTCCAGAGACGCTAAGGCTGCTGCTGCCGCCACCAAGAAGCCTGTGTGCGAGCCCAGGTCACTCTCCACACCGCCACTCCCGGGAGCCGGTGCAGCCCGCCACGGCCAGGGTCCCGTGATCTGGGGACAACTTCCCCGGGAGAACGCACGGCGCGCCTCGGGCTCCTGCAACGTCACGACGCCTCTGACGCCGCAGGCTCGCCCCGCCTCCGCCCCGCCTCCTCCGTACCGCTCCCTCCTCCCCGCCTGAGTGAGCCAGAGCCCCCGAAGCAGCTGCTCCTTTAACCCCGTCCTGTCTGGGCGGGGAACAGACTCCCTCAGGCGACCTACATGCAGAGGCGGGTCCAAATCCAAAGCTGAACCCCGCAAGCTGTGTGAACAAAGAAGAGAAAGGAAATCTCTCCCAGCAGCCTCAGGAGCAGCGGATTAAAGCTCCACAAACAACTTGATATACCTGCATCTGTGGAATACCTGAATAGACAACGAATCACCCCAAATTCAGAAGGTGGACTTTGGGAGCAGGATATATTAATTTTTCCCCTTTTCCTTTTTTTGTGAGTGTACATGTGTATGCTTCTGGGTGAGATTTTGTCTCTATAGCGTTGCTTTCACCATTTGTCCTAGGGTTCGGTCCGTCCTTTTGTTTGTACTTAAAATTTTTTTTTTTCTTAATAAAAGTTTTCTTATTAATTTTTTCCTTATTTTCTTTTTTTTTAAAAATAAATTTATTTATTTTTGGCTGTTTTGGGTCTTCGTTTCTGTGTGAGGGCTTTCTCTAGTTGTGGCAAGCGGGGGCCACTCTTCATCGCGGTGCACGGGCCTCTCACAGTCGCGGCCTCTCTTGTTGTGGAGCACAGGCTCCAGACGTGCAAGCTCAGTAGTTGTGGCTCACGGGCCCAGTTGCTCCGCGGCATGTGGGATCCCCCCAGACCAGGGCTCGAACCCGTGTCCCCTGCATTGGCAGGCAGATTCTCAACCACTGAGCCACCAGGGAAGCCCCTTATTTTCTATTTTTAAAAATTAAAAAAAAATTTTTCATAATAAGTTTTTCCATATTTTTTATTGTAAAAAATTAAAAATATTTTTCCTAATAAATGTTTTACTTAATAATTTTTTCTTATTTTTTATTACAAAAATTAATATATTTATTTTTAAAAATTAAAAAAAATTTTCTTAATAAATTTTTTCTTAACAATTTTTTTCTTATTTTTTATTATAATGGCTTTTTTTTTTTTTTTTTTTTGTGCTCTTTCTTTCTCTCTTTCTATTTTTCTCTCCCTTTTATTCTGAGCCATGTGGATGAAAGGCTCTTGGTGCTCCAGCCAGGCATCAGGGCTGTGCCTCTGAGGTGGGAGAGCCAACTTCAGGACACTGGTCCACAAGAGACCGCCCAGCTTCACATAATACCAAATGGCGAAAATCTCTCAGAGATCTCTATCTCAACATCAAAACCCAGCTTCACTCAATGACCAGGAAACTACAGTGCTGGACACCCTATGCCAAACAATTAGCAAGACAGGAACACAACCCCATCCATTAGCAGAGAGGCTGCCTAAAATCATAATAAGGCCACAGACACCCCAAAACACACCATCAGACGTGGACGTGCCCACCAGAAAGACAAGATCCAGCGTCATCCACTAGAACACAGGCACTAGTTTCCTCCACCAGGAAGCCTACACAACCCACTGAACCAACCTTAGCCACTGGGGACAGATACCAAAAACAATGGGAACTACGAACATGCAGCCTGTGAAAAGGAGACCCCAAACACAGTAAGATAAGCAAAATGAGATGACAGAAAAACACACAGCAGATGAAGGAGCAGGGTCAAAACACACCAGACCTAACAAATGAAAAGGAAATAGGTAGTCTACCTGAAAAAGAATTCAGAATAATGATAGTAAGGATGATCCAAAATCTTGGAAATAGAATAGACAAAATGCAAGAAACATTTAACAACGACGTAGAAGAACTAAAGAGGAACCAAGCAACGATGAAAAACACAATAAATGAAATTAAAAATACTCTAGATGGGATCAGTAGCAGAATGACTGAGGCAGAAGAACGGATAAGTGACCTGGAAGATAAAATAGTGGAAATAACTACTGCAGAGCAGGATAAAGAAAAAAGAATGAAAAGAACTGAGGACAGTCTCAGAGACCTCTGGGACAACATTAAATGCACCAACATTCGAATTATAGGGGTCCTAGAAGAAGAAGAGAAAAAGAAAGGGACTGAGAAAATATTTGAAGAGATTATAGTTGAAAACTTCCTTAATATGGGAAAGGAAATAGTTAATCAAGTCCTGGAAGCACAGAGAGTCCCATACAGGATAAACCCAAGGAGAAACACGCCAAGACACATATTAATCAAACTGTCAAAAATTGAATATAAGGAAAACATATTAAAGGCAGCAAGGGAAAAAAAAACCAAATAACACACAAGGGAATCCCCATAAGGTTAACAGCTGATCTTTCAGCAGAAACTCTGCAAGCCAGAAGGGAGTGGCAGGATATACTTAAAGTGATGAAGGAGAAAACCTACAACCAAGATTACTCTACCTAGCAAGGATCTCATTCAGATTTGATGGAGAAATTAAAACCTTTACAGACAAGCAAAAGCTGAGAGAGTTCAGCACCACTAAACCAGCTTTACAACAAATGCTAAAGGAACTTCTCTAGGCAAGAAACACAAGAGAAGGAAAACACCTACAATAACAAACCCAAAACATTTAAGAAAATGGAAATAGGAACATACATATCGATAATTACCTTAAATGTAAATGGATTAAATGCTCCCACCAAAAGACACAGACTGGCTTAATGGATACAAAAACAAGACCCATATATATGCTGTCTACAGGTAACCCACTTCAGACCTAGAGACACATACAGAATGAAAGTGAGGGGATGGAAAAAGTTATTCCATGCAAATGGAAATCAAAAGAAAGCTGGAGTAGCAATTCTCATATCAGACAAAATAGACTTTAAAATAAAGACTATTACAAGAGACAAAGAAGGACACTATATAATGATCAAGGGATCGATCCAAGAAGAAGGTATAACAACTGTAAATATTTATGCACCCAACACAGGAGCACCTCAATACATAACGCAAATACTAACAGCCATAAAAGGGGAAATCGAGAGTAACATAATTATAGTAGGGGACTTTAACACCCAACTTTCACCAATGGACAGATCATCCAAAATGAAAATAAATAAGGAAACACAAGCTTTAAATAATACGTTAAACAAGATGGGCTTAATTGATATTTTTAGGACATTCCACCCAAAAACAACAGAATACACATTTTTCTCAAGTCCTCATGGAACATTCTCCAGGATAGATCATATCTTGGGTCACAATTTAAGAAATTTAAGAAAATTGAAATCATATCAAGTATCTTTTCTGACTACAATGCTATGAGACAAGATATCAATTACGGGAAAAGATCTGTAAAAAATACAAACACATGGAGACTACACAATACACTACTTAATAACGAAGTGATCACTGAATAAATCAACGGGGAAATCAAAAAATACCGAGAAGCAAATGACAATGGAGACATGACGACCCAAAAGCAGTGGGATGCAGCAACAGCAGATCTAAGAGGGAAGTTTATAGCAATAAAATTTTACCTCAAGAAACAAGAAAAATCTCAAATAAACAACCTAAACTTACACCTAAAGCAATTAGAGAAAGAAGAACCAGAAAAAAAAAAAAAAACCCAAAGTTAGCAAAAGGAAAGAAATCATAAAGATCAGATCAGAAATAAATGAAAAAGAAATGAAGGAAACAATAGCAAAGGTCAACAGAACTAAAAGCTGGTTCTTTGAGAAGATAAACAAAATTGATAAACCATTAGCCAGACTCATGAAGAGAAAAAGGGAGAAGACTCAAATCAATAGAATTAGAAATAAAAAAGAAGTAACCATGGACACTGCAGAAATACAAACGATCATGAGAGATTACTACAAACAACTCTATGCCAATAAAATGGACAACCTGGAAGAAATGGACAGATTCTTAGAAATGCACAACCTGCCAAGACTGAACCAGGAAGAAATAGAAAATATGAACAGACCAATCACAAGCACCGAAATTGAAACTGTGATTAAAAATCTTCCAACAAACAAAAGCCCAGGACCAGATGGCTTCACAGGCGAATTCTATCAAATATTTAGAGAACAGCTAACACCTATCCTTCTCAAATTCTTCCAAAATATAGCAGAGGGAGGAACACTCCCCAACTCATTCTATGAGGCCACCAGCACCCTGATACCAAAACCAGACAAAGAAGTCACAAAGAAAGGAAACTACAGGCCAATATCACTGATGAACATAGATGCAAAAATCCTCAACAAAATAGTAGCAAACAGAATCCAACAACACATTAAATGGATCATACACTATGATCAAGGTGGGTTTTTTCCAGGAATGCAAGGATTCTTCAATATACACAAATCAATCAACGTGATACATCATATTAACAAACTGAAGGAGAAAAACCATATGATCATCTCAATAGATGCAGAGAAAGCTTTCGACAAAATTCAACACCCATTTATGATAAAAGCCCTGCAGAAAGTAGGCATAGAGGGAACTTACCTCAACATAATAAAGGCCATATATGACAAACCCACAGCCAACATTGTCCTCAATGGTGAAATACTGAAACCATTTCCACTAAGATCAGGAACAAGACAAGGTTGCCCACTCTCACCACTATTATTCAACATAGTTTTGGAAATGTTAACCACAGCAATCAGAGAAGAAAAAGAAATAAAATGAATCCAAATCGGAAAAGAAGAAGTAAAGCTGTCACTGTTTGCACATGACATGATACTATACATAGAGAATCCTAAAGATGCTACCAGAAAACTACTAGAGCTAATCAATGAATTTGTAAAGTAGCAGGATACAAAATTAATGCACAGAAATCTCTTGCATTTCTATACAGTAATGATGAAAAATCTGAAAGTGAAATTAAGAAAACACTCCCGTTTACCATTGCAACATAAAGAAAAAAATATCTAGGAATAAACCTACCTAAGGAGACAAAAGACCTGGATGCAGAAAATTATAAGACACTGATGAAAGAAATCAAAGATGATACAAATAGATGGAGAGATATACCATGTTCTTGGATTGGAAGTGTCAACATTGTGAAAATGACTCTACTACACAAAGCAATCTACAGATTCAATGCAATCCCTATCAAACTACCACTGGCATTTTTCACAGAACTAGAACAAAAAATTTCACAATTTGTATGGAAACACAAAAGACCCCGAATAGGCAAAGCAATCTTAAGAACGAAAAATGGAGCTGGAGCAATCAGGCTCCCTGACTTCAGACTATATTACAAAGCTACAGTAATCCAGACAGTTTGGCACTGGCACAAAAAGAGAAATATAGATCAATGGAACAGGATAGAAAGCCCAGAGATTAACCCACGCACATATGGTCACCTTATCTTTGATTAAGGAGGCAAGCATATACAGTGGAGAAAAGACAGCCTCTTCAATAAGTGGTGCTCGGAAAACTGGACAGGTACATGTAAAAGTATGAAATTAGAACACTCCCTAACACCATACACAAAAATAAACTCAAAATGGATTAAAGACCTAAGTGTAAGGGCAGACACTATCAAACTCTTAGCGGAAAACATAGGCAGAACACTCTATGACATAAATCACAGAAGGATCCTTTTTGACCCAGCTCCTAGAGAAATGGAAATAAAAACAAAAATAAACAAATGGGACCTCATGAAACTTAAAAGTTTTTGCACAGCAAATGAAACCATAAACAAGACGAAAAGACAACCCTCAGAATGGGAGAAAATATTTGCAAATGAAGCAACTGACAAAGAATTAATCTCCAAAATTTACAAGCAGCTCATGCAGCTCAATATCAAAAACACCAACAACCCAATCCAAAAATGGGCAGAAGACCTAAGCAGACATTTCTCCAAAGAAGATATACAGATTGCCAACAGACACATGAAAGAATGCTCAACATCATTAATCATTAGAGAAATGCAAATCAAAACCACAATGAGATATCATCTCACACCGGTCAGAATGGCCATCATCAAAAAATCTAGAAACAACAAATGCTGGAGAGGGTGTGGAGAAAAGGGAACACTCTTGCACTGTTGGTGGGAATGTACATTGATACTGTCACTATGGAGAACATTATGGAGGTGCCTTAAAAAACTAAAAAGAGAACTAGCATACAACCCAGCAATCCCACTACTGGGCATATACCCTGAGAAAACCATAATTCAAAAAGAGTCATGTACCAAAATGTTCATTTCAGCTCTATTTACAATAGCCAGGACATGGAAGCAACCTAAGTGTCCATCATTAGATGATTGGATAAAGAAGATGTGGCACATATATACAATGGAATATTACTCAGCCATAAAAAGAAATGAAATGGAGGTATTTGTAGTGAGGTGGATGGAGTTAGAATCTGTCATACAGAGTGAAGTAAGTCAGAAAGAGAAAAACAAATACAGTATGCTAACACATATATATGGAATCTAAGGAAAAAAAAAAAAAAAGGTCATGCAGAACCTAGTGGCAAGACGGGAATAAAGACACAGACCTACTAAAGAATGGACTTGAGGATATGGGGAGGGGGAGGGGTAAGATGTGACAGGGTGAGAGGGTGTCATGGACATATATACACTACCAAATGTAAAATAGATAGCTAGTGGGAAGCATCCGCAGAGCACAGGGAGGTCAGCTCGGTGTTTTGTGACCACCTAGAGGTGTGGGATAGGGAGGGTGGGAAGGAAGGAGATGCAAGAGGGAAGAGTTATGGGAACATATGTATAACTGATTCACTTTTTTATAAAGCAGAAACTAACACACCATTGTAAAGCAATTATACTCCAATAAAGATGTTTAAAAAAAAAAATTAAATACAATTATTTTTGAAAGAAACTGCTGAAGCAAACCTTAAAGGATTTTTAGTAAATTCTTAAATAATAAAAGTCAAAACTATAGCATCATACAAAAAACAAGTAAAACAGATATTTCTGGTTAAGTAAACAAAAAAGTGACCAAACACATATACTAATGAATTCCAGCATCTGACAATATATATTTTTGTAATAAATTGTCAAATGTCCCTATTTTTACATTTAGCCTAAGTTTCATATTATTAATCTTGTATTATTAATTTGTAATAAAAGTACATAATTTTTATCAGATGACATTTGTTTACATTTTTAAATTATTATTTTTGAGAATAATTATACTTATTTTAAATTCATGAAAAAAAATTTGTAATTGGTTTTAATTATATATTTAACAGGATATTTCAATGTACATTTATAAAATGTCATAGGAAAGCTTTTTAAGCTTTTTAACTGTTTCATGTAGAATTGTCTATTTTAAGATATTATCAAACACTGTACTACATATAAAATTCTAAACAAGAGTAATTTTGTTTCAGCTGGGTACTATTTCGTGTACAATTAAAGGAAACTGAAGGATTAATGTCAAAAAAAACACTACAGGTTTTCACTACAAATAGAATTTTTTAACACAAATATATATTTTGGCAGGAAGCTAAATTGTAAAGTTTTACAGCACTGATATTGTTAGAAAAAGAATTCCTTTGGAAAGAAAGCAAAGGTGAAAAAGAGCAGAAATGAGGAAAGAATAAAAGAGTCGGTATAGCTGATACAATGGAAGAAATGTACAGAATAAAAGGCGCCAAATAAAAGATACCAAAACCAGATAAGGACACTACACGTATAGACACAAAATTACAGGTTAGTATCCCTGCTGGACAGAGATGCAAAAGCCCTCAACAAAATATTAAGAAACTGATGTCAACATACACTAAAAGAATCATACATCATGATCAATAGGGATTTATTCCAGGGATGCAAGAATGGTTCAACATCTGCAAATCAGTCGATGTGATACACCACATTAACAAAGTAAAGAATAAAAATCATATAATCATCTCAATAAATGCAGAAAAAGCATTTGGCAAAAATTCAACATTAGTCTCAACAAAGTGGGGATAGAGGGAACATACCACAACATAATAAAGGTCCTGTATAAAAAGCCTACATTTAATATCATACTCAGTGGTACAAAGCTGAAAGTTTTTCCTTAAAGATCAGGAAGAAGACAAGAATGCCCACTCTTGCCACTTATATTCAACATAGTAGTGGAAGTCCAAGCCAGAGCGATCAGGAAAGAAAGAGAAATAAAAGTTATCCAATTTGGAAAGAAGGAAGAAAAACTGTCACTATTTGCAGATAACATAATATTATATATAGAAATCCCTAAAGACTCCATTAAAAAACTGTTAGAACTAATAAATTCAGTGAATTTGCAGAATACAAAATCAATATGCAAAAATCTGTTTCATTTCTATTCACTTATAGTGAGCTAGCAGAAAAAGAAATTAAGAAAATCTACATTACAATTGCATCCAAAAGAACACAAAACCTAGGAATATATTTAGCTAAAGAAATGAAATAACTGCACACTGAAAATTATAAGACATTAATGAAAGATATTGAAGAAGACACAAATAAATGGAAAGATATTCCATGCTGATGGATTGGAAGAAATAATATTTTTAAAATGTCCTTACTGCCCAAAGAAATCTACAGATTCAATGAAATCCCTATCAAGACACCAATGGCATTTTTCCCAGAAATAGAAAAAACAATCCTAAAATTTGTATGTCGCCACAAAGACCCCAAATAGTCAAAACAATATTGAAGAAGAACAACAAATCTGGAGGCATCACATTCCCTGATTTCAAACTTTACTACAAAGCTTTAGTAACCAAGACAATATGGCATAGGTATAAAAACAGACATAGAGCTCAAACAGAATAGAGAGCCCAGAAATAAGCCAATGGATATATTGCCAATTAGTTTCTGACAAAAGAGCCAAGAATATGCAATGGGGAAAGGACAGTCTCTTCAATAAATTGTGTTGGGAAAATTGGACAGCCACATGCAAAAGAATGAATCTGGACCACTATCTTCCACTATATGCAAAAATTAACTCAAAATGGATTAAAGTCTTGAATGTGAGACCTGAAACCATAAAACACCTAGAAGAAAACATAGGCAATAAGCTTCTCCTTGACGTACGTCTTGGTGACAATTTTTTGAATCTGGCACCAAAAACAAAAGCAACAAAAGCAAAAGTAAAAAAGTGGGACTATATCAAGCTAAAAAGCTTCTGGACCACAAAGGAAATCAACAACGAAGTGCAAAGGTACAGACTGAATGGGAAAATATTTGTAAATCATATATCTGATAAGGGGTTAATATCCAAAATATATAAAGAACTCTTACAACTCAATACCAAAAACAATGATCTTTTAAAAAATGAGCACAAGATCTGAATAGACATTTCTCTGAAGAATACTTATAGACAGTAGTTTAAATAAATTTAATTTTAAAAATAAAAAAAAGAAAGTCAACAGGGAAAATATCTTAGGAGGAATCTTATAAACCCATTGGCTTCTTTACTCCATTGCTACCCTAGCCTTTGATGTAAATAATACTCAAAATAAAAAGTAATCCTTATCCTTTTATGTTTGCATCACTTCTCAGACAACAACAACAAAAAAAAAATTCAAGATTCAACAACTAGTGCAGCATTGTCCAGCAGCATCTTTTGGACCACCTCAAGCCACAGTGAGGGCATGGCCCTGCTGTCATATGGGTATGTCATCATTCCCAAGGGCTCTGCTGTAGGCTTGTTGGATTGGGGTATCTTAAGAAGTAGCTAACGACTAACTTAGGAGCTCAGGTCTGCAACTTAGCAGTTTATCTGGAAAAATGTAACAAGGGCAGTCAATATGCAGAAGGCACAAAGGGGGACTGTTAACAGTGACAAAGAAACATTTCAGTGAAGACATGTCTCATTCTGTTTAACAGAGGAATGTGTCAGACCTCATCCCTGGGAGAACCCTTCTGGACTTGAGCGCCCAGCATTGGCACTGTGCTTCTGGAGTTTCCATAGGAGTTAGACACCCACTGTCCCATACAGCAATCTCATGCCTCAGTATCAGAGTTCTGTTTTTTAATCTCTGGTTTGACTCACTTGAGATATCTGTTTCAATTTACTATGAATGGATTTAAAGGCAACTAAAACAAGATTATAGATAATGTGGGATACTTCATAAACATTTCAGCTTAGTAAATAGATAACAACTCTAAATAGACATGCTTCTAATCACTTCAATAAAAAGTTAAAAATACACAAATGGATATATGCTTATTTAATTGCTTATTATCAATAAAATAATAGCAGAGAGAGATTAAAATTATATGAAAATATTTCATTAGTATTACTCTCTTCATGAAAATTTAATAAACCGATACTGGTTTTATATTATTTTTAAATTTGGTCCTTAAGGAGTTTCATATCATATCTCTAAGTGCATATTTGCTAGTACTTCATTTACTTAGAAGTAGTAATACAAATGAATTCACAGAACACAATATTTCCCAAGTACTTCTTAATTATCAATTTAATATTAAATAACTCAGACATTAAGCTCACCATTTTGTTAAAAATAACAACCCAGGAACACATTAAGATCCTTAAGTAATTCCTCTTATGCTCATAAAAACAAAGCTCTATAATTAACACAGTTAAATGGAAAGCGCTTTTATATAATCCATATTTGTTATTCATCAAAATTCTAATTTTGTAGTTTTAAGAAGCCGGGATTTGCTATATTATCATGAAAGCATAAACTTCCATGTAGTAATTCCCTCAGAAGTACAAATATTAAAATTCTAGAGAGACAAAAAAAATAAGAATAATGTCATTTTCCCTCAAAATTATATTGCATAATCAGATTTTAATACGTTGCAAGAAATGCTTACATAAATGTGCTTCTAAGAAAAAAAAAAAAAAAAAAACAGAAGGGAGGTGTCAAAATGGTGCTGTAGGAAGATCCTAAACTTACCTTCTCCCAGGGACACAAGTCTTCAGGTACACATGGAATAATTCCCTTGGAAAGAGACTTGATAACCGGATGAACAGAACCTCCACAACAAAGAATAAAATGACAACACTGAGATGTATAATAGAGGCAGAGATACGGACTAGCCAAGAAAAAGTCCACATCCCGGCTGCAGCAAGCCACAATCGAGCAGGATCACAAAGGTATGGATTTATTCATCTGGGGATCAAGAGATTCGAGCTCCACATCAGGCACCCCAGTCCCTAGATCCTGCACAGGAGAGATGAGCCCCAAACAACTGGATGTGAAAACCAAAGAGGAATACACCCTGGAAAACCATAGAACTGTAGGGAATGAGAAAAAAAAAAAAAAAAAAAAAAAAAAAAAAACTCTTAAAAGGACTGTGTGCAGACTCACTCAAGCTGAAAACCAGCACAAATACACCAGCATAAAAAGTGCATGGACCATAGGTGAAGGGAACCCATTTACAAATATTGAAGTGTCTTCCAGAGAGAATGGAAAGAGTTGGGATGCTCCCAATGGAGCAGCCTCTGGCAGGAGCCACTGATGTGAGGTCAGGTACCCTGTTAACACCAGCACTGGGAGATGCAATATTGGAATTCTCCATCTAACCTGCTAGCACTAGTGGGCATGCCCGGCTAAGAGCCCCTGCAACGTGACCAAGCCTCACAGCCAGCTGAGTGACAGCCACACCCACCATTGCCCCACAGCAGCCACGGTCACACCACACAAGAGGGCATAGACAGCCCACATATGGGACAGCCATTGAGTGCCTGGCCCGGGTGGAAAGGGGAGATTGCACTTCTGAGCCACACAAGACACCTGGATAAGGCCACTCCTTCAAGACTGGGAGAGATAACTGATATACCTTATACATAGAAAGAAACAAATTAAACAAAATGAGGAGATAGAGGAATAAGTTCCAATCAAAAGAACCTATGGGGGGGTACCTAAATGAGGAGAGTAAGCAATCTACCTGATAATGAGCTCAAAGTAATGGTCATAAATATGCTAATCTAACTTGGGAGAAGAATGGATGAACACAGTGAAAACTGTGACAAAGAGGTAGAAAACATAAGAAACTACCAAACAGAAGTTATAACTGAATGAAAAATAAGCTGAAGGGGTTCAACATCAGACTGGATGAGGTAGAAGAATGAATCAGTGATCTGGAATACGAAACAATGAATCTCACCCAGATAGAGCAGAAAAATGAAAAAAGAATTTTAAAAAGTGAAGATGCCTTAAGGGACTTTTGGGACAACATCAAGTAAAATAACCTTTGCATGATAGGAGTCCCAGAAGGAGAAGAGAGGGAGAAAGGGCCAGAAAAGTTATTTGAAAAAATAGTGGTTGAAAATTTCCCTAATCTGGGAAAGGAAACAGATATCCAGGTCCAGGAAACCTGAGAACTCCTAATGAGATGAACCCCAAAAGACACACACCAAGACACATTGTAATTAAAATGACAGGAGTTAAGGATAAAGAGAGAATGCTAAAAGCTGAAAGAGAAAAAATAACTAGTTATGTATGATGGAAACCCCATAAACATTTCAGCAGATTTTTCAGCACTACCTTTACTGTCCTGAAGGGAGTGAAGTGACAAATTGCTGAAAGGAAAAACTTCCAAACAAGGCTTCTCTACGCAACAATGTTATTATTCAGAATTGAAGGAGGGATGAAGAGTTTCGGAGGTAGGCAAAAGATAAAGGTGTTCACCATCACAAAAATGGCTCTACAAGAAATATTAAAGACATTTTAAACTGAAAAGAAATGGCACTAATTATTCATAATAAAATATATGAAAGTAAAAATCTCACTGGAAAAGGTAAATGTGTAATAAAGATAGTGGGGGGGGGGCGCCTTCAAGATGGTGGAAGAGTAAGATGCGGAGATCACCTTCCTCCCCACAAATACATCAGAAATACATCTACACGTGGAACTGCTCCTACAGAACACCCACTGAATGCTAGCAGAAGACCTCAGACCTCCCAAAAGGCAAGAAACTCCCCACGTACCTGGGTAGGGCAAAAGAAAAAAGAAAAAAACAGAGACAAAGAATAGGGACAGGACCTGCACCAGGGGGAGGGAGCCGTGAAGGAGGAAAGGTTTCCACACACTAGGAGCCCCTTCACTGGCGGAAATGGGGGGTGGGAGGGGGAAGCTTCGGAGCCACGGAGGAAAGTGCAGCCACAGGGGTGTGGAGGGCAAAGCGGAGAGGTTCCCGCACAGAGGATCGGTGCCGACCAGCACTCACCAGCCCGAGAGGCTTGTCTGCTAACCCGCCAGGGCAGGTGGGGGCTGGGAGCTGAGACTCTGGCTTCAGAGGTCAGATCTCAGGGAGAGGACTGGGGGTGGCTGTGTGAACACAGCCTGAATGGGGCTAGTGCACCACAACTAGCCGGGAGGGAGTCCGGGAAAAGGTCTGGACCTGCCTAAGAGGCAAGAGACCATTGTTTCAAGGTGTGCGAGGAGAGAGGATTCAGAGCACGCCTAAATGAGCTCGAGACAGGTGCAAGCCACTGCTATCAGTGTGACTCCAGATATGGGCATGAGACGCTACGGTTGCTGCTGCAGCCATCAAGAAGCCTGTGTGCGAGCACAGGTCACTATCCACACCTCCCCTCCCGGGAGCCTGTGCAGCCCGCCACCGCCAGGGTCCCATGACCCAGGGACAATTTCCCCGGGAGAACACACAGCGCGCCTCAGGCTGGTGAAACGTCATGCTGGCCACTGCAGCTGCAGGCTTGCCCCACATACCTACCCCTCCCTCTCCCTGGCAATTCTCATATCAGAAAAAATATACTTTAAAATAAAGACTATTACAAGAGACTAAGAAGGACACTACATAATGACTAAGGGATCAATCCAAGAAGAGGATAGAACAACTGTAAATATTTATGCACCCAATATAGGAGCACATCAATACATAAGGCAAAGGCTAACAGCCATAAAAGGGGAAATCGACAGTAACACAATAATAGTAGGGGATTTTAACACCCCACTTTCACCAATGTACAGATCATCCAAAATGAAAATAAATAAGGAAACACAAGCTTTAAAAGATACATTAAACATGATGGACTTAATTGATATTTATAGGACATTCCATCCAAAAACAACAGAATACATTTTCTTCTCAAGTGCTCATGGAACATTCTCCAGGAGAGATCATATCTTGGGTCACAAATCAAGCCTTGGTAAATTTAAGAAAATTGAAATTGTATCAAGTATCTTTTCCCACCACAATGCTATGAGACTAGATATCAATTACAGGAAAAATTCTGTAAAAAATACAAACACATTGAGGTTAAACAATTCACTATTAAATAACCAAGAGATCACTGAAGAAATCAAAGAGAAAATGAAAACATACCTTGAAACAAATGACAATGAAAACACAGCAACCCAAAACTTATGGGATGCAGCAAAAGCAGTTCTAAGAGGGAAGTTTATAGCAACACAATCCCACCCCAATAAACAAGAAACACCTGAAATAAACAACCTAACCTTACACCTAAAGCAGGTAGAGAAAGAAGAACAAAAAATCCCAAATTTAGCAGAAGGAAAGCAATCATAAAGATCAGATCAGAAATAAATGAAAAAGAAATGAAGAAAACAATAGCAAAGATCAATAAAACTAAAAGCAGGTTCTTTGAGAAGATGAACAAAATTGATAAACCATTAGCCAGACTCACCAAGAAAAACAGGGAGGAGTCTCAAATTAATAGAATTAGAAATGAAAAAGGAGAAGTAACAACTGACACTGCAGAAATACAAACGATCATGAGAGATTACTACAAACAACTCTATGCCAATAAATTGAACAACCTGGAAGAAATGGAGAAATTCTTAGAAAAGCACAACCTTCTGAGACAGAACCAGGAAGAAATAGAAAATAGAAACAGACCAATCACAAGCACTGAAATTGAAACTGTGTTTAAAAATCTTCCAACAAACAACCCAGGACCAAATGGCCCCCCAGGTGAATTCTATCAAACATTGAGAGAAGAGCTAACACCTATCCTTCTCAAACTGTTGCAAAATATAGCAGAGGGAGGAACATTCCCAAATTCAGTCTATGAGGTCACCATCACCCTGATACCAAAACCAAACAAAGATGTCACAAAGAAAACTACAGGCCAGTATCACTGATGAACATAGATGCAAAAATCCTCAACAAAATCCTAGCAAACAGAATCCAACAGCACATTACAAGGATCATACACCATGATCAAGTGGGATTTATCCCAGGAATGCAAGGATTCTTCAATATACACAAATCAATTAATGTGATAAACCATATTAACAAACTGAAGGAGTAAAACCATATGATCAACTCAATAGATGCAGAGAAAGCTTTGGAGAATATTCAACACCCATTTATGATAAAAAACCCTCAAGAAAGTAGGCATAGAGGGAACATACCTCAACATAATAAAGGCCATATATGACAAACCCACAGCCAACATCATTCTCAATGGTGAAAAATTGAAACCATTTCCACTAAGATCAGGAACAAGACAAGGTTGCCCACTCTCACCACTATTATTCAATGAAGTTTTGGAAGTCTTAGCCACAGCAATCAGAGAAGAAAAAGAAATAAAAGGATTCTAAATCGGAAAAGTAGAAGTAAAACTGTCACTGTTTGCAGATGACATGTTACTATACCTAGACAAACCCAAAAATGCTACCACAAAACTACTAGAGCTAAGCAATTAATTTGGTAAAGTACCAGGATACAATATTAATGCACAGAAATCTCTTGCATTCCTATTCACTACTGATGAAAAACCTGAAAGAGAAATTAAGGAAACACTCCCATTTATCATTGCAACAAAAAAAATAAAATACCTACCAATGAACCTACCTAAGGAGACAAAAGAACTCTATGCAAAAAAGTATAAGACACTGATGAAATAAATTAAAGATGATACAAACAGATAGAGAGATATACCATGTCTTTGGATTGGAAGTGTCAACATTGTGAAAATAACTATAATACCCAAAGCAATCTACAGATTCAATGCAATCCCTATCAAACTACCAATGGCAGTTTTCACAGAAGTAGAACAAAAAATTTCACAATTTGTATGGAAACAAAAAAGACCCCGAATAGCCAAATCAATCTTGAGAAAGAAAAACGGAGTTGGAGGAATCAGGCTCCCTGACTTCAGACTATGCTACGAAGCTACAGAAATCAAGACAATATGGTGTTGGCACAAAAACAGAAATATAGGTAAATGGAACAGGATACAAAACGCAGAGTTAAACCCACGCACATATGGTCACCTTTTTTTTTTTATAAAGGAGGCAAGAATATACAATGGAGAAAAGACAGCTTCTTCAATAAGTGGGACTTGGAAAACTGGACAGCTACATGTAAAAGAATGAAATTAGAACACTCCCTAACACCATACACATAAATAAAATCAAAATGGATTAAAGACCTAAATGTAAGGCAAGACACTATAAAACTCTTAGAGGAAAACATAGGCAGAACACTCCATGACATAAATCACAGCAAGATCCTTTTTGGCCCACCTCCTAGAGAAATTGAAATAAAAACAAATATAAACAAATGGGACCTAAGGAAACTTAAATGCTTTTGCACAGCAAAGGAAACCATAAAAAAAAATGAAAAGACAACCCTCAGAATGCAAGAAAATATCTGCAAAAGAAGCAACTGACAAAGGATTAATCTCCAAAATATACAAGTATCCCATGCAGCTCAATATCAAAAAAACAAACAACCCAATCCAATAATGGGCAGAAGACCTAAATAGACATTTCTACAAAGAAGATATACAGATTGCCCACAAACACATGAAAGGATGCTCAACATCACTAATCATTAGAGAAATGCAAATCAAAACTACAATGAGGTATCACCTCACACTAGTCAGAATAGCCATCTTCAAAAAATCTACAAATGATAAATTCTGGACAGGTTGTGGAGAAAAGGGAACCCTCTTGCCCTGTTGGTGGGAATGTAAATTGATATAACCCCTATTGGGAGCAGTATGGAGGTTCCTTAAAAAACTAAAAATATAACTGCCATACAACCCAGCAATACTATTGGGCATATACCCTGAGAAAACCATATTTCAAAAAGAGTCATGTACCACAATGTTCAGTGAAGCTTTATTTACAATAGCCAGGACATGGAAGCAACCTAAGTGTCCATCAACAGATGAATGGATAAAGAAGATTTGGCACATATATACAATGGAGTATTACTCAGCCATAAAAGGAAATGAAATTGAGTTATTTGTAATGAGGTGGATGGACCTAGAGTCTGTCATACAGAGTGAAGTAAGTCAGAAAGAGAAAAACAAATACCGTATGCTAACACATATATATGGAATCTAAAAAAAAAAAAAAAAAAAAAAAAAGATTCTGAAGAACCTGGGGGTAGGACAGGAATAAAGACACACATAGAGAATGGACTTGAAGATACGGGGAATGGGAAGGGTAATATGGGACAATTTGAGAGAGTTTCATTGGCATATGTACACTACCAAATGTAAAATAGCTATTAGGAAGCAGCCACATAGCACAGGGAGGTCAGCTCGGTGCTTTGTGTCCACCTAGATGGGTGGGATAGGGAGGGTGGGAGGGAGACACAAGAGGGAGGAGATATGGGGATATATGTATACGTATAGCTGATTCACATTGTTATACAGCAGAAGCTAACACACCATTGTAAAGCAATTTTCCTTCAATAAAGATATTAAAAAAATAAAAAAGTAGGCAACATGCCAGGACAGATAGATAATGTAAGTAAAGCGGTGGATACTCTGAAAGAATAAAAAAAAAAAAAAAAAAGATAGTGAATCAGTTACTCATAAAGCAAGCATGGAGGTTAAAAAACAAAAGTAGTAAAAACTGAAATTGCAATATTTAGTTAAGGGATGCATGAAATAAAAAGATGTAAAATGTGTCATCAAAGTATAAAACAAGGGTAGGGTGATAAAAGATATAGCTTTGGAATGTGTATGAATTTAAGTTGCTACCACTTAATACACACTACTTATTACAAAGGATGCCATATGTACCACCAAGGATAAAACCTGTAGTAAATATATACAAAAGAAAAATGGGAAAGGAATTTAAACAAAATACTAAAGAAAACCACCAAAACACAAGGGATGAGAGAAAAAGAAGAAAAGAAAAAAGAGGAACTATAAAACCAACTAGAAAACAAATAAAAAAGTGGCAATAAGTGCTTAACTATCAATAATTATTATACTTTATATATAAATGGACAAAATTCACCAATCTAAAGACATAGAGTGTATGCATGGATTTAAAAAAAAGAAGACCCATCTATATGCTACTTACAAGGGACTAGCTTTGGAACAAAAACACACAGGCTGAAAGTAAAGGGATGGAAAAATATATTCCATGCAAAAGGATATGAAAAGAAAGCTGTAGTAGCTATACTCATAACTGACAAAATAGATTTTGAAAGAAAGACTGTAATAAAGGACAAAGGAGAGAATTACATAATTATAAAGGGGTCAATCCAACAGACACCTTTATATTTTTCTTCCTGAATTGATCTATAAGTGTAAATTTCCTTTTATTCATGTAAAATATGATTTTATAAATGTTATATATCACTTTTAAATTAAAATATAATGAAGAATCAGTCTCAACTTAGGGAATTTATATATACCTGACACCTAATTTTGATCATAGCTATATAGTAACTAGACTTATCATGTTGATCATTTCACAATATATAAAAATATCAAATCACTATATTGTACATCTGAAACTAATATAATATTGTAAGTCAATTATACGTGATAAAAAAATCATAAAAAACTACAAAATGCTCATTTCAAACTATAGAATATAGTTGTTTGAGAAATATTCATTTATTTATACCATATAACTGACATATATTGCCATCTAGTATGAAAAAAAATAGAAAGAGAGAAAGAGACAGACAGGCAGACAGAGACAGACAGAATCATAGAGAGACAGAGAAATACAGAGAGCCGGCCAAAAGGGAGGCGATTAGAGAGATTGAGAGAGGAAGAGAGGGGAGGAGTTAGGGAAAGCAAGAAAGTATTAACAACGTATTGTATCTTGGGGAAAAATTTATGATCTAAGATGAAATTAATAGCTACCACTTTATAATATATTGTTTTTCTTTATTTCAAAATTATTATTCATCAGTTTTTAATGTGTGCCTCTTAATATTGTACATTTGGAAATGTCACCACTTCCCTTCTTGAACCTATTAGTATTCTTGGGGAGTCAGAACAGAAACAGCTACACATTTTCTTGTGTCAGTTCTGATCTCTGGTCCCTGCAGCTCCCACGTGAGAACTGAGCAGGTGTGCCCTTTCACTAATAATCTGGAGTGTTCACTATAGTTTTCTTAAGACTAAGAAGGCTGAAATTTAATGCCAGACAAATAATAAAGAAAATATGGATTATTATAAGCAGATTGGTCAATATCTGTGTTGGATGCAAATGTATAATATATATAAGGGTTATTATATGTAATATATACCAAGTATATATAACACTATTTATAATATAAATAAATATATTATGTATATGTGTATATATACCCCACACACTTGGATATAAATCCCAGTGACCAAACTACCCTCACGAAAATTTATTCCTCGTGGAAGGGAATATAAGGGGGATTGAAGGGAGTAATTTAAAATATGCTGTTTTGTTTTTCACTCATCAAGAAACATAGATTATTTGCAACAATCTTCGGCCCCTTTTGTTATGCATTTGGGCTCAGAGAAATGCAACAAAGAACAATGAACCAATCTCTGTAGTTTCTAAGATCCAAGTATTTTCAAGTTTGTTTTCATCATTATTACTACTACTACTGATAATATAAATTACAGAAATAAATTATTGAAAATATAGAAAAAGAATGTTATAATTATATGAGTCAAGCTGAATCCAGATAGGGGTCTATCACTGCATTTGATCAACAGAAAGAAGAGGGTGCATTTATCAGAGCTACAGATAGATTTTCAAAATAAATGGCAAACCCAGTGGAAAGTGAGAAAAGTTTCAGAGTGATGAAAAGTGAGAAATGGGAAAACAGCAATACAGGATGAGATTTAATTTAGATAAATATAAAGTAATACACAGAAGGAATGTTGAAAGAAAGAGACAAGTTGAAGTGCACTGGTTAGAGAACACCGTTTGGAGATTAACTATATACTGCATGGGAAAGAATTTTGGTACATGACTGTGAAGTAAATCTAAATGAAATATGAGTTGTAGTATATGAAGGGTATTATTAGCTTTTGATCTATACACCTAGGGCCCATTTTTAGCAAACAATAAAACTTTAAAAACAACAAT
This sequence comes from Balaenoptera acutorostrata, assembly GCF_949987535.1. Classification (NCBI taxonomy): domain Eukaryota; kingdom Metazoa; phylum Chordata; class Mammalia; order Artiodactyla; family Balaenopteridae; genus Balaenoptera; species Balaenoptera acutorostrata. The sequence goes on from NC_080068.1 coordinate 5,684,116, forward strand.
AATAACTGAACATTGTTGAACACTAAGTATGTACTACACATCGTACTAAATTCTTTTCTCGGCATTGAACATTCAAATATTGAAGCAAATATTATTATCCTCATTTTACAGATGTAGTATTAGATCTTAGAGAGGTTAAATAATTATTCAAGGTTGTACGGTTAAAAGCAGTGGAGCAAGGATAATATAAATACTGAAAACTTACAGCATAAAACTTAAGAGAAAATTAAAGGAAGCATAAGAAACACTGACTAATAATATAGAAGAATAAAGATTTCAGTAAAACATGATTTTCACAATAATTTCTAACACACATTCAGTACTTACTATGTGCTACACACTGTTTTCCATGCTTTATTAGGTTTTATTCACTTAATCCTCCAAAATCACATGAGTTACAAGGATTATTGCATTTTAAAGTTAGGAACACTGGAACAGGGAACAATTGTGTAACTTTCCTAAGGACGTATGACTATTAAGTGGCAGATCTGGGGTTGGAATACAGCACTCCCCAGCCCCAGCTCCAGAAATACGGGCTCGTTATCATTATGCTACACTGCTTCTGCTGTAGCAGAGACTAGCTGAGACACCCCCATTATGCTAGCCCTTATTCAGCCCTTATTCTTCCCTCCCATTCAACCTGTCTCCTACAAATGGTTTTTCCACCCCTTTCTTTCTTGCATGATTGCACTCTGATAGTGACTGCCCTCTAGCTAAAGTGGTACTATGCACCTGATGTTTACTTCTCCAAGACAACACTCCCTAGTACTCTTTTCCTTTGTGGGCATTCTTCATTCCAGAAAGAAGGTCACAGAAAGATAACTTCAAGGACCACCAGAACCTGTTCCGGAACTACCCGACGCCAGCCCTAATGATCTCAGTGCCACCAGGAGGAGAAGAAGAATGCAAGACAACATCAGCCCTGATCCTTATCTACAGCCCTATTTTCCACCTTGAAACTATAAGACCCCTTCCTATTTCCCAGGAAAGGGGGCACAGTCATATGATCTGCTGGGTAATATGTGTGTGTTTAGTACATTTTTGAAATGGGCAGAAATAGTCCTGTCCTCACAAAACTTATATTCCAGAAAGTATAAAATAATATTATACCAAGGCCCAAATATTTACACCTTTATTCCTAATTGTATTCTTCCAGTTAGTTTTGAATCAAAATGTGATTACATGATACAAAGTGAAATCCACTATTATATCAAGGATATTAAAGATGCAATTTTAACTTAAAAACTTTTCTTCACATAAATATGATTTTATGTAAGGAGAAAATATTGTGTTAAAAATGAATATAATCCACATTTCAATTTAGGAACTGAGAGCTTTGAGATACAAATTAAATAGATGTTAATATGTTGGAGTTAGATGTAATGTTATACATTATCCTTGTCACATCACATTCTGAGCTCTGAATCTACTTAATTAGATCAATGTTTAACCATCTACCCATCTCGTGTGCATAGTGTCCTAATTCTAAGCTGTTCTTTGTCCCTTCAAGACACTTCTTCATTCCTCAACCCTTCCATCTCCTTTGAGCTTTACATCTGGTAAGGTTTACATGAAGACTCATTATTTAATCTGCTTGATGAAGGGCTACCTACCTTAAAGCTTTAACTTTTCTGCTTTTGTTTGTTTTGTTTTCATCTTTCTCTCTCTGGCATCTTCATATGGGAGGGAAAGGATGTGCTATAGACACTCACATTCCAAGTGATGTGACGTATGCCACCTTCCTTAGAGGTTAGAGTTTGTTTTTATTTTATTTATTATTATTATTATGTTTTATTTATTATTTTATTTATTTTTCTTTCAATTAAATGAGGAAAATATTTAAAGAAAAAATTATGATAGAGTGTATGTTTTCAAATGTATTTCTAATTTCCCCTTGGAAAAGGAGGTATCTTGTCAAACAAGAAATTTACAAAAGATTAAGTAAAAACTTTAGGCAACACACTAACAGTGGCATTATGAAGACTTAAAAATAGGAGGTACTGAAAGATTGAAAATAGGAAGATCTTTGAATTCCATGCTTTCTAATCTATCCTGTTTGTAAGGCCCTCCGGAATAAAGAAAGGTACAGTAAATCATTCAGTTCAGTGAAGTGTAGCACTGAAAATGGTAATAGTATGTAGATGTCATCCAGAAATTAAACTGAATTACAGACTCCAAGAAAAAGTTTCATTATATGAGAGAGTAACTATGGAAATCAATTAATGAAGCAGATAAATCCAGCCCTGGGTCATGTCAATCAAGTAAAGACAGCCTCTGTGTGTGTGTGTATGTGTGTGTGTGATTTGAAAATGATCTTCATAAAATAGAAATGATTCCACTAAAAATGTGTAAATACTGGTATTGCAAACAAACACTTTGATGCCATTGCTTTTTTTTTGTTTGTTTTCTTTTATAAAAGTAAAATCTGCAATAACAAAAAACTATATCACAGAAAATATGAGAAATATAAAATCGAATTAGGAAACAATCTAGCACATATCAGAAGCATTTTGGTACCATTTTTCAAGCTATTTTTCAATGAATGGATAGATGTTTGTGCGTTTCAAGACATTTATGTTTATTTTCCATCCTTGTAAACAGAAGTACCTCATAAAGTATCACATTGGCACTGACCAATCAGAAGAGGCTGTACAGGAGATACTAGTAAACTGTCCATGACAGATGATTATTAGCCCTGGTGATGATCAGAATTTGCACAAGAACTGATTTCTCATTCAAAATCATCATTTAAAAAATGACTAGAGGGGCTTCCCTGGTGGCGCAGTGGTTGAGAATCTGCCTGCCAATGCAGGGGACACGGGTTCGAGCCCTGGTTTGGGAGGATCCCACATGCCGCGGAGCAACTGGGCCCGTGAGCCACAACTACTGAGCCTGCGCGTCTGGAGCCTGTGCTCCGCAACAAGAGAGGCCGCGATAGTGAGAGGCCCGCGCACCGTGATGAAGAGTGGCCCCGCTTACCGCAACTAGAGAAAGCCCTCGCACAGAAACGAAGACCCAACACAGCCATAAATAAATAAAAATAAAAATTAAAATTAAAAAAAGACTAGATTTTATCATGTGGACTAGATGTAATTTCATTAATTATTTTTTAGTGTAATAAACACAATACAATAATGTACATGTTCATGATTATATACTTTCCCCCTTATTTTATATTATCTTGTCCTAATTTCAAAAGAGGAATTAAAAGGTCAAAATTAAAAATATTTCTTAAAATTCTTGGTACATATTGTTAAATTGCTTTAGAAAAGAAAAATGAATTGTCCAACTCTTATATGTATGTGTATATATACATATAAATCTGATACTACTTCCACATTTTAATGTTACATATTAAACTACTTAGTATGCGATTTTGTAATATTTGGGGGAAAATAACCAGAAAAAAAGCCCTACATATTGTATAATAAAGGTCTCCCATAATTCTCCTGCACTGAAATATTTTTATGTACATATCAAGTAATTATATAGTAAGGTTTAAATTTTGATAAATACGTGTGTATGTATGTTTCTGTGTATATATAAAAACATTATTATATAAACATATGCATATATATGGTAACATAAGACATACAAGTGTAATGTTGTATCTGTAGATTTGTATCCTTTTTCTCAATTATATGTTAGGCATATTTTTATATTGTTACCCATATTTCTTTATTATTTTTATTAATTACACTGTTTTACATTATGTAGATGTAAAACATTTATAATTTATTTATTCAGTCTCATCATTTTGGTATCATGGTCATTTCGATCTCCATTACTATTTATTCTAAATAAATCATATCTTGTATACACTACACACTCTTTTTTAACAAACTTTATTTTTAGAATAAATCCTTAGAATATGTGAAACAAATTTCGTTAACAAATTTAAATTTTTCATTCATATTTGATATTTGAGCTGTCAAAATGAATACCAATTTTCAATCTAATAATTTGGACTAAGAATGTATGTTGCTCTGGCCCCTGCCAACATTATGTATTATCACTAAACAGCACACATACACACACACAAACAGACACACTTTGGCAATTAAAGAAGTAAAAATGTCTCAATTTAATTCATTTTTTTGTAATTATTTATAACAATGAAATATTTGAAGCAAACTAAAAGTATGATGACATGCTAATGGTGAAATAAATGTATACTAAATTCATCATGATTTTGTACAATGTTTAACATTTATTTATCTGCCATATATGTCACAAATACTTTTTTATTGCAGTGTATGCTATGGAGTCATATTTAATTATGTGCAGTTCAATTTAACGAATATGCTTCAGTATTTATTCCATTAGTGTTCTTACACAAAACTTTCCAGAACCTGTGATTAAAATGTATTTATTATTTTCTATTAGTTCACTTATTTCTTTTTATCATTTGGAGCCATTTTACATTAACCTTCCCCTAAGATATGAGTTAAGATTGTAAGAATGCATACTATTTTCAAATAGTTAATCACTGAAACTTTCATATCACTTTGAATAGTGTAAACACAAAAGATTTTATTCTTTCTCAGGTACTGGGGAGAAGTCTAGAATTGGTGGCTTGACAATATCACTACAAAGCTAGGATTCTTCTCTCTTCTTCACTCCTTCTGTTTTCCATCCTCGAAGCTACCTCTTGATCCAAAATAACTATTACACAGTCCTAACATTCTACACAAACAGAAAGGAAGAAAGTGGAATGAGAGAAATGAGCCTTTCTGGAAATTCCATACCCAGTTTTAATCTTATTTTTAAAACGTAATCATATTTGGATTGATATTGGTATTAATTAAATTCATTAATTAAACCCTTCCTTATAATAATACTTTTTTTTGGCATAACAAACTCTCTTAAAACTTAGTGACTTAAAAGAAAAACATTGTGTTCACTCATGATTCTGTAGGTCAGTATTTCAGCCTCAACTCAACTACTTAATTATTCTTTTCCATGCCATTCACTTTGTTGCATTCTGCTGCTCAGTGTTCTAGACTAGAAGGTTCCAAGAGTCTCTGCGCACATGTCAATGGGGCATGTGCATCAGTGCTCTTCCGCAGGACCATTCTCTCACCACCTTGGCCTTTGGCTTCCTTATAGAACAGTAATCCATGAGTATTTGGACTTCTTACACGTCACTCAGCTTGCCATTTTTATTTCATCACATCTTTCAAAAATGTTATGACTTCCCATTTACAGACAAATTCTTATGTACTTATAATTCTACAGGGTTTTTCCTCTTACAGCTGATACATTTTTATGGGTAAGTTAATTATACAGTTGATACAGTGAATGTCATCTTTCATTGTATTTTCTAAATGCTTATTGATGGAATTAGGAGTAGTCTTGCTTGAGTATTCCTCCTGAATCCAAAAGATTTCTCAATTATAGTGCTTTTTAATTGAGATCTTTAGGTTTCCTAGATATACAATTACATCATTTGCAAATAGTAATTGACTTTTTCTATCCTTGTCTCTTACTGATTTTATTAGTCCTATTATGCTTAGTTAATTTCAAAATAAACAAATTACTTGAAGTCGTGAACAACTTCATTTCATGCAGCACTGGATTTTGTTGGGAAGCATTTATGTCACTACACACAGCCATATATATATATATATATATTCTGTACGTATTTTTTCCTTTTAAGTATTTTATAAGTTAAGACTACACAATAGGAGAGACTATTTTGAGTAAAATTAAAAAAAAACTTTTGCTTGAGAAAGTCCTCTTCACTTGCTTGGGATAGGACAAACTTTTCTTCTTCCAATCATAATGAACTCTGTACAGAATAAACTCTATAAGAATATTTTTTTTTCGGTTTGTAAGAAGGTGACTTTTGTTCAGTTTTATGGAAAGGTCCTGTAGTTTCTAATGCAGCACACTCTATGACAAAGGTAGCAGGCAGGTGTGATCACTGAGAATTTGCAACACGGCTAGTTTGACTTGTGACGAACTGAATCAAATACACACTCTATTATAGGCAGTACAAAAACCCAAAAGATCTTATTAACAGTCTTTATATTTACCATACATTAAAATAATGTTTTGATATATTGATTTAATAAAACATATTTTAAATTAAATCTCATCTGTTCCGTTTTATATTTTTCACGTAACTACTAGAAAATCTAAAATTACACATGTGCCTGGCATTAGAGTTCTATTCAACAGCACAATTCTAGAGGGCTTATTTTTTAAACTGAGATCATATTCACACAACATACAATTAAACATTTTAAAGCATACAATTCAATGCATTTAGTGCATTCCTAATGTTGTGCAACTACCATGTCTCTGTTGCTCCCAAATTTTTTATCTCCCCAGAACACTCCGTATCTTATTCCTCCTTTCCCTCATTCTCTGGCAACCACTAATCTGCTTTCTGTGTCTACAAATTTGGGTGTTTCATATAAAAAGGGTCATTTAATACGTGACCTTTTTGTCTAGCTTATTTCAGTTATCATTGTGTTTTTGAGATTCATCCAGATTGTAAAATGTATCAGTATTTCATTTATTTTTAAGGTTGAAAAATATTCTATCGCATGGATATACCAATTCCTTTATCCATTCACTCATAGTTCAACATTTGGTTTGTTTCCACCTTTCAGCTATTGTGAATAGTGTTGCTACCAATGCCCATGAACAAGGTTTGTTTGAGTACCTATTTTCAGTTCTTTGGAGTGTCTACCTAGGAGTGAAATTGATGGGTCATATGATAATTCCAGGCTTAACTTTTTGAGGATCCACCAAACTCTGTTCTGCAGTGGCTGCACTATTTTACATTTTTACAACAATGTATCAGGATTCCTATTTCTCTATATCTTCTCCAACACCTTTCTGGTTTTTGACTATAACTATCATAGTATGAAGTGTTACATCACTGTGGTTTTGAATTGTCCTTCCTTAATGACACCTGATGCTGCAGATATTTTGATATGCTGTTGGCCATTTTCATATGTTCTTTGAGTAAATGTCTATTCAAGTGCTTTGCTCATTTTTAATAGTTTTTTTTTTTGTCTTTCTGTTGTTGAGTCATAAGAGTAATTTATATATTCTAGATGCAAAACTTGTATCAGATTCATCATTTGAAAAAATTTTCTCACTTTCTATAGGTTGTCTTTTTACCTTCTTAACAATGCTGTTTGATGAATAAAAGTTTTTAATTTTTAAAGACATCTATTTTTTTCTGTTTTGCTCATGGTTCTGTGTGTGTGTGTGTGTGTGTGTGTGTGTGTGTGTGTGTCAAATGAAAGAATACATTGTGAAATTCAGTGCCATGAAGATTTCCCCTTATGTTTTCTTCTAATAGTTTTAGAACTCTAGATCTTATGTTTAGACCATTGACCCATTTTGAGTCAATTTCTATGTATAGAATGAGGTACACTGTCCAACTTCATTCTTTCACATGTGCCTATCCAGTTGTCCCAGCACCATTTGTTGACATGATTCTTTTCCCCATTGAATGGTCTTGGCACACTTGTCCAAAATGAATTGGTCATAGAGGTTTGGGTTTATTTCAGGACTTTTAATTTTAATGTGTTGGTCCATATATTTATCCTTATGCCAATACCACACTATTTTGATTCGTGAAACTTTTGAAACTGAGAAGTGTGAGTCTTCTAAAGACTCACACTGTTTTTCTTTCTCAACTGTTTTTGCTATTGGGGGAACTTGGACAGTTCTATTTCTGAAAAATAAAAAAAAAAGGGCACTGGAATTATGATAGGAATTGCAATCCAAGAATAAGGGATGTCTTTTCATTTACTAAAGTCTTTAATTTCTTTTGGCATTGTTCTATAGTTTTCAATGCACAAGTCTTTCAGATCTTTGGTTAAATCATTTCCTAGATATTTTATTCTTTTAGATGATATCATAAATGGAATTATATTCTTAATTTACTGCTTGGATTGTTCACTGATGGGGCAGGGGAACACATCTAATTTCTGTGTATTGATCTTTTAACACACAATTTTGCTGAATTTGTTAATTAGCTCTAGTAATTTTTTTGTGATTCCTTAAAACTTTTTCTAGATAAGATCATAGTATCTCAAAATATCAGTGGTGACAATGGGCATTTTTGTCTTGTTCATGAGCTTAGGGGGAAAGCTTTCAATTTTCACCATTGAATATGATTGTAGCTATGTGATTTTCTTAAATGCTCTTTATCATGTAAAGGAAGCTCCATTGATTCCTAGTTTGGTGAGTATTTTTATCATGAAAGAATGTTGAATTTTATCAAATGCTTTGTTCACATTTGTTGAGATGTTGAGATTTTTTTTTAATTTCTTTCATTCTGTTAATGTGGTGTATTACATTGATTGATTTTCTTATGTTGAATCACCTGTTTGGGGCTGAATTATGTCTCCTCTAAGTTTATATCTAGAAGACTTTATTATCCCCAGTATTTCAGAATAGGACTGTATTTGGAGATAGAGCCTTTAAAGTGTATCCCAATACGATCTGACTGTTGTCCCTATAAGAAAAGGAAATTAGGGTACACAGAGAGACACTAGGTATGCACCTGCACAGAGGAAAAGCCACATCAAAAAACCTGTAAGACTAGCAAAAGCCCAAGAAGAAAGGCCTCAGAGGAAACCAAATTTGCTGGCACTTTGACCTTGGACTTCCTGTCTCCAGAACTGTGAAAACATGAATTTGTTAAGTAACCAGTCTGTGATATTTCATTATGGTAGCTCTAGCAAATGAATATAGTACCTTTGCATTCCTGAGATAAATCCCGTTTGTCATGGTGTATAATCATCTTAATATGTTGGATCTGGTTTGCTAGTATTTTACTGAGAGTTTTCCTGTCAATATTCATAAAGGACTTTGGTCTATAGCTGTCTTTCCTCTTGACATTTTTATCTGGCTTCGCCATCAGATAATGCTGTCCTGATAGAACCTGTAAGGACGTGTTCCTCCTCTTATATTTTTGGTAAGTGTTTGAGTAGGATTGGTGATAATTCTCCTTTTAATGTTTGGTAAAATTCACCAGGAAACACATCTGTTCTTGGAATTTCTTTGTTGGGGGTTTATGATTATGGATCCAATATCTTTTCTTATTATATGTCTGTTGGGATTTCCCATTTCCTCTTGGACTAATTTTAGTAATATGTGTATTTCTAGGAATTTGTCCATTTCATTTAAATTATCTACTTTGTTGGCAAGCAAGGGCTCCTAGTATTCTACAGTAATATTTTTCATCCATGTAAAGTTTGTAGTAATGTCTCTATTTTCATTTCTTATTTTAGTTTGCACATTTTCTCATCTTTTCTTAGTTAATCTAAATAAAACTTTGTTAAATTTACTGATCTTTTCAAAGAACCAACTTTTGGTTTCATTAATTCCCTCTATTGTTTTGCTATTCTCTATTTCATTCATCTCTTCAATCTTTATCACTGCCTTCCTTCTCTTGTTTAGGTATAGTTTGCTCATCTGTCCCTACTTTCTTATGGTGTACAGCTAAGTTATTAATTACAGACCTTTCTCCTTTTTAAGTGTAGATATTTAGATCTATACATTTCCCACTGAGTGTTTTTTTTTTACTACATACTACAGCTTTTGGTATGTTGTGTTTTTGCTTTCAGGCATCTCAAAATATTTTCTTATTCTCTAGTGTGATTTCTTCTTTAAACTATTTGTTGTTTCAAAGTGTATTTTAAAATTTTCATGTATTTGTGAATTTAGTTTTCCTTCTTTTATTGATTTTTAGCTTTATTCCATTGAGATTTGATGTCTTCAACTAATATACTGTTTCCAACTGTATTATTGTACAGTTTCCAACAATACTGTAGACATCTGTTGTCAGTAGATGTAGACAGATGTAGACATCTGTTGTCATCAATTCTGTCAGTATTTGCTTCATATATTTTGAGGTTTATTGTGTATATATATATATATATTTATAATTGTTATTTCTTCTTGATTAATTGACACATTAGTATATAATGCCCTTCCTTATCTCTCATGACATGTTTTAACATAAAGTCTATTTTGTCTAATATTAGTATAGTCTTTCAGCTCTCTTTTGGTTACTACTTACATGAAACATTTTTTTCCATTCTTTAACTTTCAGATTATTTGTTATTGAATTTACAGTGAGTCTCTTGTAAACAACACAGAGTTGATTATGTTTTTTTTAATCCATTCTGTCAATCATATCTGCCTTTGAGTCCACTTTCATTTAAAGTAATTACTGATAAGGAAGGACTGCTTCTAAAATACTAATTGCTTTCTGTATTTATTATACCATTTTTATTCTTCATTTCTTCCATTACTTTCTTTCTTGTTTTTAGTTCAGTTTTTGCTGTGAATTATTTTGACCCCTGTTCATTCTCTTTGGTGTGTTTTCTAAAATATATTCTGTTAATGGTTACATTGGTGATTACAAAGAATATCTTACATTTATAACAATCAATTTGAATTGATACCAACTTAGTTTCAATATCATAAATTAACTCTATTCCTATCCAAGTCTTTCCCCCCACCTTTTTATGCTTTTATTGTCACAAATTGCATATTTACACATTCTCTATCTGGTAACATAGATTTACACTTATTGTTTCATGCATTTGTCTTTTAAATAATTTAGGAAACTAAAAGAATAGACATGAAAAATAAAATAATTCTACTTTTTATATTTATTTATGAATAAATAAATATTAATTTATCTTTCAAAGGAGTCCCTTTATCATTTATTGTGGAGCAGACACCAAATGGTCACAGCTTTTGTTTATCTGGGAATGTCTTAATTTTTCCCTCATTTTTGAATGATAGCTTTACCTCTTATAGAATTCTTATTTTATAGGGTTTCTCTTCTTGAGCACTTAGATGTATCATCCTACTGCTGCCATACTTTCTGATGAGGAATCAGCTGATGAGAAACCTCTGTACATGATGAGTAACTTCTTTTTTTGCACTTTTTAAAGAGTCTCTCTCTCTCTGTCTTTCAAAGGTTTGATTATAATGTGTTTTGGTGTAGATCTCTTTGTTGTACCTTGCTTGGAGTTCATTCAGCTTCTTGGATATGCAAATTCATATATTTCTTCAAATTTGGGAAGTTTTCAGACATTATTTCTTTAAATATATTTTCTGCTCCTTTTCTCTTTCTCTTCTCTTTCTGCAATTCCCATAATTCCTATTTTGGTATGTTTCTTGGTACATTAGGCTCTGTTCATTTGTCTTCATTCTTTTAATTTTTTTTTTTTTTTTCCTCCAAAGACTGATTTTAATTGCCCTATCTTCAAATTTGCTGTTTTTGTTTTTTTTTGGTTTTTTTGTTTTCTTTTTTGTTTTTTTCCCTGCTTGCTAAAATTGCATCCTCACTGCATATGCTGAAGCCCTAAACCCCAGGACCTCAAAATGTAAGTTTATTTGGAGATAGGGCTTTTAAAGGGGGTAAATATGGTGAAATGAAGCCATTAAGGAGGGGCCCTGATCCAATATAACTTAGTGTCCTTACACAAAGAGACACCAGGATGAATGTAAACAGAGTGACAATTGTGTGAGGACACAGTGAGAGGAAGCCATATGCAGACAAGGAAAGAGACCCAGAAGAAACCGTACAGGCCTGCACCTTGATCTTGGATTTCTAGCCTCTGGAATTGTGAGAAAATACATTTCTATTGTTTAAGCCCCCAGGCTGTCTATTTTGTCAGGGTATTCTGACTTTCCTATGTTCTCCCTGTTGCAACAGGTTAATAGACCTAAATTTGTTTGACTTCAGGTTTGTTCCTGGTGGTCTCTATCTGATGGACTTATCCTCCATTTCCTGAGGGTCAAAGCCATCCCTGAGATCAGGTAACACTGCTTGAAGCAAAAAGCCTTATTCTATGGCACCTATGGAGACTTAACTGCCAACATCTATAAAAAACATTAGGTAAATACAGTAGTTTAAGAAGAGAGCATATATTAGCTTATAGTAAGTGTAAAGAACTCACAATAAGCAGCTGTGTGGAAGTAGATGATAATTATTTAATTTTATACATAGAAAATATATGATCATTATTATTTTTCATCATTTGTTATTTAATAAAATTATCTTACTTTAGGAACAAAATAATTTATCATCATTTCATAGTTTTTTATTGAGAATGGAGTTTATATCTAAATATGTTATTGACTTATTCCAGCTTGCAGACATAATTAGTACTAGAAAAATATTAGAAACTAAATGTCCAATTGTCAGTCTAATGCTTTTTCCACTAAAATACCTCCTACTGGCAGCTCTCACCTTTTGAGATGGATTGCATTCTCTCTATGAAATGTGTATCTATCTAAATAAACCCACTTCTTACATATCAAAAAATAAAATAAAATACCCCTTACTGTAAAAAAGAGAAGAAAATTAGTAGGAGATATTACAGGGTATTTGCTAATACTGAGGTGTCTTTTCTGCTTTTATTTTTCTGACTGTATTAATCATTTAAAATAATATTTTTGTAGATTAAGTATGGTTTATAAATATTTCCACTGTTTTAACAAAAGTGATTTTAAAGTTAAAATGAGAAAATGTATATCTAATGAATTTTTGGAACGTCACAATTATCACTACCTAAAAGAGATAAATCTGGATGAACTAGCTTATTTAAATTAATAAACTAATATCATCAGGAGCAGTCCAAATCCTAGATTCTGAACGAGGTTCTCAAAATTAATCTTTGCAAAATGAAATCATCTCATTGCCAACATCACCCAGCTATTAGGACAATCTTTCACTGAAAAGAGATATGAGATAATAGTAAAAAAATTGCACACACAGTTATTGATCATCGATTTTTAAATTAACATTACTTTTATACAGATTGTAATTAGTGCTATAATATAAATTATCTTACTGTATACCTATTCTAATGTATTTAAGCAAAAAATCATCTCAGCAAAAAATAAATTTATGTTTCTTTCTATAAATTAATTTCTTCAGAGAGAAATACCTTTCTAGAAAAATTGACTACAGTTACTAATAATAAATAATAATAATAGTAAATTGATTATAAATAGCTAATAATAGCTACCTGTACTTTTCACTTCTTTAGCAAGAAATTTAATTTTCACAAGTCAGAACAACATAGTACTGAAATTAATTTTAAATCTGGTTTCCTCGTCAAATTACTATTATAGAAACATGACACACATTATTAAGAAATGATGTTTATATAGTTAATGACTAAGTTATTTTGTTAACAAATGTAAAAATTATTATGATACATTTATTAGAAGATATAAAGATGTATGAGTTGGAAAGGAGAGAATATGATCAAAGTTTAAAATTTTATGTCATTCATTATGCTACAAATGTCTCAATAGGATAAAAAAATTTAAAGAATAAAGATTGAAGTATGTACTACGTATAATATTTCTATATAAATTAACACAGCTTATTAATGAAAATGAAACCATTTAATATGTCTATTCCAAAATTTACTTCAAAGTTTCCTCATAAAATGTTATTTCAATATTATTCTGCCAAATATAGTGATATATGAAAACATTTAATTTGCTAACACATTTTGTTCTCCTGAGTTTGTAAATTTAATTTTATAACATAATGGAAAACAACCATTACTAATCATCATTTAATGGTGAAGTAAAATAAGAGAATATGTTCCACAGTACAAAGGCAGTAGATTAAAAATCTTTGACAAAATTTGCTCTCTAGACAATGCCTTTTTTCATTGATACTTGGCATCTAAACCCAATAACACTGAAACAGAAAAATATAAAAAGAGGAACAAGTATCAGGAATTAATAGATATTTATTTCCTCCACCAAAACATCTTCTAAGTTTAGTAAAGGTACAGTTTATCAGTTGTAGAACTCTAATACCTGCCCACAAAATTCCAGATTATAGAAAGTTCAAGTGAGCACAGGTTACTGCCATGTAAAGGTAGGTTAGACATTTCCTATCTCCATTAAAACTTCAGCCCAGAAATTACCCAAGTCCTCTTCCTAAATTCAGAGGCAAAGAAAAGACTGTACATCTTGTCTCACCTGTAAACTGTCTAGATCTCTTCTCTATTACATTTTTTTCACCTTTGTCTACTTCAGAAAACTGCAGACCCTTCAAAGCTTAAGCTTATATAGAATAAATTAATCTTCTGCACTGTATTTCTTCTTTTATTTCGAATTCACCTAAAATAAGAAGTTCTTGTTTGATAGTTTACGTTTGCACTCAATGTTTTATAAAATAACACTGCTCCATCCTTAATGCACAGTTGTACTTCAGTTTATTAAAACGCATTAACCAATAAAACAATGAAAATATGAAACTCACAGAAGTGTTGAGTCTTGAGTCAGAAGAAAAACTATTTTATCATTGGTGTTCCCATAAAGCTCTTTTATACCATATGCATCATTTAGAGACTAAGATTTTCCAGTCTCTGTTTACACCAAATGAAGTCATTATGTAAGTTATTTTTTAAATTTTCCAAATAAAAAATACCATCATTTTATGTTTGTTTTCTTTCTGTGACTATGACTTTGTTGTCTAACTTCTTCCTCCATTTCTAATGATTATGTATTTTTTAGCAACTGGAGAAAGGGAGATGAATTGTAAAATAGAAAGAAAAAACAGTTCATCTTATTATTTGCCTACCAGGCACGCTGATTGGAGATCTATGGAAATATATATTAGGAATACTTCTTCTAAATATATTTTTTCATATGTTGAGTTTACATAAAAATGTGTACAATATTATACAGAATATTTTTGAAATGTCAAATGTAAGATAATGTTAATAATTTGCTAATTTGCTTTTTCTTAGTGCAGTTTATCATAAGTGCTGTAGTTTCATTTAAATCTAAAAAATTCAGTATACATTGATTATTTATCATCTAATGTGTCACAAAAATTTGCCACTGTTTTGCTTCCAACATATCTTGCTGTGTTTCATAATATAGCTTGAACAATTTCAGTGACCTGAAGCAATTTTTATTATTTTACATATACCCATTTTATTTTTAACAGATTTCAGTAAAACTTTAAAAAATCCAATTTGATACACAATTCCAAAAACATGGGTGAATTAATATAAATTTGAAGAACACATACTATTTTTAATATAATCTAATTGCATCATCAACAGAATTATTTAAACTATATTAGCTTCTATTTATTTAAAAGTCTTCTCAGAATATGTGTTCAGAAAAAATAAGAAATCAATAAGAGATACAGTAAATTCTAAAATATATATGCTATAAATGATGATAATATTGAATCAAAAAGTAAAAATTTATTATATTTTATTGATATATTCTTGAGCTTTTAGAGTGGAACAGGAAATAGAAAACAACATTAAGTTTTTTAAAGAGAATAATAGTGACAGAGTAGAGATCATTTCCATATTATTTATTTTAAAAATTTTTATGTCATATATTTTTTAGAATATATGAATAAATGATAATTTTGGTTATGTTAAGAACATTAGCATACCAGTATAGTTAAATAGCAAACCTAGCTCAAAATGGCTTGGACAAAATTGGGAATAAGTGCTTTCTACAAGGCAGTTCCGGACTACATCAGGTCTGGCTTTAGATGTTACTTGTTCAAAGGTTCCAAACCATGTTATCAAACCAGGTTTATTCCATCTTATGGCTCTCGCTTTTGCTGTTTTATCTGCATTATCAGGTCATATCAGTAGCTCCAGGCTAATGGTATTCTTAGTGTTAGAGGATTCCTCAGAATCCTTGTCTTTCTCCCAAGGGTGCAGAACAAATCACCAAAGACCAAATAACAAAGACACAGACAAAACCTCAGGCGTCATTGGTCCTTACCAAGTCATGTTCCATCACTGTGGAGGAAGAATGTGATGCTCAGACCTGAGTTATTATACACCCCAGAGACTAAGAGTGGGCAAAAGAGCAGTTCCCTGGAACAGTGGTTCTCAGTTTGTCTGAGAAATGTAAATTCTTAGCCACACCTCACTTCTGCTCAATCAGGAACTCTAATGGTGAGAACTAGAGATCTGATTTTCAACAAGCTGTCCAGGTGATTCTGATGCCTGCTTAAGTTTGAGAATCCTAATAGAACATATGGATTTTGGAACTAGAAGAATACATAGATAATGGATGGCAAAAGTAACAGATATCCATAATAATTTCTTCAATAAAATAGCTGTAAGATGTAAAGCTGTGTGTTTGTAGCTTTATTCTTAAATGAATAGTTTGTTAAATTAGCTGATAGTTAGAAAACTGAATACTGTATTCATTTATATCAATCTTCTCCAGAGAAATATTGAACTTAATTTCTATGTTATTATAACTTTAAGATAAATTCATATTACAAAAATACAAAAATTATGAAACATATTTACTTCCTTTCTTTTTGTGTTTTCCTAATTAATTTTCAAAAATGCTGCAAGAAACAAAAAAACAAAAAATACAAAAATAAAACAAAAAAAAGAAAAAAAATACTGTAAGGAAAGCACTTCAGGAGTAAGAGTGTGAGAATTCTATACCCCTACTTAGCAAAATAATCATAACTGATAAACATTGTTTAAATATGTATATATATAACATTTGGGAATTGTCCTAAGAACATATAGCAAATGGGGACACATTCATTTTAGAAGAGCTACTAAATCTTAGTAAAAACAGAATCTGTGGCTTTTGAGCCAAGACCTGCTCCTTTTCCCTGACCTCATCAAGATGGAAGCTAGGCGTATGCAGAAAGAAAGGGTGATCCCTCCTTCCCCAACGACAAGTCTAGAGCTACAGTTGCTTCCTGGGAAATAGAGATTTCCATCATTTCTCCTCTCCTTCAGTTCCATATTATGGAGGCTCTTTTCCAGGCAAGCACTGATGAGAAGTCTGGGGTTCCTTCTTTTACCCAGTGCCCACTTGGAAGCTGCGTGAACACTGGGCTCAATGGTACTCATTCCTACTTACCCAGAAGAGTCAAGACAAGAAGACTAAAGGCAACAATGCTTACCCAATATACCTCTTATAGAACAGAAGTATCACACAGAGAGAAACGGGCTGCTATTCTCACCACAAGGTCCAGAACCGTGGCGTAGAAATTCTGCCCAGGGGGAGAGGCAGGCCATAAGGAAAAAAGATCTTCACAGCACACCCTAACAGGACTAACATTCTTTGGAACAGATTGTGGGGAAGTTCAAGCCTAAGGGGACTGCTGAAAACAGTGGAAATTTTTGTGGCGAACAGTTAAAATGAGGCTGGTAGTTCATGATAACAACACATGAAACTGTGTACAATCTAGACATTTAGCAGAGAGGACCAGGAAAGAAATAGCTAAAAAGAGCTCTCCTAGGATGGGAGCAAGCCTCAAATAATGCATCAAAATTACTGTTGCATAATTGCCGAATTTAATTGGATCAAACTGTGGAATAATGATTGCTCCAGAGTGTCATCAAACAACAGAACTATCAGCTAACAGTGGATAGTACCAACTGGATGGGATGTCAATAGATGCAGACCAGTTAGAAGCTGAACAAGGAGACAGTCAAAGAGAAACCAAATATAACCACTGACATGCCTGCGTGGAGGGGTCCAGGGTGAATGTGTATGCCCAAGATAAGTCCTTTGAGTTGCAACATCAGAGGCTGAACTTTTTCTGCAGAGAAAATGACTTCACTGAAATATTATGGCCAAATTACTAAACAAATCATAAGCAAAAATGAAAACAACAAGAAGAAGTTCTAGAGTAGGGGAATCAGTATTCAGGTTTGCTAAAATATCATGTCCAAAATGACCAGTTTTCTTCCCAAGTCATTCTATAAAGTCAATATTTTCCTAATGTCAACATTAGATACAAACAACACAAAAAAGAAAAACACATAACAGTATCTTTTATGAATATGGATGCAAAATTCTCAACAAAATACAAGCAAACCCAATTCAGCAATATACAAAGAGGACTGTTCATTATGACCAAGTGGAATTTATCTTATAAACCTAAGATTGGTTCAACACCTGAAAATCCATTAATGCCATACACCATATGAGTAGAATAAAGAAAAAAATACACGATCATTTGAATAGATGCAGAAAAAGTATTTGACATATTCCAAAAGTTTTTGTGATAAAAATACACAATTTCTAGAAGTTAGAGGGTAAATTCCTAACCGTGATAAAGGATATCTGTGAAAATCCAGCAGCTAACAGCATGCTTAATTTGAAAGACTTATGGCTGTCCTCCTAAGATCAGGAAAAAGAAACAATGGTTTTCAATGCTTCTTTTTGATATTATAGAGAAGGTTGAGGTGGATGTGGAGCAACTACTAAGGGGTATGGGATTTCTTTGGGGATTTTAGAAATGTTCTAAAATCAATTGTGATGTAGGTTTCACAGCTCTGTGCATATACTAAAAAACTAATGAATTATCACTTGAAACAGGTGAATTGAATTGTAAGTATACAAGTTATACTTCCATAAAAGTATTTTTTAAAATTAATAAATATAGGACCAAGACCTGCTGTTATGTAGAAAAAAATAAGTGCTGGTAAACATTCTTAAGTTCATTTGATCATTAGGTCCACCTTCCTAGTAGTGACTGCAAGAACCATTACAGACTCACAAAGACAATAGATGCCTTACCACAGAATTAAATAAAGACTGAGAGGCTTTGAAAACATTGATTTTCAAAGTGGCTGCCTGATATGAAGGCACTTGGAAAATATGGTCATTTGCAAATCATACACAGTTCCCAGGTCCAAATGAACAAGTGGTCAGTAGTGTTATGCATAGTTAATGAACCTAAGGAATAAGTCCAAACTTGCCTTCAACAACTATGTGGTTTAAAGGAGTACCTCTTTCTGGTCAAATTGTTGTAAATGAGAAATAACTGAACAGTAAATTATGAATAATAATAATTAATAATGTGAGGGAAAAAACCCAAAGCACCCAAATGTATTTTAACCACGTGCATATTATAAGGAGTTCTGCCTGGGTGTGTGGAGGTGTCCTTGCACAAACAGTTGAAGTGTGAAAGCTTCAAAGAGAGTTTCTCAGACCACATGCAGTATCACTGTTTCTGTCAATTGGCATTTCCTGGGTAAGTACTTTAAGGAAAAGTTAGGTAATACAAGGTCAAATGTGTTTCTTTGCTCTATGACATTACTTTGAAAAGCTAATATTCACCATAACTTTCAATGTTTTCTTTTACAGAATACCCTTAAATTATATTAGAAAACACCTGATAAATTCTATCCGAGTGTAAAAATAATGCCTGCCTTATAAAAAGAATGAAAGAGTAATTATCACCTGAAATCCCACAAAAACAGTGATGAAAACATTTGATTATCCATTTAAAAAAACAACACACACACACACTTCCCTACATCTATCTCCACAGATGTTTAAAATTTTCCATTACTTATATTATTCTCTTCATTGTGTTTCATAGTTTACTTTTTCTCCTAACATTACAAAAATAGGCATAATTTCATGTAAATGCATTTTCATTTATGATACCCTTTGTTTTTTTGTATACTTTATTTAACTAGTTCACTCTTGGTGCAGTTTGTATTATTTTACATTTTCTGTACTTAGACCTGGAATGTTTATTAAAGGGTATGCAATTTAACTTTTTGAATTTTAATGCTAGATTGCTCCCCAAAAATATGTCCTTTTACACTCCCAAGAGATAACTTTTATCCATAATCCTGTGGGAATTGTGTTGCCACTTTTTTCAACCTATTGTATTTGTAAATATTTAAAACAATTTCATCATTTCACATTTTCTTTCTCTATTGACTAGTGGGATGAAGAGTGCTTCCTATTGGTCGGTCACTTGCATTCCTACTTTCAAAAATTGCCTCTATTCCCAAAACATTCTTTGGGAAAATCTGTTTCAGGAGCTTCCCATCCAAAGGGGGGACCCAGGGGGCAGGCACACATTCATTAAAGTGTGTGAAATGGTCTGAGGTCACCACATGACACATTCTCACACAAAGGAGATGTAAATCACAACCTGAAATCCTTATTCAATTTACTCAGAACCAGAACGCAACGTAAGAACTTTACATTCTGAGTCCTGTTTTCTCAGCTAAAAAGGGAACTCCATCTTACTTATTTCCACATTCGTTCTCTACTTAATGTTCAGACATAAAACATTTCATAAACAATATACACAATGAGGGCTATGGTGAGGAATAAAAAGGGAAAAGAAAAAACATGGGATTCAAATCTCCTAATCCTTTAACAAATCTTCTAATCCACTCGCCTGCCTCCTGTAATGAATGCTCACTCTGTCCGCAGGATTTGCTGTGCTCTTGACTGGATTCTCGCTTCCTGCCCTCAGCCTGACTGTGTCATCTGCTTAGTTTTGTAGTTATTTCAAGGTCACCTTTACATACTAACCAGTCTCTTCTAGAAACAGGGAAATAAAAATATCAGCTCTAGTATGTAATTGTTTTACAGACAAGCCATACTTTCTGCCCAGGGAGAAATAGAGTTTGATTATAGAGGCAAAAAGATGCAGCTTTATTTTAGTAGAAGAGTTGCGACATTTTTTTTTTGGCAAAAAAGGCCTGAGGTTATTTTCTCTATCCAATGTGTAGTAGGTATAAGACTCATAATTTCAATGTCAATTTAAATATATCTTTTTCATTCTAGGTTTGAAGCTAATATAATAGATTTACTGGTCTGACTAATTATATAGTAACAATATTTCAAAGTAAAACAGACTAAATAAAATGTTTAAACAACTAATAATTTTTTATTATTTAAAATACTTAATGTAGCTATATTATGAATACAGCCAGAATTGCTACCATGAGAAACAAATATTTTAGGGAGTAGGATGGTGGAGAAAAGGGAAAAAAATGCACTGAGAACCTAACGCTTGTGAGACATTTAACATGTATGTAGGTTTCTCCCTCCATCTGCAAATAGAGACCGAAGTCAGGAAGGGCATTAGGCTGAATTATGGGAAAGAGATGATATAAGACCAGTCAAAATCCTTTTGTCTGGTGCCCAAATATTTGATAAGTTGATCCTTCTCTCCTTATTAAAATAGTCTCTTCATTTGGCTTCTCAAATAACACGTTTTGTAATTGTTTTTTTGTTGTTGTTGTTTCCAGTTTCACTGGCTACTTGTTCTCACCTTTTTTGCTGGCTGTTTCACCTTCCTGACTTAGACAGTAGGGTGCAGAATATTTACCCTAATATCTAGCTCCTCACTCTTCTAATATGTGAGCTACTCACTCTTCATGGTCTAAAGTACCACCTATTTGTACTTCCAATGTCATTCTCTCTTCTGAGTGCCAACTTAACGTTTCTACTTGAATGTCTATAGGTACCTAAACATAACATACACCAAATTTGCTCCTCCCGTAGTCTTCCCCCATCTAGGGAAGCAACAACCCATGGATCCAAGTGTTCTGAGAAAAATTCTGAGTCATCCTTGATTTTCCTTTCTCATCCACTCTATACCTGATCAAAAGATATGCTCTAACCATGAAATATATTATGAAATATGTATCTGAATAATCTCCAGCCTGGACCAGAGCCAAAACTACCTTTCAGTCCATCACTTCCAAACTTTACCTCTCTTATTCAGTAGACTTCTCTACTCAGCCATCAGAAAAAAATCCATTAAAAAGTAAATAACTGGCTTCTTACCACATTTGGAATCAAAGCCAAAATTCTTATCAGGTTTCTACATAACACAATGTCTGTTAATCTCCTAATGACACTCTTTCTTTCTCACCCCCTCCCAAGATAATGGAAGCTCTTTGAGACTATGTATTTTATTTATTTTTTTGTCCTCAGTGCCAAGTGATTGATATACAATCTTTGTTAACTGAATGAGCGAATGAGGAGTTTATTGCTCGTCTAGAAAGGAGATAATTCTGATTTTATTCAGGTCATAGCATTAAGGATAGACAGAAGAAGTTAGATGAAAATATCTGTGTAGCAGTTTCAGTACAGACTTCAAAATGGTTTGAACATTTTTATGGCTAGAATGGAGAAAAACTACCTGGTTAAAACTGCGAATATTGTTTTCATTTTTATCTGACATTGAAATTCACTTTTTTGGAACAGACTTTCCTTTTGTTTTGGAAAATTGCCTTTAGTAGAATTTTTGATGCTTGGTTAAGACACGAATGTAGTGGCATGACCTGAATGTCCATTTTTCACACTGAGAAGTTAAATGGCCTTTTTATTAATGGAAATTTGCAGGTCATGTTTTCTTTAGAGATTTCATTTCCTAAACAAATCTTTAAACTGTGTTGAGTCAAACCGTGGAGCTCCTACAGCTGAGTGTTTCAATCAGAAAGGCAATCACTTCCTCTTCATTATGAGAAACTATTACTGACTTTAGGGCAGTAACTTGCGTTTGTTCATGTAGAGCTTCGTGTGACAGCAGGCCTTACCCACTCTGGTTTATGCCCCAGTGGACAGAGCCTCAAAGTAGACAGACATAACATCAAAAGCATACCTCTTGCGTAAATGTGTAAATGAATACATTTTCCATTATCTCCACCTCAAAACCCCCCATAGGGTCAAGTAAACAAGATTGACCTCTTCAGAGAATTGGGTTCTAAGATTCTTAGAATTGTGCAAAGGGAGTCCACTTAAGGGAATGAATGCATTTCTTGTGATATGTGATATGTGGGCTGTTAAAAATGATTTTTATATAAAGCTATGTAATTATTTTATCTTAATTTAACATGAAGTTTAAAAGTGTGTTTTTTATTATAAGCAAAATGTATTTATTGTTTGGCATTTTGTTAAATTATTACCTGATAAGGATGTAATTATAAGAAAAATATGCTTATTATATTTCTGTATAGGTAAAAGTAACCAATTATATATTTACATATGTAAAGACATCAATTTTTCCCATTTAATAGGTTACATAGTTACTGAAAACATTTTTAAAATAATTTATTTGATGAATGTAATACAAAGTATGTGTTATAGCAATTTGATCTGGGAAATATTAATTCCAAGTATTACAGACTGTTATTATGTGTTATGACATCTAGCAGAGAAAAATAGACATTTATTACCTGATATTTGAAATCACTGCATATTGTGCTTTTAAAAATCAACTGGTATACTATTAAAATAATTGCCATATCTTATTTATAAAAAAATGATACAAATTTTGGAAAATTCTTGCTGTTGTTTTAAAACACTTTTCTTTAAGTATAGTAGATTTGACTGATCTATAATTCCATAACTGAAAAGGGAAATTGAAAATATTCTTTACCACATTTTTATTTTATTATCAACAATATTTGAAGTCTTAGAGATATCTTTATACACTCAGTAAGGAATTCATTTAGATTAATGTCTTTTACTAATCTATGAGCAGCATCTTGGGGAAATTTGACAGAATTATTATCATTTTTATGTTCCTCATTAAATGTTTTATCTCAAAGTTAGTATCTATATTCCCCATCTCTAAATTATGGTTCTTAAGGTGTAAATTATACAATATGCATCTATAAATAAAGGCACATTAAAGCATTAGCACTACGGCAGCTATACTCTACCAAGTAAAAATTTGAAGGGAGATCTGTATCCCTATATGCTTATTTTATTGCCACTGACACAGATGTTTACTTGCTATTCAAATTAGTTACTATAGTTTTGCTTTAAAAAGGAGTAATTGAGTCCACACTCTTTGAAATACCTTTGGAAGCCACTAGAAATCCACAGTTTGCATTTGGGAAATACTGACACCAATAATTCATAGACAAACCTTCATCTGTAGTGACATCAAAAATAAAACTCTGGAACTTTAATGGTTAAAATCTGAGCTGCTTATGCTGAGTTAGGAAGTGGAAGTCCAAGTCCCACATGCCAGGTTTTTCCCTCACTCCCTGTAATCACCTCTGAGCTTTTCTTGTAAGGCACGGTCTCCCAGAATCACATTTTGAAGACTATCGCCTTGTGGAGTAGGATTAAAATACATTGTGCCAGAAAAATAAAGTGAGGAAAAAAATTAAAAACACCATCCCAGGGCTTCCCTGGTGGCGCAGTGGTTGAGAATCTGCCTGCTAATGCAGGGGACACGGGTTCGAGCCCTGGTCTGGGAAGATCCCACATGCCGCGGAGCAGCTGGGCCCGTGAGCCACAGTTGCTGAGCCTGCGCGTCTGGAGCCTGTGCCCCGCGACGGGAGGGGCCGCGATAGAGAAAGGCCCGCGCACCGCGATGAAGAGTGGCCCCCGCACCGCGATGAAGAGTGGCCCCCGCTTGCCGCAACTGGAGAAAGCCCTCGCACGAACCGAAGACCCAACACAGCCAAAAATAAATAAATAAATAAATAAATAAATAAGAAAATCCTAATAAAAAAAAAAAAAAAAAAAAAAAAAACACCATCCCATACAGACAAGCTTATCTTTGGAATAAAGCTCCTTAATAGAAAATTTTCAAACTCTCCCTTTGGTAAAGATTATACAAAAAATAGTGAGTGAATTTTAAAACAGTTTGCAAAGAGTCTTAAGAAACATAATCAGGTATCATTATACTGGTGAGCCAGGGGTCAAAGTAATTGAATTTTTAAAAAGACACAAAGGATATCTGGTGAATTAAATTATAATTAGAGTGTGGTAACATCTTATACATAATGTGAATGCAAATATACATGAAAAAAATACTTGAAGCTGTCTTTTTCTTTCATTTCTCTGGAATAACATGCCAAGCTTCTACTGTGTTGTTTTAAGGATTATGTGGGTGCCTGAGATTAGTTCCCAGAAATGTTAATATTCCTTTTTTTTCATCCTCTCACTGATGTGAAAACACAGCTGGGAAATTAAATGCAAATGCAAACATTTCCTTAACAAAAGTCTTCTACTCTTGTAAAAATCTTTTGTATCTATTTGTTTTAATGACAAATCCTATTCAACATTTGTCACTATTAATTAACAACATGGATTTCATTCAAAAATGAATAGTCAGGTCATCTAAGTCTTTTTAGAATATTGCTTTCCAGGCTCTTCTTGGCTCTAAAATTATTGAATTTCAAATAATTTTCTCACCTACTCTGCAGATGAATCTCATTTGATGTTCAGCTCAGATTCCATATATCTCCTTTTAGTTCGCTTATTTTAGGTGATTTTCCCTAACTGGTATTTCCAGTTCCTTTAAATATTCTGATGCATGTAAACTACAATGATGTATTTTCCCTATAACAACACTGTTGATCTATCTATATGCATAACTAACCCCATGGTACTTAACTAGCTACATCCTCCTTCTAGACAATTTCCATTTTAATCATTCTCACAACTTTTATTCACTTAAATATATTGAATTATATTCTTAGCCAAACTACTTTTTAAATGGCATATCTCATAAGGCATGATTGATTAGCTTTTCAGGCTAAATATACTAAATGTCACTAGAAGGGAATCATGGAGGCATGTTAATCCTTTTGGGCCACTAGAATGCCACAGAGGCTTCTGGGACCTGAATAGCTATTGTTAAAGCATGTCTTTATTAAAAATACTCAGTTAGAGCTATATAAGGCTTTTTCTAAGGGTCACCCTCACATTTACAGAGGACCAGCTACAATGCTTTCTAGAAAATATTTGATTTTATAAAAACAGAAATCTGCGAGGCCAAGTCATCCAAGAGGGCTGCCAGGAAGTGCATTTCTGAAACAAGAACGAATCTTTATAATTAATGTGCACATTTAAGGCATATTTTCACCTGCAGAAATGCCATTTGTAAGGAAATGAGGAAATATAAAGACTTGTAGCTAGAAACATATTTGATTAGCAACTTCCTTCTTCTACTAAAATATGTAAAAATAACGATATCTAAACCAAAACTCAGACGATAAGCAATTTGTTGGCAGAGTATAGAGGGATTATCCACTAACTATAACACTGATTGAGGTTGACAAGAAAAAACATCAGTGGACAATTTATGTTTTTTTTTAATAAAATAAGCAATTGGTTTCCTTCCTTCTCTTTGTCTTTTAAGTAGGAGGTCAAGAATCTGCACTAAACAGAATATAGGCAGGGTGAGATGCCTTTAGGGCAACCTAAATGTTGAAACTATTCTTCCCTTTGCTCTCTACTCATCTTTTTGTATCCATTTACGGAATGTACATTTAAAAGACAACAACTGGGAATTTAAGGAGAGGAATATTAAGTGTGCACTGAATCCTTGGAGATGGAATGGCTTAAAAAAGTTAGAATAATGCCTGGCAAACTCAGATAGGATTCGAGCCATGGACATCAATATATACACCTATTTCTCTGCAAGTAGGAATTAACCACTAGCCAGTGTTCACTGCATAGGACAGATGTCTGGATTATGAAGAGCATGTTGAAGAACGACACTAAAAACAAAACAAACCAACACCGGATTTTGAAAATAGTCTATAAACAAAGAGGAAAGATACCCCCCAAAAAAGAAATATACATTTGAAGCTATTTCTAGAGAAAAAAAATGTTACTGTTTAGGTTGTCAGTGAAATTCAAAATAATATTAAATCTACGAAGGAGAATGAAAGGCTGTGAGAAGAGTAAAGTATTTTTGAATGGATTTAAAGGTGAAATAAAAGTAAAACTGAATGAGATTCAAAGGGATAGTCTCTTGGAATGAAAAGATCACAATGAAGGCAAAATAGCAAAATAGCATTAGCAGAATTAAAAATTACAGTTGACTCTTGAGTAACCCGGGTTTGTGCTTTGAGGGTCCACTTATACATGGATAGTTTTCAGTAGTAAATACTACACAATCCATGGTTGTTTGAATCCACAGATGCAGAGGAACTGTGGGTACGATTCAGGTGCCAGCTATAAATTTTACACAGATTAACTCCTGTGTTGGTCAAGGGTCAACAGTGTATTTAAGGCAATAAGAGCAGACTAGGTAATGCAAAAATCTAATGAGAGGTGCTGAGAGAAAACTTGAGAAAATTTTCGTAAGGATGTAGGAAAAATAAAATGCAAATGAATAGAGGTGTAGATAAGGACAGAGAGCAGGCCACACAAATATTGTTCATGTTCTTGAGTAGACGCCAGAACAATCAAATGAGCACTGTCAGTAAATAATGAGGTATTTTAAAATGAAGAATGGTTATTTATTATTTTATTTTTTATATAATTTTAAAGGTTACGTTCCATTTACTATTATTACAAAATACTGGTTCTATTCCCCGTGTTGTACAATACACCCTTGAGCCTATCTTACACCCAATAGTTTGTGCCTCCCACTCCCTCACCCTTAAAATGCCTCTGCCCCCCTCCCCACTGGTAACCACTAGTTTGTTCTTTATATCTGTAAGTCTGCTTCTTTTTGGTTATATTCACTAGTTTGTTATATTTTTAGATTCCACAACATTAGGGTGCATGTATTTCTTTGAATTAAAGTTTTTTGGTTTGGGTTTTTTTTTTTTTTTTTTTTTTGGACATATACCCAGGAGTAGAATTGCTGGGTTGTATGGTAGTTCTATTTTTAGTTTGTTGAGAAACCTTCATACTGTTTTTCACAGTGGTTACACCAATTTACATCCCCACCAACAGTGTAGGAGGGTTTCATTTTCTCCATATCCTCGCCAACATTTGTTATTTGTGTTCTTTTTGATGGTAGCCATTCTGACAGGTATGAGGTGATATCAAATTGTGGTTTTGATTTGCATTTTCCTGATGATTAGTGATGCTGAGCATCTTTTAGTGCACTTGTTTGCCATCTTCATTTCCTCTTTGGAAAAACGTGTATTCAGTTCCTCTGCCCATTTTTTAATCTGGTTGTTTCTTTCTTTCTTTTTTTTTGATATTGAATTGTATGAGCTGTTTATATATGGTAGATATTAATCCCTTATTAGTCATATCATTTGCAAATATCTTCTTCCATTCAGTAGGTTGTCTTTTGGTTTTGTGGATGGTTTCCTTTGCTGTGCAAAAGCTTTTAAGTTTAAATAGGTCCCATGTGTTTATTTTTGTTTTTATTTCCTTTACTTTAGGAGATGGATCCAAAAAATTATTTCTGTGATTTATGTCAGAGTGTTCTGCCTATGTTTTCCTCTAGGAGTTTTATAGCATCTGGTCTTACATTTAGGTCTTTAATCTATTTTGAGTTTATTTTTGTATATGGTGTTAGAGAATGTTCTAATTTCATTCTTTTTCATGTAGCTCTCCAGTTTTCCCTGCACCACTTATTGAAAAGACTGTGTTTTCTCCATTGTATATTCTTGTTTCTTTTGTCATAGTTTCACTGAGCATAAGTGCATGGGTTTAATTCTGGACTCTCTATCCTGTTCCATTGATCTATATGTCTGTTTTTGTGCCAGTATTGTATTGTTTTGATTACTATAGCTATGTAGTATAGTTTGAAGACAGGGTTCTTCTTTCTCAAGATTGTTTTGGCTATTTGGGGTATTTTGTGTTTCATATAAATTTTAAAATTATTTTTTTCTAATTCTGTGAAAAATGTCACTGGCATTTTGATAAGGATTGCATTGAATCTGTACATTTCCTTGGGTAGTATGCTCATTTTAACAATACTGATTCTTCCAACCCAAGAACAGGGTGTATCTTTCCAGCTGTCACGTCATCTTCAGTTTCTTTCATCAGTGTCTCATAGTTTTCAGACAGCATGTCTTTGCCTTCTTAGGTAGGTTTATTCCTAGGTATTTTATTCCTTTTGATGTGATGGTAAATGGGATTGTTTCCTTAATTTCTCTTTCTGAAACTTCATTGTTAGTGTACAGAAATGCGATGGATTTATATATATTAATTTTGCAGCTTTACTGAATTCATTGATGAGCTCTAGTAGTTTTCTGTTGGTGTCTTTAGGATTGTCTATGTATAGTATAATGTAATTTGTATTAGGAAAAAAATAACTTCCTTTTTGGAACTGAAAAATACCTATATACATAGATCAAGAAAGTTCATCATATTCCAGACACAATAAATGGAAAAGTTAGTGAAAAGATATCCATATACACTATAGACAAAACATGCACACACGTATGTATGTGTGTAAACACGCATTCCTGTATATATGTGTATATACATTAATATATGTGTATATATATGAATTATTTTAAAAAAATTCCTCTGGAATATAAAACATTAAAAGACATTGTAAGATGTACAGACATTGCCTATGATGCAAAATGTTTTATGTATACATGTTTGTTTGCTTTTTTTTAGTTTCTATCTGAAAACAATAAAAAAAATCACATATACACCTTTATTGAGAAAAGATACTAATTAATGTCCTATCTATAAAAATTTCTTGAAGTTATATCATGGACAAATGACATGAATCAAAATGAAATGCTAAGCCTTTGGGCAAAGGCATACAAACTTTTTTTTTTTTTTTTTTAAAGGTAGAAATATAAGATTTAACATGAAACATCACTATGATATAGTTAATGGAAAAAAACAAACTACAGACCCATGAACATCATATTCTAACAATTCATAATTGCTTGCACATGTTTCAAATAACTGGAAATTCACTTAAGTGGTTTGTGAAATGGATGCTTCCAGGGAGGTGGATTGTTTTGGGGAAAAGGGAAAGGGCAAGACTCTTCTGTCCCGTTGAGTCTATAAATTCCTCAATATTATCTATTTTGTACCATGTGCATAAGAAAAGTTACTTGAAAGAGAAAATACAATATATAAATAAAATATATGAAAATATTACATAATAAATAATTAATAAATAAACATATTTTTGAAAAATATATTATGTTCATAAGATTTAGTGATAGCAAGCATTTTTGGTAATGTTAATTCAGTGCATCTGTGAAAAGACAAACTTCATAATATACTGCAATGTTTGGAGTCATCTGGATATTCAAGGAGAAAGATTACCTAAATCATAGGAACCATGATAAGAGTGCTAAGTGTACTGGGCCATGTTCTAAGGACTTTATACATATCAAGACATTTAATTCCCATTACTACCCTGTGGGGTAACTTGAATTATAATCCCCATTTCACAGTTGAGGAAATAATCAATTAAGTAATCTACCCAAGGTAAAAATGTGAGCAGCAGAGTCAAAATGTAAACACAGGCCATCTGACCACACAAAGCAATTCTGCTTCTACAATGGACTCAAACTAAAAATACTATTTAGTGATATGGACAATTTTGATGTGATGATAATTGAAAGAATATCAGAATGCAACTCAAATAATCTGAACATAATTCTGAAAGAATAACTAAGTGTATACTATACACACAAAAATAAGCTGGAAGGAAATATGAATAGAGGTTTAAACTCTGCTGGCATCACTTATGATTATTATTAAAAACACCACATTTTATAAAGACTAAAATGCACTGTCATTCCTTTCATTATCATAAATATTAAAAGTACACTAGTTGCACATAAGTAGTTAGCTAATTAGCTAATTTACTAAGTAAGTATACCTATAGAACAGTTCCTCTAGGAGCTGATATCCTCAAAATGCCACAGATTAAGGAAGTTATTGTCAATTAAGGAATTCTAACCAACGAAGAGGCAATCAGTGCTCTGCCAAGAAATCAACCCAGAAAAAATACTTTCATGTAATTTTTATTGTTTCTGTGTTGGGATGAAGAAAAGCATTAAAGTACAATGAAAGTATAATTTATCTTTTACATATCTTTATCTTATACAAGTTTTCATTTAAAAATTGAAGAGAAATGAGTTATTTTGAAGAGATATTTTGATTGTTCAGAGACATTGCCTGCCTATTATGATGCTGAGCTAGGAGTCAAATATTAATTTAATGTTTCTTTCCTGCATCAAATGTGAAATTTATAGTGGTTGAGGATGTACCCAAGTGAGGGATCCTGATGTTGCTGAATTTGTAAACAGATTTGAAAACTGACCTCTTCATTTACCTCATAAGACTATATTTTGAGATAATAGTGGTCGTTAGTTATTTTTGTCTCCATATATTTTTAAGTGATTTGAATTATTGTTTATTCTTCACAAGTAGGGAGCCAAAATTAGAGAGAGGTTGTGTATGAACATATCTGCTCCTGATTGAAATTCCACCGGAATCAGATATAGTTCTAGCCCCAGGTAGGCACATGTGATTCTGCTTCAGTAGTTTTACTGAATAGAGAGAGGCTGGCCAATTTGCCAAATACCATTTCACTTTGTTCATTTTACTGAATGACTAACCTTCCAAATTGCTGAATAGTTTTTTGAAAGTTGTCATTTGTTCTCTGACAGCTCTGTCTCTGACCCTGGTCCTCTATCTTCATGTGGAGCTGTGTGGAACTTTTCTCTAACCTAACATGTAGCTTACTGTGTGTTGAAAACATATGCCTTTATCCACTTATGCTTCTCTCACTGTCCACCAGAGCGTTAGACTATTTGTCATTAATGTAGCAACAAATGATAATTGTAAATGTAAGAGAAGAATTTCTGAAAAAGGTGATGTCTTAGTTTTGCAAAACTTGCACTAGACAGAGAGGAAAATGTGTTCAAGGAAAATAAAGTAGTTTTTTTTAAACCATGGTTGAAAACAAAGCAAGGCAAGTTCCAAATGTATTGAGTCAAAATCTATGAGGATGGAAAGTGATACAAACAGGAGAAAGAGGGAAGCAACTAAAATGATGCTCAAAAGGAAAGCAGAGAACAGATCCCAAGAAGTCCATCTTGATCCCTGAAGCCAGAGAGAACCATTGTGAGAGCCATATCTCACAGCAAGATAGCAACATTTTTAAAAGTTAGAAACATCATCTTGTTGGCAGCTTAAAGATCAGAAATTAAGGTGAGCGTTTTCGAAACAGAAATATTAATTAGGAGACTTGCAATAATCTAGGCAATCAATGCTGAAGGACTAATCAATTAGTACAAATGTGGATGAAGATGGGGCATTTTTGAGAGATATTTAGTTAAACAGATTTGTAATGTTGATGACTAATTGTCTGTTTAGGCACGGGAAAAAATACACGAAGTGAAAAGATTTGGGCGTGGAATATTGGTGCTTACCTCATAGAGGAAATAAGAGATTGATAATAGTTTGGAAGGGATGATGATAATGTTGGTTTATTTTTGGACTTAAGATGCCATTCAAGGGAACTTGTATGGTAATTTATCAAACTGTAAACTGTAAACGGTAAACTTGTATGGTAATTTATCAAACTGTGTGTGTGTCTGGATTTGAGCTCAGAAGGGAGAGAGATAAAGATTGGGACTTACTCAGTATAACTGAAGTTATATATCACACAGGAAATATGTATCAGTAAAAGAAAAAGTAACAAGTATTGGTGGAAAAAGGAAGGTACATGATGGAGCCGGGGAAGAACTCACGTAATTCTATGTACTTTATTCTCTCCTGCTGCAAAGAATTTACTGTAAATGGCAGTTGTAACAGTCTATTACAAATACACACACACACACACACATATATATATATATATATATATATATATATATATATATATATATATATATGTATATATTTGATTCTCTCTGTCTTTCTCTCTTTCTCTGCTTCCCAGTTAATAATTATGGAGAGAGAAGATTTGGCCAAAAGAGAACTTCAAGATACTGAAAACCTTCCACCTCTAGGAAAGAAGACTTTTCACATGCTCTCTAATTGCAAATATCTTTCCTGTCCTTCTATGATTTAGTTGCATTACTGCTTAGATTTCCACCATTACAGAGTCCACATTAATCTCTACAGTGTGTCACAAGGAATGAGAAGGGTACCTAGTGATAACGATGCCCAGGGAGGTATTAAAAAAAACAAACAACAGCCATTAAAAACTAGCAGACTAATGGTGAAAGTTACCAGACGTTTCCTCCTAAATGGAGATGTAGACAGTTGCTGAGGAGAGTGGGTAAATTGGCACAGGAATTAAGAAGGGAACTGACAAGAAAGCAATTAGCTTGTTAGACATTTCTTATCTGTAAGTCAAGGTATTACAACCTCCGAAGGATGTGAATGCCATTAACTGTGGTAGGCTGTCGCAAAGGGATCCAAGAGAGGAATGGATATTCTGTGCTGATGACATAAACTCATCAAAGCCTGCGATTTTAGGAAACTGTCTGCATCTGCTACCGTGATGTCTAAATCTGGAAGTTCCTCTGGACATAGGCAAACTAACGATGGGGGAGAAATCAGCAGACAAACCTACAGCATTATGGAGGACTCACTTTGAAATGCTAAGCACAAAGCATCACTGCAGCAGATGGGGCATGCATGATTAGATGTGAAGAAGAAATCTGTCTGTAGGTAGAGTCCAAGCTGGTGGAGTGGGACCTACTGCTTACACAGTAGATGCACAAGATACATTTAAGACTTGGATTAGAATGTTCTCTCATACTATAGTAGGCAGAATAATAGCTTTTCAAATATGCTTGTGACCTAATCCCCAGAACCTCTGAATATGTTATGTGGTAAAGGAGACTTTGCAGATATAATTAAGGTGCTGTCCTTAAAACAAGCAGATTATCTTGGATCCAGGTGGGTCCTATCTTTATTCACATAATTCTTTAAAAGCAGTGAACTTTCTTTAGCTGGTGTCAGAGAGATGCCTCAGAAAGAGAAGTCAGAGAGATTTGAACTATGAGAGGGACTTGGCCAGCCATTGCTGGAATTGAGACTATCTGGAAAA
Organism: Balaenoptera acutorostrata; assembly: GCF_949987535.1. Taxonomy (NCBI): domain Eukaryota; kingdom Metazoa; phylum Chordata; class Mammalia; order Artiodactyla; family Balaenopteridae; genus Balaenoptera; species Balaenoptera acutorostrata. Next base: position 5,717,630 of record NC_080068.1, read on the forward strand.
TAACAAAATGAATGCGGGCAGCTCTAGGAGCAAAGACGGACCCACACTGACAGCCAGAAAGTAAACGGAGCTCTCTGTCCTAAAACTGCAAGAAACTGAATTCAGCCAACAATCCGAATGAGCTAGGAAGCAGATTCATCCTTGGAATCTCCAGAAAAAAACACAGCATTCCCTATGCCTGATCTCAGCTTGTGAGACTTAACCTAACAACTCTGAACCACGACTTCTGACCTACACAATTGGGAGATAATAAATGGGCTGTTATAAGCTGTTTCATTTATAGGAATCTGTCACGGCAGCAACAGCAAACTAATAGGTGGGTATTAACGTGTGATATTTCTATGAACTTAGATCACATTAATAAAATTGTGATGTCAGGATAGCACAATAGAAAATTCTTAAGTACTCTCCAAAGTCAATCTGAGGTGTATTTTATTTCATTTGCATACCCCTCTCTAAAAAAGACTGAGCAAAATGATGAAAAAAGAAAAAATTCAGATGACAAAGAAATCAACCCACTTTAAAGCACCTTACACATGTGATTCAGTAATATACACCAGGTAACTGATTTCCTGTGAAAACTACACAATGAAATAAAAATTTTAGGTGTGACTAACATGTGAAATATAAAGACGTGTAGAACTTCTCTGTAAGTGGGCAGAATATAAGTCTGTGATGGTAAATAATGTCCTTTCAGATCTCCTAATAACACTTAAACTAACAGACATTATTTTAAAAGTCTTTCCCAATTTTATCAGATAAAATGCTGTTCAAATTCATTCATAGCTGCCCTGTGCAGCCATCCAATCATCCATCTGCAAATGACCTTGAAAATTCCAGAAACCTGCCACAAATGCATGATGGTCCACCTGCCATCACTTTTAGGAAATGGTACCCCAGAAGCCAGCATGTTATGAGGTCGACAGAGTCTGCCTCTCCATCTTCAGTTCTCAATTCAGGGAGCGGCATGCATATGCCACATGTGCTTTCCTGTTGTTTAAATAACACTGAGCCCCTGCTGCCTCTTTTAAGCCAAGATATCCTGTGAGAGAGTGTGACCATAACACCAAAACACATTTATAAAAGTTAAGTTTAAGAAAGTTTTAGTGCCTACTCTAGCCCACCCCCTCCACTTTATAACCCCCCAAATAACTGTAATAAAATGAATGTTTTGCCCTCCTCTACCCATCACTTTCCTGTAGTGAAAGTTGAGAAGCATGGGGCCAAGAAGCAGAGAGACAGCTGAGAATATTTTACGATGCTGAGCATGTCAGATTTTCAGCTTCGTGGATTTTAAACACACACTTCTGAATAACTCTGCCCTCAGACCTCCTCTTTCTAGTCCAGCAGTCTTTAAAAAGATGGCAATTACCACTTCATCATGTTCAGTGATATGTGATTTGTCTCCTTTTTATTCTTGTCAGTGATTTAAGCATTTGAAAGGAAGAACAAAAATAGGTATTTTAAGCAAAGGCAATTCTGAATTATAAAAATCTACTAAAATATGCAAGAAACCATGTCTTCCCGATTTGAAATAAAAGCAAACAAAATCTTACTATTCTGTGTATAACCATTTATTTCCACAGGCATTTATGCTGAGGTTAGGGGGTAGCAGTTGGTCAATGATTAAAACTGCCTTCCAAGGACTTTCAGGTACAGGATATGGCCGTGATAGAGGGAGACTCATATATTCTACACAGAGGCTCAGGGGAGAAAGTAGTGATGGGCTCCCAGAGTGTGTGACCCGCCAGCAACACGGAGCATTACCTCTACCTGCATGTAGATGTAACAGTTTAGTATTTTATTTCTGTATATGTTTACTTTTCATGAGAAATTAGAAGTATTTTCAGGCTAAAATATTCGAAAGCAGAATTTGTTGGAATTGTGTGTGTGTGTGTGTGTGTGTGCACCCATGTTTGTGGGTTCTATTCAACTTTTCCAAGAGGAATGCTTTTGTTATTTTATGTCAATCTTATTCACTTCTGTTCATGCCAATCTTATTCAAATTCTGTGTTTTGTGGCTTCAATTCTTTTCCTGTGTGTTTGTACATATTAAATTATATGACAGAAGAACTTTGCATGCAACTAATGTTCCTTTGAGAATTATAAAGTATTCATATTATATTGGAAACTTTGTTTCTAGAATATAATGCCAAAGGAATTATAAATGAGTATTTTTTGAGATTTTTTTCAGGTATATAGTACTTTTCTGAACCCATTTACAACAAATGAGAAATAGGAAACATCAAGTATCTAAATCTAAAACAATTTCTTAGAGAAGGAGATATTTTCCATTGTATTTGTATTTTGTTTACTTATTTAATATAAAACAACTTTATTTAGAATTAATTCTAATTTTATTTTTTTAAACATATTTTAAATAACTTTTCGTAAAGAATGTACTGAACCAATCAAGATTCTCCTGCAGTGGTGTCCTTAATAGATGGCTTCAATCAACTCTTCATAGGAAAAGCTAGTACAGAAAGTTTGCTGCTGTCAGAATCTATCTTCAATTGTTGACCTTTCACTTCCCCTTTCAGCCAGATTCTCACAAATCTAACCCTTTCTCTGAAATGATGCATTGGCTCATTAGCCAGAATACTGAGCCTACTGTCCATAAATTTTGAATCAACACTAATTCACATTTTCTTGCTTGCACTTGACTGTAGAAGCCACAAGAGATTTGGAAGGATTTCAGATTTGCAACTGAACATTGAATTACTCAGAATCTTATGCTAGGTAAATGAAAGTTGTTAATGAAAACACTAATAATCTCATATCAGAATAAATGGAATTTGGGGGATATAAGTATCCATTGTAAAGAAAGCAAACAAATAAACAAACATGTTCCTAGTGCCCAAGTGAAGCAAAAAATATGAGTACATAAATATATGTATATTAATTTTTAAGATCATCTATTATTTTTATTGGACAATTTTTTTAGAGCTGTTTTAGGTTCACAGAAAAATTAAGATGGTATAGAGAGTTTCCATAAACCGCCTGCCCTTCACATGCACAGCCTTCTTCACTATCAACATTCTGCACCAGGTGGTATATCTGTTACAAATGATGAACCAACATTGACACATCACAATCCCCTAAAGTCCATAGTTGACATTAGGGTTCACAGCATGTTGCACCTTCTATGGGTTTGAGATCATTTATTTTTATTATAATTAATTTTTACTTATAGTTACCAGTCACTATCAAATGAGGTTTCTTGTCTATTACTAATATTTTTAATCAATATGTTAATTCTTACATCACTGAGATAAAATTGGTGTAGACTAAACTGCATATATTTAAATATATGATTTGTTGAGTTTAAATATACATAAATACCCATAAAACATTACTACACTCCAGATGATAAACATATCCATCACCCCAAAAGTTTTTCTGTATCCCTTTGTAATCTTTTACTTGCATTCCCCCCATCCCAGCCCTGCACCACCCCCAGACAAAACACTGACTCTCTTTTTGCTATGGTAGATAAGTTTGCATTTTCTAGAATTTGTATAAGTGGAATCTTGTACATGATATTTTTTGTCTGGCCTCTTTTACTATTTTGATTTATCCATTTTGTTGTGTGTGTCAGTAGTTGGTTCACTTCTATCGTTGAGGGCCATTCTATTACATGGATGTACCACAATTTGTTCATCCATTTACCAGTCAATAGGCTTTTGAGTTGTTCACAAATTTTGACTATAACAATAAAGCTGACATAAACACTCATGTATAAAATTTCGTATGACACATCCTTTCATTTTTATTTTGTAAATATCTAGGATGACTGTATGGCAGCTCTATGTTTAACTTTTGAGAAACTACATGATTCCAAAGTGATTATTCTATTTTGTATTGCCATCAGCAGTGTATGTGAATTTCAATTGCTCTGTATCTTTGTCAACATTTGGTATAGTCAATCTGTAATTTTAGCCATTCTAGTGGGACTGTAGCAGTATCTCATTGTGGTTTTATTTCCATATCCCTAATGATTAATGGTGTTGAACAGTTTTCATATGAATATTTGTCATTTGTATATCTTCTTTAGTGAAATTTCTGTTCATGTTTTTGCCCATTTTCAAAGTTGAGTTTTTTTGTCTTTCCATTACTAGGTTGACAGGATTTTTTATAGTTTCTAGGTAATGTCCTTTGTAGAATATATGGTTCTAAAATGTGTTCCTATTCTGTGCTTGCCTTTTCATTTTTGTAGTGGTGTGTTTTTTTTTTTTTTAAATTAATTTATTTATTTATATTTATTTTTGGCTGTGTTGGGTCTTCGTTTCTGTGCGAGGGCTTTCTCCAGTTGTGGCAAGCAGAGGCCACTCTTCATCGTGGTGCGCGGGCCTCTCACTATCGTGGCCTCTCTTGTTGCGGAGCACAGGCTCCAGACGCGCAGGCTCAGCAATTGTGGCTCACGGGCGCAGCTGCTCCGCGGCATGTGGGATCCTCCCAGACCAGGGATCGAACCCGTGTCCCCTGCATTAGCAGGCAGATTCCCAAACACTGTGCCACCAGGGAAGCCCTGTAGTGGTGTTTTTTTAATGAACAAAATTTTGATTGTTATGAAGACAAATTCAGTGATTTTTTTTTCTTGTGTAGTTGGTGTTTCTTAAGTATATTTAACTAAGATTTGCCAACACAAGGTAAGTGAAATTTTATTCTATATTTCCTTTCATAAATTTGATAGTTTTATCTATAATTCATTTTGAGTTAATTTTAGTCTGTAGCATGTAGTAATGGTTAAAGTTTATTTGTTTACTCATTTATTTTGCTTATGCATATCTGTTTGTTCCAGTACCATTTGTTGAAAGATTGTACTTTCCTCATTGTATGGCCTTAACACCTGTATCAAAAATGAATCAACCTGGGGCTTCCCTAGTGGCACAGTGGTTGAGAATCTGCCTGTCAATGCAGGGGACACGGGTTTGAGCCCTGGTCTGGGAAGATCCCACATGCCGCGGGGCAACTAGGCCCGTGAGCCACAACTACTGAGCCTGCGCATCTGGAGCCTGTGCTCCGCAACAAGAGAGGCCACGACAGTGAGAGGCCCGCGCACCGCGATGAAGAGTGGCCCCCACTTGCCGCAACTAGAGAAAGCCCTCGCACAGAAACAAAGACCCAACACAGCCAAAAATTAATTAATTAATTAATTTAAAAAAAATGAATCAACCTTATTCGTATGCTATTTCTTGACTCTTTTTTTCTATTTCATTGTTCTATGTCTATATTTATGCTCACAGAATTCAGTCTTTATTCTATAGCTTTATATTAATAATATATCTAAAAACTAGACATAAGTCTCCCAACTTTTTCTGCTCTTTATTTAAATAATTTTGGCTATTTTCTAGATACTCTTCATCTTCATATACATTTTTGATCTTAACTTAAAAGTCTCCTGGGATTTTGTTTTCAATTTTATCTATCCATAGACCAATTTTGATAGAATTACCATGTTTTGTTTCCTGAACATTATGTACCTTTCTATTCATTTAAGTCTTCTTCTTGATCTCTCATGAAAATTGTCATTCTAAGTGTACTGATTTTGCACATTTTTGTCAGATTTATCCCTAACAGATTTCATGTTCTTTGTTGCTACTATGGGTATTTAAAAAATTAAGTTCCAGTTTTTCATAGCTAGTTTATTAAAAGCAGTTGAGCTTTGTATAATATACATTATACATTATGTATTATGTATACATTATACATTATATACATTATTTGCTTGATATCCTGTGTCTTTGCAAAACTCATTTATTAATTCTAGCAGCTGTTTTTCGTATATTCATTAGTATGATAGTGTTGTTTTCAAATAGACACTTTGACTTCATTTCTAATCTGTATAACTTTCAGGTCCTTTTCTTCCCTTTCTGCACTGAAAGAACCTCTAGGACAGTGTTAAATATAAGTGGAAGGAGCAGACAAGTATTTTTTCCTCAATCATAGGAGAAAACATTCAATCTTTCAACTTTAAGTATGATTGCTGAAGGTCATTTGTAGATGTCTTTTATTAGGGGATAAAGTTCCCTCCTATTTCAAATTTGTGAAGGTTTTGTCAGTAATATATGTTGGAATATTTTAATTATTTTTATATTTATCACTTTATTAAAATTACCAAGCTTTGTTTCATATGTTTCCTTAATTTTGTAATTAAAATTTGTGAAAACACATGATTATATTTTCTTGCAAATATGGAAAATTGGTGTTGCTTTTAGAAATGTAGACAGCCACAGGAATTATCTAGACTAACTCTATATTTAGAGATACAGATTATAATTCCCAGTTTGTTTAAATGACTGTCTCAGGGTTACTCAACGCACAAAGTAAATATATAGAATTTCCTTCTTTGTCCTTTGTCTCTCTTCTTTAAAATACATGAATAATGTTTTTGAATTAAATTTTCAATCTGTTTACTAATCTACATTGTACATTCAATGAAAAAATAAGAATAGATCTTTGAGAATTAAATAACACTATTATAAATTCTTTTTAATGGATGAGAAATATTTTGTCTTTTAAACATTATACCATATATAAACACTTCCATAAGTGTGTATTTTATCATAAGTATTAATGATATTTTCAGTCAACAAAAGGAGAAGTAAAATTTAGGTACCAATAATATAAACAAAATTATTTAGTTACTTTTACAGTGACAGTAAAGTATTTCTAAGTAGTTTTATTTTTTATTATTTACAATAGATATAGACAGCTAGGGTGAAGTTTCAGTGAATTAATGGCCTTTGAAACCTTGGACAACTTATCTCTTATCTCTAGGCCTTTTTATTTTCTGTGTAAGTATAGGTATTAAAATAAATGATTTTTTGATTCAAATTTTTTGTGATCTCTGATTGGCCTGACAGGTGATGAATATATATTAATTAACTTTTTGAAATGTGCTTTACTGTAGGTATCTCATTTTATGTGTATCTCAAATCAATGTGGCCGTTTCAATATCTACTAAATTCCCTTTGATTCTATGAGAAAATAAAATATTTTTGTTTAACAAGTAGTCAGTCTTTAGAATTGAATCTAGAAGAATTAAGTTAAATATTTAAGAATTAGGTGATTTCCCTATCTTTTATTATCATCTGCTTCTTCCAAGATCAGTAAACTGAAGCCTAATTGAGTCTGTTAATTTTACGCAATTTTTAGTTATGAAAATTTTCTATTTGATTCAGAATTTAAAATTTGTATAGTATAAGTAATACTTTTACTTGTTAATGTATGGATAATGTCAGCAATAATGATCAGAAGGATAATTTTAAATTACTGGTCACTGAGAATTTAATAAGAGACAATAGTTTGTGTTTACATTTAATTAAATATACAGACTTCCCAGTATAATTTATAACAAAGTAAGAATTTATATTGTATATTCATTCTTAGAAAGAATGTGGGTCAAAAATCTTATTTGTTTCTTTCCTTAAAATTCTCTATTTTCTTTTTTTTTTTAAATATGTATTTATTTATTTATTTTTGGCTCTGTGGGGGTCTTTGTTGAGGCACACGAGATCTTTTGTTCTGGTGTGTGGGCTCTTTGTTGCAGTGCATGGGCTTCTCTCTAGCTGTGGTGCGTGGGCTCCAGAGTGCGTGGGTTCGGTAGTTGTGGCACACTGGCTCTATAGTTATGGTACAGGCTCCAGAGTGCATGGGCTCTGTAGTTGTGGCAAGTGGACTCTCTAGTTGTGGCGCATGGCCTCAGTAGTTGCAGTGTTCGGGCTTAGTTGCCCTGTGGCATGTGGGATCTTAATTCCCTGACCAGGGATCAAACCCCCGTCCCCTGCATTGGAAGGTGGATTCTTAACCACTGGACCACCAGGGAAGTCCCCCAAACTCTCTATTTTCTAATAGAATAGTTTAATCTAGGCTTAACTTCAACACATAAAGAAAGGTAAGGAAAAATGGAAAACAGCATACTCTGAGGAAGAGATTATCAGTTTTTTACTTCCACATTCAGGAAACATAAAAGCCAGATTTCCACAGTTATGAGAGTAAGGTTCTCTCAGTAAGCTTAGTATTTGAGTGTATGTGACTTTGTAAAATCAAATTTAACATATTTGCACTCTCAAAAAACAATCATATCAATTTTATAACAGTACATCTGATTACAGCATGTTATTTGCTTGCAATCACCAAAATAAAAATGTTTAATGCTGTAAAAATCTTCAAAGAATAGTTTACTTGTGTCATCTAGTGCATTGTTTTGCTACCATTTTGTTTTAGTAAAAACACACATTATTAAAAATTTTGTTTTCTTAAGAAAGAACAACATTATTAAAAATTTTGTTTTCTTAAGAAAGAACATTATTACATAAATTTACTGTGCAAATTAAATGGCACTCCCCAGACAGTTATCTATTTAATGGAGTGAATCTACCACTTAACAAGCAGTTTTGGCTTTATTATAACACTAACTAATATATCCTGTAGTACAGAAACTGCATCTATTTCATTCCCTTCCTAGACCTTATTGATGATAACTTAGTATTGGATAATGGGATGTAACTAAAAAAGTGACCTCATGTACCCCTCCCAGGAGGCAAGTAAAGGAAATGATAATGATCATGCCAAGGAAATTCCCATTTTCCCTAGTGTGTAGCCAAGGAAAAGTAATTATAAGAGTTCTTTTCCTACTTCTACACAGTGGAATGCATAATCTGAACAGGGTTATGAGAGAATTTGTCCTGCAAATTAGAGCTTGGCAGTAATGTCTGTGGCTATAGGAGCCTACTGGTATCTGGTATCTGGTGTGTGTGTGTGTGTGTGTGTGTGTGTGTGTGTGTGTTGGATTAAACTGTGAGTCTTGGAAAATCTAAAGAATAAAGTCATAGCTGCACCTCAAGGTAATGAACAGGAAGAGGTTGAATTGGTTCCTCCTCTAAGGAACCAGTATTAGCCCTGAACAATCTTGTGAAATTTAGATTGCCAAAAGCTGAGTGAAGATTGACAAAATGGACCTTAGAAGAAGGAGGAAATTTCCTAGAGAATTACTGGAGAGCAGGCAGAACAAGCAAGGTTAGTGACCAGGGAAACCCACAAAGGTATCACTGTTAACACTGTACAAGCTTCAGCCTTGGCTATGGGAAATGTCCAATTGAAAGTTCAGGTTTTTGCTTTTTCTAATCCGTCTATAATCCCCTTTAATAAATCTAACTTCTTATTATTACCTTTCATGTCCATAAAGCACTGTGTGTTAGCTCTTTGGGAACTAAAGGAAAGGGTGAGGAAAGGAAAATGAAGTGTGGCCATCAGTCACCCTCTGTGATCTCACACCCAGGCAGATGAATTCAGCCATGAGATGAGCTGAAAAGGGAATTTGATCCTGCAGTGCAGCAGGAAAAGCCGGAAGGGTCAGAGAATGTGGAACAACTCTTCTACCTTATAAGTTCATTCTGTAACAATAATATGAGCCATTAATACTCTCACTATCTTTCAGAGTCTTTTTAACACCAGTTGGGCACAAGTATGAAGTAGCTCTCAAACATTATTTTTGGCATATTTTTTCATGATAAATTAAACGAATGGAAGGAAAGTTAAGAGTCAAAGACAGCTGAACTTCCAACTAAATGAAGTCTATATATTTATTTCCAAACTGAAAAACACCATTGACTTTTAATTTTTTTTATGTTTTATAACATCAACTGCTGACCTCTCTTCATTGATTGGTTTTAAAGGAAAAAGAAAAAGAGGGAGGGATTTTCAGCTTTTTCTGAATCAACTACTTTATAATATGCTTTATAACTTTAAATTTAAAAATGGCCAAATATGATGCATTTAAATATAACAATTATGACTAATGTTAAAGAACAAATATTTAGAACTAACATTTTTTTAGAATTTCAGTGCTGTTCTTCTTTTGAGCATATGTTGAGCAAATGATCATATTGATTAAGACTGAATAAAAAATGAGAAAGCAAGTTTTTCTGATTCTCTAAATGATAGTGGATATAATATTTTAAAGAGAAAGAACATTATTTATCTAATAATTATTATGTTACATACATTCTCCTATACTGAATAGGAATGTATACATATATTATATATTATAATATATATTATATATATATTATTTCATGACTTACAAACTATGTTTTCAGGACAGCACTTAATTTGCTTCTGAGTGTCAATTTTACCTGAGAAAATAAGAGTGAGATGGTCCACTGAAAAAAATCCTTGTGTTCAAAAGGGGCCATTAACATCTAAATAATTCTGTCAATGCAGCAACCTATGTTGCTAGCTTTGAAAACCAAAAAACCTTTATAATACATTTGATTTGGCTCAATAATTGTGAAATAATAGCTCACAATATACTCAGTAATGATTTTTCTCAATGACAAAATGAGAAGGGTCAAGAATGAACATGGGGAGATAGCACATTGAAGACAGGTATTATATGAATAAGAATAAAATAAAAATTAGAAAAGCTGACATTGAAGCTGATCCAGAGACAGGATAATTAACATAATACACTACGATCAAAATGTAGCTTGCATTATGCCAAAGCTTATCAAAATGAACAAAAATATAATAGGAACACCTAGTAGAAAGGTAACCAAATTAATTGGTGTTGATCAAACTCAAATAATAATGCTTTACCTACTTGAAAAATTATATGCAAAATCAAAACTTTTTGGCTTAACAACATATTAAACTAGAAAATAAGCCAGATTATTTGCATATTTTCTGATAATACTTAAAACACTTGACTTGTTTTTTCTGATTATTCTAATTTATTTGCATATTTTGGTTAAATCACTTGCACAATTTCCTTAATGATACAAGTTGTAATCAAGCTCTCTTATAAGTGCTCTATTCTTTTTAAAATTTACCAAGAAAAACATTGTTGTCCAAATTTCATTTAAGGCAGTATTTGTAAAGGGAAATTCCAACAACTATGCTTCGTCTTATTTGTGTATGCATAATTTGTATGTTTCAGTTATTAAAAATGTGTTTGATGTAACTTCTTGTGTTATGGGTTTGTGTCCCTCCCCAAAATTCATTTGTTGAAACTTTAGTCCCCAGTACCTGAGAATGTGACCTTATTTGAAAACAGGGTGATTGCAAATGCAATCAATTGTTAAGATGAGGTCATTGGCATGAGCCCTAATCCAATATGACTGATGTTCTTATAAAAAAGGGAAATTTGGGCACAGAGACATGTGTACAGGAAAAATGCCATGTGAACATGAAGATGGCCATCTAGGAGCCAAGGAGAGATGCCAGGAACAGATCTTTCTTTCAGTCCACAGAAGGAACCAATCCTACCAAAACCTGTATGTATTTGGACTTCTAACCTTCAGAGCTGTGAGACAATAAATTTCTGTTGTTTAAGCCACCTGGTGTGTGATATTTTGTCACAATAATTCTAGCAAACCAATACAACTTGCCTAATATCATTTTATCTCTAAATTGTTCATTACTGATTTAACTACCAAATTTTCTAAACAGTGAGTCAAACATTTTTAAAAAACTGACTTCTATGGGGAATAATTATAAATAAGGAAGAGCAAGAACAGGAGTCTCCTCAGGGGCCCGTGTGACTAAAGGCACACACCAGGACACAGATGCAGACTGAGAGACCAACTTTCTGGATCTGGGCAGAGATAAGGTGTTCGAATGTAAATTGAAGGAAGGCCAGGAATGGGAGTAGCTTGAAACAGTGAAAGACAGCTCTGTCCTCTGTTTAAAATGTAAACATGTATTATACATACTACTATATATAAAATAGATTAATAAGAACCTACCCTATAGCACAGGGAACTCTGCTCAATACTCTGTAATGGCCTATATGGAAAAGAATCTTAAAAAAGAGTGGATCTATGTATATGTGTAACTGATTCACTTTGCTGTACACCTGAAACTAACACAACATTGTAAATCAACTAGACTCCAATATTTTTTTTTTTTTAAATCCTGAAAAACAAAACCAAAACTTCAGTAGCCTAATACACTTTTCTTTATTTTTAAACACTGGGTATAACTGGTCTCCATAGAAGCAAGATAATTGTTGTCTTGTATCTCTTGTAGACTACCCTAAAATTTAAAGCATCCTTAAATTTGAGTTCAAAAGACAAATCAGGGGCAAACGATCCCAGATGGTAATTCAGGTATCTGAAATAGGATAGAATCCTTTTTGCTTCAATTGACAATATTCTAATGTGTAGAGGGTTTAAGAAGAGGTTTTAAATGCACTATCTAATTTGATTTTTTGTTTTTATGGGATAAAAATATCAGGCCCTATTTCAATCTCCATGTTTCAAGGAGAAAACAGAGCAGCACAATATCAAAAACACCTGATTCTTAGAAAGAGAAATTAACTTTTCTCAAATCAAGAATAGGATGAAGCAGGACTGAGACAAAATTCCAGTCTCTTGTTTTTGATTTCCATCTTATTTACACAACGGCATATTGTACTAACTCACAGAGCAGTGCTATGTCTGTGCAGTGCTTTTCATAGACATTGCACAAACCTTACGTTTTGTACCAAATTGTCATATTGAATTTGATATCTCTTGAAATGCATTCATTGATGATTGTCTCATTCATAAAATAGGTATTCAGAACACTTATTGACTTACTGTGGTACCCATCCCCCCAAAAAATATCCTTATCCTAATCTCTGGAACTTGTGACTACGTTAGGTTACAGGGAAAAGAAGAATTTAGGTTACAGTGGAAATTAAGATTACTAATCAACTAAACTTGAGATGGGGAGATTACTCTGAAATATTCTGAGGGGGCAATGTAATCACAAGTGTCTTATAAGTAAATGGAAGAGAGGAACACAGGAAGCAGAGAACCAGAAAGATGGCAGCTTGAGAAAGCCTTGACCCAATGTTTCTGGCTTTGAAGATGGAAGATGGGAACCATGAGTCAAGTACAGTGGTCGCCTTTAGAAGCTGAAAAAGGCAAGGAAAGAACTTCTTCTCTAACACCTCCAAAGGGAATACAGACTTGGCACTGACACCTTGATTTCAGCCCAGGGCTACTTGTGTCAGATTTCTGACCTACAGTACTCTATAAGACAATACATTTGTATTGTTTTAAGCCTATAATATTTTGGAAATTTGTTAAGGCAGCAATAGAAAGTGAATACAGGTAATATTACTGATTGAACATATCCAAAAAACAAATAGAGAATTCCTAAAAATAAACAGGGAATTGCAGCACTGAGTGGTAAGTGGTATGCTGGAGAAATATGAGTTAGTATAGGAATATTTAGGCAAGTCCACTGAAGTTCACTAGGGACTGGGAAGGAAGTAGGACATAAAGGAAGAATGGGTTTTCATTAAGAAAATTCGGGGTTGGCGTTATGACTTAAGGTGAATGAACAGCAGGTATAAAGACCAAAAAGCAAGAAGGAATGTGGCATTTTGGGATAGTATTTTGGTATGGGAAGTTTATAGCTTATGAGTAAAACAAAACAAAACAAAAAAACAGCAAAACCAAACAAACAAGCTAACAAAAATTCCAATTACTGTCAGGCTAAATACAGACTAATTATTTGAGAGATAAACGTATTAAGGAAAATGCATTTGATATCTTGAGGAGGTTGAAGGGCCATTAAAATGACTTCAGGATGAGCTTTGCATTTGAGATAGAAGAAATAGATTGAGAGGAGGCAGCAAGGGGTGCAGAGAGACCACGAGGAAAGCTGTTGCTTTATGTACTTAGAAATGATGGAGGCCTGAACTGGGAGACTTGTAGGGAGGAAGAGAGAATGGACCACATTTTAGACTTTTTAGAAGAAAGATTCAACATGGATTTTTAATTCCTTGAGGAACAGTGGAAAGGGGGAAGAATATATTTTTATTGCTTTAGCCACTGAGTATATGGTGATGTCATGATCTTAAACAGAAACACAGAAATAAGAGTAGACTTTGATGTGAGATAAACAGTGAATTCAGTTTGAACAAATAGTATTGAGAATCCAAGTGACAACGTCCAGTGGGCCAAGCATGTGTTGTAGTCCTGGTGAGAAATCTAGTCTGGAGGTATTAATTGGATTATTACAGCATATAGATTATAATCACCAAAGGACAGTGGGTTAGACAAGAAAAAAGTCATAGGCAGAACTTTGAGGAATTTCAACCTTCGTATGATGACTAAAGGAACTCAATAAAGGCAATTGAGGAGTGACCAGAAATAAATAGGTTTTGAGGAAATATGGCGACTGAAAAACCAAAAAAAGCAAACATTTAAGTGGAGGGAATAATAAGCAATTTCACATAGTTGAGGAGACACTTGACGTACTTGTAAAATAAGAGATAAAAACATTTCACTGGGTCTAGTAACAAGCAAGTTAATGTTGCCATTGGCAAGGGCAACTTCCTTAGCATGGTAGCATGGGAATCAGATTGTGAAGGAAGTAGAGGACCATTAAATATAAGAAACTGTAAAGTTTGGATGAGAAGGGAATACAAGTACAATGGCAATTGGAAGCAAGCATGCTGTTTTGGGGGGAAAGATTAGAAGTCCTTGAAATTATTAGTTCAAGGTGGCCATCATAACGTGAGAGATCAAAGGTAAACCATAGAGAAGGAATCATTTTTAGACTCAGATCTTACAGGATGTAAAAAAAAAAAAAATACAGAGAATGAATGTAAAAACATTACAAGGAATTAAAGGTAGATGTGTTTCCTTATATTGTAACTAGAAATAATGAAGAAAAGATGAGTGTAGTGCAGAAAAGGGGATAGATTTGTCTGGAATGTATGACCTACCTCTGTTCATTCTATGGGGAGTTTTAGCAGTGCATTAATTGATGTCAATCTCCTACAATAAGTAAAACTGACTCATAATGAATAGCCAATTGCTTCTTGGGCACCTAGGGCAAGAGTAGATTTGGGGCAATAGTAGATATCCATTCTAATCAGTAAATAAATATTGGTAATAAAATAAATGTATCCTTCAATCGTTTGCATTTATTTTATAAAATATTTGCAGATACATTTTTTGTTTAAAATTGTAATTAAACGTATATAATGTAAAATTTACCATTTTTAAGTGTACACTTCTGCGGCATTAAGGATAGTACATTGTTGTGAAACAATCATCAGCATCCATGTCCAGAACACTTTCATCTTTTCACCTTCCCCAGACTCTGTATGGATTGAGCACAAGCTATCCATTTCCCCCTCTCCTAGCCCCTGACAATCACCGTTCTACTTTTTGTCTCTGTGAATTTGATGAGATATTTCATATAAGCGGAATCATACAATATATGTCCTTTGGTGACTGGCCTATTTCACTTAGAACGATGTCTCCAAGGTTCATCCATTCTGAAGGATGGGTCAGAATTTACCTGCCTTTTAATGTTGAATAATAGCCCATGGTACATATACACCACATTTTGTTTACCCATTCATCTGTTTATGGAAACTTGGGTTGCTTCCACATTTTGCTATTGTGAAAAATGCTGCTATGAATATGGGTACACAAATATCTCTGCAGTCCCTGCTTTCAACTCTCTTGACTATATGCCCAGAGGCGGAATAGCTGGATCACATGGTAATTTTGTTTAATTTTCTGGAGAACCATATACCATTTTCCATGGTAGCTGCAACATTTTACATTTCTACCAGCAATGCACAGGATTTTGATTTCTCCACATACTCACCAGCAATTATTTCTTAGTTTGTTGGTAATGGCCATGCTAATGTGTGTGAGGTAATATTTCATCATGGGTTTGATTTGCATTCCTTGATGATTAGTGATGTTGAACATACTTTTTATGTGCCTATTGGACTTATGCATATCTTTTTTGGAGAAATAGCTATATAAAGTCCTTTGCCCATTTTTTTTTTTAAATTTTATTTTATTATTATTATTTTTTAATTAATTAATTAATTAATTTATGGCTGTGTTGGGTCTTCGTTTCTGTGTGAGGGCTTTCTCTAGTTGCGGCAAGCGGGGGCCACTCTTCATCGCGATGCGCGGGCCTCTCACTATCGCGGCCTCTCTTGTTGCGGAGCATAGGCTCCAGACGCACAGGCTCAGCAATTGTGGCTCACGGGCCCAGTTGCTCCGCGGCATGTGGGATCTTCCCAGACCAGGGCTCGAACCCGTGTCCCCTGCATTAGCAGGCAGACTCTCAACCACTGCGCCACCAGGGAAGCCCCCCATTTTTAACTGAGTTGTTGTTTTTGTTGTTGTTGAGTTGTAGGAGTTATTTATATATGCTGGATGTTAACCCCTTATCACTCAGCTTAAATGATCCTTCCAAATTAGATCTCACCATTCTGTATCCTTGCCAAGTGCCTTGCCTGTCACAACATGGACTATCTCTGTTTCTCAATGTTGTATTCACGGCATTTCAAAATCTACTCCCTACCTCCTCCTCAGCCTCGTTCTTCACTGATTTCCAGTTTGCATTTCCATCTTCCTTGACTCCCAAACTGCTTGCAATTTCCCACACCTAGGTCTTTGTTGATGTGATCTCCTTACCAGAAAAGCACCTGGTCTCTGACTTTCTTCTTAAGAACTACTATTTGGGGATATACTTGATTCAGAAGTTACCTCTGCTCAGAATCCATCCCTGAGACTGCTCCTTTTTTTGGTGTCCTGTGCTATTTTATACATGTGTCTTTTATCCTATTCCATATTATTTTGTAATCGTCTTTTACAGTTTAATTTCCTAGAATTGAGAAGAGAAACCGTTTCTTATCTTTATATTTGTAGTGAACAGCCTTGATAATGTCACATAAGAGCACAAAAAATGCTGGTTGTTGTGGATAAAGTTAATAATAGTAACTTGAAATATTAATTTAAAAATGTAAAAGGATGGAATTGGATCTTTGCACAGCTGATAAATTTTAAACTACAAAATACTTAATATCAAATAGACCATACTTCTTCTTTGCCTGGCTTTCTTCTTGCTCCCTTTAAATTCTTTTCTCTCTGCTTCTCTGTTTCCCTCTCCTTCAGTCTCTCTCTCCTCCTTCCATCCAACCTAACTTTCTAACTTTTATTTTTAGTTGAAAATGTTCATCCTTTTGGAATAGACAAGAACAATATATCGTATACTAAGATGTCTAATTTACTTATGTATTTAATGAAGTATTATTATGATTAATAATCAATTATAGCTGCAGTCAGAAGAAACTAAGCATTCAATGTTTCCTAGGCAGTCACTATAAATGTGCACTACCTCTCAAGACAATCAGTAATCTATAACTTCTGTAATGCTTTAAACATCACAGATGCTTTGTTTTAGTCCTAGCTGGTCATCAACAACAAGGGTCCATTTATATTACTCGAATGTCTGGTAACAAGTTCACTGCAATTTGCCTCCCTTTTATAGGAACAGTTTCTGTTAGGATGAGCACAATTTACAGTGAGCACATTGCAGATGATATACGGTATTCTGTGCCCCACAAAATCCTCTGTCGGGTGGCAGAATAGCTCTTGGTATGGATGCCTCCTTTCCACTTTTGTTAAGAAATTTATTTAGCTTAAATCTATTTTTAAATTGTCACCTAAGGAGATAACGAATATTCATTAAAATTTAAGATAAATTTACTTTTTTTATTTTATAGGAAATTTTCATTCCAAATTTACTAAGGATGATAGCAGTGGTAGATCTTGCTGAAAATGCACTCACCAAATAATACTGCAGAGATAGAGGTCTGTTATAAATTAAGGGAGAGAGTTTGTAATTGAATTTCCTTAAGAGATGTGACTTTGTTATTGAATAAAATGGGGTAAAACAATCAAAAGACTGAGCATTACCAAATAGAGTGTCAGGCATACATACCTTAAATAGATAATCATCAATTAATTATTTGTATAAAAGTGTGAAGATAAATGTGTATTAACATTTTATTTTGCTAATTCTTAAAATGTTTGTTAAGAACATTTGTTTTTAACAAATTTGTTACTGGTTTTGGAATATTTGTAAAAGAAATTGCCAAGAAAGTATCGTGCACTGAATTGCTATAAGGCATGGTAATAAGGTATTTTACATATACCTTGTTAACATGGGTACATACATATGTACATGCATTTCTTTTCACTGTGATGTCCCTGAGGCACTACAAAATATTTTGGTGATTTCTAAGCATTAAAGAATTATTAGGTTATTTTGAGTGTAGTGAATTAATTCTCCTAGGGATCTTGGAGGTAACAATAGTCTGATGCTATTTTTGAACCTCCCCAAAACTGAATATAAAACATTAATCCTTGTGGTATATAAGGTCGTACAGGCTCCTTGAAAGTGTCACACTGCTAATTCAGTCCAACGACTGAAATAACTCAGACTAGTAACACTATTATTCCCAGAACAGGTTGTCAATGGAAGGCTTACATAATTGGTCCATTTATTTTAAATCACAAGAAAAAATAGTCATTAGTTTTAAAATAAAATTATTAAAAATTAGAAAATATATATTTAAAGGTGTTAATTATGGGTAGGAGATATATGACTTAAATGTCAATTGATAAACAATATTTGGGAGACACTGGTAGAAGGTGGTATTGAATACATTTTAGTGAACTCTGTTTTTAAAATAAACATCTTATTTATGTTGAGGATGTATATTTTGTCACTTAGATGATTACATTTATCCTATGTGTGTATTTTTTTGGTTTGCTGAAAAATAGATATGAACATGATTTTCACATTATGTTATCTACAAACTAGAATATGTGCTTAACCTCATATTTATTTATTTATTTATATAATTTTTATTTTTTATTGAAGTAAAGTTGATTTACAATGTTTTCTTAGTTTCAAGTATACAGCAAAGTGATTCAGTTATACATACACACACACACACACACACATATATATATATATATATATATATATATATATATATAGTGTATATATATGTAGTACATATATATTTATATTCTTTTTCAGATTCTTTTCCCTTATAGGTTATTACAAAATAATGAGTAGAGTTCCCTGTGCTATACAGTAGGTCTTTCTGGTTTTATCTATTGTATCTGTCTTATATATAGTAGTGTGTATCTGCGAATCCCAACCTCCTAATTTATCCCTCCCCTCCATCTCCTGTTTGGTAACCATAAGTTTGTTTTCTATGTCTGTGAATTTATTTCTGTTTTGTATGTAAGTTCATTTTTATCATTTTTTTTTAGATTCGACATATAAGTGATATCATATGATATTTGTCTTTGACTTACTTCACTCTGTAATCTCTATTTAAAATACTGTGATAAAATTTTAGATAGTCTTGTTTTTAACACTTTAATGTTAGCTCTCCAAGATGGTAGCCAGTACTACATGTGGCTATTAAACATTTGGAATGTGGCTAGTACAAATTGAGATGTGTTGTACATATAATATATATAGTAGATTTCAAAACTTGCTGAAAAAAAGAATTCAAATTATTTCCTTAACTTTTACATTGATTATATGTGTGATAATAATATTTTGGATATATTGGGGTAAAGTGCTATTAAAATCAATTTCACTTCTTTCTTTTCTGTTTTTAATGTGACTGCTAGAAAATTTAAAACTATGAGGATGGCTAAAATATTTTGCTTGTATTATTTTTCAAATGGGCCAGTGTTAAACTCTAAGGCGAGGAATAATAGTTTGAGGATAGTACTAAAGTGTCATGATTATAATTTTTATAATTATGGTATCTTTACACAATGCAAGTCATTAAAAACATCATATTAAACTATATTTGTTAATGTTGAGATATGTTTCCAATATCTAATAATTAAAAGAAGTTACATTTAAAATAACTCTTGAATATATAAGAATAATATAGTCATATATGTATATATGTAGATCTCAAAGTGATTGTAACTGAATGATGTAATTAAAATTGATTTCAATTTTCTCTTGCATTCCTTTCTGTTTTATTTAACTTCTACAACAAGAAAAATAAATAATCATTGTTTAAAAAAAGTTATGGGGCTTCCCTGGTGACGCCACGGTTGAGAGTCTGCCTGCCAAGGCAGGGGACACGGGTTCGAGCCCTGGTGTGGGAAGATCCCACATGCCGCTGAGCAACTAAGCCCGTGAGCCACAACTACTGAGCCTGCGCGTCTGGAGCCTGTGCTCCGCAGCAAGAGAGGCCACGACAGTGAGAGGCCCGCGCACCGCGATGAAGAGTGGCCCCCGCTCGCCGCAACTAGAGGAAGCCCTCGCACAGAAACGAAGACCCAGCACAGCCATAAATAATAAATAAATAAATAAATAAAGGAGTTCCTTAAAAAAAAAGAAGCAAAGTTATGGAAATATGGTAGTTAATACAAGCAAAAAAGCAAAGTCTTTGGCAGACCTTTTATTAACACACAATTTGGCTTAAACTTTAGGAAAATTCAAAAATCCATTTCTCTAGTTTTATTCATTTCTTCCGTTTTTTCAACAAGATACACTGGATTCAAACTAATATTAGATACTCAATGTAAATCTTATGATGTCTATATACATGGATAAGGCCTGTTAAAGCTTTATGTTTTGTCTGGTTATAACCATAGAACTACTCTATAAAAGCAGTAGAACTCACTTAACTGACAGAGTAGACCTTTAGCTGGTTAAAAATAAATGAGGCAATAATAACTATTCATTAAAATAAATTTAGCAAAAATGTATTTTCTGAGTATTAACTATCAAATTCTTTAAATAAATATTTTTAAAAGATTAAATGCTTAAACACATATTATCTGATATTATAAGTTTAAAAAGCACTTTATTTTATATTTCATAATAACACTCACTTGTTAGATAAATGCCTCTCTAAAGGATCACTTGACAGAGCAGAATCCTATAAAGAAACTTTCAACTGGGAAGATTTAGATAAAATGCATTCTCTCAGAATAACCTAGAGAAGGGAATTTAGAGAACAGCTAGTAATTAAAACATGACAGATTCCATTCCAATTGTTTTAAATTGTTGAACAATTTTGGCCGGTTAAAAACTAAATCCCATTAGTACGAACTCAGTTTGGGAATCTGAGATACTTTGAAATGAAGCAAAGGCTTTGGTGCCAATCTGCAGCCACTCAGTCATGTCCAAATGGCTCGGATCTGGGCAGCAGTGTCTCCTGGATCTCCACAGTAAAGCCACTATGAAGACACCATCCGGATAGGGTTTCAGACCACACAAGGACAACATAAGCCTCAATTCAAGGAGTTTCTGAGAAGTTGGTATTAAGAACATGGGGTTAACAAAGCCAAAGGACTACTGAATTATAGAAATGATTGTGAAAGTCCATAAACAGCCTCAGGCAAACTCCATCTCAGAATATTATGCTGAAATCAGCAGAAAGTAATTTTAAGTCAGACACACTAAATTATGATTGACAAGTGTGGAAAATAAGAAAGATTGGTGAGTTACCATTTTATTATTTTTTATTTCAATTTCACTTTGTCAGGCAAGTCCTTATTCTCAATATCTATGTGACAAAAGAGTCAATACTTCAAGAAATAAATAGAAGTGTTTCACCTGAAATAAAAGAAGCTAAAATATCTAAAGTATCTGCTTTTAAAAGTTACAAACAGGCCAACAAGCAAAATTTACCAGTGAGAGATCAGAGCGTGTAAAAATCAGAGCGTGTAGAATGCCAGTGGATATAGGTAAAAAGAGAAACATAAATGTGTACCAGCTACATCAGATTAAGGTAACCTTAGCAATGGTGAGGACAAAGTCATCTTCAAATGGGAATGATTTAAGGCTTTTATTGTTTTTAAAAGTATAGTTCAAATCTATATTGCCTTAACAGTTGTAATTTTATTTTTTATTTTTTTAGGTTTATTTAAAAAAAAAATTAACATCTGTATTGGAGTATAATTGTTTTACTTTGTTGTGTTAGTTTCTGTTGTATAACAAAGTGAATCAGCTTTATGTATGTATGTATATATATATATATATATATATATATATATATATATATATCCCCATATCCCCTCCCTCTTGCATCTCCCTCCCACCCTCTCTATCCCACCCCTCTAAGTGGTCACAAAGCACTGAGCTTATCCTCAGTGTTATGAAGCTGCTTCCCTCTAGCTATCTATTTTACATTTGGTAGTGTATATATGTCCATGCCACTCTCTCACTTCTTCCCAGCTTACACTTCCCCCTCCCTGTGTCCTCAGGTCCACTCTCTACGTCTACGACTTTATTCCTGTCCTGCCCCTAAGTTCTTCAGAACCTTTTTTTTTTTTTTTTTTAGATTCCATATATATGTGTCAGCATACGGTATTTGTTTTTCTCCTTCTGACTTACTTCACTCTATATGACAGACTCTAGGTCCATCCACCTCACTACAAATAACTCAATTTCGTTTCTTTTTATGGCTGAGTAATATTCCATTGTATATATGTGCCACATCTTCTTTATCCATTCATCTGTCAATGGACACTTAGGTTGATTCCTTGTCCTGGCTATTGTAAATAGAGTTGTAATGAATTTTTCTTTTTGAATTATGGTTTTCTCAGGGTATATGCCCAGTAGTGGGATTGCTGGGTCGTATGGTATTTCTATTTTTAGTTTTTTAAGGAACCTCCATACTGTTCTGCATAGTGGCTGTATCAATTTACATTCCCACCAACATTGCAAGAGGGCTCCCTTTTCTCTGCACCCTCTCCAGCATTTATTGTTTGTAGATAATTTGATGATGTCCTTTCTGAGCAGTTTGACTTGATACCTCATTGTGGTTTTGATTTGCATTTCTCTAATGATTAGTGATGTTGAGTATCCATTTTCATGTGTTTGTTGGCAATCTGTATATCCTCTTTGGAGAAATGTTTATTTAGGTCTTCTGCCCATTTTTGGATTGGGTTGTTGGTTTTTTTGATATTGAGCTGCATGAGTTGCTTGTATATTTTGGAGATTACTCCTTTGTCAGTTACTTCATTTTCAAATATTTTCTCCCATTCTGAGG
This sequence comes from Balaenoptera acutorostrata, assembly GCF_949987535.1. Lineage (NCBI taxonomy): Eukaryota > Metazoa > Chordata > Mammalia > Artiodactyla > Balaenopteridae > Balaenoptera > Balaenoptera acutorostrata. Next base: position 5,740,497 of record NC_080068.1, read on the forward strand.
GCTGTCTTTTCATCTTGTTTATGGCTTCCTTTGTTGTGCAAAAGCTTTTAAGGTTCATTAGGTCCCATTTGTTTATGTTTGTTTTTATTTCCATTTCTCTGGGAGATGGGTCAAAAAAGATCTTGCTGTGATTTATGTCATAGAGTATTCTGCCTATGTTTTCCTCTAAGTGTTTTATAGTGTCTGGCCTTACATTTAGGTCTTTAATTCATTTTGAGTTTATTTTCATGTATGGTGTTAGGGAGTGTTCTAATTTCATTCTATTTTACATGTAGCTGTCCAGTTTTCCCAGCACCAATTATTGAAGAGGCTGTCTTTTCTCCATTGTACATTCTTGATTCCTTTATCAAAGATAAGGTGACCATATGTGTATGGGTTTATCTCTGGGCTTTCTATCCTGTTCCATTGATCTATATTTCTGTTTTTGTGCCAGTCCCATGCTGTCTTGATTTCTGTAGCTTTGTAGTATAGTCTGAAGTCAGGGAGCCTGGGTCCTCCAGCTCCATTTTTCTTTCTCAATACTGCTTTGGCTATTCAGGGTCTTTTGTTTCCATACAAATTGTGAAATTTTTTGTTCTAGTTCTGTGAAAAATGCCATTGGTAGTTTGATAGGGATTGCATTGAATCTGTAGATTGCTTTGGGTAATAGAGTCATTTTCACAATGTTCATTCTTCCAGTCCAAGGACTTGGTATATCTCTCCATCTGTTTGTATCAGCTTTGATTTCTTTCATCAGTGTCTTATAGTTTTCTGCATACAGGTCTTTTGTCTCCTTAGGTAGGGTTATTCCTAGGTATTTTATTCTTTTTGTTGCAATGGTAAATGGGAGTGTTTCCTTAATTACTCTTTCAGATTTTTTGTCATTAGTATATAGGAATACAAGAGTTTTCTGTGCATTAATATTGTATCTATCTTGCTACTTTACCAAATTCATTGATTAACTCTGTAGTTTTCTGGTAGCATCTTTAGGATTCTCTCTGTATAGTATCATGTCATCTGCAAACAGTGACAACTTTACATCTTTTTTTTCCAATTTGGATTCCTTTTATTTATTTTTCGTCTCTGCTGTGGCTAAAACTTCCAAAACTATGTTGAATAATAGTGGGGATAGTGGACACCATTGTCTTTTTCCTGATCTTAGAAGAAATGGTTTCAGTTTTTCACTACTAAGAATGATGTTGGCTGTGGGTTTGTCATATATGACATTTATTATGCTGAGGTAAGTTCCCTCTATGTCTACTTTCTGGAGAGGTTTTATCATAAATGGGTTGGGAATTCTGTCAAAAGTTTTTTCTGCTTCTATTGAGATTATCATATGGTTTTTATCCTTCAATTTGTTAATATGGTGTATCACATTGATTGGTTTTGGTGTATTGAAGAATCCTTGCATTCCTGGGAATAACCCCACTTGATCATGGTTTATGATCCTTTTAATGTGCTGCTGGATTCTGTTTGCTAGTATTTTGTTGAGGATTTTTGCATCTATGTTCATCAGTGATATTGACCTGCAGTTTTCTTTCTTTGTGACATCTTTGTCTGGTTTTGGTATCAGAATGATGGTGGCCTCATAGAATGAGTTTGGGAGTGTTCCTCCCTCTGCTATATTTTGGAAGAATTTGAGAAGGATAGGTGTTAGCTCTTCTCTAAATGTTTGATAGAATTCGCCAGTGAAGCCCTCTGGTCCTGGGCTTTTGTTTGTTGGAAGATTTTTTTTTTTTTAGTTTTAATTTTTTTTTATTTATTTATTTATGGCTGTGTTGGGTCTTCGTTTCTGTGTGAGGGCTTTCTCTAGTTTTGGCAAGTGGGGGCCACTCTTCATTGCGGTGCGCAGGCCTCTCATTATCGCGGCCTCTCTTGTTGCGGAGCACAGGCTCCAGACGTGCAGGCTCAGTAATTGTGACTCACGGGCCTAGTTGCTCCGTGGCATGTGGGATCTTCCCAGACCAGGGCTCGAACCCGTGTCCCCTGCATTGGCAGGCAGATTCTCAACCACTGCGCTACCAGGGAAGCCCTGTTGGAAGATTTTTAATCGCAGTTTCAATTTCAGTGCTTGTGATTGGTCTGTTTATATTTTCTATTTCTTCCTGGTTCAGTCTCGGAAGGTTGTGCTTTTCTAAGAATTTCTCCATTTCTTCCAGGTTGTCCATTTTATTGGCATATAGTTGCTTGTAGTAATCTCTCTGATCCTTTGTATTTCTGCAGTGTCAGTTGTTACTTCTTTTTCACTTGTAATTCTATTGATTTGAGTCTTCTCCCTTCTTTTCTTGATGAGTCTGGCTAATGGTTTATCAATTTTGTTTATCTTCTCAAAGAACCAGCTTTTAGTTCTGTTGACCTTTGCTATTGTTTCCTTCATTTCTTTTTCATTTATTTCTGATCTGATCTTTATGATTTCTTTCCTTTTGCTAACTTTGGGGTTTCTTTTGGTTCTTCTTTCTCTAGTCGCTTTAGGTGTAAGTTTAGGTTGTTTATTTGAGATTTTTCTTGTTTCTTGAGGTAGAATTGTATTGCTATAAACTTCCCTCTTAGATCTGCTTCTGCTGCATCCCATTGGTTTTGGGCCATCATGTTTTCTTTGCCATTTGTTTCTAGGTATTTTTTAAATGTCCTCTTTGATTTCTTCAGTGAATTCTTGGTTATTTAGTAGTGTAATGTTTAGCCTCCATGTGTTTGTATTTTTTGCCATTTTTTTCCTGTAATTGATTATGTAATCTCATAGCATTGTGGTCAGAAAAGATACTTGATACAGTTTCAATTTTCTTAAATTTACCAAGGCTTGATTTGTGACCCAAGATCAGAAATGTTGTATCCTGGAAAATGTTCCATAAGCACTTGAGAAGAAAGTGTATTCTGTTGATCTTGGATGGAATGACCTATAAATATCAATTAAGTCCATCTTGTTTAACGTATCACTGAAAGCTTGTGTTTCCTTATTTATTTTCATTTTGCATGATCTGTCCATTGGTGAAAGTGGGGTGTTAAAGTTCCCTACTATTTTTGTGTTACAGTCAATTTCCCCTTTTATGGCTGTTAGCATTTGCCTTATGTATTGAGGTGCTCCTATGTTGGGTGCATAAATATTGTTTACAAACAATTGTTATATCTTCTTCTTGGAATGATCCCTTGATCATTATGTAGTGTCCTTCTTTGTCTCTTGTAATAGTCTTTATTTTAAAGTCTATTTTTTCTGTTATGAGAATTGCTACTCTAGCTTTCTTTTGATTTCCATGCATGCAATATCTTTTTCCATCCCCTCACTTTCAGTCTGTACGTGCCCCTAGGTCTGAAGTGGGTCTCTTGTAGACAGCATATATACGGGTCTTGTTTTTGTATTCATTTAGCCACTCTATGTCTTTTGGTTGAAGCATTTAATCCATTTACATTTAAGGTAATTATTGATATGCGTTTTCCTATTACCATTTTCTTAATTGTTTTGGGTTTGTTATTTTAGGTCTTTTCCTCCTCTTGTGTTTCATTCCTAGAGAAGTTCCTTTAGCATTTGTTGTAAAGCTGGTTTGGTGGTGCTAAATTCTCTTAGCTTTTGCTTCGCTGTAAAGGTTTTAATTTCTCCAACAAATCTGAATGAGATCCTTGCTGTGTAGAGTAGTCTTAGTTGTAGTTTTTTTCCTTTCATCACTTAAATATGTCCTGCCACTCCCTTCTGGCTTGCAGTGTTTCTTCTGAAAGATCAGCTGTTAACTTTATGGGGACTCTCTTGTGTGTTATTTGTTTTTCCCCTTTCTGCTTTTAATATTTTTTTTGTATTTAATTTTTGATAATTTGATTAATATGTGTTTTGATGTGTTTCTCCTTGGATTTATCCTGTATGGGACTGTCTGTGCTTCCTGGACTTGATTGACTATTTCCTTTCCCATATTAGGGAAGTTTTCAACAATAATCTCTTCAAATATTTTCTCAGTCCCTTTCTTTTTTTCTTCTTCCTCTGGGACCCCTATAATTCAAATGTTGGTGCATTTAATGTTGTCCCAGATGTCTCTGAGACTGTCCTCAATTTTTTTCATTCTTTTTTCTTTATTCTGCTCTGCGATAGCTATTTCCACTATTTCATCTTCCAGGTCACTTTTCTGTTCTTCTGCCTCAGTTATTCTGCTACTGATTCCTTCTAGAGAATTTTTAATTTTATTTATTGTGTTGTTCATCATTGTTTGTTTACTCTTTATTTCTTCTAGGCCCTTGTTAAACGTTTCTTGTATTTTCTCGATTCTATTTCCAAGATTTTGGATCATCTTTACTATCATTACTCTGAACTATTTTTCAGGTAGACTGCCTATTTCCTCTTCATTTGTTTGGTCTGGTGGGTTTTTACCTTGCTCCTTCATCTGCTGTGTGTTTCTCTGTCTTCTCATTTTGCTTAACTTACTGTGTTTAGGGTCTCCTTTTCACAGGCTGCAGGTTCGAAGTTTCCATTTTTTTGCCGTCTGCCCCTGGTGGGTAAAGTTGGTTCAGTGGGTTGTGTAGGTTTCCTGGTGGAGAGGACTGGTGCCTGTGTTCTGGTGGATGAGGCTGGATCTTGTCTTTCTGGTGAGCAGGATCGTGTCTGGCGGTGTGTTTTGGGTTGTCTGTGAACTTAGTATGTTTTTAGGCAGCCTCTCTGCTAATGTGTGGGGTTGTATTCTTGTCTTGCTAGTTGTTTGGCATGGAGTGTCCAGCACTGGAGCTTGCTGGTCATTGAGTGGAGCTGGGTCTTAGTGTTGAGACAGAGATCTCTGGGAGAGCTCTCGCCAATTGATATTATGTGGAGCTAGGAGGTCTCTCATGGTCCAGTGTCCTGTACTCTGCTCTCCCACCTCCTAGGCTCAGACCTGACAGCCGGCTGGAGCATCGAGACCGTGTTAGCCACACAACTTCGCTTTCCTTGAATTTGATCGTAGGTGTTTTGACTTGGGGATTTGTACTGATTTTGTTTTACTCTTGGCTTGTTTTCACTTCCATGAAGCCTGAGAATAGCGTGCAGGGCAAAGGCTGAGGCGTCAGCCAGCGGAGGCAACCTCTGAGGGCTCGACGGACTGTGGGAATGCTCTGAGGTGCCCTGGCTCTGCCACCTTTGAAGACATCAAACTCCCAGTTGTCTTTTTATTAACATTTGGGGTATACAAGTAAGTTTTTTTTTTTTTTTTAGAACCAGAAAACTGTCCTTTTGGAATCTATGTCTATAAGTTGGATCTCAACAATCATGTTTTGCACAGTATGTTTCTATTAGGGATAGAACCCAGACACATCAAAAATAACATACACTACAACCATCTGTAAGTGAGTGGTGCTCTATGTATCCAACGATTAGTGCATATCTACACACTCCGACATAGAGGATTATATTCATACACACATGTAAACTAACTTTGCATTCAAAGCATGTAACAAAAGAATGATTTCCCCAGTGGACCAGTCAGCTAAACTTGCTGCAAGATTTTATGCTACAATGATCCAGTTTGGGGGTATTTTATAGCAGTTCATCCAATGCAGCATTTCCCAAATCATGTGGGATTTTTTATCTGGATGAAAAGTAGAACATTGCCAGCACCATAGAAGCCTTTCTCTTGCTTTGTGTTCCCACCACACGCCCTCCACTCCCCCAAAGGCAACCATTCATATTAACTACTAAAACCGCAGATGAGTTTTACCTAATTTGGATTTTAACTACATATATACTTGATGTATACTATGTGCTCTGCTTTTTTGCTCAACATTATTTTTTCATTTTTTTTTTTACATCCAACTTCTCAACCACCAGCACTTTTGCTTCTACCCCTACGTCTCTGCTGAAAGTGCTGTGACTAAAGTTACCAACAAATTCCTTATTGCCAAATCCAGTGCCCATTCATCTGCTATATACTTTCTTGTTTTGAACCCAGCCTTGGAAACAATTCCTTATTAAAATTTTATGATGGTGTACTCCTTTGGCTTTCTTCCTATCTCTCTAAGTGTTGTTGTTGTTTAGTTTTAGTTTCCTACTGCTGTTCTGCCCATCTCTTCTCTCTTCACATACTCACCTTAGATACCCCACTCCTTGCCAGAGTATCAAATTTTGACTGCATGTTCTATGTCTCTATTTGTGTCCCAGAGCTCCCACCTGACTCTAGACCACCATATTCTCCATCCAAAAGTTTCTATTTGAATATGCCAAATTCTGCTATTTTTCTAAATTCTGCTATTAAATTCTAAATTCACTAAATTCTGCTATTTTTCTCAAATGAAGGACTTTCATACACTAATGATCTAATTTCAATGAATGTTAATATAATACTCATATTTCATTGCTCTTCTTATTAGATGATTCTGATAATTAACATTTTATTATAGCAATTGTGATTTCCCAGAAAAATAAATATATTTTCCTTATAATGTCATTATCAAATTTATATTCCATTAAGAATTCTTTCATATAAAGAGATGACATTTTGAATATAATCATGAAGAGTTAGGTGATTTAAAATAACTGTTCCATGTTTTTTAATATTTTAGAAGTTTAGAGTCTTAATTATTCTTTTTAAGAAAGGAGAGACAGATATTTGTACAGTTAGTTTCAATATAAATGCTCACAACTGATGCATTATGCTTGCAAAAACCTAATTATTTTATGCATAGTAGAAAAACATCTTCCTTTGGATCTTTCCACACATAGAGATCATTTTGAATTGATAAAGATTTATTTAAGGGTGACATTAGATCTTGAATCACTAGAACACATACACATCTTAAAGTGTATGTATATGGTTTTGGGAACTACAATTCATAATTTAATAGGATTTCAAGAATCTGTCAGAGTTACACAAACTCCTCACTTCATGTAATTTTAACTCAAAGCACTTTATAGTTTAACTCGGGAAATTATGTACATGGAAAGCATTTACAAAACAAATATCTTTTCTCTGGGTAGACATTTAAACCATTTTGGGTTATCTAGAAAGTCCACATGAAAACAATTAATTCCTAAAATTAAGAGCCATATAATAACACTTTATCATCTTAATTGAATTTGCAAAAATAAATAAATATAAACATTTATTTGAGCATCACTTCTGAAATTAAATGTCTCAGTTCTGTGTATGGTCACCTTGTCTAATGGCAAATCACTTGCATTTACCTACAAATCTGAAGAAAAAATATAGAGTTCCAGACATGTTAAACTTAATGAAACATTGTATTTTAATTTTGAGTTGGAAGAAAATAAAACGCTGAATCTCTGTATTTTAATACAAGTCCTTGTAGTTAATAATGACCCTATTAATTTTTAATTCTAAGTACTCTTTGCACTGAAAAATCTACACATTTTACTATCAAGGCAACGAAATGCAAGGGTGCAGGGTGTCCACCATCTGACGAGAGGATTTAGTATTTCTTTTAAATATTCAAAACTATGTCTGATCTCACTTAAGATTTATTGGATCCTATTGCATAGATTTCCAAGTTTGTTAATCAAACAAGGCATGATTTAAGATATTTGATGTTTGCAGTGAGGATTTATTTTAAATATCCTAGTAAAAATCAAAGGATTTTTGAATAACGTCAAAAATTCTGGAGAAAAATTAAGAATATTATCTGATGCTTATTGTAAAATAATAAAATAGTTCTTCTTATCCAAAATGAAAAGAAATACTATTTTATGGAAAACTTTATAACTACTAAAATAACACCCTAATCATGTAATAACAGTTGATAATGTGCTGGTTCTTTTTTCTTTACCATTAACCTTTTCCTGTTTGCAAAGTACCCTTTACTTTCCTCCATGTTGTGTGGTGGCAGAAAGGATAATAAACTGGAACTCAAGAAATCTGTTTATCTTTGTATCTGCCAGTAAATAAAGACTGGATAAAGACAAGTTTCTTAACTTCTCTGGTCTTAGCTTATTCTTCTAGATTCTATTCATTTAGGGACTTTTTAGTTTTCTGGAATTTCTTTTTAGAAACTCTCTGGGGGAATGAATTCTGGGTGGAAAAACTGATTACTTTTTATCCTTACTATATCTGTCCTTTTTATCATTGTCTGTCTGAGATGATGCATTCTAAAGGAAAGGAAACTTATCTTTTCAAGTTGCTTTAACTGTCACAGCAGTCTATACACATAGGTACTTAATATATAATTTTAAAATAGATTGCCTTTTCACAATTGTTTTTTTTTTTTTTTATTCATGATACTTATATTTTATAATAGAGTGACTTTCTAAAATCATGTCATTATACAACGCCTGTCACTAAACTTCACAAAACTGAGGTGGGTTTAGTCGTGAAGTATTTTAACAGAAGGAGAGAAAGAAATAGACGTATGTTTCCTATTCACTTATAAGTATAAATACATCTTGCTGATATAGACAACCCATACAAGTTAGTTTTGCTCTCTCCAAAGGGTCATTCTAGAGCTTGATACCCTGTTTAATAACGGTGAAACACTGAAAATATAAAACATTGCAGAAAACTGCTTGGTAAGACCACAATGAATATTAAAACACCCCAGATAATCCCAGCATTTACTTAAAAACATTACCTTTTCTAAATGATTATGTTAACATCATTTTATCATAGTTAAGGAAAAGTTTTGTGATTATTCAAAAAGATAAAACCTCATAATATGATTGCGGATTGCCAAGTGCTTTCATTATCAAGTATCACTTTATGATTCAAAATATTAAAAATGTAGACCTTTTGCATTATACATAATTTTGAAAGAATGGCAGAATCATTACAATCTTCATTAAACTTCATTGCATTTACTATAAATAATTTCAATAAAATTGCTACCATATTACCTTCCAGTTGTTAACAGAATCATATAGATTTTCTTCTCTCCAAATTCAATAGTTTGTAGTACACTGTAGCTCCTTTAAAAACAATGTTTCACTATGTCTCTATTGAAGCTTGTATTGATGATTCAGGTTTCTGAATTGCAAATTTTGTTTATCTTTACAACATACTGATCTACCTTGCCTTCCTTAGCAATATCAAATCGTATCCCAAACACAGCATCATTTTCCCCTTGATAGGTGCAGGTAGCAGTATTCTAGGGAAGATTCTTTTGTACTGATATTGCCAGGGATCATTATTCAGTCTTTGCTGTGTTACCATACAAATAACATATTACTCACACTTTATTTTCATTGTATTTATTAGTTTCTAGCTCCACTATTCCACCATTAACAATATTTTGAATAAAAATCCTATGTAAACATACAATTTAATTCTCTTATTGATGCTTGATAGTTTGTATACCATTAAAAATATTTTCTGCTATTGCTATAGATTTCAACTACTTTTATTTAGTCACATCCATGTATCTTCATATTATGGGAGTGGGGGATAGGAGTTGGTAGATTAGACTGCCTGTTTAATAAAATAAGTTAGTAAAATAGTAATGATAATTGATATATTTCCATAGACTTTCAGACCTGGAAGAGATCTTCCAGTTGGACTAGTTTCTCTAAATACTCTGGTGTATCATGCAGTAGAGATTTTATTTATGCTGAGGTAGGGGAGCAAAATTGCCACCCCAAAATGTCTCTTTGGTATTAATATTATTTCAAGCTGAAAACAATCAAAGCCCAAAAGACTTGGAAAGTAACTTCAACTTTCCCCCAACTGCCTAAAAGAAAGAGGATAGAGGACATCTTCCAGGAAGGGAGCTATCACCACAGGTTACCATAATATGAACTAAGGGTGTGGACAGAAAGGAACTCAGCAAAGTCTGCTTCTTAAAATTACTCTCTGTGTCCCATTGTTTGTGCAGGGCTGAGAGAACATTCATTTACCAAACACTTGTTTTTCCATCTCCATGTGTGTTGCTTTCCTCCCCTTTGAAGCACAAAACTCCTACCTCAACATCCTCTTTTGTCTTTAGCTGAAAATGGTATTTAAGGTGAGGGTTTCAGCCATTTTGGTGAGTTACCCAGTTTTCCTGGGTCTCTCCCATGTATACACGTTATTAAATTTTGATTTTCTCCTGCTAATCTGCCTTATGTGAACCTGATTCTTAGACCACCCAAAAGGACCCAGAAGGGTAGAGGATAATTTCTTCCTCACTGACACTCTTCTCTTTGTCCATCTTCCATCTCTCATCCCCTAAAGTCCAAATCCACTCATCCTGAAGACCCATTCAATTGCTACTACCTTCATAAACTCTCCTTGATTCCCAGTGCTGGAGGTTATATTCTTAGTTCACTTTATATTTTATGTAGGCCTTCCTATGACATTTATCCCCTTGTATCTTACACGATAGTATACAATATAATACAATATAATATAATGTAAACAATTTTTCCTGATAAACCATAATATTCCTGTCATCCTAAGCACACAAATCAATGCCTACTACAGAGTGAAGTTTAGGGGCAAACACATAGACTTCTTAACTGGTTTGGCATAGGTCTGATAATAAACTCAGCCACTTGGTTCTTAACTTCTCTGTGTTTCAGTTTCTTCATATAATCATTGAATTATAATGCTGCTTTCTTGTTATCTTTGAAAAGTTGTCTAGCCTTGTGACACACTTTAAAGGATTAACTGTTTACCGAGATATCCCATCTTGTATTCTGCTTGTAATTTAAAGTGGAAATGCAGTTTAATTAAATCTGAAGAGCATACTGACATCTTGCCTTAAAGCTTTGTAACATGCAACTATTTCACATTTATTACTTTGCTAGTATCAAATATTACATAAAATATAATTCAGTGTTTTAATATAAAATGATCATGTGGTAATTACCATCCTTATTTATATGAATTTTCAGAGATTTAAGTAATTTTTCCAATATCAGACAACTGATGGACGACAGAGGCATAATTCAAAAAGGATCTTTTTACACCAAGTACATATCCTATTTCCTGCCTTTTTGGAAAAAAAAATATATATACATATGTATATATTTGGAAAGCCCTATATATGTGAGTGCATATAAAAATATTGAAGATTATCCATGTATCTATCATCTATTTATCTATCTGTCAATCTAAAATCTCATTAAACTTTGATTACTTGGTGATTTTCAAATACCAACCAGTTAATTTAATGATTTTTTTTTCTCTTTCTTTTACACACAGCTCCAAAACTTTCCCTTCTGTTTTTTGCCTCTTAGTCTTTTTTCTTTGAATTATTTTTAATGAATAACCTGTCATACAACTTTCTTAACCAAATCATCTTTACAACTTTGCTCTATAAAGTATACTCAATTTTGAGAAGTCTTTAAGCATTTTAAACATATATAATTGATTCCAAAGTATCTTAACATAAATATAATTTTCAATTCTTATGCTAATTTTTGTTGTTAACATATATGCAAACTTTATTAATCAACTTTGGTTTTGCTATAAAATAAAAAAAATTGTCATTATGTAAATAATTAAATTGTTTTTGATACATGGTGACAGTGAAGTGCTGTTCCTAGTCTAAAATAACCTTGGAAGCATCATTGTGGAATTAATATCTTAAACTAGAATCAATAGGAACTGATAGCAAATGTTATCAATCATTTCCAGCTCTGCATTTTAGAACTATAACTCCCTTAGCTTTTACATTCGTTTCAATACAGCCACACACTTAAATTATCTCCTTTATATCACTTCTCTTAAGAAACAGTCTGTACTTTGAGATCAAGCAAACACACCATATTGGGTAAAGAAACAGGAAAAAGAACAAAGAGGAATTAGAGAATGAATCTTATACTCACGGAATGTTCTATAAAATTCTTCAAGAGCCAGGTGCTTGTCTGAGTTAAAATCATCATATTTCAGGAGATCATACAAAGTACAATCAGAAAGGTCCTTGCCAAGTTCTTCCTGTTTTATCACCTGACAAGAAAATTAAATTCATGCAATTATATCTGTCTTAAAGTTTCTATAATATAATTAATTATATGTAAATCACTCAATAGGTAATTTAAGTCTGTAGTTGGGCAAAGAACTGAACCTATGAGAAACCTGGGTTTTCAGTTACTGGACATTTATTTTCAACTGTTTCAAATATATAGTTATAAATTTGACTTAGTTGCTTTGACGCTAAGATACATACTTAGAATTTAGCCTAAACTTTCTAATACAAAAATCTCCCAGTAGGACCCAGAAAATCTGAACACTAAAAGGACATTTTTGTATTTCAGTCATTTCCTTTGCTCCACTTATATTGACTCAAGGAAATACCTGCACGTGAAAATTTCCTCCAATGTCTCACTGACCCATGTCAAAATAGAACAGCTGTTCTCCAACAAAAATAGTGAGGAAATTTGGTCCAACTTTCATCTTCTTATTATTTGTAAAAAATGAAGTTAGTATTTTTTTTTTTTTCTTTTCTGCCTAAACTCCTCCCCAGCTGAAAGTGAAGGCATTTGGTATTCTGAATTAACTCCCTGGGTCACAAAGGAGCTATTCAGCAAATGACTGTTTCCAGGAGCCAGAAAGAATTAATGCACCGATTGATGATGGAAACCTACCCAAGCATGGGTGAGGAAAATCACCAGACTGCTTTTCTACTCTGTGCTCTGTTCCATGGACGGGGGTAGTAGCTTTTTTATACTCTGCTTTTTACCAGACAGATATAGCCTGTATGGTAAAAGAGGTCTCCAAGATTTTTCAAACATTCCTTTTCATTCTGGGTAGCTGCATAGCTGTGTCCACGGTCTTTCATATTTGTCCACAGAGGGAGTGGTTCATATTGCTTGGAGCTTTGCTTCCCCATTTTTTTTTTTTTTTTTTTTTTTTTTTAAGTTGGTGCAATCAGGAAACACAGACTCTGAAGTCAGCCAGCTCTGGGTTCAGACCATGCCAAGGCCACTTAATAGTTCTATAATATCTGGCAAGTCACTCAACCTTTTCTCAATTAGAAATTAAAGATAGTAACCTCTATCTCTCCTGGTTGTTGTGCAGACTTTTAAAAACATGTATATGCTTATACACACACATATCATCAAGTGCAAGACATACGGTATACATTCAGACCTAATCAAAGTTAAAAATAATGATTTTTATTTAATGTGCTTCTCATTATAATAATTCACTGCAGATTTCCACACCAGTTTGTGTACATTATAGTTGTATATTCATGATGCTTTATTATTTCTTTTGGTAGAGCGGGATGATTCAAGCTTCGTCACAGCAATGGCAGATTGGTGATAGGCATTTCTGAAGAGCTACTTTTAACCTTTTATGGAACATCCCCAAGTTAGAAGTTGTTATGCCTGCGCTTGGATGAGCTGCAGAGACAGCGCTGAGGATGGAGCTTAGCCGATGCATCACTAGAAGCTCCAGCCCCCCCCGTAGCCACCCGAGTGGTGACATGCAAGGACAGCACCTGCACTGCTAAATACGACTTTTACACATCATGTGTTCTCTCTTCTTGTTTACGGGATTCAAATTTCATTGGCTAAGCTGGCATTTGCTGCCTTAGAAGGGGGGAAAAGTAAATGATTTATCTGCTTTCCATATAAATAGATATTGTTGATAGTGAGGATTAAAGCCCTAGGCTTTAGCACGGTCCAGCTGGAGGGATTAACAAATCTATCTAATGGCTGAAGCTCTCTCTCCTATAAGCCTAATGGGAAAACAAGTACTGCTTTTCTGTTTAGAAAGCAACGGAGCTCTCAGCCACTCTCCATCTGTTATTTGTTAGATAATGGGAAGTGACTTTTCTGGGTAGCGGAGGAGCAGCGTGTTTGATCTCACCTCACTATACTCTTCCTAAAGACCTGCAGTGACAGCATTGCAGTTATTTTTAGGATGCAGTGACACCAGGATTTGGTCAGATATTTTAGTACTATTTTTAGTGACCTTTAGTCGCGTACCTGTTTGTGAAACGATGGAAGAGAAAGTTGGGGGAGAAGCTTTCATCATTGTAGTGTATGTCTCATATTTATTTCTGTTCTGTTTCACTCAAGTTAAATCATGTATAGACCAAGAGAACAGACTCCGACTTTTTTCCTTGAAACTGGCTTTGGCCTAAGACTAGCTTGCTTTTGATTTGATCTTGATTTGATCATGATTATAAAACTCAAGCTGGATATGCTGTTTTAATGAATGTGCTTTAGAAAAGTGCATGGTCCTGGCTAGCGAGCTTTTTATAAAAATCCTTGTTCACTGACACTTGGCCATGCCCATGCACAGGGGAGAGGTGATTCACTCCATCATTTTTCCATTTTTTAAATACACGTTTTCCTCATTTAGTCCATTTTTGGTCAATGAAATAGCCTACTTAAGACATGCTTCCTAGTAACTTTTTCTCTCCTTTGTTTCCTGATGGGAGCATTGGCACACTCTGGGTAGTGTTCCAAATGCGGAAGATACTTTCTTATAGACATTTTAACGAGTCTGGGAAAATTGCTTCAGATATTCAGAGTTCTGATAGGCTTAACGAGCTGAATGTGTGCCTGGGGGAAAGAAAGTATGAAACAAAATAGAAGTAGTAATACATTAAGCACTCTGGTGCTGGGGATCCAAATTTGTAGGACATTTATTTCATTTACTGTCTGGCTCAGTTTCCAAAGACTTTCCACTGTAGCTTCCTCAAAATGCATGTGTTACATCTGAACTAGAGATTCTTGACAAGGCCAGACTCACTGAATATACTGTCATTGAAGTATCTTATGTTGAAGCTTTAGTCTAGGAGGCCAGTCATAGTTTCATTTGCAAAGTATTTTTTTTTAATTCAGGTAAGTACATTGTTTTTTTAGACATAATGCTATTGCACACTTAATAAAATATTGTGTAGTGTAAAAATAACTTATATGCACTAGGAAACAAAAAAAATTTTGTGACTTGCTTTATTGCAATATTGTGGTAGTCTGGAACCAAACTGCAATATCTCTGAGACATGCTTGTACACTACACAGAATCTCAGATGACGGTAACTTATCTAAAGATAAATAAAACTGGAAAGAGAAGTAGAAAGTGCCAGAGGTAGATGCAGAGGATCATCTTCCTGCTTAGAGATGTATGGTTATTAGATTTCTGGGGATAAGGCATGACTTGGACATCCAAGGTTATTATATTAACTCTCATAAAAGCGATAAGATACGTGTAGTTGATTTTGATGTCTCAAGTCAGGTCATGGTGATGAGACCATCTGTGTAGGGGGTAGGAAGACAGAGGAGTCTAATCTTCCAGCTTTGTGTCATTTTCTCTCCTCTCCTTGGTGGAGTAGGAGAAAAGATGAACTCATGAAATATACCACTCATATTGCCAACTACTAATTGGCACTTGCCATCTGCCTCTACAAAGATTAAGTCATGTGCTGCAGCAGCTGCTGACCTTCAACACCCCCTGAAAGGAGCACAGGATGGAGATCAGAAATGAGGCCCTCTGTGCTCTGCGAAAAACTGGCAGAACAGGTCTTCAAATAGTTAGATATTTTCAGGAGAAGAGTTCATGAGCCCAATTCTTGCGTCTCCTCATATCTAGAAAAACACTAAAATCCTTCGTGGTGACGTCTGCTCCTTGTGACTAGCAGAAACCTTCTGCAAAAAATATGTGCTTGATTGCATGTATTCCCCCTTCACCAAAATCACATATATACTGACCTTCCCCCCAAAATCTTTGGAGCAGTTTCTCAGAGCTATCTGAAATGCTGTCTCCTGGGCTATAGTCCTCATTTTGCCCCAAATAAAACTTAACTCACAGCTCTCACGTTGTGCTTTTTTTTTTTCAGTTGATAATATGTTCAAGTAATCTGAGCTCTTCCTCATCCTTTGCAAACTATTTTTCTCAAACTAATCATGCTCGTGTCAGAATCACAATGGTCTTAGTAGAGTTAGAACTCAGTGATCCTCTATTTTAAAGAAAGTCCATCACATTTGTGAGGTTAAACAGAGGCAGATATATTCAGTCCTTTACTTGACAAATGTGTAGATTACATTCCAAGGCTCAGAAAATAAATATACTCCTGTGGTAACAATACACATCTCCAGGCACTGGCTTTTAAGTTTCTCCCACATCAATACAGGTTGGCTCTTCTATTACTTGATCCTCCAGACTACTTCTTATCCACTTTCTTCCTTTCTCCCTCTCTCCCTTCCTCCATCCCTCTTTCTTTCCTTTCTTTACAACCACCATGTGCCAAGAATAGGTCTAGGGGCTGGAGATTAATTAGTAAGTAAGAATGACTCCCTTATGGAGTTAATATTCTAGAAAGGGTGAGTGGGAACATGTAATCAATTGAAAAAAACAGGATAATTATGGATGGTCAACAGCACTTAAAAATAAACAATGTGAAAGGACAGAGGGTAAATAATTAATATTACAAATTATAATGGTTTAATCATATATAACTGATGCTACCCTGCAATATGTATTAAAAGAAAAGAATTGCATACAATAATCACATCTTCTAAGTTCTCTTTTAGGTTTTGTAACACGCTTAACACATTAGAAGACATTTAAAAAATCATTAGGGCCAACATTAATTTTGAAAGACTACCTGAAGAGATAAAATTATTAAACCATTGGTGGGATGAAAACTATTTTAGTTTTAAGGCATTCTATATGGTTCACAGGGATTCTCTGAACATGAATGCCAACACTTTTAATGTACTTTGACATTCTAAAGGAAAGATGCTACAAACAATATATTTAAAATTTTTTAAAAACTTAATTTTAATTTTCAAGTTGTCTTATGATACTATGAACAGAGTTAAAGCAAAAAAAAAAAAAAAAAAGGAATATTTGAAACTACTTACTAAGGTTTCCAGCTACAATTGAAATGACTGTTTCTTAATTGGAGCCCTGAACTACACCTAACCCAACAATACAGGCCTTACCTTTCTGTTTTAAGTGCTAATTGTTGCTGTTATTATTGTGAAATCCTTAGCCCTTGAAAGGAAATTCCCAGTTCTACTAGGATCTACCTACTAGCATTGCCAATGCCATTTTAACACCTGGTTTCTGCTGCCTTATGTTGTATACCTGACAGGTTTATGGGGTTTGTAAATGTTGAATAGGATTAATTACTATGGCACTCCCAGACAGTCCTCACTTATCTCCTTCTATACCCAAACAAATGCTTATTTATTTGCAATTAGTTTGTTTCCACTAAAATAACATTTTATCTATGGGGTAAAACAATTCTTACCAATCTCATTATAAATAAATATGTTGACTAGCTACAAGAACCCTTTCAAAAATCTTTAAAATTGTAATAGGCTTAACAACTCAAAACAAAGACTAACTGTCCATTCCCTATGTAACAGTTCTAATAAATTTTAAAGAAAATGGATATGTACGAAGTCTGCAAAGACATCAGCACCATGCCTATCCTGTTACCTTAAAAATATCTAGCGTTATTTATTCTTGCTTTTTTATTTAATTTTGTAAATGAATTCACATATGGTAGTCATTGAGCAAATGGCTCTTTAAGTCAAATATATGTAACATAATAATCTAAATCCCGAGAACAAGTAGTTCTTTTTATTATTTTAATAAACAGTTGTCATGTGTGCACATTAAGGAAATATTTCATTCTAATATGTATTCCTAATGTGAATCAGCTTATTAAGATGACAGAATCTAAATGAAGAAAAAAGCTAAATCAATATACTCAATACAGCTGCTAATTTAAACTCAGACTCACAAGGGAATGACTTTGCTTACTTAAACTCTATGGACGGTTATTTTATGAAATGGGGAGAAGGCTGAGGAACACATTTGCCAAGCCATTAGCACCATTTCAATTCAAGAACTCTATGTTGGCTCCTCTTAAATTAAACAAGGAGAATGTTAGGCTGAGGTTGGCTCTAATGCTTTGGCACATACAATACAACCAACCCTTAAACCTGGAAATGCCTGAAGGTTATGAAATCAAAACCTAAGTACAACCAATCACAAACAACTAGGCTTTAATCTGTAGCCAATTAGTGCTTTCCTTACTTTGCTTTCACCTTCTCTCTATAAAAGTTTTCCCTAGCTCCCCTCCGCAGAATGCTTCTAACCACTTCTGGTATGGTGTTGCCAGATTTGAATGGATTTTTGCTCAGATAAACTCAACATTTTAATATGCTTCAGTTTATCTTTTAACATTGCTAATAAACTCAAGGGCGCCATTCTGCTGAGTGAAGTCTGCGTATGTTTCCCCTCATTTTACTCTGAGGAGCAAATAGATGGAACCATGATGCAAGAAGTAGTTGTCCTTTCTCTAAGGGACAATTTATACAAATTCCCTTGTGCTTCAAACCCTGGTTTACCTCTGTGACCCTATAAAATCCAAGTCTTCCCATATTGCTGTGCACATTTCCCAATTTGACCTAATCTCATTTCCTTTCCAACTCAAACCCATCATAGCATCCTCTGTAAATCCTGCTCTCTGATCAGAAAATTATCTTTTGGCTTCTATTTCTTATGAAAACATGTTCTTCACCATACTGACTTTAAGAAAATCTGGCTACCCCTTAAGAAAACCATTTGTCCAATAATTTTAACAATTGGAGACTAATTTTTTTCTCATGTCTATTCTACCTCAATGGAAGGAAGATGGTCAAAAATTAAATGCTTCCCTATTGGCACTTCCGGATTTCTTCCTCCTGCCAAATGAGTTTTCTTTCATCAGATAGATAGATAGATAGATAGATAAATGATTGATTGATAGATAGATAGATAGATAGACAGACAGAAGGATGGATGGTAAATAGAAGCTACTCCTTTGAATGTCAGGTCAGTTACATAATTCTTTCCTATTCTCTCCCCATAATTCACCAATGATTTACCCCTCAATTCACAATATTTCTGTCTACCTTAACTCTTTATCAATATCCACAGAAACTTCAAAATGCATATGAATAAACCACCAGGAAGAGTTCTATGCTTCTTTTCATAGCAAATGATCATTAACCTTCTCTCTTCCAATGACCTTTTCCTACATGCCAGCCTGCCAAAAGGAACGTGATCATACCTTAGGTCACTTCAGCCTGAAATCCTTATTTCAAGCATTACAGGTCTGTTTTGGAATAACATATGTTCTTAAAACCATAAATGTGTTACTGTGTAGCTGAGTGCCTGACCACACTAGTCACATACACAGTACTTAGGGGAGAAACCCTGTTTGTTATTATGTTTCAAATAAAGACTATACTTTACATTTGTTAAGGCTTTTTCAGTGAGCTATTATCCTATGAGACACACATTTGAATATTAAGCAAATTTGGAGCATATTGCTACAAGGACAATTTTCACCGAAGCAAGCATTAGTAAAGCTCAGATTTCACCATAGACCCAAAGAGAGCCCTGAATTCTTACTGTTGGAGAAGGCAATTTAAGAGAAGCAGGAGAGAGATACAGATAATAGAGATGAACCTCAGACACTTGTTTAGATTTGGGGAATGGAACTAAGAGGGAACACCAAACAAGCAAGGTTTCACACCGTCAGCCTGGTCTTTGGGAAGAGCCAGAACATTTGATTTTGCCTTTAGTGCACAGAACTGCTTACTGGCTGAGACCACTCAGTTCTACCACTTCATTCTGAATAGGATCCAGGCAGTATAGCACAGATTTAAGAAAAGATACAGGGCTGCCTAGACCAAAGTAAATTAAGTGTCCATTTACCCATTGTCAATAAAGAGAGAATAGACATTTTAAAACAAAAATGCTCAACAAATACTTTAAATGTGATTGAAATATTACCTTTGTCATATAGTAATTAAGACACGTATATGGGAGAGGAGAGAGTGATCATCTCTTCTGTTCCTGTAAAAAAACTCCCACACTCTCCCCTGTCATCCAACCCCATGTCCCTCGGGAAGGCAAAAATCCTCACCAAGGGTGAAAATGGGCATCATACACACTTGAGGAAAGAGAGAGATGTGGGATTTCACTTGGCTCTGAGGGTATAAAAAATAAGGTAGAAGACAGAGGATAAGAATTTCTACTCATCTCAGGGACAGAAGACTTATTTGCCAAAGGAAAGACTGTGCCAGATATTGCTTTTTTTTTTTTTTTTTTTTTTTAACATCTTTATTGGAGTACAATTGCTTTACAATGGTGTGTTAGTTTCTGCTGTATAACAAAGTGAATCAGCTATACGTATACATATGTCCCCATATCTCCTCCCTCTTGCAGATATCAGTTTTTGATGTTGGTGTTATTATATTCTATAACTTGCCATTAGTTTTTAAGAAAGGTACATAGATGTTGGCAACTATTGAAAGTGATGTATTTGGTTATACACATTTAGGGGGAGAATATAAATAAAACAGAACTATATTGTTTTGAGTGATAAGGAATTTGGAGCCCCAGAGAAAATTAAGGAGTTGAAACTGAGAGATAGACTTGGGTCCTGCGTCTGTGGTACAGAAAATGCAAGGCATGATCTGGACAGAGCACAAGGAAAGGAAAAGTGTACAAAGTGCTTCATCTAAACTGGATTTCAATGTGTGATTTGTATAATATGTGATATAATCCCATCCCCTACCACCCTATACATCTTCAGTCATTCAACCAAGTACATATTGCTTTTTGCAAATGGACTGTGTGTGTGTGTGTGTCTGTGTAGCTCAAAGATAAATGCAAAGGGAATGACAGACATCTGGATTATAGAATCGTAATAGTATTATTACAATTACTACTACTATTATCATTACTAAGTTACTGTACTATACTAACTGAGGACCTATATATTTTTAAAATATTTAAATTGTAAAATATAGTCAATTAAAGCATATTATTTCTTTCATAACACATCTATGTCTGTCTTAATCAAGACATTGCTTTCAATTATTTCTTATAACTTGGTTTTATGGGCAAGAAAAAACTGCACAAAACTAGGTATTTTACAGTTTGGCAGGTAAGGATATTTTAGTATAATATATATCAGCATCTTAAAAACAAAATATATATGATATTTATTTTAAGTTTAGTTCAATTTAACATCATATCTGTAAAGACAGGGGCACTATATACTCTGGAGAAAAATGCCCAACATCACAGTGGTTGCAGAATGATGTCATGTACTTGTCTCTAGCCTAGAACTCAGGATTTAACAACATTCATACTAGCTATGTGAGATAAGCAGATGAGTACTTCAAATGATATGAGCAAAATAAATAAATGAATAAATAAATAAAACATGCTACCATTTATTTTTCCTAATTTCTTGGAATAACCAAACCATTTTTCTTCTTTTGTAAGAAACATTTTTTCATTGTGAAAATTGGTATTAAAATGTTTGCATATTTAATAATGTGTACATAGATTTCTGGGTTATAATGGCCGATTTGTTCTCACCTATCAGCCGATTGTAAACATTAAAAAATGCAAAGGATGAACCGGATAGAAATATTGATCAGTTGTTCATCCACTAACTAACTCAAGCATGTGTGCCCTCTTTATATTTCCATTATCCTCCATGGTATGCACAGGAAACTTAGATTGGAAAATTTAATTAGAGCTAACAATTACATCATGTTTTCTATGTGCTAGTTATGTTTCTAAGAAGTCTACATTTTCAAAGTAATATCAATATCACATCCAGTTTACATACTAGGTGTTATTATCATTGCCAATATGTAGAAAGGGAAATTGGGACACAGAGAATTTGGGTCATTTGCTAAAGGTTGCACAGGAATTAAGTAGTAGATATGAGTCCAGATTCTATAATCAAAGTTCTTAAACTGTGATACTATAGATCTTACCCTCTTTAACTATTGCTTTTTATTATCTCTTTCTTCTCTCAACTACCTCTAGTTTCTAATTTACTTGTAAATCTGCAAGAGAAACTTTAGAATATATATTCATTATGTAGAGTATTAACAGAACACGGGCAGCAAGCTTTTATGCTGAATTTATAAAACCTCAAAGCCAAAGTATGTTCGTTAATTTTTACTTGTCATTGGCAGTATCTTGGAATTACAGATTACATTTCTGCTAATAATAGCTTGTAAATTATTAGCAGACACCATTAAGATCCTTTCCCTTTTTACTCTTTAAATTATTTTGAAACTTGATATTAAATGATGATATTATATGTTTCCAAGTTGATTTTTAAAGTCATATATATTATTGACTTTAATATTATAATACTTGGAATACAAGTTCTTTCAAAGTACATGTAACCTAAAAAGACACAATTCAAAAACAATATTTATGCTTGTAAAAGCTAGAAATGTATTATATCTTTTCCACGGTGTCAGTTACAAACTTTTGGTTTTTTCACAGCTGATTGCTGACAGATGAGATGCTAACATTTCCACTCTATAAAGCTGAAGGAAGGACTGGGGCATGTCTTCAGGGGTTAGTAAATATTACCTCCCCAGATCCTTCCTTGCCTATACCTTGTGGATGGTCAACATATAAATAGGATTCTGAAGAGCTTTCCTGCTCTCACGTGATAACTTTCAGATGAATTGTAAGGGCACTTTGCAGATGTAAAAGCAAATCCAAATCAAAGGTAACAGGAAAAACAAAACTAAACCCTGTAGCAGATGACTTTATTATGGGTTGCGCTCTGTCCTCCCCAAAGATATGTTAAAGTCTTAACCCTGAGGACTTCAGAATGTAAACTTTTTTGGAAATAGGGTCATTGAAGATGTAATTAGATACTGTAAGATGCGGTCCTGCTAGAGTAGGGTGGACCCTCAGTCCAATATGACTGGTATCCTTTGAAGAAGGGACAAAATGATGTGAAAACAAATACACGGAGAGAAGCTATTTAACTGCAGAGGGAGGGACTGGAGTGATGCACCTACAAGCCAAGGAATGCCTGGCGCTACCGGAAGCTGAAAGAGGCAAGAAAAGACTCTCCCCCGCAAGAGGCTTCAGATAGAGCATAGCCCTGCCAACACCTCCATCTCAGACGCTGAGCCTCCAGAACTGACAGAGAGGTTGTCTGAGTCACCCAGTTTGTGGTACTTTGTTATGGCCACCTTAGGAAACTAATATAAACTTGGATGTAGCAGAAACTTGAAACAATTATAGGTGAGTGCTGTCAATGCCATTTTCCAGTGATGAGCAATTTTCTCTTTGGACTCAGAAGTGGGTCCTAGATTTGGTCAGATCATGTGTCATACCCAGCCAGTGGTTAAAGTAGTGTAGACATGTTAATGAAAACTAAAAACTATTATAAAATTAAAAAGTAAGAAACAAAACCAAAAACACAGTATATTTGAATATGTCAGACATGCATAGATCCAAGTGACGTGCCTTAATTATAAATTCATTTTAACTGAATTATGTCATTTCTTTACTAGAAATGTAAAATTCTAAAGAGTTTCATTCTTGAAAAATAAATTATGACATGTATGACAACATGAATATCTTAATTAAAAGTTTTCGAACTTTACCTTAAAATTCCAGAGTTTCATTCCTTGAATCCCAGGGCCTGGGACTTAGTAACTACTCATTAAATGTAAGCTGAGTTAAAGAAGATAATGAAAACGGTGTGTTTTTTAATTACCTAGAATGACAAGTCAATTTGCTCACAAGGTCACTTTGATATGAAGTCTCTAAACTACGTTACACTATCTCAAAACTTGAAATACTTGCATAGTAAGACCGATATTCCACATTGCTGGATTTTTTAAGTAAGCCATAAAATTAAATATGAAACGTGAATGGCATGATGTTGTGGAAATAGACAATTGAATTTTTTTTTTTTTTTAAAACTATATTTCCTGTTAAGCACAGCAGCAAAATCCACTTTAAGATCCACTATAGGAATTACCATGGACTCAGCAACACTCCTCAGGGCTATCAGCAATTTCCTAGTCACCCTGGAGTGGCTTCTTCTCTCCTTTGCTCCCTAAAAACCTATATATATTTGTGGAGAAATCTTATGTCCATCATTTTATATTTCCATCACTATCCGCAACTAATTTAGGTTCTTAAATCTGGGTATTTCAATTTCCTTCAGCAGTCTGTCTCAGTAACAGACACATTAAAATATTCCTATTTTTCCAAAATGGCTCACATAAAGACCTTCTGTTTATTAAAATATTCTCTTCTCTTTAATAAAAATTTGTCTATATGTATCATTTTGGTGGCAATTTTCAAAGAAATGAAATTTAATAATGTTGACATAGTATTAAAATCAGATTTAATATACCTGATCTTTGATAATTAAGAATGTACTGGAGTAGGTCAATAATTGAATACCTTCTTAAATCACTTATTTACAATATGTTATAGATGTACTCAATTGCTGTTCAGTAATGCCCTTGAATACCAGATAAACAAGCTTCCATTGACTGATAGAAAATGAAACATTACAAAAACTCCAGAATATATCTGGAGATATTTTATAAATTCTATAAGAGAGAACTGGCAATTCCTTTAGGTATTTAAGGTATAGAAACCTGTCAAAAGTAGGTATCTCTTTTAAATTGTACATCATATAAATGTTACTTAAAGTTAATACTGCTGTTAGAGTAGTCAAAATTTTCTCTTAAAAATATTTTATGTCTATAGTCAAATTATATGCATAAAATATTTTTTTATATAGCATAAATTCACACAAATGTAAATATATTGTATATGCTATACTTAAATGAGCTTGTTAATTTAGTCATTAATCTTACCTGAGTTAGTTCATTGATATCTACAAGTCCATTACTGTCGGCATCAAAATATTTAAACATTTGATCCACCAGCAACTTCTTCCGAAATACGTCATCACCGTTAGGGTTTTCATTGTCTTGTGTAACATATTTTTGATTTTGTAAATCTAAAAGCATGCTTTTCATCTTGCTGTATTCAGTGGCCTCGCAGTTATCTCCTGTAACAGAAGAACTAAGTTATTTTCAAAACAATATTATTAGAAAGGAATCATTTATTTTATTAATGTTTTAAGCTGATATCTAGTAGATAACATACTTTGTACATAATATTTATGTTTCTACTTGCATACTTTACTACTTGTACAAGGAAAAAAGAATGGGCTATTTACATGAGAGGATAGAAAATTTTCATTAGTATCAAACCCAATAAAGACACAAATATTGTGTGTTTTCTCGATGACAAAGTCATTGATTCTATGAATGCACATAGAAAAACATGATAGGTTCAACTGGCTCCAATGTTTAAATACACTACCTTAGTTTAACTCCTCACTATACATGTCTATAGTAATAATTTCACAGGTTTTGAACATGAGGTTCAGGGAGATGAAATGGCTCACCCAAACAAAGGGTTAGATTGTGCTGGATTTTGTGCTTAAACTGATATATATCTGGCTCCAAAAGAGTATAGCAAGTTTTTAATTGGAAATATATATATTTTTTACATTTGGATTTGTTTTGAAGAAGTTTGTGTGTGTGTGTGTGTATTTACATTTTTTCTTGATTCTATTTTTAATGATGCTAAGCTCATATTTGTTTTCTTCCAAAAGTTTATTTATTTACTTATTTTTCTGATATTCATCTATTTCTCTGTTTAGAGTCTTGGTGTATAATATGAAATATGTTTCCATTTTGTATCTTTAAGTCTTAACCTGTCAATTTCATTTCCACAGCTAAAGTATGAGCTTACTGAAGAAACAATGCATTACAGATTTTCAGTATCTCCCATAAAATAACCAGCAGAATACTGGGAACTTCACAGTTAATGGAAATAGTTGCTTGGCTTAATATCTTCAAAAATAACTGCAATTGCTCTAATATCTTGACATAATTATTTTACAAAGGAGTTTTCTTACAGTAGTCCCCATGCTGATGTCTTTATAATACATTGAAATGAAATGTGCTTACTATTGATAGTAAATGTGATTTAAAATGTATACAGAAAATACAATGTGTAATGTAATTTATAAATGAAAAAGTAGGCATTATATTAGCTGAGAATTTTCACAATATATTTTTTTAGGACAAAACCTAACTTTATAGTTGTGATGCATTTCGACAATTAAGCTGTGACAGAATCTACAATATTTCTAAAGATTTTAAAATATATGTCTGAGAAGCATGGGGTTGAGGTCTCATTCTTTTTCCAGACAAGATGGAAAACAATCTCTTCCAGAGAGATGAGAGACTATCTTGTTTTTCAAAGACAGTGAAATGGCTTCTGTTTTTCAGCAATTTTAGTGTTTAGCAATCCTGTCAAGAACTTCTTTTTTTACAAGATGTAAACTTTGTACCACAAATTAAGTGAATTTTGCACTATTCTGTTCTCAGTAAAGAATAATAATAAGAATATGTTTTCATAATAGAACAGAAATCACTGACAAAAGAGAAAAGTAATCAAGTCCATAGAGATAGGTAACAATTTTGGTGTCTGTGAAAGATACATAAGAGGAGTCTTCAAATACGTGTGCGTGTGTGCGTGCAGCAGGAAGAGAGAGAAAACCATTCCAACAGCCCTCCCTGGGATTTCTGTATTTGACCTTGGACCTGTCTGTCCTTTCATTTGACTGATGGGAAGGAGGATGGAGTCTGGGGGAACTGACCTGTGTCCATCCATGATGAGCAGGTGAGAACATGGGAAATAGAATTTAAGTGCTGAACACCTTTTAACTAATATTTGAAATTTGACATGAGGAGATACAATTTTAGGTTGTTACACTCTAATTTTGATCAAATCAAGTAATACAATCATCATCATGCTCTCTCTATAGATACTTTTTCCCAAATTGTAAATTCCCTGGCAAGTCCAGGTATTGAGGTAGTTGCTGGCAATCCAAAGAAAACAAAAATAAAAGCATTGAAGTTAAGGCATTCACATTCTATGGAAATGTGCAATAAACAGTCCTAAAATTATGTAAAACTTTGTAGAATTTAGAGATTTTAAATAATCGCTGTTACAGATCTTTTTTAGTAATAAATAGATACATCTATTATTAATATATAGATTACATGTAATGCAGGCTTTCTATGTGCCAGGAACTTTTTATGTATTAAATCACTTAACTCTCACGACAATCCAACAAGAAAGACCTTATAATTACCACTATTTTACAGATGAAGAACTAAGACACAGAGAGATTAAATAACTTGTTCAAAATTACAGAGCTAGAAAGGAGCACAGTGATTTTTACACCCAGGCATTATCTCCTTTAGTCTTTATTCTCTACTTTTCTCATCTTCAGAACTGAGTTTAAAATCAACTTATACATGGATTCAGTAAATTTGTCCAAGGATTATTTGGAAAGTGAAAAACAAATATAATAATAAACTCCAGGCAATATCATTGCTTAAATTGCAGGTAGAGAAAAAAGAACTTGCAAAGGGAGAGAGAGAACAAGAAAAGGAGTATCTGAGAAATAGCAAGAAAACTATAAGTACCAAAGAGGAAGCTAACGGGAAAAGAACTTTTCAAGAAAGAGGGTGTGATGAAATGTTAAATGTTTCAGAGTAAAAATAAGATAAGAAATGAAACATGCTCATTAGATTCCTTAAATTGGAGGTAATTGATGACAATAAAGGGAAATTTTAGTGAATAAATGGGAAAGTCCTATTACAATGGGTTAAAATGAGTAAAAACAAAATGACGATTTGGAAATATTAAATGTTTACCACCCTTTTAATAAGTATCAATATAAAAAAATAGAATGAATGAAAAAGAATAGATATTTAGAAATAAACATCAATGTATATTAAGAAATCATGGCCTCATCCAAGAAAAATTTCAAGAAGGAAGTTAAGAAATTTTAGTTTGTTGATTTGTTTGCTTTGGTAGGATTCCTTTCTCAATACTTAATCAACCGATGGTGTTAGGA
The DNA here is from genome assembly GCF_949987535.1 of Balaenoptera acutorostrata. Lineage (NCBI taxonomy): Eukaryota > Metazoa > Chordata > Mammalia > Artiodactyla > Balaenopteridae > Balaenoptera > Balaenoptera acutorostrata. Next base: position 5,768,112 of record NC_080068.1, read on the forward strand.
AAAGAAACCTGACACCTGCTGGTGTTAGGCAGCGAAAGGAAAGAAAACTTGTCCTGGACTCGCTTGGTACTCTTGGGGACCAGTAAGAGATCACCTCTGCTGTGCCTGTTCTAGACACTGAGGACAAGACGAATGAGGTCACCACCTGATGGTACCTATACCATCCTCCTGCCCATGAATGCAGATTCCAGGGCTGTACTGACTCTGGACTCAGAGTGATTCTAGGGCAGTTAAAATCCACCTAGTCTTGTGGGGCCTGGAAGAAGACAGAATCTCTGACTTTCTTTTTTTTTTTCTTTTTTTCTCATTTAAGTAATAGATTCATAATTTTATTCAAACTAAACTATTTTGTGAAACAAAAAACATGCTTGATAATGCCACATGGCCAAAACATGCATGATATTCCTGTATTCTTATTATGTGCACAAGTTCTCACTTGTTTTGATTTTTTAAATTGATTTTTATTGGAGTATGGTTGATTTACAATGTTGTGTTAGTTTCTGCTGTACAGCAAAGTGAATCAGTCATACATATATACATATCCGCTCTTTTTTAGATTTTGTTCCCATATAGGTCATTACTTAGTATTGAGTAGAGTTCCCCATACTGTACAGCAGGTTATTGTTGGTTATTTTATATATAACAGTGTGTATATGTCAATCCCAATCTCCCAATTTATCCCTCCCCCCTCCCCCGCTTTCTCCATTGGTAACCATAAGTTTGTTTTCTACATCTGTGACTCTGTTTCTGTTTTGTAAATAGGTTCATGTGTACCCTTTTCTTAGATTCCACATGTAAGTGATATCCTGTGATATTTGTCTTTCTCATTCTGACTCTCTGACTTTCAAATGGTCACACCTGTGTATTGGCAAGGCTTCTCCAAGACTCTACTGAACTGAGGATAATTACGTTTTATATATCTGATAGTACCACCATCAGTTTTGAGTACATGATAAGTGCTCAAAATTATAGATTCTATCAGTTATGCTTAACACTACTTTTTCAAAGCCTATAATTTGTTATCTCTTTGAAATTACACTTTTATCCTTCCCTTCCATCCATCATTAAGAAGTACCAATTCCTTTCAACATAAAAATAATCAAATCTAAGTATATAAGAACATTACTTCTCTTTTTAGCATTTATATTTCAAATTTGATTAATTTGATCCTAATATAAGCTGAAATCTTAGAAATTAAAAGGATACAAATTAAATGTTTTTATTTTAGCATCAATTATTTTCATATATTAGAATGCATACTGGAATTGTTTTTTCCTCAAACTATTAAACAATTGCTAAAAGAAAACTTTTACATCTTTTTAATATGTAAACATTTTTAAAAATGTAAATATTTTCTAAAATGTGTTTTAGAAAAATACTTTGCATTTATAACATAAGAAATGTATGAAAACTTTAGTATGTTGATTTAATATACATCTATGAATAAATTCAACATGGAAAACTATTATATTTAAATTCATTTGTAAATTGTTAAACTGTGTGTTTGAAGGAATTAAAATTATCTTGGTTAAAAGTAGTCTGAACAAAATTAAAATAAACTTTAACTGGAGTATCTACTAAAATATGGAAAATCTAATGGTGTAAATTGTTTTATATTACATAAACTTTACTTAAAAGTTCTTATTAAAACGTTTACAGTTACACATAAAATTAATGTAAAACTGTTATGTTTCAGATACTATTCTAATTCTGGAAATTTACTAATACAAGCACACCTACACATACCACTTCACAACTTTGTACATTTGAAGAGCCATGATTTCCTCATGGAGAGGGAATTTTTTTTTTTTTTTTTTTTAAACAGTAGACTTACTTTTCAGAGCAGTTTTATTTTCACAGAAAAATTGAGCAGAAAATACAGATTTTCCATGTACCCTTTGCCCCCCCATATGCACAGACTCCCCCACTATCAACATCCCCACAAAAATTGATGAACTTACATTGATGTCATTATCACAAAACCCCTATATTAGAGTTCATTAGTACATAGGGTTCTTGGTGTTATATACTCCATGGGTTTTAACAAATGTATAGTGACATGTGTGCACCTGTATCTACAGAGTAGTTTCACTGCCCTAAAGATCCTCTGTGCTCTCTGCCTATTCATCTCTCCATCCTCCTTAACCCCTGACAAACACTGACCTTTTTACTGTCTCCATAGTTTTGCCTTTTCCAGACTGTCATAGATTTGGAATTGTATACAATATGTAGACTTCTCAGATTGGCTTCTGAGAAGTCAATGCATTTAAGATTCCTTTGTGTCATGGCTTGTTTGCTCATTTCTTTTTATCACTGAATAACATTCCACTGTCTGCATGGACCACAGTTTATTTATCCCCTTACCTACTGAAGGACATCTTTATTGCTTCCAAGTTTTGGCAATTTTGAGTAAAGCTGCTGTAAACATCCATGTTTAGGTATCTGTGTGGACTTAAATTTTCAAATCCTTATCCTAAGGAGCATAATTACTGGATTGTATGTAAGATTATGTTTAGTTGTGTACAAATCACCAAACTGCCTTCCAAAATGGCTGTACCAGTTTGCATTCTTATCGGCAATGGATGAGAGTTCCTGTTGCTCCAAACCCTCACCAGCACTTGGTGTTGTCAGTGTTTTGGACTCACCATTACAATAGGTGTGTAGTGGCGTCGCGTTGTCTTACAGGGAATTTTTTAAATGAATGAGGGACTATATTTTACAAGAGACGTTGGTTCCATAACCTTTCCCCCACTCTCTGCACACACACAATGTGACTTGGCTTAATTTAACATCTCCTTAAACGTTGTTGACTAGTTAAATGAAAATGATTAAAAACACAATTAATTCAATTGACATGCTTACTGATTAATTTTGGGAATTAGTCTTACTGGAAATAAAAGGAAAGTACTGTGAGTTAAATATTAATTCTCCAAACACTTTGTTCCTTATGATGTAACTTTTTTCAATTATATGCCACATGGTCATTGACAACTGCCTACATCTATACAAGCAGTATTAAAAAGGGGTTTGACTTTCTAGCTTGGCAAATGTGATATTATAATTTCAATAAAGGTGTTCTAGTAACCAGGTCACTTTGCTCTCTTTACCCTGAAAGAACATTAATTAAAATGCTTTTGAGGGACAAGATTAGGTATCCCATGCTCTGTTTTCAATTATATTCTTCAAAGGTGACATACTTTGGAGCAAGTAGGCAGCTTAGCTCTTACTATCCCCATCCTCTCTCATCACCCTCACAAACAGAATCACATATTATAAAGTAAAGATGCAGAGAATGCTGGCAGAAAACACAACAAAATAAAACAGAGCACAATACAATGATGATGGTAATCTAGAATGCTTGGGAACCTTAGTGAAAAATGTATATTTATCTTACCTGAAATAAATATAACTTGTAATATAATTATCACAATTGCTCAAGTGTGTGATTTTACCGTTTAGTAAATTAACAGTCTTTTAAGTCATTATCTTTATAGTTAAAACCAAGAAAATATAGTATGCTTCATATGAAAAGGCATACCTCCTAAAGAATATGTGATAAGTAGCTAATGATATCAAACAGTTTATGAAATAAGTTTTTCCTAATTAATTATTGTTTGTTTTCTGGCAACCTTTCTACAAATATTTTGTACACAATGTGAAGGGCTTTCATCTTTTCACATTTTTGCAATTGCTGTTAAAGTATGAGTGCATATTGCCTTAAAAATTATACTACACAGTTCTTACAGTTCTCATTGTGGTAGTCTGTGTTTTATAGAGGTTTTTAATTTTGATTTATATTATCTGGATTTATAGTATTTCAAGGAGTAAAGACATATAAAAGATATTCTTGAATTTTTAAAAAATTTGATGAAAGTAATTTAAAAAAGTAATCAAGTTATGAAAAAGTGTCTATCCCTGAATCAAGTAGAGTCAAAACTAAGACTCATGTACCTCCATTAAGAGCAGGACTCTTAGTACTTCTGAACACTAAATAATCTTGTCCAATAATTTCATCACAGTACTCAAATATGTGGTTTTCAATGAAAATTGTATTGTTTGCATTGATCTTACAGAAGATATGCTATTCATATCCATGAAGCCATAGGTATATAATGATTTTAATCCAATATATACACAGCAATTATTGTGTGCTGGCACTGTTCTAAGTATTTTACAGACAGCTCATTTAATCTTTAAAATGATCCTGTGAAGAAAGTACAATTACTATACCATCTCCATGAAACATAATAAGCCCAATAACAGGATTGACATTTGACTTTACATGAAAGATTAAGAAAATTCTGACCCAATAATTGTAAGCGCATCATACTAGTTAACTCAGACATTTCTCATGAGGTACACAGGACTCACAAGTTGCATCTATTTGTCTCTTGAGAAGATAGAGAAGCTTTAATTATTCTTTCTTTTATGTTACTCTACAAATTTGTGTGAAATTCTGTCAAGAATTTACAGTTTTCTGAGGACTGTCTGCATACATATATTCATGTATATGAATATACATATTCAATAATAAATCATGTGTCTTTTCTCCACTACATTGAGAGAGAGAGAGAGGTCTTTTGGTTGGTAGGATTTTTAATTTCCCCAACAATCATTAGGAATGCTGCATAATATTGACAGAAATGACTCTCCAAGCCTGTCTAAACAACATAACTTCAAAAATGTGAATCAAATGGAGATATTAACAGGCAAACTTGATAAACCACAATGATAGAGAAACATTAATACTTCTAGGTGGGAAATGTAGATCAAGCAGCCATTAAGCATAGTGCCTTGGTGTGGAGAAAACCCAGAAATATACTCTTACAGGAATATAGTACTCTTCTATAAGCATCAGGTTTAATGCTAAATTTATATACAGTAGAAGGTTGAGGTTGAGTTACTTTCTTCCTGAAGTTTATAGTTTGGTGTTAAGTTTCCAAGTTATGAGCATAAGCATATGTCTTTTACTGGTCACTGAATATCTTATTCAGTCAAGAGTTCATATATATCTTGTCTCAGAATATCTCAGTTACACTTTGTCTTATTTATCACAGAAAAATACAAAAATGATAGCAAAAAACAGGATTTCTTCTATGGTTTCTACTTTATATATTTTCTATATAGCCTATTCATTATTTCCCATCAAGCAAACAAAAGAGATAATAGTCATGAATGGGCATCAACCCCCAGCTATGTCTTTATCCTATTAAATTTAACATAAAGAAATATTCTTTCCAAAGTACATCTAATTCTAAGCAACAGTAAATATTCAAATACCATTATACACTAAACATCACAACAGTAACATTTATAGTATTGTTCTCTTGTTTTATGATAAATACTTTCATACAGGCTCAACGTTGAAGTGGGTTAGTATATGTCACAATTTATAGCTTGGATTTGGGAAGAGATCTTTTGTATGTATTGTATGTGTGTGGGGCAATATCACTTTATTGGATTTTTTTATCTTGATACAATGATATGTACAAATAATTTATTTGAATAAATGTAAACTGTAAAAAACCATGTCCCTGGGGTAGTCACTATGTGTTGTCATTATTTCTTTTAAGAAAAGCTGACCGTCAGGAGACATTGTCCAATGAGAATACTTTGATATTTCACATTTCAATTGGTCATAGCATGGATGCTAGCACTAATTGCCTCCTCTTTGACCCCAAACCAACCAAATAAACACAAATGATTCTACCAATTTGTGTCTCTGTAGAAAAGGATCACCCAATGCTCTCAAGAGTCCTGGTAGCAGCAGTTAAATAGTTCAGTCATGGACAAAAGACTTCTTCAACTGGACTGCTATTCTCTATTACATAATGATTCTTTGGAATATTTCCAAAGTAGACCCCTATTTTTGTCTGAAATTGCAATAACATAAAATACTATATATTAAGAACACTTGGTCATATATTGCCTACATGCAACATCTATTGTTTTGTTTTCTGGAAGACTATAAATGTTATCTGTTCAATTCTTCAGTGTTACATATATCATAGAAATATGATACTATTTGACATTTTATTTTAATTTACACACAGTCACACACAATAAGTAACAAATATTTATTTAGTCCTACACTTTCTTATGGGTATGCACCATGTTTAACAATAGCTCATCATGACCTTGACCAAAGATTTATAAGAGATAGCAAAGGCTGAGGACAAATGATATAAGGGATGTGAATAGGAGGACATGGGGTAATTAATACTGGAAAGTTTCTACATTAAGTATAAACTGTATGTGTCTTCCGTAGAAATTGGGCTTATGAGACAGTGAGTAAATAAATATAGGGGAAATGATAAATTAATCTTTTTTTAAAAATAGAACAATTTTATTCTTTCATTATAGTTCTTTGGAGATATTTTCAACAAAACATAGTAAATATTCCACATATTAGAGAAAACAAACATTTCCTGATGTTAATAATAGAAAAAAATTTGAAAACAAGTTTTTCACCAACAAAAACTGAAAAACAGTCATATTTTTGACAGAAAATAGGTCAGATTTGATTCATGGGCAGTTGATGACTTCCTAGTTAGGTCAACGGCAAATGTTTTCCATAAATTTATAGCTTAATTTTGTTCATCTAAGGTAAAAATTATATTGAGAGTACATGATATGATAAAAGCATTTAATCCAAAATATGGTAGTGGCAAAGGTGTACTGAAATTAATAACAGCTCCCAATGCTTTTGAACATGTATAATAAATAAGGTACCACTAGTAACAACTATAATTAATAGCCATTTAATCAGTCTTGATAAAATATACTTTGAAAGTCTCCCAGAAATTGAGAAAATGAATAGTCCTAGAGACTGAATAACAGATACTTTGGTAAGTTGAGTGTTTTCCCCAGCCCACTAAATTATTGGCTTTCAAAAAGAAAAAAAAAAAAAAAAATGAAGAACTGAAGCAGAACCTAATCAAATTGTCAGCTAATTACCAATTTAAAAATAATTTATAACACTGTATCACTGTGTGATTTTTAGCCCATAAACTGGAAGGAGTTCAAAGATCGATTGACCTGTTATGTCAGAGTCCAGTCAAAAAGCAAAACCAAACTAGATATTTCAAACAGGAGACAAGGGGCTTCCCTGGTGGTGCAGTGGTTGAGAATCTGCCTGCCAATGCAGGGGACACGGGTTCGAGCCCTGGTCTGGGAAGATCCCACATGCCGCGGAGCAACTAGGCCCGTGAGCCACAACTACTGAGCCTGCGCGTCTGGAGCCTGTGCTCCGCAACAAGAGAGGACGTGATAGTGAGAGGCCCGCGCACCGCGATGAAGAGTGGCCCCTGCTTGCCACAACTAGAGAAAGCCCTCGCACAGAAACGAAGACCCAACACAGCCAAAAATAAATAAATAAATAAAAAATAAGTAAAAATTAAAAAAAAAAAAGAAAGTAAAATCAATCCCCCCCAAAAAAAAAAAAAAAAAAAAAACGCAACAAAACAAAACAGGAGACAATATAGGGAACTGGTTTCCCTGTTGTTAAAGCATTAAGTGAAAAATAAAAAACAAAAAAATCTTGAAGTAACTCAGAGACAACTGCAGGAAGTAGCTACACCCTCAAGAGTTGGGGGAGCTTTTAAATGAGATGAATTTGAGGTAATTGTGGATGCTGGTAGAGGCCTCAGTGAGGGAAAAGAAAACATAGTCAGTTAAGAAGCTCTGTAGTCTAAGAAGAAAGGAACGGTTTGATGAATTGGCTTTGTGTCATTGGTGAATGCATGGAAGCTGAAGTTTGATTGTTAAGGGAGGGCATGTGTAAATGTGAAGTAAAGATGTTCCTGGTCAAAACATGACTGTGAGCATTTTTTAGGAGTACTAAGACACTGCTGACTTAAAAAGAGACCACACAAACGCTGTCTAGTTTGGTGGAAGAAGGAATGAAGATAGATTTATGACACATCTTCATATGCTAAGGCCCATTCCTTGAAAAGGGAAAAATATCAGCTAACTGTAATTGAAAGTAGGGTTCTGGCTGCTCACTGCTCAAAAGCAATTAAAAAGGCAAGGTTGGTGAAAAGGAAAGTGTGCTTTATTTTGGAGGCAAGCAATGCAGTGGGGAAGACTCCTGTCCAAAGGCCAACTCACCCCCAATGACAGCCAGTGGGTGAGAGATTTTGTAGACGGATGGAGGGGGCTACACGCAGAAAGAGCACAGTCAGCTCTGACGGTCACCTTGAAATTGGTCCTGCAGTGGTCTGACCAGTGTCATCTTGTCATCTTGATGGTTTTAAGTACAGTTAGTCTTTAGTTCCAGGGTCGGTTTGTTACCGTTTCTTTGAGGCCAGTTCTTGGAATTGTGGCAGCTTATGTTATGGCTACCGCCTGGTCATCATGTAGTTAAATTCTTTTACCTGGTGGGGGTTTCAGTATCTACAACACAGCTCACAGGATATGGCTCAGAATATTATCTGTAGCCCCCTTGAGGAGGAACTAAAAGTCCTTGACTTTGCTTAATGACTGAACTATTATTATTATTTGGTCTCGTTTGACTGTTTTCCTTTGTTCTGCTTTTTCTCACTTCTCTTATTAAACTTATTCTTTGGCTAAAAGATTTCTACAGACAAAAGGCAGGCTGAGGACGTGGGGGACAAGGACCATAGGGTCCTGCTCCATTTCATAACTGCTGCAAATTAGATAGAAGAATATGAGGACAAGGGAAGTTGCCTTTCTCTGAAATGCAAAAGTTTTCTGTGAAATCCAGCTGACATCTTGATTTTTACCATATGCATGGATATGTGTGTGTGTGTATAAATAAAACAAAATCTGTGGTTATATTCATATGAATAAGAACAGTGGTGTAGAGATATATTCCTCTGACATAGTATTGACTTATGTTCACAAAAAGGCTATGGGTTGTTTTATCAAAGTCCAAGATAATGTTACATAACGAAAAGTTGCTTTTTCATCGAATTGACTTTTCTTAAGTTAATTTTGCTACAACCTAAAGGCATATGAGTTTTGAATACGTTTACATAAAAAATTCATTAAAATGTGTGAAATTTCTAAAGTCAATAGAGAGATGTAAAATTCCCAATTTTCACCTTATGAATAAATAGCAGAAGAGAATAACTTAAGTATTTGTCCTTTCCATGAATTTTTCCAGATGAAAATGAATAACAAACTCTTTGTATTTAAAGTCATTCATTTTTACAAGTGAGTTGTGGAATTACTTAATAAACACATTTTAAAACGATGTCTGGCTTTCTAGTTTCTGGGGATAGAAGAAAACCAAAATTTTGCCTTTACATACACTCCAAAATTCATATTTATTTAATTTCTTGATTGAGTTACCTGTTATGAACAATGGACATAAAAAACATCTTCTCTTTGAAGATAACATACATTAATGTTCATATGCCTATATTTGTATGTTTGTGTATATAATACAAAATATAAAATGGTTTAGTGTTTTATAATATAAAAATATAAAATGGTTTAGTGATATTGTATTCTCTCCAATTAAATTTATTTCTCCTTGGCTTCATAATTAAAATAATGACCATTGCTTTTTGTAATTTGTGTCTAAAGATTTTCACTTGTGATTTGAACGTCATTTAGGCCATATACTGATTTCTAGTATAGCTTGGTAAATAAGTTTGGAATAAACAAAGACATTATTAGGTGTTCCCAATGGAAAGTTACTCATTATTTATAGCATGACTTTCTGGGTTATATGACTTTAGCCTTTCATTGCCTTTGAAATATTTTACTACCTGGTAAATTGCAGATAACTGATACCAATGGAAAATAATTCTTGCCTATGGACTTGCAAATGAATTTTGTCTGGAAAAGATTCAATTGATTTCTATTCCTTTTTTTGTGGAAAAAGCCAGGTTTATGTCTATTTGTAATTTCATTTCCACAATTGTTTACACCACATAAATGTATGGCTCTTTGACTTCATTGAACTGAATATAAATCTGCCTAGTTCCCTCTTAAATAATGAGTTAATTAAATATTTAACATGTTAAATTTATATTTGTAAGAAATTCATGATTTTACCTTGAAAAAGTATCCTTTAACATTCTAGATATCTGATTCATTTTTCTTAGAAGAAGAAAAAAAGGATTAATACAAACTCAAAGTTCTTGTAATTGTTTAAGATATAAGTGATTATATATCACTTATATAATACATAAATGACTATATATAGGCAAATTTAAATATAATTCCTGCAATATAAACAAAGAATGTAACAAGGAAAGATATTGTAAATAGAAAACTTATAGAACACCTTTCAGTTTTAATTTTTTGATTCTTTATTACTACACAAAATAAGCTTTAAAAAAATAGAACTCACTAACTGAATTAACTCTTGACCTTTCTAAAGTAAACCTCCTATACTTATTCTACCAGTTTACTCTAAATAAATAGTTCTTTTATTGTTTTTAATCATTAAAACATCCTTTCAAGGAGAAAATAATATATATATATATATTTTATTTTGGTATACTGAAATAATGCAAAAATATCATGATCTATTATTTCCTAAAGACACGAAATTTTGATTGGTTAGATTCAAAAGAATTTCCAATTACTATGCACTTCTAACAAGGTCCTTTAGACTTTACTGCACCTTCTAGTGAATTAAGAAAAGCACTCAGTTAGGTGGCCAAAACTCTGGATACCAAACTTAGCAAGCAAATACTGCCTTTGTGGAAAGAGGAAAACGCTGGTGAATACAACACTTCATAGACAGAAGAAAGCTCTTCTTGGTGAATATACCCCACCTAGGGTGCCTGGTTTGAAAAGTGAGATGTAGTTTTAATTTCAGCCTCACTCATTGCCTTGTCCCAGTGCCTTTATGCCCTGGACAGCTGATGGCAACCTTGCCTCTATCGTTTTGTACTGGGCATCATTTTTGTATTTTACTTTAAGTTAAGCATTCTATTATAAATTCTAACAAAGCCCTTTTTCATGAACAAGCCTCTATTTTTTTACACCATTATATGCATTACATTATCATAGTGCTTCATATATCATGTAAAGAGATCAGCCAATAATATATAAAATAATGATAAAAGTACCATGAAAATACTACTATTAATAGATATCTTCTTAGAGAAAAATATATCTGATAGACAAGAAAACAAAAGACAGAGTTAAAAGCAAATGGTATCATTATTTAGTCAATAACAATTCTACTTAAGCGCAGGCTGTTTTCATATTTTCCATTTTTCTCATTCATAGTAAACATTTTATACCAACTTTCTAGAGCTACTACCCCTGATACCACTGACTGATTCCTGTTCTTACCCGGCCTTGGCACCCCAAAGAACAGACAGGATTTGGGCTGGTACCCAATACTTGATTCAGGACCAGGTCTCTAGCACAGTTCTATCTTTTTGGAATTTGGCCAGGTTGAGAGACTAAATAAAAAGTTATGTGAGGTATGATCTGAATTTCTATCTTATGTTGATGATGCTTCAATTCATCCTTTTATTTTTTACATCTTTATTGGAGTATAATTGCTTTACAACGTTGTGTTAGTTGCTGCTGTATAACAAAGTGAATCAGCTCTATGTATACATACATCCCCATATGACCTCCCTCTTGTGTCTCCCTCCCACCCTCCCTATCCCACCCCTCTAGCGGGTTACAAAACACCAAGCTGATCTCCCTGTGCTACGCAGCTGCTTCCCACTAACTATTTTACATTTGCTAGTGTATATATGTTAATGCTATTCTCTCACTTCATCCAAGCTTACCCTCCTCTTCCCGTGTCCTCAAGTCATTCTCTACGTTTGTGTCTTTATTCCTGTCCTGCCCTTAGGTGTATTAGAACCATTTTTTTTTTTTTTTTAGATTCCATATATATGTGTTAGCATACAGTATTTGATTTTCTCTTTCTGAGTTACTTCAGTCTGTATGACAGACTCTAGGTCCATCCACCTCACTACAAATAGTTCAATTTCGTTTCTTTTTATGACTGAGCAATATTCCATTGTATATATGAGCCACATCTTCTTTATCCATTCATCTGTCGATGGACACTTATGTAGCTTCCATGTCCCGGCTATTGTAAATAATGCTGAAATGAAAAGTGTGGTACATGTCACTTTTTGAATTATGGTTTTCTCAGGGTATATGCCCAGTAGTGGGATTGCTGGGTCATATGGTATTTCTATTTTTAGTTGTTTAAGGAACCTCCATAGTGGCTGTTCAATTTACATTCCCACCAACAGTGCAAGAGGGTTCCCTTTTCTCCACACCCTCTCCAGCATTTATTGTTTGTAGATTATTTGATGACGTCTTTTCTGACTAGTGTGAAGTGATACCTCATTGTGGTTTTGATTTGCATTTCTCTAATGATTAGTGATGTTGAGCATCCTTTCATGTGTTTGTTGGCCATCTGCATATCTTCTTTGGAGAAATGTCTATTTAGGTCTTCTGCCCATTTTTGGATTGGGTTGTTGGTTTTCTTGATATTGAGCTGCATCAGCTGCTTGTATATTTTGGAGATTATTCTTCGTAGCTTTGTTTGCAAATATTTTCTCCCATTCTAAGGGTTGTCTTTTCATTTTGTTTATGGTTTCCTTTACTGTGCAAAAGCTTTTAAGCTTCATTAAGTCACATTTGTTTATGTTTGTTATTTCCATTTCTCTAGGAGGTGGGTCAAAAAGGATCTTGCTGTGATTTATGTCATAGAGTGTTCTGCCTATGTTTTCCTCTAAGAGTTTGATAGTGTTTGGCCTTACATTTAAGTCTTTAATCTATTTTGAGTTTATTTTTGTGTGTGCTGTTAGGAAGTGTTCTAATTTCATTCTTTTACATGTAGCTGTCCAGTTTTCCCAGCACCACTTATTGAGGAGGCTGTGTTTGCTCCTTTGTATATTCTTGCCCCCTTTATGAAAGATAAGGTGACCATATGTGTGTGGGTTTATCTCTGGGTTTTCCATGCTGTTCCACTGATCTATATTTCTGTTTTTGTGCCAGGACCATACTGTCTTGATTACTGTAGATTTGTAGTATAGTCTGAAGTCAGGGAGCCTGATTCCTCCAGCTCCATTTTTCTTTCTCAAGATTGCTTTGGCTCTTCGGGGTCTTTTGTGTTTCCATACAAATTGTGAACTTTTTTGTTCTAGTTCTGTGAAAAATTCCATTGGTAGTTTGATAAGGATTGCATTGAATCTGTGGATTGCTTTGGGTAGTAGAGTCATTTTCACAATGTTGATTCTTCCAATCCAAGAACATGGTATATCTGTTCATCTGTTTGTATCAGCTTTGATTTCTTTCATCAGTGTCTTATAGTTTTCTGCATACAGGTCTTTTGTCTCCTTAGGTAGGTTTATTCCTAGGTATTTTATTCTTTTTGTTGCAATGGTAAATGGGAGTGTTTCCTTATTTTCTCTTTCAGATTTTTCATCGTTCGTGTGTAGGAATATAAGAGATTTCCGTGCATTAGTATTGTATCCTGCTACTTTACCAAATTCATTGATTAGCTCTAGTAGTTTTCTGGTAGCATGTTTAGGATTCTCTATGTATAGTATCATGTCACCTGCAAACAGTGACAATTTTATTTCTTCTTTTCTGATTTGGATTCTGTTAATTTATTTTTCTTCTCTGACTGCCGTGGCTATAACTTCAAAACTATGTTGAATAATAGTGGTGATAGTGGGCACCCTTGTCTCATTCCTGATCTTAGAGGAAATGGTTTAATTTTTTTCACCATTGAGAATGTTGTTGGCTGTGGGTTTGTCATATATGGCCTTTATTATCTTGAGGTAGGTTCCCTCTGTGCCCACTTTCTGGAGAGTTTTTATCATAAATGGGTGTTGAATTTTGTCAAAAGCTTTTTCTGCATCTATTGAGATTATCATATGGTTTTTATCCTTCAATATGTTAATATGGTGTATCACATTGATTGATTTGCATTTACTGAAGAATCCTTGAATTCCTGGGATAAACTCCAATTGATCATGTTGTATGATCCTTTTAACGTGCTGCTGGATTCTGTTTGCTAGTATTCTGTTGAGGATTTTTGTATCTATGCTCATCAGTGGTATTGGCTTGCAGTTTTTTGTTTTTTTTTTATGACATCTATGACATCTTTGTCTGGTTTTGGTATTCGAGTGATGGTGGCCTCATAGAATGAGTTGGGGAGTGTTCCTCCCTCTGCTATATTTTGCAAGAGTTTGAGAAGGATAGGTGTTATCTCTTCCCTAAATGTTTGATAGAATTCACCTGTGAAGCCATCTGGTCCTTGGTTTTGTTTGTTGGAAGATTTTTAATCACAGTTTCAATTTCAGTGCTTGTGATTGGTCTGTTCATATTTTCTCTTTCTTCCTACTTCAGTCTTGGAAGGTTGTACTTTTCTAAAAATGTGTCCTTTTCTTCCAGGTTGTCCATTTTATTGCTATATATTTCTGTAGTAGTCTCTCATGATCCTTTGTATTTCTGCAGCGTCAGTTATTACTTCTCCTTTTTCATTTCTAATTCTGTTGATTTGAGTCTTCTCTCTTCAAATCATCCTTAAATGCTTTTTCCCAGACTTGCTCTCAGGGAAGCAAAGAAATATTTGACACTTTATTTGTGGAAATACGACAATCATTTTAAAAGTCCAAGGAGGTACAGCTTTTTAAATAGACCAAGGAAGATGGGAAAAGTGTATCATAGGAGGAGAAACAAACAAACTGAAAATATGGAGGAGGGAAATGAGGGAGATTATACCACACTGAGGAATAAACTTATTTCACAATAACTTTTTCTTCTTTCTTTGTTTATTGCCAGGAATTGTCAAAGAGTAATTTGAGAGAATTAGTAATCACAAATTATTTTAAGTAATAGATTAAAAAAAATCAATCTATAGCAGGTTTGGACAAATTTTCCTCTAAAGGACCACAGAGTAAATATGTTAGGCTTTCTGGTCCATCCCCTCTCTGTCACAGTGTTATATAGCAACGTGTTATACTGTAAAGGCAGACACAAGCATACGTGAACAAGTGATCGTGGCTATGTTTCACTAAAATTTTATTTACAAAAGCAGGCTTTGGGCCATATTTTTTTGGCCACTGATCTGTAAAATAATGGTATAGTGTAGATAGATATCAGTATAAAATGCATTAACATAACAAGTTTTTTTTTGTTGTTGTTCTTAACATTTAAATATACGTATGATATCAATTACACGTGGAATCTAAAATATGTCACAAATGAGCTTATTTACGAAACAGAAACAGACTCACAGACATAGAGAACAAACTTATGGTTACCAAAGGAGAAAGGGGGTGGGGTAGGGATAAATTAGGAGTTTGGGATTAGCAGATGCAAACTACTATACCTAAACTAGATAAACAACAAGTTCCTACTGTATAGCACAGGGAATTCATTCAGTACCCTATAATAAACCATAATGGGAAAGAATATGTATATAAACATGCATAATATGTGTATATATGCATGTATATATATATAACTGAATCACTTTCCTGTATAACAGAAACTAACACAACATTGTAAACCAACTATACTTCAATTAAAAAAAAAGGTTTAAGTATAGACTTCTTGAGAATCAGAGAAAAAAACATGTGGATATAGCCATATTCAATTATGAATTTAAAAGTAGCAATTTTTTGTTATCTCAATTTAAGAGATCCTCTAACATTTGTCATATAAATGTATTTCAAATAATATGTGAGGAATTAACATTTTATGTAAATTCTAGGGATAGTGTCAGAATAGAGGAAGGTTTCTGTATCACATACATCCCAGCAAAGTCACTGATTTTTCTCTACTGTCATAAAAAAGTGGACTAGACCTTGGACTTCTATTGACATAACCTCTTCGTTGTTTCAGGTGAAAACATTTTGTCAAATACAATCAGGGTAAATTTGGTGTTGTATTAATTGGTGAACATAAGACAGAGCTATCATTTACCTAGTGAGCATGGTCAGGAACGCTAGACACACAGGCAATTTGACCCCAAAGAGTAACTTTGCTACAGCTTAAACTTGCTTTTTAGTTATACTGAATGAGGAAATGGGACTCCCAGAAGCAGTAGTTCTTCACCTGTGTTTCACATTACAGTCATCTGAGGAGCATTAAAACAACTGATGCCCGGGCCTCATTATCAGAGGTTCTGATTTAATTCATTGGTGGTGAGGTGTGGGCATCAGTGTTTTTTTCAAAGCACATTGGGTGATTCATATGTGCAGCCAAGATGGTGAGCCACTGTTTCCGAGCTTAAATAAAGTAAATTAAAATCACATCCCTATTAGGGGAAAAACTGAAACTTGACATTAGTTCGGGTGCTAAATCTAGACCATAATCTCACAGTTGCTTCTTCATGCACGTAAGCCTATTAGATTATGCAATGGAACAATGCCTTGAGCATTTAGGACTCCTAAGTTGTGTCTATAGCAGTAATTGTAAATCTGAATTAAATTAGTGGAGCTGAAGAAAAATACACTTTTATCAATGAATTGCATTCCAAGTCTCATCCACTTTTAATGCCCAGTTTAAGGGCAATCTAGGCAGTGTCCCCAGTCCTTCAAGAAGAATTATAGAAGCCCTAGCTGGAGCCTATTTTTATTTCCCCCTTTAGACATCTATAGTACTTTATCTGAATCATATTTATTTTCCCTTTCTCTCTCTCAATTTACCTTTTATTTTTTAGGCATGCCTTTTTTCCCCTTCTTTTGGACTATGATATGCTGATGGTAAGGACCATTTATGATTCATTTCCATATCATCTACAGATTCTTGAGTTAGATTTATACATAATAAAATTTCAATTATTTGCCATAAAATAAATCAAATACTACTATGTAAATGTTGCACCTTTTTCTATTCTCTTACTATATGCGTATCATTTATAAGATTTATATATGTATAATTGGGGGGTGTGATGTGGGGTAAGAAGACATGATAAAGGTATTGCTAGCATATAAATTATGTTAACTTAATCTTATGTAAATGGATTTTAAAAATCTGATATTCTTTTTTAAAATTGATTGGATTAGTCCACTTATATTCATTATTGCTATGGCCCGAAGGTGTCACTTCAAAATTAATATGTTGAAATCCTAATGTCCCATGTGATGGTATTAGGAGGTGTGGCCTTTGGGAAGTATTAGGTCATGAGGGTGGAATCCTCATAAATGGGATTAGTACTCTTATAAAAGAGGCCCCAGAGAGCTCCCTAACTCTGTCTGGCATGTGAGGACGTCGTGAAAAGACAGCTGTTTATGACCAGGAAGTCCTCACCAAACATTGAACTTGCCGATGCCCGGATCTTGAAATTCCCATCTTCTAGAACTGTAGGAAATAAATTTTTGTTGATTATAAGCCTCTAAGTCTGTGATATTTTGTTATAGCAGCTTGAATGGACTAAGAAAATAAGAATAATTGATATCTTTGGACTTATTTCTATAACTTTTCTTCGTGCTCTCTATTGTCTTTTTTTGGTATGTTTTCTTTTTGGATATATTGTGTTTATTTGTTTTGTTTTTTTTTCATTGTTTTCCTGTTACAGACTTCGAATTTATATATATTTTTTCCTTATTTTAGTGCTTGCCCTGGGTATTTTATCATACATGTTTATTGTAGAAATATTTTTTATCCTTTTCTGTGTCTGAGAAATTTCAAATTCTTTTCATTAATGGCCCAAATCTTTTACGGTATTATGCTTTCCCACTTACTTTATAAGAGCCTTAAGGAGGTAAGGAGATAAATGCTTAATCTCAGTTGGCTTTCTTCCATCCTGGCTTCTTAATGTCTGTTGTATTTCTCTATCCCTACTAACAGTAGGTAAATTAACTCAGGACTCCTTTATCATTCATCTGAATCTTGCATTCCTTTCCTAACTGCCTAACTTTTAACTTTCTTTGCTTTCAACCTTGCCAACTTCAATCTAATTACTGTTAATCTATAAATTAATATTTTCAGATGTCTTTTCTGCTTTAAACCTTTAAATGGCTCACCATTTCTTTCTATATTAAGTCCAAACAGAAACATGTGACACAGTCCTTCAGACAAGCCGCTAACTCTTCATTTCTAGTGTAGTTACTTTGGATACTTTGAAATTTCTGAGAGCTGACTTTTCATTGGCTGCTCTACTTCTTTTAGCAAAGATTTCATACTGTCTATTCAGTAGGGTCATGGTACAAAAAGCATACTGAAGCTGCACAGTAAGCGTTATGTTTTACTCAAATTGTTTAAATGTCCATACACATATTAAATTATTACAAATTAAGCACTATAACATTCTGGGAACTGCTTAATGATATTCAGCATAGCACTTAATTTTCCTAGAACAGTTTGTTTATGTTAATTTGGTTTTATCAGGTAAAATGCTACTTTCTACCACACTGGAACTATTAGCTATTCTAGTAGGAAAATGACAAATCTTCTCCAAAATTAGGAACTGAAGTAAATATTCAGCCAAACAATTGATCCATTCTGATGATTATATTTCAATTATAAAGTACATGGAACACTATTAGAAAAATTGGACTTTAAAACAAAAGGTGGACTCTGTATGCTGTTTTATAGGTACTGTGTTTATTAAAGAATTTCAAATACATTTTTTAATGAATGCAGCACTCTCAAGAACAGGAAATTACTTTTCTCATAAGTAGCAAAGCCTATTTGTTGCTTTACTAATATGGTATTTTTGAAGGTATTTCTATTGGAAATATTTCAGTTATAAGCTTCCAGGAATATTATAGTTAAATTAAAAATATAAAAGCAGTGTAAAACATGTTAAGCTGAGATTTGAATTTCATTTTGACTCGATGGTTATGCCCTTTATATATTATCAGTTAATAAACCCTCCAAACAAAAGATTTTACATTATGCAAAGCATAATCTCATCATCAAATAAAAGCTCAAACTCATATATCCCTCACTGTGTATATTTTTAAATGTCATATATATGTATATATGCATATATATAAATCTATATGATAATAAAACTACATAATGGGATAGATGCTAGTATTATTTTCCTCTTTTAGATCAGGAAACCATGACACATGGAAGTTAACTAATTTCATCACAGTGACAGATTTAAGAAATGGTAGAGCTGGAATTTGAATTTCAGGTAGTTTGGCTAAGAGTCTGCCACTTTATAGTCTGCCCAGTGATAGTGATCAACCTTAGATAATTATAACTAACAAACTTGACTACAGCCTCCTGTTTCACAAATAATTTTTCTAGTTTATGAAATATGGAAACATATCTAAAAAATGGAAAAGAAAAATAGTCTTAAAATCATAACTTTATCAACCCAAAAACTAATAGAGATATTTTGCTAGTTAGAATTTTGTCAAGGGTTAAAAATAAAAAAAACAATGGTCATAATAATTTAAAAAGTACTTAGCATTCATGGGAATACAACAATTGAAGGCATTTTTAAAATGTACTGTGTTAGTCTGCACCAGTGGTCTCATATTGTAGCTCAATTGCAAATTCTCAGCCCCAATCAGTACTTGATGAATCAGAAACTCTAGGTGTATGACCAAACCATTTGTGCTTCAACAAGCTCTTCAGGTGATTCACATGAACACTCAAGTTTGGCAACTTGTTGTGTTCAAGTGTTGTGTTGTGTTGTTTTACACACAACAATATGATTCAGTGATGGGGCACATTCAGAAACATAAAAAACACACAAAGTTTAAGTAGTTTAGAGATGAGCTGAGTCTCATTTTTAGCATGGCCTGGCATGCCAAATGAACGGGTGTTTGTTTTAATAATCTGAGTTAATAAAAAAAAAAAATTGTAAGTATTTGAACTTCTAAACTGTGTGAAGTGGAAAGAAAAGTGGAAATTGTAGAGTTGGGAAGGGGGGTGGAACTTAGACAGACCAGAGACAAAAGGGAAATTATGATGGGCTATGAAGGCATTATGGGAAAATCTAATGGAAGTTCAAAAGATGAACGCTAAATTAGCTTAGATATTGAGACCATATATTCAATTACCAAAAGCCAAGGCGCCCAGGTTAAGAACCTAACTCCAATGTATAAATACTAGTTGTGAATGCGTTAGTGGATCACTGGATCTTTCTGGGCCTTAGTGTTCTTATTTAATACAGTGATATCAAAACCTAATTCACACATTTTGAAAAGATTAAGTTATATGTGAAGAGCTCATAGTTTATGGCACATAAGTGAACCCGCCCTCCATTAGAGTCTCCTTTTAATGTAAACAGAACCCATCCCTCAGAGTGATGAGTGAGGCATGAGAAATCAAATAACGATATTTATACTCTACTTACAAATGTTTGGGGTTAGATATTGGTGATATTAATTTAGTTTCAAGATATTATTTTAAAATGTTCTGATGTTTCCAAAGGTAAAATACATGAAAAAATATAAAAGTTTTTTGCCTGAACTCTTTTGATAGTGGAAACAAAGAGATATTTGACTCAAATTGCTTTACTGTCTATCCTTATTCTCCACTTGACATCTGTTCACATAGTCTATACTTTAGTAGAATGTATGGCTTGCCTGATTCCAAAATGGACATGTAGAAGCAAGACCTAATGTATACATGAATGCCAACAACTAATGTAATTGAATATTCACTGTATTATAGTATCCAAAGCTGAGTATTAACACATTTAATCCCTGCAACTCTATTAGGAGATAACTTTTATGTCTTTTTCATGGGCGGGTAAACTATGACAATAGGGAGTTAAGTCTCCAAAAAAAGATACATTCAGTGAGTATTGGAGCTGGGTTATAAAATCAGGCAGTTAAACTCCAGAATCTGTGTATTTAACCACTGTACCATGATTCAAGACACTTGAAATAAGGATGTTTACAAAATAATATTGATTCATAGCCATAATAGCAATGCAAATATTGACATAACATTCAGGACATCTGTTCAAATTTAGATTTCCATATCATACAGATGTAGTACAGAATGCTAGAGGCGGGCTAAGATTAGACTCGGCTAACTGATTATTGAAATAGTGATGTCTCATCTTAAAGAGCTAATTATACGTTTTATTTTATCACTGAAATAAAAATCCCTTTCCCATTTTCATTCCGACTGTTTGTTTCTGAGCTGTAATTTTTAGATGTAATCTCTGAGGAGCTGAAAAAGGTTGACCTATTATTTTTAAGTAAATGGTTCACAAGAAAATTTATGTTATAAATCTTGCCTCTCTCTAATGGTTAATTTCATCAAATGGGTTAAACATAGTAAATAATACACAAAACCAGTCCAACTGGAGAGATACACCTCTTAAAGAAGAGGCTGAAAGGAACATTTCCATAGTGACTTTTATTTCCTCTTTTATAATGTAAGCACTAGACCAACACCCACCATCAGCGTCTTTCCTACATGGCCTGGCCAATTTTTGCCTTTCAATATTTATGTCAAAGGACATTTCAGAGCCTTCATGTAGACTAAATTTAAATTGTAAAAGAATCTTATACAAGAAAATGTTTCTCAAGCTGGCAGATGGAAATGAATATACAAAGATTTTTTTTTTTTTCTCAATTGGGACAGAATTGCCCTCATTTCTTTACCTCTCAAGTAATGCTAACTTTTAATGTAGATTTTGTTGGGCTAAAACTTTGATAAATTAGCACTTTTAAGTGACTGAAATAGTAAATGGAAATTTAAAGAAGTTCATTTCTATTAAGCTTCAGTCATAGTTTAAATCAGAAAATGCCATGAAAAATACTAGTCTTTAAAAATGTGAGCAATAAACTGTGTAAGCATGACTGTAAAGGGCTATTCTTCAGGTAGCATGAATATCTTTAATATAAACCACTATTTTATTTAATTTTCATGAGATCCCAAACAATCCCCCCCCAAAATAAATCAGTGACTATTGTGAAATATATTGTGATATATATTTAAGTAGTTGATAAGTTTATCAAAGTTTATGTGAATACATTGTTTAGTTTCTTTTGATAGGAGTTTGGAAATACTGAAAAAACATTAGAAAATAATGATAAATGACAGTGGATATGTTTCATTAAGCAGCTGCAGGGATTGGTATTAGGTGAGGAAAAATGATACGCTTGTAATATTATGGAGATGAAAAATAAAAAAAGCAGCATTTTTGCAGTCCCAGTTTAAAAAAAAAAATTTTTGTAAATATCTTAGTTTTTAGATTTTTGTTATCCATGCATTTTTTTTTTTTTCATAGGAGGGGAAGTGCTTCTGGGAGGACAAGACTGATGCATAAATTATATAATTCCTCTATGGACTATATTATTCCTTCTTCTTAATCTTTTCATGGCTCGTCTGCAGCATCGCTGGCAAATAGTAGGGGTGACATTTGGTTTTATGTATTCACTCAATGCACATTTACTTTGTGGAGAAATGAATGGGGTCTGACCATCTTTCTCTCATTTTAATGTTTTCTGGGGTCTGGAATTTTCTTTAGAGGAGATCTCCTCAGAGAAATATGAGAAAGAAATCATTTCTGCAATACCAAGAGATCCTTCTGTTTTATCCCTCTATGTTCCTGATGGGAGAGCAAAATCCTTCCCTCCCAGACTTTCTAGGGCTCAGATTTCAAATCTCTTATCCAGGACAGTCTTCGGTTTCAGATATACTGTAATCAAAATTTTCAATATGACTGATACATTCTTGTGAAACTGTAGTTGAATATATCACTTTATGACTGTGTTATATAAATATTTACAAGTATCTTACCTAGCTGACATGGTATGTATAATAAAAATAAAAAAGCCTTTTGAGAAAAATGCCTCTACGTAGCAGGCATTCCATCAAGTTTCTCGAACACCTGATGAGCTTTGATTGAAATGTCTGAAGGACAGATTAAAAAGGGATTCCTGTTGTGCCTCTCTTGCTCATGTCTTCCTTATTCCCAGCAAATAAACTGCAGGATATGGCATTTTTGAAGATCTTTCTCCTTGTGTGCACAGTATTCAAATCTTACTTTGTGGTGGTACTCCATCTATGACAGGAATAAAATCATGCAGTCATCTAAAGGCCTCGTGTGTACACTTTTAAAAATATTTAGATACTGTGCTATTCTTTACAAATAAAGAAGACTCTTTGGGTCAATCTTCATTGTTTTCTTGATTAGGAAAATAATGGATTCTTTGGATTCTCCCTTCACATGCGCTTAAAATATAACCACATTTGTTTCTGTTTGTTACATGGCTAAAATAGGTCAGTTTTGGTCACAAAATGGAAGATGGTTAACTGGCTCCAAACATTAGTCATAGGATATTGATTGTAGTCACATTTGTCTAAGAATTGCTAAGACCAGGTAGTATAAAGGTACTCTGTGTGTGTGTGTGTGTGTGTGTGTGTGTCTGTGTGTGTGTGTGTGTCTGTGTACTGATAATATTTTCTAAATCTAACACAGTGAACCCATTTATAATTTTCTAAACAAGAGGACTTTGGCAAATGATGAGTGAGGCAGTGCTGTCAGGGGAAATGATGTGGAGCCCTGACCTTGCTCTACTCTGCGGCCCATCCATCTAGTTAGGTAAAAAGAGGTAATAAACTTTACTATATGAGCAGTTTTCTTAAGCCTATATGTTCCATCCTTCCAAATCTCATGGTATTAATTATCTTTATCATTAGATCAATACCTAGTATGCTCTGCTGTATATTAAGCAAAATGTAAAGGCTGGTAGGTGCTATGTTTCAAAGAGTGTCTTTAATTCATGTCTTGCTGCTGGTAAAGTACAGATGACAAATAACACAAATGCTGTTATTAAAAAGAGGAACTCCATTCATATGTGGACGGGAAGACTAAAAAATCTCATTCTGTACCATCTCCAATGATTTTCATGGCATTATTGAACAGAAGGATGCCTCCTGAATCCATTCTTAAAGATAGCTGAGTTGTATATATTTTGTGGCAATAGCTTGAAAATAATTTTTGTAACTTAATAATTCACTATCTGTGAAAGGTTATTTTCCCCTATTATTTATACTAAGATTCCACAGAGAGAATTAAGGTATAAGACACATATATTGAGCTTTGATATCCTAGTATCTAGTATATTTTATACTTGTTGGTTTACAAATCCAAAAGTGAATTAATTTGCAGCTGTACTGAAGAGAATGCTGCATGAGTTCTGCATAAGGCATTCCAAAAATCACTTAAACCTTTATTCTATTTCTGTGCCTGGGAGTGCTCAGTGTTTATCACTGACTTTGTGATTGATTAACTGAGTAAAATTAATCGTCTAGCATAACAAGCTTCAGAGTCATGCTTGAAATCCATATAAAAAGAATTCATAAAAATAAAACATTGGAATTTAATAGGTTGTAACTTTTAGAAGAGAGATAATATACAATATAAAAGAGACAATATGTGTATTGTCTTTTAATATCTATGATCCTGTGAAACACTGACGATCAAATATTCTGTTACTGACTCTTCATAATGGTCAAATTTCAAAGTTTCAAGTTTCAAAATATTCAAAGACACTCATGGTGGTGACGATCACTTTTAAATATAACAAGTAAGTTTGCATGAACAGATGCTTTTCTCTATGCAAAGCTAGTGATCAATAATTTATACAAAAATTATAGTAATAATATTTTAATAATTTCCAATTGCTGCCCTAACAAATTATTAATAATTTAGCCAGTATAAAACAAATCAATTTTATCATTCCACAGTTTCTCTAGGTCAGATGTCCGGGTCTAGTATAGTTCAGCTGGGTCCTCTGCTATGAGTTTCTCAAGGCTTAAATCAAGTTGTCAGCTGGGTTGCAGTCCTATCTTAGGGCTGTATGGATAAATCTACTTCCAAGCTCATGCAGGCTGTTGGCCAAATTCAGTCCTTGAAATTGTAGGACTGAAGTTTCCTTGCTGTCACTTTTAGCTCCAAAGGCCTCTCTGTTCTCAGCACTCAGCAATGGCACCTCAAATCCTTCTGATGCTTCAAATCTCTCTGATGTTCCTTTCTGCCGCTTCTCTCTGACTTCCGGATTAAGGGACCTTGTGACTAGTTAACCCCATCCAGATAATGCAGGGTACTCTCTCTACTTTTAGGACCCTAATTATAACTATATTGGCAGTATTCATTTTGCTGTTTAATATAACTTATTAACAGAGTCCATGGATTGGATGTGGATGTCCTTGGGGGTGAGGGAGAGTTTCTGCCTACCACAGATTTTGGGGGGTTATTTTACATATCCAATTTTTTACAATTGAATTATTTCAATCATATTTTATTTTCAAATTCCAATTACTCATGGAAGTTTATCAAAAAAAAAAATATGTGCCAAAATATATACTGAGCAGTTCCTCTTATGACCAGATATTTTCTGTACAATTATCCTTTTTCTTCAAAGTGAAAAACAGCTATCATACTTTCGGTATTTGTGAGATAATTCTTAAAAATATGGATGGATTTTTATTATTTTTTAAATAGAAATTAATAGATAATAAAGATTTGTTGAGTGGCACAGATGGCTGGAGGGTCTTGAAGAGGTGTGCTCAATGTAAATTGCAAAACTCAAATCAGGTTCTTAATAGAGAAAAAGGTTCATTGTTTACTTGGTTAAATACCAGAAGAGACTGGAAGAGAAAACGTAGTTAATTTAAAAATTATCTAAATATAGAAATTTAAGATCCATTGACACTGAGGTGGTCAAAGGAAGGTTCCAGAGGTCATTCTTAAACTTTATAGTTTATAAGTTTGCTACGTGCACAACACTATTTTAGCACTTTACATATATTAACTCATTTAATCTTAAAATTTAATCCTATTAGGTAGGTGTAATTATTAAACTAAATTATATAGATGAGAAACTAAGCCAAAGAGAAGTTAGTTTTACACAAGTTAGACAATACGTAATGATAGCACTTGGAAAAACACTCAGCATTAAGTCATGTAAAATGTTTCTGTGGGTATGTTTGTGTTTGTGTCCATCTCTCCCACTGCTGTACCACCATTGGCCATTTTAGTCCATCAAGCACTCTAAGAAGGGCCATGAGTAGATGGAGGAAAACGCTGAATGTATCAGTCCGAGTAAAGACGGCTTGAAAAGGAAAAGTGTCCGACAGTGAAAGGCAGATATTGTGAGGAAAAGACTAAAAATGGCTGTCAGACATAGCAAGAATCACATCAGTGATGACCTTAAAAAAGCCTTGAATAGTGGGAATAAAATCAAATTGAAGCTGGTTGACCCCTGAGTTGATTAAAGATGGTAAAAACAGTTGGGAGTGGCTATAAAAGGGACTTCTTTTTTTAAAGTTTAGTAGTCAAGAGAGAGGAGTGTTTAAGGGTGGTCTCATAAATATTTTATATTCCACAGACTAGATAGATAGAAAGATGCATGATAGACACATTAATATGTTTGATTTTTAATTGGAAGAAGAGTAGAATAAATTTAAGTAGGGGTTCCAGAAAGGGATGTGAGCTGGCACATAGGTAGAAAGATTATACTTCAGTTAGAGGACTATTTTCTATTATAATAGGAGGTAATCAGAAGCAAGGAGTCTTGATATAGGTTAATCAGTTGGTTTATAGGCATAAAATTGATGACAATGATGTTCACTCTGAATGATAAATCAAGGCCGTTTACTAAGAGTGGATGAAGAAAAAGGAGACAATTTGAAATAGTTGCTGTGGAGTATGAAACCAGAGATAACTTGCAAAATGTAGAAGCATTGCCGCTGGGCAGAATTAATACTCAAATTGTGGCTGAATTTGTGATGTGGATATTTTGTGAGATTTTTGATACTGTAAAGACAGGGGTCATCAGACATTTCTATCGGGGTAATATAGTAAATATTTTATTATTTGTGGGTCATAGGTCTCTGTAGCAACTACTCAATTATTGTTTTAACATGAAAGCAACCATAGAAAATACAGGAATAAATGGGCACGGCTGTGTTCCCATAAAACTTTACTTGCAAAAATAAGTGGTGGGCTAGATTTAGCCTATAAGCCATAGTTTACAGACCTTTGCTCGGCAGGAATGTATATTCATTTGGTTGTAAACAAGGAAGCAGAAACTTGTATTGCACCTGAGCAGAGTGTGCCAATCGGTGGACAGGACAGGCGATAAGACATGGGGGCTGAGAATATAGGCAAAATTGCGCTAAAAGTGTTGACCATGTTGAATGGACTGCGTTGGAAATAAGAGCTAATTAAATCAGGGGATTATATACAGGGAGAAATTAAAGGAACCAAAAATCAAAGGAGACACATAACATGCGTGTTGTGTGTTATTGGGTAGAAGAAAGGGAAACAAAAGGCTACATGAAATAGAATACAGTAAAATCAGGCTACAACAAGTTTCTATCTATGTGATTGATGAAACAATTATTTTTTTGGCAGTGTAGTGAAGAAAAAAAATCATCTAAGTATTATAACTTCCAGAGGAAAGGATTGATGGGAAATTAAAATGATGCAGGCAGAAAATAAAAAATAGTGATAAATAGATGAAAGAGAGATAGATTGAAGTGTATGATAGCAATGTAAAATAGCTATATAAAGTTTCTTCCAAAAATTAAGCATCAAATTACCGTATGATACAGCAATTCCATTTCTAAGCATGTACTCAAAGGAAACGAAAGCAGGAACATGAACAGATATTTGTACAGCCATGTTCATAGAAGATTTATTCACAATAGCCAAAAGATGGAAACAGCTGAAGTGTCCATCAATAGATAAATGGATAAACAAGATGAACTATTATGTCATATACAAAAAATTAACACCAAATGGATCAAAGACCTAAAACTATAAAACTCAGAAGAAAACATTGGGGAAAAACTTCACAACTTTGGATTTGGCAGTGATTTCTTGGATGTGACACCAAAAGCAGAGGTAAAAAAGTAAAAATAGATGAATTGGACTATACCAAAATTAAAAGTGTGTGCATCAAATAACACAATCAACAGAGCAGAAAGCAAACTTACAGAATGAGAGAAAATATTTGCAAATCATATATCTGATATGGCATTAATATCCAGAATTTATAAAGAACTCCTACAACTCAATAACAAAAATGAATATAACCCTGTTAAAATGGACAAAGGACGTGAATAGGTATATTCCCAAAGATGATAAACAGATGTCAACAAGCATCTGAAAAAATGCTCAACAAACTAATCATTAGGGAAATGCAAATCAAAACCACAATATGTCACCTCACTCCCATTAGAATGGCTACTATATATGCACACACACACACACATGCACACACAACAACCAAGGTTACGGCCAGGATGTGGAGAAATTGGGACACTTGTAAACTATTGGTGGGAATGTAAACTGGTGCAGCCACTATGGAAAGCAGTATGGATTTTCCTCCAAAAATTAAAAATAGAACTACCATATGATCCGGCAATTCTACTTCTGGGTATATATTCAAAATAATTGAAAGCAGGGTTTCAAAGAGATATTTGTCGCATTACTTACAATAGTTAAGAGGTGGAAGCAGCTCAAGGGTCCATAGATGGATTTATAGATAAACAAAATTTTGTCTGTACATAGAATGGGATATTAGCATAAAAAAGAAAGAAATTCTGACATGTGCTATGATGTGGATGAACTTTGAAAGCATTCTAAGTGAAATAAGCCAGCACAAAGGACAAATGTTACATGATTCCACTTAAATGTAGTATCTAGAGTGGTCATATTTATAGGAAAAGGCAGTAAAATGGTGGTTGCCAGGGGCTGAGGACAGAGGGAAATGGGGAATTAGCGTCTAAGTGGCATAGATGGGGGAAGATGAAAAGTTCTGGAGATGGATGGTGAGCGTGGCTGCACAATAATGTGGATGTACTTATGAACTAAAACTGTACACTAAAAAATGGTTAAAGTGGTAAATTTTATGTTATCTGTATTTTGTAACAAAAAAATAAGAATTCTAAAGAGTCTAAATATTTTGGTCACTGACTTATAGGCTCTGAAGTTAGCAGATGTAAGTTTGAGTCAAAATAGCATTGCTTACAGATTGGTGAACCTAGACAAGTCAATTAGCCTCTCTAAGTCCCAGTTACCATATTTATAAATGAGAATAATATTAAAACGTAAACCACGATGGTGTTGTGAATGAGATAGAATGAGATAATACCTTTGAAGTACTTAGCACAGCATGTGGCACGTGGAAATAAATCAATACAAATTAATTATTATTGGTTATTAGTACTATTATTTCAAGCTCCTGAGACTAAGAGGTGTACACTGATGATAAAATTACTAAAATACTTAGAAAATGCAAGAGAAGAAAAATGCAGAATGAGGGATGCATTCTCTTTTGAGTAGCCAAGAAAGAAAGCTGTAGAGATGTCTAAAAGGAAATTGGGAACTCAGAACCAGGTGTGAGAGAAAGTTCCTGACCAGGGACATTAATTTGGCGGCTGTTATGGTAAAATGTTTCCATTTCCTAAAAAGCTACATTGCATAAATAGAAAGAAATAGATTAAGACTTCTAATTCTACTACCAATCTGACCTTGAGTATTTACTTAAAATCCTACTGACAGAGATAAAACTTAATAACTTTGTTATAAAATTAATTTATATACTTAATTATTAAAATACTAATCAAAATATAGTTTATATAATATAACGGCAATTTATTTAAACCCCTTAACATATAGAAGGTACACAGATGTAGCTATAACAAAAATAATAACTGTTGGCACAAGCACTTGATAAGCATCCAATAATAATAACAAAACAACAACAGCAACAAAATAAAAGCATCACCACCAAGAGTAGCTACCATCTGAAGGCATGAAGCGCTCACTGTGTAACTGTGTTAGCCCTGTCCTAAAGATTTCTCATAAATTTTCTCCTTTAATCGCCAAAAACCTCTGTGACCTATTTTTACTCCCCTCCATCATTTTTATGAACAGGACATACAAAGTGACTAAATAGAGATGGGATGAGAAATGTGAGTGGTGTCCTGAGAAAGGAACGGTAAGAAAAGCAAGAGGATTTGAAGAAGGAACAGCTTCGGTGTCCAAAGGAGGACTGAACAAGAGCAACCTCACTGACTCAAACTAGGAGAGAGTTAAAAATCTAAAAACCATATAATTGTTTTGTAGGATAATCAAAATATAACATTATTTTATAATGAGATGTTTAAAATGTTTTCCTTTCACGTAGATGCCAAGCACTTGAACTATTGAGTGACTTGTACACTGTGACAGCATTTTAATGGACTTTCTATATATGTGACAATTGAATCTAAATTTCCCTCACTCAGCTTTCACTGTAAAAAGCTACGGAGTTAATCTTAAAATGACTCTACTGAGAAAGGAGTGAATTTTGTGTACAACATGTCTGAAGGCATAGAGATGAAATCACAAATGAAACATTGACCTCAAATTTTACTTGATGTTCAAATCAAGACATGGCTTGAAGAAATAAAAATATGCCATTAATCATGGCTAATCTTCTAAACCACGGAGAGCAGAATAAAGATGCCATTATTCTGTTGTAAATCAGCAAATTTCATGCACAATTTATATAAATATTTAATATTACACACAATGTGCCATAGCATCAAATATTTATCTTAGGAATTAAAAATAAACACTGAATTTATCTAAAATAAATAATTATTTCCAATTGGCTCTCAGGGCTGCCTCACTAAATACAAGTTAAAGGCTCTGAGGATCACTATTCGTAAAGCTAGGTCTACCCTATGAGTGTTTCTTTCATTTTTTAAAATTTATTTTATTCAAGTATAGTTGATTTATAATCTGTTAATTTCTGCTATACAGCTAAACGATTCAGTTATACATATACATACATATATATATATATATATATATATATATATATATATATATATATATATAAATTCTTTTTCATATTCTTTTCCATTATGGTTTATCCCAGGATATTGAATATAGTTCCCTGTGCTCTACAGTAGGACCTTATTTTTTATCCATTCTATATAGGATAGTTTGCATCTGCTAACCCCAGCCTCCCAATCCATCCCTCCCTATGAGTATTTCTAACTAACCGGTTAAGTATTAAAGTAATACTTGATAACAGTCCCTGGGAAATGCTTGAATATAACATAAATATTAATAAGAAATAGTCCTCTCAGAATCCTAGAACCTCTGTTTTGATAAAACAGCAATGTAGCTGAAAATTCAATAGATGTTATAGAGAAATGTGTTACCAAACTGTGTTTTAGGCAACATTAGTTCTATAAAATACTAATAGAGATTTCATTAAAAAAAATAGTTTGTGGGACAGATATATTTGGGAAATAATGAAGCAAACATCCTCAAAGAGATTTTTTTAGACCTTTTAAAAAACGACTGTGAGTTTTCACGCGAGGATAACATAGATGCAGTTTTCACCATTTTCCTTGATCACAGAGCTGGTGTACAGGTACTGTGATGCATGACTAAGAGCTGAACTCTGGGACCACACTGAGTTGAGACAAAACCCAGCCCTGCCATTTTTTAGGTATAAGACTGCAGATTGCTTAACCTCTCTTTCTCTAAATTTTCTCCTAAAATTAAGGAAAAAGTCCATACAAATCAGTCAAACAAAACTATCACATGAGGTTCTAATGAAGACTGAAAATTATATTTTGAGGAGTTAAAGTATGATCTGGCACATAGGACACCCCCATTAACATTTGGTTCTTTTTACAATGGGCTAGGAATTGAATGTCTGTATCCTCCCTCCCCCACATTCATGCACTGACACTCTAATCTCCAATGTGATGTTATTTGGAGGTGGGACCTTGGAGAGGTAATTAGGTCATGAGGGTGGAGTCCTCATGAATGAGATTAGCTCCCTTATAAAAAGAGAAAGAAGACCTCTCTGTCTCTCTCTTCTTCCTCTCTCTCTTTCTCTCTATCTCTCTCTCCCGCCCTCCCTCCACAATGTCAGGCTATAGTAAGTAGGTGACTGTCTGCAAACCAGAAAGAGGACCCTCACCAGACACCAAATCTGCTCGCATTTTGATCTCGGACTTCCATGCTCAGAACTGTGAGGAATAAATATCTGTTGTTTAAACCACTCAGTCTTGGTATTTTTGTCACAGCAGCCCGAAAGAAGACACGGATTCCTGGGAGCGTCTCTGAGGAGCAGTGCACCAAAGTACACACTCGGTCTGAGCACATTTCACCAATGTACTATTCTACATTTTCAACAATATTAGCCCAGCCTTTGTTACCACTTAAGCTGCCCTTGGCGGATCCTTGAATGGGTGATTTAAGGAGTGATCATAGATGTGAACCTTTAGGTGCAAGGGAATAATTTCATCCAAACAAGATACCAAATCTCACCAAAAAAAGATTCTGTTCCAGAAGTAGGAAGAGCCACTAAGAAAGTTTCCTCAGGTCAGAGATCCTGTTTAGATGAGTCATGGACTCTAACACGTATTTTGATGAGATTAGGGCAGTGGGGATATTAGACTACGGGTACTTTAGAATCACACAAGGCCACGCGAAGGCCACATTTCATAAATACGCTAAACTGTGAACAATGAAACAGCTTACATTTACTAAAATGTTACTAGAAGCAGCATGTTGTAGTAGAAAGAGAATGCAGAACCCAGAATCAGCCACTTACTTATGAAGTGATTGTGAGAATGCTGTTTTATTTCTTTGAATCCTAACTTTCATTTTGAGGTTGTTGTGAGAATGTCTAGTTGGTCTTTCCCCTCTGTGAACCCTCAGCATTTTGTGGGTTACATACTGGCACATTGCATAGCACAAGCTGACTCTTCAAAAACAGAGCACCTCTGGAAACTGCAATGTTTGTTTTTTGCATTTTATAAATATGACCTCCTTAAAAAACACTGCTACCAGAGTGTAAATAAGATAGTGTATTCTAATTATACATAAGAATAATAATTACAATTTTTTTTTTTTTAATTATTCTAGATCAGGTATTGGGAATTAAAGAAAAAGTTTTGGGCAAGATCCCTGGCCCTTACAAAACTGGAGATAAAAAGATAGTTCAAGTTCAAGACATCTTGATTTAGTTCAGACTCTTTTATTCAATTTTAGTTAAATAGAAAATGCAAATTTTATCTAAAGAACCCAGTCAATAAAGAAATTTGTCTCTATGTCATGAAGAGGTAATGGAGCACACACAAAAAAAGAAAACAGATCAGCAAGTGTTTGGGTAAAGGAAGGTGGGCAGAGAGCAACAGAGAAAAAGTAAATGATGCTGAAAGAAAGCAAGTAAGCAAGAGAAGGAAAGAGAATGAAAAGTTTGGGAAAGAGAAAGACAGATGGGTGAAGACATAAATATTCACTGAGAGGAGAAGATAGAGAAGAGTAAGAACCAGGAAATTACAGAGAAAATCAGCATGTCCAGAAGGCATCTGTGCATTTTCTGTTCCATGAAAGTCTGTATAAATAATCCTGTAGCCTTTAATCTCCAGTCATTAGTTTACAAAAAGTTCTTCAACTAAGCTCTAGCCAAGAATATACTGCTATGATTTATGGATTCATGGATTAAATCCAGAGAAAGGATCAAACTGGCCTAAAAAGGTTATTTAGCTCATTTCTGGATGGACTATTGTTTCATGGATGTTTAAATATTTGGACTGATTGTTCTCATTACTGAACCAAATTTGGGCCCACTCGCCTCCCACACAGTAAAGCCAATTTATGGATAGCGATTATGGTGAAGCCTTTATTGCAGGTGCCAAGCAAGGATTTCAGGATGGCTCGTGCTCAAAAAGACTGAACTCCCCAATGGGTTTCAGCAAAGCATTTTTAAAGGCCAGGTGAGGGAGGAGGTCACAGGGTATGTGGTCAGCTCTTGCACAATTCTCTGATTGGTTGATGGTGAGGTAACCGGGCAAGATCACAGGGGTTAACATTATCAATCCTTTGGTGCCAGTAGGTCTGGGAGTTATGTACTCATGGTCATCAAGTAGTTAATGTCTTCCATTGGCTGGTGGTTTTAGCATCAGTAAAACAACTCAAGAAATGTACATCAGATACTATTATCTAGGTCCTTTAGAGAGGAGCTATGGCAGAGGATATGGGGGAAGGGTCCGTCCTGCTAGGTTACATTCTGGCATCACATAATACTTTAGATGTGTACTAGGTGCAAGTTAACCTTAACTCCAGGTGCCATTTCTAGATAATAACCTGGAAACAGGAGAAAACTTCTCACCATTCATGTTAGGTTGCAATGGACTCAGGAAAGTGCGATTGAAACATTTGCATTGTATGAAGGAATTTTGTACTGCATATGGCTTTGGTTCCAACCTCTGGCTTAAAATGGTAAAATGTTTCCCACCTCCAAAGCATTTATACACTTACATTTAGTTAAATTGCTTATGCTCTGGTGACAAAAAAAGAAATGTAGAGGTTTGAGTCAATTACATAATTTTTATTTTATCCACTTTATGAGATAGACCTTTATTAATTCTCTAAGACGTGGTAGTATTTCCCTAATACTATGGGTTTATAATATTTACCTTGTGTAGAACTAGTATACATCCCAGCACAGATACCAACTATACATTTTTAGGATAATATAGTGTTGCTTTAATTTTATATTGAAAATTTAAGATCAACAGTTGCAGATGATCATGACTGTTGTGAAAATAAATGAAGGAAAACCTCATGAAAAATGGAGTCAGGAAGCCCTGCAGAGGGAGCTCTCAGGCAGGTACCCTCAACACCCCTCCAACACCAATGGGAAGAAGGGAGAAAAGAATTATTTTAACAAGGTCTCTTTGTGTACTGTTCTTTGTATAAAATTCTCTTCGTCTCAATCCTTGATGATTCTTGATGATAAGGATGTCACTTTTCTTCCAGTCCAAAGGAGGACAATTTTTCACAGGGAAATTTCATCCCCTGCTTTTAAGAAAAGGAAGGAAGATGCCTCCCTGTCCCAGCTACAATGCTCTAGCCACCGCTTGCCTGCAGCCAATAAGAAAGCACCACAAGTTTGAACTCTTGTTCTTCTCCAGTGAACAACAACCCTCCCCAATTTTCTCCTAAAATTTAATGAAAGTTGACCTTCCTTTTGTCTCTTCATGCTTGCCTGTCCTGACTTGCAATTCTCTGCTCTTCCTGAATAAATCCATCTTGCTGGTAAAATAACTGATTATTTTTGAGGTTGACACTATCATCTAATAGATAAATTAAAAGATAATTTAAAAATTATTTGTTTGAAACAGTTGTAGATTATGTCTGATGATTTATCTTTTCAAATTGTCCATACTAACCATCAAGGTTAAAAAGTCTGTATCCTTTCTAAGCCTTCAAAGCTATTAAATTTTAAATATAATTTACATGTATTTAAAATTTAATTTTAAGATATTTTTATATGTTTATTTATTCTTAAATAATTAAACATTATAATATTGTAAATATTGTATACCTTATATACAATGGTATAAATAGAATACTGTTGATGATATCATGATAGATAAGAATAATTTCAGCTAATGTTTATTACATATATCCGGAAGATAGTAGGCTGCCTTTTCTCATTGAAGACATATCAACTTGGAGATAAAGATAATATTTAATTATGCAAATATTTATACCCTAAGTATAAAAATTACCATATTACTATATATTGTTCTATATACAGCAAAATATTTGTCTAGAATTTTAACCCCATGAATACTGACAGCCATTTATTGCATTTTTTTTTTTTTTTTTTTTTTACAAATAATAAAACTCTGGCAATTTGTTCCCAAACAAGATCTATTTCTCACTTATTATTCATCATAATACAAGTGACTGTTTATTCAGCTCCCCAAATAAATTGTCAGTATAGTTTCCAATTAGGATTATTAAAAATAATTGCCTAACTAGGAGTCATTTTGTAGTACCTTATTGTTTCAAATCTGAATGGTTTCAACATTGTTGAATAACTGATATATGCAGCAAATTATTTAGTATATTTCTTGTTAATGCATTTTTATACATAGTTTTAGACGATTACTGAATTTCATTATGTTATTGGTTTTGCTACAATTACTTCACATATTTATTGAATGGTAATTTGTTAAATGTATCATTTTAAGTAATAGAAAATCAGTCAAATGAAATCTTCTCTCCACCTGCACCAAGAACTTAGAAATAAGGGAAAAAACGGTGTCTTAAAAGCAGGTACTATTGCTGAAACAGCAGCTTATATGGAACACAAACACATGGAACGTTAGCAAACTGGCATCAGTCCTGTGGGCTAGATGAATGGGAATCATTTTCGCATAGATGAACCCAGTGGGATGTAGTCCTAAATCAGGCAAATGAAGGCTCAGGGTGGACTCAGACTCTGGATTCTGCAAATGAACTGAGGTGATGGCATTAGTCAGGCTATCACTCACCTCTGCCCTGATACAGGTATTTATCACCATGCAGGTTGAGATGGGTATCATGTGACATTTTTTTCCATATTTGGGCCTTATAGAATATTTAACTTTCAACACTATTTAATTTTAAATTTTAATTTTAAACACTATACATTTAATTATACATGTCTTTATTGAGTATAACCACATCATGTTTAAATAAGTTTCTGTCACTAATATGTAAAACCTAATTTCCATAGTTACATATCTTTATGTTGTAAAAATTCAAGTAGCCATGGAAGTGTTCATCCATTATACAGGAGTATGTCCACAATCAGATGAGAGCCTTCTTTCAAATTTATTTTTTGGTTTACAGTTACAAATTTACAATTTTCACATATATTACAATTTGGTTTACATTTTTACTACAACCTAAAGATGATACCATCCTGCTCATCTGGTTCCAGATGAAGCATGGGGCAAAATTCAAAGGGCAATGACTAGGATTCAGACCTTGAGGGAGGCTAAGTTATTCTTTGAGATATTTTTATAGGGAGGTTAACGAGGGGGTCTTAACACTGTGACTATTATATTTCATGGAATTAAGCTGAGTCTATCCACTTACCCTCCTCCACCCTCCAAGTCATAGTGCCCATAGAGTGCTGAGCACTGTACATACATTCTGACTGATTGGCTTTTCATAGAGATGGACAAGATTAAAATAATTAATTTTATATATCATGTACATTGCAATATCAAAATAAGTCACATGACATATCACCTATATTAGCAATAATTAATTTTAAAGGCTCTAAATTACCCAGGATTATGCTCTAACTTTGCTGATATCCAACTCTGAGTAATCATGTAAGAAGACAGGCCAAAATTATAATATCATACTAGTGGAGTAATCAGAGCAAAATAGGGTGTGTCTTTTTTATAACCAAGAGTTCAAAGGTCACACATATGGAACAAGTTGAAGAGTTTGATCAAAAGTATAGATCATAACAAAGAAGACACAATATATTGAGGGCCAAAGTTGGAGTTGGAAAAAAAATGTGGAAGATTAAGTTGAAAGCCAGGAACCAATTTGGAGTCCATAAGCTAATTTGAAAAGGCATTTCTTGAGCTGTTCTTTCAAAGGCTCTCAATAATACTGGTGGAGAGGACACACAAATGTTACGTGCATTGTAACCTCAGGGAAGGAAATTTAATAGCTTGTTGGGATCAGTGAAAAGACCTATTCAAGGATTAGGTTTGAGATTAAAAAATAAGTATGCAGAAATATTGCTTAGGTAAAAAAATAGTGAAAAAATACTTTTTAAAAAGGAGGCTTTAGGGGAGAAAATAAAGTACAATCTATAACTTTGTAACTAGGGGAAGCCAGCCTAGAACAATGGAGATGGAGCAGGAAACGTTTAATAGTAGCCTGGGTTGAGCCTCTGCTGGATTCTACAGTGATGAAATGAGGCAGTTGACTGGGATTTCTAAACAGGAAGATAATCTGTACTCTCATTTTGCAAAACATCCTCAACACTTTTAGCAGTTTTCTTTTATTAAGTGTTTAATAGTATTTTAAAAACAATTTCCAAATTTTATAGAAATTTAAATGGTGATGGCCACACAATATACCTGGAAATTGAATGTAAAGGACTCTGAGTGTGTGTGTGTGTGTGTGTGTGTGTGTGTGTGTGTGTACTTTCAAATAAAAGGGTCTGGGATTATAAGTACTTTTAAATTATTTCAATTATCTTAAATAATTAGATCCTAGTTTGCATTGGAAATCTTAGAATAACACATGACTTTTCTAGTCAAGGAAAAATCCCTTTTCCTTTCAGGGCTTTCTAAAATTTCAGTGTATTTTGAGCTAATGGGAATTGTCCCAAAGCTAAATAACATCTGCTCAGTAATTACAACAGGATTTGCTGTATGATTTTTGTGTCTACGGATGGGTGCCTTTTTAATCTGTTTACCTATTGTTTTTGCTGGATATATTTGGTTTCTCAAGAAAACTGTAGCTTCCTTAAATGCTCAGATTTTAATTTTTGAGGGGAAACACCTTGAATAATTATTTTGCTCCTCACATTCTTAAGGCTTAATAAAAACTTTAGTGATGAAAAGTAAAAAGAGATGCATATGTTGAAATAAAGAACAATTTATAGTACAATTTAACTATTCTAAATATTAATGCTATGGCTTATGTGCATTCATCTCCCTATTGCAATAAAATATACTATTAACCTTAATTTTCTATACCTTAATGCATGAACTAATGCATTTATCTAATAATAATTACAAAGTTAATGATATTTTTGGTCAAATACATTTCTTTGTGTTTCATTATAAGTACTGAAAAACTAGAATTTTTCAATATTCAAAGAGAGCTAAAAAAAAATGTCTATTAGAAATAAGCAATAGCTTTCTATGTCAAATAACTTACTCAGCAAACAACAGGGAATTTGAGCTGGTTCCTTTTATTTTATGCAGTAATAGTCAAAATATTTCCCTGACATTTTGTTTTGTATAACTAACATAAAGAGGGCTTAGGGTTTCTCAAATTTAATCTTTAGTTTCCAGTTTTCATCATCTACCTGTCTTTCTCTGTGGATTTCCAACATTCTAAAATGCAGTATTTGCATTTTGTGATATACATAGAATGTGACCTTGTTAGAAAAACTACATCAATCATATATACTGTAATTTCTTTTCAAGCCATTGCATCAAACAGGAGGAAATTATGAACTAGAAAAAAATCCAAAATTAGTTTTGATCATTTCAAAATACATTCTAACTATAGTAAGCTCCTTTGAAATTTATGTAAAAATGGCATATTCTAATAAAGTTGGCATGATAAATATGTGATTAAACCATAGTCCTCAATAATCGTAATTCAGAGGAAAATTTAGTTCCCATCTTCTGAGTCAATTTGTTTTCAAAATATTATGTCTATATCAAAAATTGATGATATTTTGGAGTTTTTTGTCATAATATGATGGAAAAAAAGTCATGTAAGTACTTTTAAAAAAATGTATATAGCGATTTTTTCTAAAGGACATTGAAGACTCTTTAGTTCCACTAAATTGCTGGAATAATCTTTTACTCTATTACGGTATATTTTTAAAGTGGAAAGTAATATTTGTTTCCTGATGCTTTCCAAAACTTGTTCTCAATAATACAAAGGAGCAAACCATTTACAAAAATTTACCAGAATTTCCTCTTACATTGCCTACTATTTCAAGTAATATCAATTGATAGAAACATTTTCTAGCTTAAAAAAAATAAGATTAGAAAGCATTATTGGCAGATAAAGATTACAGGAAGTGATTTATTACATAATTTCCCCCTAGATTCCAGGAAGAACATTAATGGAAGCAATGAGATGAGAAAAAAAAAAATCCAAATCAGCATTAAGAACTTTTGGGGATTCTCAGGATTCAAATAGATGTATTTTAACGACGAATTCCAACATACGGCAATCTAATACCACGTATATACATGCGTACACACACATACATACTAATTTTAATCGAAAAATAGGTAATAGCTGTTCACCAAACCCATTTTCTTTTTTCTTCCTGAATTCACTGTTGTGTGCGGTTTTTCAAGTTTCCTGTAGTGGGTGTGGTTGAGTGATAGCTGATGGGAAATGAATAGAGGTGTTTATGGTGATTCTAGGGGCAGACCCTAAAAGCTGTCTCCGGGTGGTTTCCTTTGCGTGTTACTTTCATAGACCACCTGCAGATGAAAAGGGGGCACTTTGAAGTCATGCTGAAGATAATGAAGCCCTAAGATGGAAGAAACCTGAGTCCTTGAAATACCACTGAGAGGAAAACAAGTAGCCCTTCAGAAACGTGTTTTTGATTTTATATAAGCAAGAAAAAAATGTCTATCATATTTAATCAATCACAATGTTTTTATTTGTTACAGTGTCCTAGTGTCATTTAATTAACATTTCAAGGACTCTTAATTATTAGAATTCAAAGGGTGATTTACAAAAAAACAAAGACTTTACAAATGGAAAATGCATATATTTGTAAACACTCTTGAATAATGATATTTGATTAAACACAGGTTTAATTAAAGGACAATGGAGAATTAGATGATGAAGATTTCCTAGGTTCTTTTGGGCATGTTAAGATTCACATTTTTAAAAGGGATGTATTTGGGAGAAGGGTATTTTTAAACTATGAAAAAGGCATTAACTTTTGAGAAAAGTTATCTGACAGGTTTAGAATCTGTGATTTCTTTCACTGTACTATATTTTCTTTGAGAGTAAAGTCATATAGTGTTAATCTTTCTAGGCCAGAGTTAAGTTATATTTAGCAATTGATAGATGCTCAATACATTTTATTGAATGATTGAATAAAGTACTTTTTTTTTTTTTTTAATGGAGAGGTATCTTTATTTATTTATTTTTGGCTGTGTTGGGTCTTAGTTTCTGTGCGAGGGCTTTCTCTAGTTGTGGCAAGTGGGGGCCACTCTTCATCGCGGTGCGCGGGCCTCCCACTATCGTGGCGTCTCTTGTTGCGGAGCACAGGCTCCAGACACGCAGGCTCAGTAGTTGTGGTGCACGGGTCTAGTTGCTCCGCGGCATGTGGGATCCTTCCAGACCAGGGCTCGAACCCGTGTCCCCTGCATTAGCAGGCAGATTCTCAACCACAGCACCACCAGGGAAGCCCAAAAGTATATATTTTGTATCCAATTTTACTTTAGCAGTTATGATATTTATTGTGAATCATTAGTACACCACATGTTTGCTAGATTTTACAGTATCTTATGTAGGTGATATGCATGAAAACAGAAAGGAAGATCAACAGAGAGAGAGAGAGACAAATATTTTGATTCGGTCTAG
Source organism: Balaenoptera acutorostrata (assembly GCF_949987535.1). NCBI lineage: Eukaryota > Metazoa > Chordata > Mammalia > Artiodactyla > Balaenopteridae > Balaenoptera > Balaenoptera acutorostrata. Next base: position 5,809,153 of record NC_080068.1, read on the forward strand.
CTAGGGATAGGGGCCAGTTCTACTAAACTCAAGAGTATGTCAAAGGCTGGAGTACTAGAAGCAGAACATGAGGTCCTGTCCTCCACAAAGTCTTTTGGAACTCTGCACTTGGAAGTTGTCAATGGTGGGGAATTTAGAATACTTGAGAAATAGATTAACTCCAAAGAGGAAAAATTGGAAGTTTAAAACTTTCAGTCACAAAGCACTGAGCTGATCTCCCTGTGCTATGCAGCTGCTTCCCACTAGTTATCTATTTTACATTAGTAGTGTATATATGTCAATGCTACTCTCTCACTTTGTGACCACCTAGAGGGGTGGGATAGGGAGGGTGCAAAGTAGGAGCAAGAGGGAGGGGATATGGGGATATATGTATATGTATAGCTGATTCACTTTGTTATACAGCAGAAACTAACACAACACTGTAAAGCAATTATACTCCAATAAAGATGCTAAAAAAAAAAAAACAAACTTTCAGTCACATTAGACATCACGAGAAGTAGGAGGCAAGTGGATTCCACCTCCAGGAACAGAGATCTTTGTACATTTTAAATTATTTCTTTGCTGATGAAACTTCTGACTAGTGCATTAATGAAAAAATCCTTGTAATATAGGTAGGCATTACATGTATCATATCTATAATACTATACATTTTATATGTAAATACTAGCATGTGAGTATATATATATATATATATATATATATATATATATATATATATATATATAAAGTTCTGGTGTTTAAAGGCAAAAGCTCTTTAAAATATTACTTTTAACTCAAAAACAAGCATAGGAAAATATTACAATTTTCCATTTTGGGTGAGAGCTAAAGGAAAAAAGAATCAAATAATCATTTTCAGGATTGTCAGTGAATAGAAAGAATTCTGACTAAACAATAGCAAATCAAAAGATAAACCAAGAGAGAACTAGATTTTTAAGCTGAAAATCAACACAAATTACATTATGATGAATGTATACAATTAACTATGATAGTATGCAATTCAAATTTATACTGATTTTTCTTCAAAATGATCTCATTTTAAGCATTCTTATGAATGAAAAATAATTTCCAGTTTTGTTTTGAGCCATCATATAACAAACACCTTGTAAATGAGAAAGAAACAAGAATCCATTTGGCTACTGTGCCAGGATAGACCCTAACAGCAGGGGATTACAATAAAAACCACCTTGATGTTACATAGTTAACATCTGTACTTTGTAAACGGTAAAGTAAATGAACATAATAGATATAGTTTTGGATTCATATTTTGCCACCTGCCTTTACACAAGCGTATGCAGTGTCTTCAAACCACAGAGCCAAAATCTCAGATAAATCCTGCAAATTTTCCCTTAAATGAGTGTATGCATCAATGACAAGGAACAAACACATTTTGCAATTTTGTTCACAAGGAAAAAACAATAATTAAGTTTACAACAGTGAGAGACTAGAATCAGAAGCATTTTTTGAGATGAATAAAGACAGGAAAGCAAAGATCCAGTAGAATTCCAGAATCAGCTTATTGTTTTAAGTGGTTTTTAAAATATATATAATATACATATAACAGATTTAAATAACAAATATTGGTGGACCTTTTGGCTGATGTAATAACATTCATAGGGATTTAACTTAGGTAAACATATTTGCTATTGTGCAAGCAGAATTCTCTTTGTGGTTACGACTACAGTACAGAGAAAAGTTGGCTACTCATCTTCAGACACATTTTTTTGCCTTTGGAACACCCAGGATACTCCAAGTTGTGTACTTTGAAAGTAAGTAAACATGCTGCCAACTATTTCCAGAGATTTTGTTGCCTGCTAGGATATACTTTCCTAGTTCTTAAGGGGATAGTAAGAATTAATAAAGATATCCATAATTAGATTTTTCTTTAAAATTTGACTGCTTATCAATTTTGTCCATAATATTTAACTTGACCAAAATTACATTTCCCTGCTTAAATTAAAGATTTTGACAGAACTGAAATTGTATTTGCAGGCATACATTTGTAGAGGCAGAACGTTTGATTCTGAGGGAGGTATATCCTATCTTCTCTGTTTACTTGTTTTGTGGCCTTGAGACCTTCTTAAAGTCCCTGGTCTTGGGGCTTCCCTGGTGGCTCAGTGGTTGAGAATCTTCCTGCCAATGCAGGGGACACGGGTTCGAGCCCTGGTCTGGGAAGATCCCACATGCCGCAGAGCAGCTGGGCCCGTGAGCCACAACTACTGAGCCTGCGCGTCTGGAGCCTGTGCTCCGCAACAAGAGAGGCCGCGATAGTGAGCGGCCCGCGCACCGCGATGAAGAGTGGTCCCCACTTGCCACAACTAGAGAAAGCCCTCGCACAGAAACTAAGACCCAACACAGCCAAAAATAAATAAATAAAATAAATAAATAAATAAAGTGGACTCATGGGAAAAAAAAAAAAAAAAAAAAAGTCCCTGGTCTTGAGATTCTCTGTCTACAAAATGAAGGTATCAGTATCAAACTCAAGATGATCCTGTGTGCTTCAAACATATAAAATTAAATGAAAGTATTCCTTGATAAAATACTTGGAAAATAATCATTCTCTAGCCTCTCAACAAAGAGACCCTACCAACCTCAGAATATTAAGGACTTCAAGAAATCTTGAAAAAAAAAAACGCTAAATAAATAAATAGACAATAAATCTGCATTTCCTCAAGTTGACCAGGGTACTTCCATAAATGGGGATGTGGGAAGTAGGATTAGAACATGTGTTAACATCTCTGTGACCTCTAGGATGCTGCATTGTTATTTTGAGGGGAAAGGTAGTATAGGATGACATATGGGTTCCCATCAGCAATAAATTGCTATGATGTTGAACTCATTTGATAAGCACAATTCTTACATGCTCTTCAGAGGTCAAAATGAGACTTTCATGACTTAACATAAGGAAATATTTTGGCTCTTGGAGTCATTCACAAATATCGAAATAGATAGAAATATTGCAAATTCTTGTTTGGACATTTAAATTCAATTTTTCCTCATTGAAATATAGCTCATATCCTGTACCTGATAAGACAAGCAAGCACCATCTACCTAGTTTTTAAACTGACATATTCATCACCTGAATACTTTCTTTTGGGCCATTGTGAGGAGGAAATAATACAAACTTTGGAAATAAAATGGAAAGTGTTAAATTTCCAAAGGTTACTCACTATTTTGTTAGGAAGTATATAAATCATATAAAAACTTTAAAAATGTTATCATTTAGTTCCCAATTTCAAAAGTTTACATTATAATATATTTGAGATTAAAAGATAATTAACTGGGCTTCCCTGGTGGCGCAGTGGTTAAGAATCCGCCTGCCAATGCAGGGGACACGTATTCGAGCCCTGGTCCAGGAAGATCCCACATGCCGCGGAGCAATGAAGCCCGTGCGCCACAACTACTGAGCCTGCGCTCTAAAGCCCGTGAGTCACAACTACTGAAGCCCGCACGCCTAGAGCCCGTGCTCCGCAACAAGAGAAGCCACCACAATGAGAAGCCCGCACACCGCAATGAAAAGTAGCCCCTGCTCACCGCAACTAGAGAAAGCACACGTGCAGCAACAGACCCAATGCAGCCAAAAATAAATAAATTTATTTAAAAAAGATAATTAACTAGTTTTTTCTTTCTTTCAAATTCAATATAGTATTTTATTCTAATGTGTATCTCCACAAGATTTTAGTTTTGAAAAGTAAGAGCTGTTTAGAAATATCTCTTAAAGTAATATCATTCACTAAGTAACTTCTATTTTACTGTAATATGCATACTTATGAATAGCACATCAGTGCATCATATATATTTATATATGATGTATACATATATACATCATATACAAATAATGCCATTCTGAAAATTCAAAAAAATATTCCTAGGGCTTTAGAGTCAATTTGTTGGAAAACATATTTTAAAAGACTGATAAAAGTAATGACTTGTGATTTTATTAACTTATTAAGTGGTTTGAATAATAGCAAAGGACACGGCCCAATTAAGACCATTAATTCATTCAACAGATACTTATTGCCCCCTGCTTCGTATGTGCAAGGAAAGTTAATACAGAGTTGAAAGATGACTGATAGTAAAGCTAGTGCAGAATTCCTATGCATAAACAGACCCCTATAATACAACATGGGGAGTGGATGACAGTTTTATGCATGGTATACGTTTTCAAGGTGATGAGGGGATGACTAACCAATCATTGTCTCAGGACAAGGACAAAGGAAGAATTCATAGATGGTATGAAAACTGAGCTAAAAAAAAATAAGCTGCACAATAGAACAAGATGCTGGTGAATTTTGTGAGGAGAGATGATTATTCCAGAGAGCCAGAACACGAGTAGAGATGCACGGAGTTGGTAATGAGTAAGAACTATTCCTACACCTGCATATATTGCGTCATCCCTGAGGATGTCCGGTGGGCAATGAGCTGTTCATGAGGAGTTTGGACTATATCAGGGAGCCTATTTTAAGCAAAGCTACTGTATAATCAAATTTGGATATTAGAAGGAGCACTCTGGAAGCACTGTTGAGAACAGACTGTTGAGAAGCAATTTGGGATAGTGTGAAATTTTGGATTTTTAAAAATTATTTTTCAGATATTAAAATAAAGATTGAGTATGCACATATAAGAAAAGGAGATATGTTTAACAGATCATGAATTTTTTAAAAACAAATTTGGAATATCTCCCTATTTCTTGATTTGAATAGTCAAGTAGATGTTGATTTCATTTTTTTAGACAGAAAAAAGAAAAAAGGAGGGGCAGTTTTTGTGAAACAGTAATTAGTCAGTTCTGGATCCTTTGAGTTGGAGACACATCTGTGTGACCACAAATTCAGGTGCTACATGTGTAGCTGAACCTGTGAATCTGGAAGCTCAGGATACATTTTCAACTCAAGAATTAGTTAAAATGTAGGTGATAGTTGAAGCCACGGGGGAGAGTATCATTTATTTGCTAATAGGGTGTAAAATGATTAAAAATTTCTTCGAAACTCAACAGAGATGATGAGGTCATCCAAAGAAAGAGTGTATTGTGGAAAGAAGGAGCACAAAATAAGGGATTCGAGAAAGACCCTTCCTCAAGACCAAAGGAGGAGAAAGGGGAGCCCGTGAATGAGACTAAAAGATGTTAAAACGTTGAGGGAAATTTAGAAAATAATACTATTGAGAATTTCTAGATATATAAAGTGCTCAAAAACCTCAAATAATCTGAAAAGTTATATCCAAGCAATCCTGGTAAATGCCTATTTTATATGGTAACTAAGTAGGATGACTGAAATTAGGCAAAGAAGTTTCAGTGGATTTGGGGGAGCAGATGTCATTGTATTAGTTTGAGGTGAAGAGATAGCAAGGAATTGAAATAATGAACTTAGACAAGGTATTTGTCTAAAGATATGAAACACTTGAATATCATTAGTCAAATAAAAAGATTATACTATTTTATCAGTGAGGTCCCATCCATCTTTGTATATGTAGGATTTATGAAGAAAGGAGTCTAATTACACAACAAACTCTAATATTTAAAATACCATAGAGAAAAACGAAAATACTTTGTAAGAGTTAACTTTAATACAGCCTTGAATAAGGTTAAAAATACATTCTATGGCTTATGAGGTAGATGCATCTTCTGTGTTATGCATTTAATACCTTTTAATCTACCCATATAAGCAAGGCTGACTCGTTTGAAATTATGAATACCTCTTCATCTATAAAATACATATATTTTTGACTTTCAGGGTCAATAAAACAAATATTAATATATCATTGTGGAAGTCACAGAATGTTAACCATTTGACTTGATCATTTTATATGCTTAAAAGATTTGTCATGGTCTTGAAAAAAAAAAAAAAAGATTTGTCTTTTTAACATGATTTTAATATTCTATGTGTTATTTTTTATTTTGGCAAGTAGGGGTGAATTCAATCAAATCTATCCAAGATGTACACACATGTGCACACACACAAACTGGTAACAATAGTAAATTATCTTGTGTGGGTTATGGATCCACTACCAGAGTCAAGATAAGAAACAGATCCAATCCTGCAAGGATCCATCGTGTTGCACTTTTATATCCACACTCAGCTCCCTCCAGCTTCTCCTGGCACCTGTCTAGCCTTTGGCAACCCACCACTAAACTTTCTTCCATTTCTAAAATAGCATACTTTTAAACATGTTGTATAAATGTAATCATGCAGTACGTAGCATTCAGGATTTTTTTATACCTTGGTGATTAATCCCAAGCTTATTTCTTTATTTACTGCTGAGTAGTGGTCCATGTATGTGTAGACCACACTTGGTTTCCCCATTTACCTGTTGAAGGGCATCTGGGTGGATTCCAATTGTTAATTGTTATAAATAAAGCTGAAATAATTATTTGTGTATGGCTTTTGTGTGAGCATAAGTTTTCATTTCTCTAGAAAAAATGACCAACAATACAATTGCTAGGTTATATGATAGGTTTGTTGGCTAAAGCTGCCATAATAAAAAGCCACAAACTCTGTGGTTTAAACACAAACATTTATCTACTCACATTCCTGGAGGCTGAAAGTATAAGGTCGAGGTAGAGCAGGGTTGGTGTCTGGTGAGAACTCTCCCCCTGGGTTGCAGATGTTCATCTGCTCTCCACGTGCTCACAATTGTGTGTGTAGAAAAAGCAAGCTGTCTAGTGTCTCTTCTTATAAGGACAGTGATCCTGTTGGGTCAGGGCTCCACTCTTATGACTTAATTTAACAATAATGGTTTCTTTAGAGACGTCATCTCCAAAGACAGCCACACTGGGGATTAGGGCTTCAACAAAGAAATTTGGGAAGGACAAAAACTTTCAGTCCATAAAGTATGGTAATTGGATATTTTGTTTCATAAGAAACTGACAAGCTGCTTTCTAGAAAGGCTGTACCATTTTATATTCCCACAAACAATGTATAAGTGATCCAGTTTTCTTGCATCTTCACCAGAATTGGATGTTATCACTATTTTTAATTTTCATCATTCGGATATGTGTGGAGTGATATATCCTTGTCTTTTTAATTTACGTTGCCCTGATGATTAATAATGCTGAAAATCTTTCCATGTATTTGCCGGTTGTATATCCTCTTTTGTGAAAGTCTGGTCATGTTTTTTGCCCACTTTAAAATTTGATTTGATAGTTTATTTTTATTGTTAAATTTTGAAATTTTTATATTTCTAAATGCTAGTCCTTTATTGGATATGCAATTTGCAAATATATTCTTGTACTCTGTAGCTTGTCATTTCATCCTGGTCCAATAAGCTTTCCTAGAACAAATATTTATAATTTTGATGACATTCAATTTATCACTTTTTTTCTTTTCTGAATCATGACTTTGTTCTGATTCTAAGAAATCTTTATCAAATCCTAAATCCTAAATATTTTAATCTATATTTAGATTAAGTTCTCTCTCTCTCTCTCTTTTTTTTTTTTTTTGGCCTATGCCTGTCCTTGCTCCAGCACCACGTGTTGAAAAGGCTGTCTTTCCTGGATTGCCTTTGCCTTTTTCTGGCTCTATTTATGAGTTCTCTATTCTGTTCCATTGGTCTATATGTCTGTCTCTCTACTAATACCACACTGCCTTAATTTCAGGTAAGATAATCTTTAAAATTTATTCTTTTTATAAAAACTGTTTTTGCTATTATGAGATTTGTTACACAGGAAGATTATGTATTCCTAGTTATAGAGAAGAAATGGATATTTAAATGTTTATACAAGGATGAAAAATAGGTTTAAGCTCAATGATATAATTCCATTTTAAGGAGCTAGAATTAAAGATAAAATTAACCCAAAGTGTATGAAATGAATTAAATAATAAAGATAAAAGTAAATATCAACAAAATAGGAATCATATAAGCAATTTAAAAACCCCAAAATAAATAAATAAAAGCTCATAGATACAGAACATAGACTGATGGCTCCCAGAGGCAGGGGGTGGCAGTGGGCAAAATGGGTGAAGGGGTCAAAAGCTACAAACTTTCAGTTATAAAATAAATAAGGTGTGGGGATGTAACACACAGCATGGAGACTATAGTTAATACTTCTGTATTGTATATATGAAAGTTGCTAAGAATGTAGATCTTATTTGTCCTCATCACAAGAAAAAAATGTAACTGTGTATGGTGATGGATGGTAACTAGACTTATTGTGATCATTTCACAATATATACAAATACGGAATCATTGTGTTGTACACCTGAAACTAATATAATGTTATATGTCAATTATACTTCAATTTAAAAAGTCAGTAGTTCTTTCTTTTGAAACATTAATCAAATGATTAAACCCCTAAAAAACTGACCAGATAGAGAGAGAGAGAGAGAGAACACAAATCACCACTATTTAGGAATGAAAGATAACATTGGCTGAGAAAGGAGGCTTAACGAGAAAGGGGTATGAAGTCTTTTCTGGAGTGCTGGGCATATTCTATATCTTAATTGGAGTGGTGATCACACAGTATATGCATTTTTCAAGGAGCTAACCACTTAAGTATGTCACTGTATGTAAATTTTACATCAATAACAAACATTTTAAAAGAAAACATAAGGCTGAATGAGCTTGTTTCAAGAGAGCATTTAGAGAGAAAACCATGGGACAAAGCCTGGAATTTTGAATAACAAGTAGGCTACTTGGAAATTTTCAGAGTTTGGAGTGTAATTATAAGAAAACTGCCATATTACAAAAGCTAAGGGGCTGCATAATTTTAATATTTTTGATAATTTTTTTTTTTTTTTTATTGTTCAGGAGTGTTATTTGTAGAAGACTCTTTAGGTCACTGCTGAACAGTATCCACTGTATCAGCAGGTATTGGCTGAACTAAGGGAAAGTGATTCTATGTATTTTTTGAAGCACAAGCGAAATAAGAGAGAATTGATGTTGAGTAAGGATAATAAAGGGATGTTTTTGTTTTCAAGATGTTTAAATGACATGGAAAAGAGGCAGAAATTAAAATAAAAAACAAACAAACAAACAAACAATAAAACTAGGGTTTTAAAAATGTCCAGAAAAGATTGTGTTGGATCCTATATTGACATATCCAAGGTAACTGTTATATTCTGTTCAGAATTTATGTGACAATGTTACTTCTTCAGTGTGTAATAAAGTTTTCTTTAATTTGGATGAAGGAAAATGGAACAGCATAAATAAAAGATCTTCATTCAAGACTAAGCCTCGGTTAGTATTCTCAAGCCATGTTGATATCAGCAGAAGTCGACAGTAGTAAAAAGAACTGTCTCGTTAATCCTTAAATTTAACTTTAGCCACTCTATCTCCTACTGGGTAATTCCTTTAAAGGAATATCACTCCGACGTAATCTGAGTTATCTGGCCAACCACATTTTACCAATTACCCCATAAACATTGTTAAAATTATTGTGCAAGATAAACTGGGTAACTAATATCTTAGTTCCCCATTTGGATCATATTTCCTATGCTTGTTCTCTCTTTCCCTGTCCAGATCCTCTCTTGACTTCTATGGCTGACTTCAAGAAGCTGCCTTGACTTTTGGTTTCTGGTGGGGTTCCAAAAATGAGTACAGGCAAGAAATCAAAGGAGAAGGATATTGAGACTGGGAATATGTAAATACAGATGAAAAACTAGCTAGCTAGAATACAAATTAGATATAGATACAGATATAGACGTAGATGGGGATGTAGATACAGATGTAGATGTAAGTGTAGGTATAGATGTAGAGGTAGGTGTAGGTGTAGGTGTAGACATAGACGTAGCTGTAGGTGTAGTGTAGGTATAGATGTAGGTGTAGGTGTAGGTGTAGATGTAGCTGTAGCTGTAGGTGTAAATGTAGATGTAGGTGTAGGTGTAGATGTAGATGTAGGTGTAGGTGTAGGTGTAGACATGTGTAGGTGTAGGTGTAGATGTAGGTGTAGCTGTAGGTGTAGGTGTAGGTATAGATGTAGGTGGAGGTGTAGATGTAGATGTAGGTGTAGGTGTAGATGTACGTGTAGGTGTAGGTGTAGACATAGGTGTAGGTGTAGGTGTAGGTGTAGGTGTAGATGTAGCTGTAGGTGTAGGTATAGATGTAGGTGTAGATGTAGCTGTAGATGTAGGTGTGGGTGTAGATGTAGATGTAGCTGTAGTTGTAGGTGTAGGTGTAGGTGTAGGTGTAGATGTAGATGTGGATGTGGATAGATATCCCTTCTCCTCCCTATCACTTGTGGAATCAGTGGGATTCAGCTACATCCCTCAACCTAACATCACAGCTCTTGTCAGGGGCACTCTGCACATGGCTCTTTTCCTGGTAACAGCTGCTTTCTCTTTGCCTTTTAGTCTTAAAATTGAGAAGAACTTGCTTTTACTAGGTCCTTCCAAGCTTCTATAAACAGCTCATTAATTAAACTCCCTTCAAATTGCCCAAAGTGCATGTGCCATTTGTTTCCTGTCAGAATTCTGATTGCTTTGCCTCTTTTATTGATAAAATTATAAATGAAAGGGAAATGATAGCACTACTGTTACAGTTTCTTACTCACATCTTATATAAAATATTGTATAAAATATATTGATACCATATATTTGTAGGGCTCGAGTGGCCCAGGTGTTTGAAGTGGGCATGAAGAGATTCCAACTTCTGCCATAAACAAATTGTGAGGGCTGGATATGTTATCTGAATATGTATTTCAGTCTTTTATGAATGAAAACTTCCAAAGTTTCAGTTACCAGATAATCGCCTAATTATTCTAAAACAAAACAGGAAATATAGTAGACTGTATACATCTTCATCTGATGATATTAAAGTTATTTTAAAAAATCAGTTCCATTTTGAATATACAAAATGTGTTCTAAAGTAATATTTTGTAATATTTGGGAGCAAAAGTCCATAGATGAACATGTGAGATGATTTTTGTTGACTCAATAGATACTTATAGGGCAGCTTTCTGTGAGATGGAGGGAAATTGTTAAAAGGAAGAGATAAGATCGTTGCGCTCATCGAGTTTATATTTAGGTGAGAGGATACAGACGATAAACAAACAAATAAAGAAATAGATAAAAATCTTACATAGTATTAACTACTGTTTCTAGTTCTTTAAGGGAGTTACTTTAAGAAGAGAAATGTGACCAGTGTAGTAGAAGCATAGTGGGTAAGAGAATGTTTAATATTTTAGAGTTTATTCTTCAAGTTGGCTCTGCAATAACTGTTTTTGATGTTAATGAGGCTTTGGCATCCACTCAATGGGTTTGAAGATCTACTCCCAGCTGGGCTGCAGGTTGGTTCAAATTTGAATGTGTGTTGGTTCAGATTTGAGTCTGTCTTTACCCTGAGCTTCAGGGAAACACTAAGGGGCTTTTGCATGGTGTCAACTCCATGCAGGACTCCAGCAAAGCTAGGACACCTTGTGACATCAATATAAATAGCTGCAAATAGACAGCTGGTACCAAGTAATCAAAAACAGGTGGCTAAATGTGAACTGAAATGTGATGGTGATTATTGTATTTTGAAGCTACAGTCTGTGAATCTTCCTGTGTATAATCAGGCTAGCTGTTTGTGTTATAAATGCTATAGGCTTATTGCAACCCCTATCTATGATTTCACAACATTAGATTACATATTTGCTTATATAATTTCAAGCATCTGTTTTTTTTTATAAATTTCATTTATACCAATATGGAGAACCAACTATGATCCTGAAAGTGGTCACCTAAAAAGGAACACCAGTGTAATTGTTCTTTCAGGTTATTTCTGAAGTTACAAATCATACAAAATAAAATGCAAATATCCTCACTTAAAATGAAATTTGTATCTCTTTATATTTGATAAATGGGCTACATAAGAATATGCTGCTTAATAATTATCATCTATCTCAAATCTATCATCTGTTTTAAGTTTAACTTCAAACTTACTCCTAGTTGTCACTAAAATAAACAACAGTATATACCTTTAACAATATACTATGTCTAAAAAACTCTTTGAAAAGTTTCTACTAACAAAATGTTATCCTATCAAAGAGAAACAACAATCAGCTATTATTGATTTTTGACAAATCCAAGTGGTTTCTTGATATCATTTATTTTTCCACTAAGCAATTACAACTAGCCATTCTGTTAGTTCTTCTTCTAACTCTCCTGCTCTAAAGTTCAAATAACATTATCAAAAAAAAAAAAAAAAAACACGTCATAAAACATGACAATCTTTTGAGACCTTAGTCACTTTGATCTATCACGAGTTCTCCATCAGAATCACTAATGCTCTCAATTATTCTTTATCTACTACCCTAAGGAGAGCAGAAAGATTTGAGTACATGTGTGTTAACTTGATTGTGTTTGCTCTACTGTATATTTTTAACAGTTTTGATCATTTCATGTGATTGAATATTTCTTTCTTAAATTATTAAGATGGTGCAATATAAACTCAATTCTTTTTTTTTCAGCTTTACTGAGATATTACTGATATATATGTTACTTTACAACATACAGTGTGATAATTTAATACATGTATATACTGAGAAATGATCATCACAATAAGGTTAGTTAATACCTCCATCCCCTCACTTAACTACCAGGTGTGTGTGTGTGTGTGCGTCTGTGTGGTGATAACATTTAAGATCTATCCTCTTAGCAACCTTAAAGTATGTAATAGAGTATTGTTAACAACAGTCACCATAATGCACATTAGGTCTGCAGAACTTATTCATCTTATAGCTGGAAGTTTGTACCTTTTGACCACCATCCCTCTATTTTCCCCATCTCACAGCTCCTGGAAACCATCATTGTACTCTCCATTTCTATGAGTTTAACCTTTTTAGATCACACAGGTGAGGACGTAAAGTATTTGTCTTTGTATGACTTATTTCGCTTAGCATAATGCCCTCAAGGTCCATTCATGTTGTTACAGAAGACATGTTTTTCTTCTTTGTTTATGGCTGAATAATATTTCATTATATATTTAGATATATAGATATAGATATGTAGTTATAGATATAGATCTCACATTTTCTTTATCTGCTTATCTACAGGTGGGCACTTAGGTTGTTCCCATGCTTTGGCTATTGTGGATAATGCTGCAGTGAACATGGGGGTGCAGATATCTCTTCCAGATAGTGATTTCACATTCTTCAGATGAATTATAAGAAGTGGGATAGCTGAATCATATGGCAGTTCTATTTTTAATTTTTTGAGGAACCTCCAAACTGTTTTACATAGTGACTGTACCAGTTTACATTCCCACCAACAGTGCCCAAGGGATCCTTTTCTCCACATCCTCACCAACACTTGTTAACTCTTGGTTTTTAGTAATAGCCATTCTAACAAATATGAGGATATATCTCATTGCTGTTTTGGTTTGGATTTCCTTGGTGATTAGTGATGTTGAGCATATTTTCATGTACTTGTTGGGCATTTGTATGTCTTCTTTAGAAAAATGTCTATTCAAATCCTTTCCCCATTTTTTAATCAGATTTTTTTTTTTGCTGTTGAGCTGTATGAGTTCTTTATGTATTTTGGATATTAATCCCTTATTAAGTAGTTCACAAATATTTTCTCCCATTCTGTAGATTGCCTTTTCATTTTGCTGACTGTTTCCTTAGTTGTGCAGAAGGTTTTTTTTCTTTTCTTTTCTTTTTTTTTTTTTTGATGCAGTACCACTTTATTTTTGTTTTCCTTGCTTGTGCATTTGGTGTCATATACAAAAAAATTGTGTAAAGACCAATGTCAAGGAACTTTCTATGTTTTCTTTTAGCAGTTTTACAGTTTTGAGTCTTATATTTAAGTTTTTAGTCTATTTTGATTTAATCTTTGTGAGTGGTTTAAGATAAGGGTCTGATTTCATTTCCATGCAAATATCCAGTTTTCCCAACACCATTTATTGATGAGACTGTCTTTTCCCTACTGAGTATTCTTGGTTCCCTTATCAGATATTAGCTGACCATGCGTGTGTTGGCTTATTTCCTTCTGGGTTCTCAGGTCTGTTCCATTGGTCTACGTGTCTGTTTTTGTTCAAATACATACAGTTTTGATTAGAATAGCTTTGTAATAAAGTTTGAAATCAGGAAGTGTGAGGCCTTCAGGCTTGTTCTTCTTTCTTAGGATTGATAAACCCAATTCTTTATTTGCTGAGCAGTACCATTTTTTCAGAAACCTCCTTTAAAGATTTTGTGGATATCCACTTAAATAGCTGAATAACCATCTTATTATTTATATAAACTCCATTGTGTTACTTTTATTCTCCTTGCCTTGGGTTATTATTAGATGATAATAATGTACCCGGAAATTTGTTGCTTCACTTGTATTACATAATATAATTAAAAAGAAAAAAAAAAAAAATAGAACCAAAGACAATAACAAACACTGTTCTTAGGAGTTCAACCATACTATGTACATTATTTCTTTCCTGAGTTTAATGCACATATCTTCAAATTGCATGTCTGAGAAACTATTTAATGTACTTTAGTAGTACAAGCTCTGAGATTAAGGTACTTTATGAATTATAATAATTGATTCCTAAATATCTTTAAAGCCAAGTAAAATCATTTTTGCTTTTGAGTTTTGTTTTAACTCAGGCTGTTGCTTCTTTTTATTCATGCTGTCTATCCTGATGCAAGAAGGCAATGTGCTCTTAAAACAAGCACGACTATTGTGTGTCTTTTCAAGCTTCAGAGTACTTAGGAGCTGCCTTGCAGACTAGGAAAATCAATCTCACTCTTTAGTAGACAAATTGCATTTGTGACTGCAAATGATATTATCAAGGTTGATTGCCCATCTTATTCACTAGACATGAAAGGGTTCTACTTTAAATAAAACAAATTTACCACCACTGAATATATTGGAAACTTTTGCTTTATAATACAAATGCAATTGCATAACAGAAACTCAAGATCTTTTTTCAGAAATGTCAATATCTTTAGAATTTCATTTGATAATTGAAGTATATTAGGTCATAATATGGCCCACTATTTCATTATTTCAAAAATTTGTAGTGTTATTCTTTGCAGGTATCTTTAAGTATTTTATCTGATATGAAGTACTGGGTGTATGTGAGTGTGTATTTGTGAGTGTGTATTTGTGTGTGTGTGTATGTACTGAGAAAAAGGACAAGTAAATGCTAGTCCACAGTGTTATTTTGGGGGTAATCTTTAAATTAGTTCCTGTAATCAAGTGAAAATTTTAAAAATAGATATATTTAAAATCAGTCTGTATATCCAAAGTAACTTTTTTGTTCAAAATTGTGAGATTTTACCATATATTAAAATGCTGCTTATAATCATAGAAACAGCAATTTGGTATTTAAGTTTGTGGTACACACTTTTGTCATTGATTATATCATAAACAATATACAACTAAATTCATACTCTTGAATATAAATTTATTTTAATTTGCTAGTTAAGATGTAATGCATTTGTAGGTTTTCATTAGTATGGAAATAATAGTAACAATGATTTCAAATGCTATATACTACCTATTAACACTACGTGGAAACTAAATTCCTCCATAGATATCTATGAAGAGAATTCACAATGGTTAACCAACCACAATCCATTCTGTCCAGCCTTTATTTTCATTATTTCATTTTATTCGTAAAACCACAATACCAAGTAGTTTTTTTTTTAATTGAAGTATATTTTATTTACAATGTTGTGCCAATCTCTGCTGTATGTTACTGACATTGCACAGATAAAGAAACTGAGGTACTGAAAGTTTATTTACCTAGGCCATTAGCTATTCAAAACTGAATGGAGATTTAGAACCTAAGCACTCTCTACTCCACGACTAATCCCACTTCACTATACAACCATGAAGTCAAGTATTGAGTTCAGAGTCTACTGTGATTTTTTTTTGGTAATTGATTAAGAAAAAATATTGAAATGGTTTTTGATAAAAATATGTTACTGTGTGCATCTATCACTTGGAACATGTAGTTAACCCTTAAACCTAGATCTAAAGTGATATTTGGGTGTTCTAATAATCTGTATTAGACATAGCTATTATTTCAAATAACTGGTAGGAGGTATTTTTCAGCATAATAGAATTATACCTTTAAAATCATACAATCTTTAAAACTGAGGAATATAAATATTTAAGGTCAGAAAAGTTATATTACTTTTATTGGTGTTCGGTTCACATAATATACATATTGGATGGAATATTTAGAAAACATCAATATAAAGGGAAAAAACCCCCAAAATATTTGTACAACATTTTATTAGAGAATCATAAAAAGAAAGGATGAATTAGTAACCCTTCTTATGGTTACAATAAATAACTTCTGTTGAGTGATTCCAATGTGCAAGCTATTGTTCTAAGCATTTTTCATGGATCAGCTCAATTAATACAACTCTTTTATGAGGGAGCTACTTTTACTATCCTCATTTTACAAATGAAGAAGCACACAGAGCATGGTTAAGGAACTCACTCGAGGTCACATAGATATTTAAGTGGGAGAGCTGAGACTGAATGCCAGTCAGCAGGGCTCCAGGGCTTCCCTACCAAGCACCATAGTTGATTTACTCTTTAGAGCTAAGACACCACTAGGATCACTGCTGGTTGCTTTTCCAGAAAGCAGGGTTTTTTTTGTTTGTATGTTTTGTTATGTTTTTGTTTTGTTTTAAATTTTGTTTTCTCTCTTTCTCTAAGTGGAATTAGAGTAAAAACCAAAATAACTCCCAGGCTTACTTTAGTATTTGTAGCTATCACTTTAACATTTTAATTTCAGCATAATCTTAAAATCATTTCTACTTTAATATTAGACAATGCATACAATTTTATTTTTTTCTTGATGTTTTGTTTTAAGAAAAGACTATAGTTGGTACTATTGCAAAATTACAGTAATGTTAATGCATTAAAATGACTACCATTTATCATAAATGTACCATCTTCCAAGAATCATCCATAAAAATGATCTCAGGTATAATCAGGCTTTTCAGAAATATAATAAACAGCTACAATAAAAGGATCATCAGCCTTGTAATTTTCAGGATCTTGACCTCTTGATTACTTTAGCTTTGATTCAGGAGATAGAAGGTTACTGTCATTTTAAAAATAATAATTTCACTATTTAAGTTTTTCAGAACTATTCTAATTTAATAGTATGCCAAATTCATTTTCTATAATGGGAACTATAAAAAAGGGAGTCCCGTCATAATTCTTAAAACATACTACATAAACATTGCTCAATGAATTCTCAGTATTTAATATGTTAGCATGTGTTGTGTAATTTCAAAAAATAATATAGTATGTTACATATTTGCATATTATATATATAACATTATTTCATTATGATATAGTCAGGAATAGATAGGGTTTTCTGCAGTGCAAAACAATCAGAAAAGCCCTTGTTACATGTTCACAGTGTGTTGGCTGAAACTATTTGGGGGTCCAATTTTGTGGTCCTGCCTCTACCTGGAAAATTTCTGGTCCTTGAAAAAAAAAGGGAAATAAAAACAAAGAGCGAAAAAAAAAAAAAAAAAAAAAGCCAGAGAGAAAAGAGTCTTGACAAACATGAATCAGTTCTTAATGTCTGAAAAGTGACACATATATCACTTTTGCTCTCATTAACTTGACCAAAGTAAGTTACATAGCTGTTCTGAGTTTGTTAGGATGGGGAAGGGATATGAAGAATGAGCATGACCTCTATAGGGGGGTTAGGGACAAACCTGGACCTAACTGAACATAGTAGTTGCTAAATAAATGTTTTTGAATAAATGTTAAAGTAAAATTGTTTCTGCATTAAAGACACTTTCTTGGGCAGATCTTTAGAAAATCTGAGTAAACTCGAGATAAAACCGACTATTTCCTCAGAAGGAAGCCCTGATAACCACCAGCAACAGGATTGCATTGCTTGGGTGTCTGCCTCCCAGACCATCCAGCAGTGATGGGCTATCAGCTCCTATGTGCTCTGATCTCCTTGACTCCTTAGCTCTACACAGGATATTATTTCTTAGTTACCCACAGAATAGTATTAAAATTATCCTACTGGTTAAAGTCATAGGGAAACAATAAATAACCTCTGAGGCTTATGTATGTCTTCTAGATTAGGAGTATCTGTACTTGATGGACACAAAATTACTTCAAAGTTTCATCAATGCCTTCAAAGCTATAACACACACACACACACACACACACACAAACACACAGAGGATTCTCAAACTTTATTGGATATTTTCTCTCTGCCTCCTCTATTTCCTTCTTTGCTAAACAAGAATAACTCTATTACATAAGGCAAAATACTAATAAAAATTACATAAGCTCTTTTATATACATTATAGGAATAAAAATGCTACAAGTAGGGAATAAGTAAGAGAAAAGCAAAAACCAACTTTTAATAGTGTAAAATATTAATGGTCAATGTCTTTAGTGACACAGTTGGCCTACTTATATTTAAACTATATTGCCTGTAAGCGTCTAGGACTCTTTTCTTTTCATAGTCATAAAATTGTTATTTCTATTTTCTTTGACATGACCCCTGATGTTACAGATTATCCCTAGGCAAAGGCAGCTCTTCTAGGTCTTAATATGACAAAATCAAGAAAGCCAATTTCTGTGTCAAAAATATGTACTATTTTTATTCCATTAAAGTTGAATTGTTTGATATCACAAAGACTACAAAGGAAAGGTTAATTTTCCATGAAAGTTGCTATAGTATTTATACCCTGTAATGTCTGTTGAAAATATGTATTGTAGAAAAGTGGGCTGTAATTATGCGTATCTTTCAGCATGTAAACTCTTAGACAGTTTCAACAATGCCACATGTATTTCATCATAGTAGTCTATAACTGAGGGAAAGGGATAATATGGTTTCAGGAAATTTTAGCCAGAAAATTGTAGAAGTTGCTACTTATAGATATTAATAGTAATGCATTTTAGAATCAGCACCATGGGATGAAGATTACACTGTCTGAAGAGAGGAAAACTCAAATGCATGGATTGTATTATTGTGTACTGTCATGGATTTTTAAAACATTAACCCATTTATGTACCAGGGTGAACACTCAATGTGATAGAACAAGATGGAGAGAATAGCTTTTTCACACAATTGAGTTATCTCATGCAAAGAATAGTGAGAACCTGTGCTAGGGGAGCACAGAGCTGGTGAGTCTGGGACACTCTTCCTAGTGGAGTAGAATCCTGGGTCTGGCTCAAAATCATACAGAAGGCATAGAAGATGAGGCAATGGTCACCGGATGACAAAAAGGAATTGGTGTTCAAATCTGAGGAGGGGTGATTATGCACCAAATAAAGTGAACTGTCTCTCCATTAACCCACAGATCCTCAAGGGTTCTCCGGAAAAAGAAAAGCTAAGACCTGTGTATTAATATGGGAGGAAACAAACATGATCATAAGCAAATAAAATCAGAAATTTGTATAAATTTGGAGAAGAGCAAGGATATGAGTTTGGGGGTTTGAATTAATTTCATCCATATCTGCAAGGGCAAGAATGGCTCAAGCAAAAATCTGGTCTACTGTAGGACTGTTTATTCCCATTAATTACATATGACAAAGTTGAAGCTTAGAAAGCTTAAATTCCTGCTCACAGTAAATAATTTAGGAAGCAAATGAGAGAGCTTGGATTTGAAAGTTGATCCATAGTTCTTTTTCACATGGAACATATAGAAATGTAGAAGCTACCCTCATAAAATGTTTATGACATAAATATATGTGAATTTTTAGTATAGTCTGTGTTGTTATTATCGTGCCACTATTAAACTTATCTGTTTGGAGTAGAGAACCTTCAGTTTTCACTAGTTAGGTACTGACCACACAAGCACAGGTGCACATAATCGCAAGCAATTTTAGAAACACTGTTTCAATATGTCTTTCTTAATGACAAATTGCCAAAACAAAAGGTATGTGCATATATACACATACATATATACAAATATATGCATATGATATGTGTATATCTAATTCATAATATTATCATATATTTCTATGATTTTTCCCACATCAGAAATAATTTAATTCTAGATGTTAGGGTAAACACTATCAGAATATTTAAAGTTAGTACAATATTTTATAGTAACTCAGAAAACAAATTAAATGTATGAGTCATATATATTCCATGTAATCTTTGAATATATTTTGTTTTGCATGTTATACCATTTATAAGTTTGGCTTCTCTCAAAGTTATGTAAGTTAGGGATAGTTTTACTTTTATTACAACCATCTTAAATGATAAGAAAAATAGTACAAAGGAAAATCCAATTTATCTCACACACACACACACACACACACACACACACACACCAGAACAGATGATTTTTCAAAGCATTTGATTTACTTTAATTGTATCTTGGTTTTATTAGTATTTTCTCTTTATGACAGTTTGGTTACTTTGTTAAGCTATAACATTATCAGAAAATGCATTGTAAATTGGTTAATTTATGCCATCTTTCAGACTTACCTAAGAAATGTATTTTAAGAATTACCATAGTTTCTCATTTTGTTAAATGAGGTTGTAACTTGGTGCTCATCCTTTCAGAATGCTCATTGAATTCACTTTTTAAACAAAGGCAGTTGTAAAATATTTACATGTATTAGAAATTATACATACAAGTTCTAAAGGAAAATGACTGCCAAATATTAAAATAACTAATTTGAAGATAATGGAGTTGAAAACTAAAGAAAAATTAACAAATAAAAATAAATAAAAACAACAACAACAAAAATTCAGCATACATCCTACCCTTTAGAATAAAGGTGAAATAATTTCTTGTTCTTTTCTCATATTTATATCACTTATGTATTATTTCTATCATTGAAACGAGAGAAAAAATTGGTTTCCTAAATCTTCCCTGATGAATTCTATCAAATTGTGTCTCATTTTTTTTTAGCCCATTCATTTTTTATCATATCAGTAGAATACAATTCACCTTTAAGGAAGTTGTAATGAAAACCGTACAACTTAATCACAGAGATGAATAAGGGTTAAGTGACTTGTTTTTTAAAAAATTTATATTTCACTTCTAAAAAAGAAAGACTTAAACTTTCCTAAAAGTTAATCACTTTTTTGTTACTTTTTCTTGGGTATATGCCAACGGTTGTTAGCATTTTTACACTTTAAATAGTTAACATTATTGACCTGGTCAAGGGGTCATTGTTATTTCTTCATGGGTAGGTGTTTCTCCCCTTCATCTTGGTCAGAAAAATACAGTAAAACTGATTCCAAGTGTTCCTATGCATTTTAATGTGATTTATCCAGAGTCTGACAGAAAACAGATCAGGGGACATTAGGATTCTGGAGTAGATAAGACTCTCCACTCACTTTCAATGTAGCCTTAGATAAGCTACAAATTTTGAGACTCACTTTCCTCGCCCAATCAATGAAAGTAATAATTTCTACCTTCCAGGTTCAAGATGAGGGTTCAATAAAATTGTCCACCCAAAAGACAGTAAATAAGAAAACTAAGTACCATAAAAATACATATTTATAAACATAGATTATGACTTGTATACATTTCTTTGTAGTGCTAACCTTAAAGTTAAACACAAACTTATGCAGTTGGGTTAGGGTGGGGCTGGTTAGAAGAAAGCCTTTTACGGGAATTCTAGGAAGAATTCCTAGAATTGATGGGAGAAACTCAGGAAGTTATACTTTGGGCAGTTATACTTTGAATTATAAAGAGAAAAAAATGATTACTATTCACTTCCCAGTTGAGAAGAGCCACTGTTCAAAAGAGTCCACTAAGTCCTTAGAAGGAGCTTCTGGTCTGGAATGAATCTTCCAGCGGACAATTTCAGCGCTCAGCACAGAGGCTGCTTGCATAGGAAGGAGCAGTATTTGTTCTTTGGATGAATGGGGTGAGTGCCATGAACGACTGGGGAGTCCCTACCTTACACGATCATTCCTCTTGACAAGGGTTTTGATTATAAGCATTTGTATACATTGGGCATGATTACGGTAAGTCCCCTAGATACAAACCTTCAAGTTGTGAACTTTCAAAGATTCGACGTGAGTTCACATGTCCAATCACGTAAGTTAGTTCACGTGTCTGGCGTAAATTGTCAAGTGCATGCATTCTCTACAAGTGGTTGTGCTTTTGTGTATTTTACTGTACAACACTGTATAGAGTACAGTAGTACCGTATCTTTATTTCAAGCCCAGCACGTCCTGAAGCAAGTGTACAAGCAGCGGTATATGGCCGATTGTGTTAGTTGGGTACCTCAGCTAACTTTGTTGGACTTATGAACAAGTTGGGCTTACAAACGCACTCTCGGAATGGAACTCGTTTGTATGTAGGGGACATACTGTACATGCCTCTTCAATGGCTTAAGAGAACAAAAGATATTTGATTTCACAGTGGGTGATGGTGGTTTTATTTCTCCATGGGAATTACTAATGTTATTTCAACAAAAACACCAATTTTATAGACAAGCATGTACTTCTTGAGTCAGAGAGTGTGACTCAAATGAGAAATACTAGGAATAAATGAATTAGGTTAAGCTATTGTGTAAAATAGTAGCTGGCTTTCTTAAGAATAGAGGGGTCATGAGAAATTTTTTTATAAAATATGTCACAATGAACTATATAAAATATATAAAATTCAAAATTTGCTATATAAAATAAATGTCTATATTAAAAATAATTTAAAATAGACCTATATTTATCATATGGTATATATTCAAACATATTACTGAAACTCAAAAGGTTATTTTTTAAAAATTCCAAACAAAAACATGCCAAATCATTTTCCTAAATCTAAACCTGATAATAATTACCATGTAAATAACAGTGTAACTATACCTATCTTCACATTTCTTCTGAGAAGTACATTTGTGAGTTCTGTTTTGTTTTTTTTCCTTCTAGTCTTATTATCACTAAGTTCTACAGCTTGGAAGGAAAGATTGAGAATGTTCTCAAGAATCTGACTCAAGGCAGTAATATTAAAGAGAAGAGAGCCTTGATAAAGCCCTGATTGTGCTATTTGGAGTAAATTAATTATATTGCAATAAATATAAAGATTAAGATTAGCAAAGTTTTATGCCCTGGGCTATGTAAGCATAGGACAATATTGCCATAATGCATCTTTGGAGAGCTTTCTAACTGGTATATTCAGAGCTATTCTATATTCCCTTGAAATTTCACAATTGAAGAAAATTATATATTCATGTCTATAAGGAGTACATGGAAAAGAAACAAACTTCTCCTTTCAGCATAAACAGACTCTTTTTTTTCAATATAATGTCAG
This sequence comes from Balaenoptera acutorostrata, assembly GCF_949987535.1. Taxonomy (NCBI): domain Eukaryota; kingdom Metazoa; phylum Chordata; class Mammalia; order Artiodactyla; family Balaenopteridae; genus Balaenoptera; species Balaenoptera acutorostrata. The sequence continues at coordinate 5,832,278 of NC_080068.1, forward strand.
TGTGAATTTTTGCAATCAGAGTGCTGACTCACATTTGTTTCAGGATATATAGTTATACTGGAAATATACAGAAACTCAGAGAAATGTGCTCCTAGTTATTCATTACATCAACGCCAAAATATATAGGAAGTGCAGGAAGAAGATAGAGCAGTGTGTATGACGTTTGGTCCTAGGACTATAATACTGTTTACTAGTTTGCTTGTTTTCTGGTCACATAGCAACTTATCATCTCACTATTAGAGACACCAATCATATTACACTGAAGTTAATTTAATAACATTTATTTTCCTCACTTAGAATGGTAAGATAAACACCTCAAAATTAAATGCAATCTCAGTTCATTGGATATTTTTTTCCAACATGTACATATTAAAGTGTGCATAATTTTGGTTGGTTTGGGAAGAACCATTCAACACAGGGGAGGAGAAGACACTAAGGAAAGAGCATCTGGGTCTGAACAAGAAATAATGCTCAACAAGAAGAATGAAAGCAAGATATTTCAAACCTTGCTATTTTTTTTTGTTTGGTTTGTTTGCTTATTTTGTTTTTAAATGCTTATATACATCATGCCATTAAATAGCTTATAGTCTTATAGAGACACAATATAAACCACAAATCTATAATATATGAAGGTCTTATAAGCATACAGTAAAAACCACATGTATATAATACAGAATACTAATTAGTGAAAGCAGGGGGAAATATCTTGATGCTGAGGGAACGGTAAACTACTTCCATTTGGAAAAAGGGGAAAATTCTCACATATCATAAAGAATATAAATTTTCCTAAAAAGATAATTCAGGACGAATTTCTTGATTAAGAAATGAGAAGGAACAGCATGAAGAAAGGCATGATGGAGGGAAAACGTGTGTGCATAAGAGGAAGGAGAGTATTGTAACCAAATAGCTTGTTGTTTTCAAAGATATTCTTCAAGGGAAATATTAATAATGTATTTAATTATAAAATTAATGATTTTAGGAAGGGCTACATAGCATCAAAGTGTAGTCATTAAAAAAAGAAGCCATTCTGAATATACGTATATGTATAACTCTATCACTTTGCTGTACACCTGAAGCTAACACAACATTGTAAGTCAACTACACTCCAATAAAATTAAAATTTAAAAAAAAGAAGCCATTTTGAAACACCCTGTGGTTTTCCTATATGCAATCATCAAACATTTATGGAGCATATACTGGGTTAGATACTGCTCTTGATCTGGAGAAACAAGAGTGAACAAGACAGCCAAATTCTCATCTCTCTTTGAGGAATTTATATTCTAACAAGAAAGAAAGAGGATTTCTATTTATATCTGTGCCTCTATTGTTTATTTGCATGTTTATATGTATGCATGTGTATGTGTCTATACCCACTCAGGTAAGCAAGTAAGTAGGTAATGTAAATTCAAATATTAACAAGTATCCTGAAGAATAAAACCCAGGTGGGGGATAGAAAGTTTGGGTGGGACTTAAAGATTGAAGACATGAATGCATTCCGAGACCTGAATGATGAACAGAAATGAGGCTTTGTAGGACCTGAGGGGAGAGGATTTAGGCACAGTACTCAAGAACCCACGGCCCTGGGGCCAGAAGGAGTTTTGTGTGCTGAAGGAAGGGAAAAGTAGGCCATGTGGACTTAAGTAGAGTAAACCTGAGGATAGAATGATGAGGTGAGGGCCAAGATGGATGGAGAAGCCGGATGTACCATCCTGGTAGATTCCTGTGTGAAGTTTGGAATTCACTCTAAGTGCTGTTGGGCATTCATTGACTGAGATGTTCAAAAGCAGCAGTGGCTTGATCTGACTTGCCTTTTTACCAGATCATTCTGATTGCAAAGCTGGAAGCAGAGAAGTGGTGTTTAAAAACCCACTGCTGTAGTGGAGGTGAGAAACAGAAGTGACATGGACGAGGTGGTAGTGGAGGACAGATGAGATTTGACCAGATTCTCAAATCACATACGTATTGTGAAGATGTCGGCTACAGGATCCGCTGATAAATGGGGTGTGAGATGTGAGAGAAAGTGGAGTAACCAATATTTTCTGTGTTTTTGTCTGAGCACCTCAGTAAAAACATATTTCAATTCATTTAGAATTATTTTTTTCTAACAAGTCCAGAAGACAATGCTTGGGAGCAATCATTTATAATATTAAGTTATTAAATTTAAGTTAGCCTTAACGGCTGCATTATACTCATCTGCCTGGAGTGCTACCCCTCCCAGCCCATCCTCCATCCCCTTCATCAATCTAACTGCTATTCTGCTACTCATTATTTATTATTCAGTATCTTCCTAGAGATTGCTTCTCTGCAAGCCTACATATCTTTTAACACATTTATCTCAATTTTAATTACTTAATTTTTCATTTAATAATTTAAGGTTTCCATCCCTACTATGAAAGCTCCAGAAAGGCAGCGACTGTGTCTGTTATATTCACAGATTATTCTCAATACTAAGACCTTGCCAGCAGTGGCATGCCGATAAATATTTATTGAGTGAGTAAGCTATTCTCTTTCTTGTCTCTCCTAATTTTTTTCCAGTCCTTTATATGGGAGCTCCTGCTGTCTTTTTCTATCACCTTTTACCTCTTCTTATTGCTGTCAACTACCAATCAGCTAAGTGTTGGGTGGGGAAGAGGCTTTTTGCCTACTTTCAGCTAACTACCAAATCCAAAGTCCTGGGCAACCATTCATACTCGACTTTGAAAGCCCTTGACTTACTTGCATAATTCACTTTCATAAAAGGTATATTGAGAGAGCCCATCAGGCAAATGCAATTCTGATGGAGGAGACAAATACTAATCAAACAAGCCCATTAAATACTCTGACCTCCCGTCCATGTTAGCTCCCCTCAACCATAGACGCTGCCTTGAACTCTCCACTTCTATTGTAATTCTAGTCCTGGTTCCGAGACCACAAATCTGGCCCCTCCACCCTTTTCATTCTGCTCGACCCGCTCTGTGCATATGTTGAGACATCTGGTACATGACCTCGGCTTTTACCCTAGATGCCTGCTTTGTTCGTGGGTTTACTCCCTGCTTCTTCTTCCCTTAATATCTCCTGGCTCTTCTCTCTTTCCTGAAGCTTCATCTTCTTCAACTCTGCTTTAAGCCACAGATTCTTGGTAAGCCCTAATCTGTAATATATTTATGTATCTTTCATTCTCTAATTCTGTGAGAGCAGTTGAACTTTGCTGGGGAAAATCCCATAAAAATTTTAATTAGTGGCTTTGCAAATTTGTGTTTTCCCATCTCCATCAGGACCAGCATTGTTCAGTAGACTTGTTATGTGCCCCTCGCCAGGTCTCTCTGATTTCCACTCTCTCCAGGAATCTTTCTTAACACTGTTTCCTAGTCTCTTAGCATATCATATTGCTTTACATTTTTGGAACATTTGGTCTATCAAAAGTAGACCCTTAACTTACTGCTCTGGTGCTGGCACATTAATCCACAGCCACAAACGTTCCCACTGCCTTCATTTCTACCCTAGAGTAATGGGTGGGGACTTCTCACACTCACATCCTATCACCATTCTTATGGTTTACACAAATGCTAATTTACACACCTCCGGAATGGTCTCTCTGCTCTTGAACTTTTCTTTTTGAATCATCACACATTGCATCACTAGATTAACCTTAGTAAAATATATTTCACTGGGTTCCATCCATATACAAAAACTCCCAGAAATTTCTTTAAGCCTTTAGTATCTTTCCCAATCTCTTCATCTGTTTACTTAAAACTCTGTAACCTAACTTCATGATAAATAATGCTGCTTTCTACAACTCTCACTCTACATATGGACTCCCAATTCACAGGGCCTTTGTTTTTTCCCCAACACTCCTGTATTTTTTTATTATTTAAAAAATTATACTTCTTCAATTTCAAAAACTTGGGAAGTGAATTCCAGTCAAGAAGTCAACTATATTAAAGGCATAGCACTAACTGCTGGGAATAAAATAATAAATGAAGTGGCCTGTTCCTTACCATTAATAGGCTCACAGCCCATTTGAAGCAGCAGATGCTTACAAGCCATCAATTAAATGCTATTATATGATGTTGTGGGATCTGTGGAACATGTAGAAGGAAATGGTACCCAGAGTGAGGGGTTAAGGTGGGTTGTCAAGGAAGGCTTTGAACATTAAATACCAATTACATTAAGGGCTACAGGATGAGAAGCATGTATTACATAAAAGAGATGGCAGGGAGGAAACAGCAACGTGGGCCATGCTTTTCTGAGATGTTAAGAGTACGTATAGAATTTAAAACCTAGTTTGGCTGAAATGCAGAGCTAAAGGTGAAGGTGGGTGACAGACGGAGTTGAACAAGTAATTTTGTTATTGTCGCCATGTTAAGAAGCTTGGATATTGTAATAAAAACATAGGGAGGCTTGAAGAATTAATAAGGTTAGATTTGATTTTTTATATCAGTCTGTCTCTATTCTTGCTTCAGGGAAGAAATACTGTCCAAGAGTATAAAAATGCAGGCAGAAAGCTGAACTAAGAGGAACTCTCATGTAAAAGGTAATGGCAGCATAAATCAGAGTAGAGGCATTGGGCCCCTAAAATACTCTACCCTGTGGATATATAGAAATTAACTTAACCATTCCCCTAGTTCTGCACATTTATATTCTGCCTGGTAAATCTCTAAGAAGGGAATAAATTGTATAACATTTCTTACCTGTATTTGCCTTCATTTTTCCCAAAGAACGTCTCATAACACTATATTTATGAGGCTCACACTACAAGAAACTCTGACAGAGTGTTGTTTAGCAGTGGATAAATGCTTATGCATACACCCACAACAACACAAGTACTTGTTTCAAGCCCAAGAGACCTTGGATGGAGAGTATACATATTACTACAAACAAAGTATAGTATATTATATTTCTCAAAAATACAACATCTAAGTCAATATTACAACCAAATATGCTTAAGTATCATTTCTTTGTTCAGTGTATTGTGTGTTACATTTGTAAATATTTGTGTTGCTATGAAATCATCCCTTTTACTGGTTCTGCTAGAGAGTATTCTCTTTTCCTGTAAGAAATGCTAAATGATAGTTAGGTGGCATCACTCAAATTAGCTGAATTATTCTGGCACTGATTCTCATTCAAACATGGTAGCAAAAATTCAACAAGCCAATTCTTGGAAAAAAGTTCAGTTAGTGTTATATTTTTCATGGGTAGAGGTTTTCTCTTCCTTCTGGACTCTTCCTAGGGAAGCAGCTGAAAGATTTAGTGGGAAAACTTCAATTCGTCCCAAGCAGTCTCTGGAAGCTTATTTCTCACTTTAATTCTCCAATAATAAATGCGGTATAATAATAGTTGACAGCAAGATGGAAAGAAAATATATAAATACATAGAATAAACTACTCACAGATAATCTGATCAATGCATGTGTCTGTGGCTAAGAAATCATTTCTCCCTTGATGCAAATTTAGCTCATTCTATCCCACTGAAAAGTAATCTAACAACATTAGTCTTTCCTCACCTGGTAAAACTGACACAGCCTACGCAAGGGAATTGAATTTCCTTCTTTAGGAGGAACTGTAATACAGAGATCACATTAACTCTCAAAGGGAATGCATTCTTTATGAAAATACTTCCTGTTTGATAAATACTGCAGAAAAACATTTAAAATAACTCACTTGATTATGTATAGATAAAATGAGTGTCTTTGATAACCTTATAAAATATATTATTTTGTTTATAGTGACATTTCGGAATATGGCAAAGAGAAAAAATAGATAATTATTTCACTCATGGGTAAATATAAAGATAGTCTTGACTCTATAGTTATTGGGCAATTTTTATCTAGTAAGAGAAGTTCAGTATTTTCTATTACAATGTCAATTTTAAAGAAGCATTTAATATCTTAATATCAGAAAAAGAATGATCTATAAGTCAGTGTAAGAGATATGAAAATTGTAAAGAACTTAAGTGATTGTCCCTTCTCTCTTTTCTCAAAATATGTAAAGAAGTTACAAATGTGCTTTTACTGTAATTCAAACTATCTGAAAAACAAAAGTGGTAAGGTTATGAATGAATGAAGAAAGTGTGTGTCATTAATTCTCCATTGAGTACAAACTATTCTCTGTACCAAGTGTCTGTGATAACTCTACAATTTTATTTGATTAAACTTGCTCTCAATTGTCATAATGCCTAAATACACATAAAGCTCATTTTATGAAAATCCCTACTACTCAAAAATAAACAAATGGGACCTAATGAAACTTAAAAACTTTTGCATTGCAAAGGAAACCATAAACAAGATGAAAAGGCAACCCTCAGAATGGAAGAAAATATTTGCAAATGAAGCAACTGACAAAGGATTAATTTCCAAAATATACAAGATACTCATGCAGCTCAATATCAACAAAACAAACAACCCAATCCAAAAATGGGCAGAAGACCTAAATAGACATTTCTCCAAAGAAGACATACAGATGGCCAAGAGGCACATGAAAAGCTCCTGAACATCACTAATAATTAGAGAAATGCAAATCAAAACCACAATGACGTATCACCTCACACCAGTCAGAAAGACCATCATCAAAAAATCTACAAACAATAAATGCTTGAGAGGGTGTGGAGAAAAGGGAACCCTCTTGCACTGTTGGTGGGAATTTAAATTCATACAGCCACTATGGAAAACAGTATGGAGGTTCCTTAAAAAACTAAAAATAGAACTACCATGTGACCCAGTGATCCCACTACTGGGCATATACCCTGCAAAAACCATAATTCAAAAAGAGACATGTACCACATTGTTCATTGCCGCACTATTTACAATAGCCAGGACATGGAAGCAAGCTAAGTGTCCATCGACAGATGAATGGATAAAGAAGATGTGACACATATATACAATGGAATATTACTCAACTGTATATAGAAACGAAATTGAGTTATTTGTAGTGAGGTAGATGGACCTAGAGTCTGTCATACAGATTGAAGTAAGTCAGAAAGATAAACAAAGATACTGTATGTTAACACATATTTATGTAATCTAAAAAAAAAAGTGGTTCTGGTGAACGTAGGGGAAGGACAAGAATAAAGACACAGAGGTAGAGAATGGACTTGAGGACACGGGGAAGGGGAAGGGTAAGCTGAGACTAAGTGAAAGAGTAGTATTGGCATATATACACTACCAAATGTAAAATAGATAGCTAGTGGGAAACAGCTGCATAGCACAGGGAGATCAGCTCAGTGCTTTGTGATCACCTAGAGGGGTGGGATAGGGAGAGTGGGAGGGAGATGCAAGAGGGAGGAGATATGGGGATATATGTATATGTATAGCTGATTCACTTTGTTATACAGCAGCAACTAACACAGCATTGTAAAGCAATTATACTCCAATAAAGATGTTAAAAAAAAAAAAAATAAGGTGATTAAGAGTGTTAAATTCCTCAGCAAGAGCAACCATGGAAATCAGTATGGGGAGCAGCTTATATATCCTTCATCTAATTTAAAATTAATTGGTATTTTAAAGATTATTGGACAATTTGTAAACTGGCTACAAAATTATTTGGTGCAAATCATAGGTTAAAGAATAATAACACATATATTACATATGAAAATAAATAGAAACATGCATTCAGTGATGTATAAGAAAGCACATACAATTTTTTCACTTTTATTAATCAAATGGTAACCTCAGTAAATTATTTTAATGCATTTTTTTATTATAATACATCAGGATGTCAGGAGTCATGATAAGATACAGAACCACTGAAATATTGCCTTGTTATTTTAATGTTACAATATCCTAATCCGTTTTCTTCACAAGATATTTCCGTAGTCTTTCAAGCATCATGAACCTGCTCTGCTCTAATTTGAATCACAAGTGCAAAAAATAGGCTCTTTTGACCTATGAGGATGCACTTTCTGTTTAGTTGCTGTACTAAACTGAAACCTAACATCTCCAATCAGCAGTTCTAAAACTCAAGTTCCTTTGCTGCTATAGACTGAAGCACATTTAACATGAATAGGAAATCTTTCCCAAGAACAGTTGATGGACCTTTATCTTAAACTACTGCTCATCTCGCTTCTAGCCCACAATGTGAAAGAGATTTTTTTTTCCCCTCACAATGTGTGATACAGAGAAAATAATTTAGAGAAAGGGCAGCGAGCTGCTCACTGAGGCAAACTGTTTTAAGTATTCTAAGTACTTCCGGTAGTGCTGGCTACTGGAATAACGGTGTCCTTCTAGTTCATATAGAACCTAAAGAAGATTACGGAGTCAGGATTAGTTTATCCCTGGCCTGATGGTTCCCTCTAAAAAACTACATTCCAGACCTTTTCACGTCCCGTATGTAATAGGGCGCCAACATTTCCCACACTATTTTGTCCAGGATATCAGTCAGTTTTTGTGGATTTTCTTTCTGGAACTTTACCAGAATAATTCATTTCTAAAAATAATTAAACACAAAAATATCCTGCCTTCTGCTTAAAACTCATTCTCATCTTGGCTTCTGGGACACATGCCTTTCCTGATTTTCCTGTTTTCTCTCTGCAGACCCAGATACTATAGCTGCTATGCCCATTTGGATGTTTTATAGGTGTGTCAGTTTTCTATTTAGACGTTTCATAGTGTTCAAAAATGAACACTCGCTTTTTCCCAATTTCAATAAAGGATATCACATTCTTATTTGCACATAAGAGAAATTCTGGAGTTTTTACTCACTTTCTCTCCTTCTTATTCTTACGTAAAATCAGAGTTCTGTCGTCTCCGATCTCCATTCCTAGTGCCAACAACCTGGTTCAAATCTCCATAATCTCTTACTTCGTCTTCAATGGGTTTCTAGCTAGTCCCCCTAGTTTTACAATTTTCTTTCTTATGTTCTTCCAACTTCTTCTGCAACCTAATATTAGAGTGTTCTTTGTTTAAAAAAAAAATTCAATTTTCTCATTGAAAATATTTCAGTCTTTGCTGACTGCACTTAGGATAATATTTTAAGTTGTTTCCCTGATGTAGCAGGCACTTTATGATTTTGTCCTTGCCTATTTCTACAACTTTAATGCAAACGTCTTAGATCACTTCAGTTGCACTGTTGTGTGTGTGTTTTGTTTCTATTCAAATCTGTTGCCTCAGGTTCGTTCTATAGTATCAACTCCTTAAGACAGAGACTGAGCCTGTTCAAAATTTTGACACTCAGCATGTATTATCTAAACAATGAGTGCATTAGTCAGTGTAGCCTTAACATCAGTTACAATTTAATGAAATAATATTTTTGATGCTAAAATGTAGTGATCAAATTAAAATCTAAAATATATTTAGTTACATATACATTTTTCTTCCTATGTATTAAAGTGTTTTTCTATAAGCTTCTAAAATCAAGTTGTTATTTTCTGCCAGTAGGACTAATACAGTATCAACTCATTTTGCAATATAGTGCAGATGGGGAAATAAAGGAACAAAAAGAGTCTGAGGAAATGGTGAATTTTACATTTATTAATTTGCGTTATGAAATTAAATGGCAACTTTTTCACCTTATCTTTAAGCTCTTTCTGGAAGAGAAGACAACGAAAGCAAGTGTCAAATGTGATTTATACGAGGTTAATAAAATGACTTCTCTCTCTCTTGCTTGCTTCTGGAAATATTTGTTATATTTAATTCAGAAGAAGAGAGACAGAAATAGAATGAGCTATACTGGGCTACAGTTCCAAACCCGACCCATTGCTTTATCATTCGAGGGCATTTTATCAAGCGGCCTCAGTTCCATACATATACATTTTATATTTGTATACATATACATTGTGTATTATGTGCAATATTATTATATTTTCATCCTACTTGATATCTTGAAATTGTCTTTTAATTATATGTTTTCCTAAGTAGATCATACACTCTTTTAATATTAATGCCCTAAGTAGTACAAGGTATTAATAATATATTTAATTTGCCAATGTCTCAAATCATTAATTACACATTAATTTAATGAGCATTTTCTATGTGACCGACACATAGATATTTCAGCAAATTATGCAGGCAACTTAAAATGAAGAAATATGAATATTTTAAATATTTTTGGAAAGTATGTTCAAATATAGAACTAATCAAATATGTTCAAAATTATATATATATATTTTATGTATAATGATACATAAAGTAAATAGCATGCTTAAATATTACTTGTGTGAAAATAATTTAGTAAACTTCTTTATGAAAGAAAGACAGCAATATGTAATAGGAGCATTAGATATCCACCAAGTAATGAGACCATAACCCTGGGAAAGAATTCAAACTACAGGAAAAAAAAAAGTTACACTGTAAGATGTTTATGTCAGGATTTTTTGGTGCAAAAATTAAAGAAAATTAAATATTGAACAATAGGGATTTGCCTATAGTGCAAAGTAAGAGAAACCTGGTACAAATTTCTGTCAATAGTATGCTCACGACATACATTACAAATAAAAACTACATCAAAAAGAGGATGAAGGGAGCCAATCCAAAATATAATGGAGTATACATATTTTTAGAGCAGCACAATTTTAACTAAAATAGGTTTTTCTTTAAATTAGAGAGACAATGAGATAACCTTGGTGTTTGAAATGAAACAAGAAAACCATTGTGAGGCTAGTCTTCCATTTCTTCTGTTCTATTCATCATCCACATTTCTCGTGCCTTTTCGACCTTCTCCTCCATTCCATCTTGCTTTCTCTCTGTCTCTCTCTCTCTTTTTCTTTTTCTGGTATTCCTTATCAATGTACTGTACCAATTAGGTTGTCAAGCCAAACCCTAGGTGTTACCTTCCTTCTTTTACTATTTCAACTCAGTTTACATCTCTTGTAGATCTAATTTTCTAAACCTTTCTAAAACTTCACTTTTTCTTCAAAACCATGGATATTGTTTTACTTTAGATGCTCATCATTTTTCACCCAGTCTTGTCTGAACCCACTTACTCTTCGGTCTCAAATAAGTCCCACTTCCTTCACAAATTTAATTTCTACTACATTGTCAAAGTGATTTTCTAGCAAATTTTTGCTGTTATTAATTTTTTGGTCATATTCTTTCAATGACTCCGTATCATTAACTGGACACTGTCTAAACCCATTAGCATGATAAGTACCTTACTTAAAACTGAAATTATTATAATTTCTTAATTCAGCACTCTTTCACAAGTGCATTCATTTGTTAATGCTACACGCCCTTCTTGGTGTGCCCTCTTTGGATAAGTCTTTGGTTACATCCCAGGCCATACTTATTCCTCTGCTCTAACAATCTATCTTCTCCTTTGACAATCTTCTTTGAGTCTCCTGGACAGATTTTGATAGTGCTACCTTTGTAATCTGAATCATCTCTTGCAACAATGATTTCACTGTGAAAAGACAATAAATGATGCTGATTTCCCTGGGCAGCTGTGAGGGAGAATGCAGTAATGTGTGTAAATGTTTTAAAACATAAATGATATTCAGTGAGTAACTATTTAGGAAGGGAAGTATATAGAAGCTATTAGAATATTAGCTTCACGTTAAGGCAGATCACAGATTACTTGTTGTGTGATCACCACAACCTTCTTTTTTTATTTCCTGTTTATTTTGATTTTATTTTCTTTTCTTTAACATTTTGAAGAGTGTGGCCCATTTATTTTTTTTATTTTTTAACATCTTTATTGGAGTATAATTGCTTTACAATGGTGTGTTAGTTTCTGCTTTACAACAAAGTGAATCAGCTATATATACACATATATCCACATATCTCCTCCCTCTTGCATCTCCCTCCCACCTTCCCTATCCCAGCCCTCTAGGTGGTCACAAAGCACTGAGCTGATCTCCCTGTGCTATGCGGCTGTTTCCCACTAGCTATCTATTTTACATTTGGTAGTGTATATATGTCCATGCCACTCTCTCATTTTGTCCCAGCTTACCCTTCCCCCTCTCCATGTCCTCAAGTCCATTCTCTACGTCTGCATCTTTTTTCCTGTCCTGCCCCTAGGTTCTTTAGAACCATTATTTCTTTTTAGATTCCATATATATGCATTAGCATACGGTATTTGTTTTTCTCTTTCTGACTTAATTCACTCTGTATGACAGACTCTAGGTCCATCCACCTCACTACAAATAACTCAATTTCATTTCTTTTTATGGCTGAGTAATATTTCATTTTATATATGTGCCACATTTTCTTTGTCCATTCATCTTTCGATGGACACTTAGGTTGCTTCCATGTCCTGGCTATTGTAAATAAAGTGGCAATGAACACTGTGGTACATGACTCGTTTTGAATAAGTTTTTCTCAGGGTATATGCCCAGTAGTGGGATTGCTGGGTCGTATGGTAGTTCTATTTTTAGTTTTTTAAGGAAACTCCATACTGTTCTCCATAGTGGCTGTATCAATTTACATTCCCACCAACAGTGCAAGAGGGTTCCCTTTCCTGAACACCCTCTCCAGCATTTATTTTTTGTAGATTTTTAATGATGGCCATTCTGACTGGTGTGAGGTGATACCTCATTGTAGTTTTGATTTGCATTCCTCTAATGACTAGTGATGTTGAGCATTCTTTCATTTGTTTGTTGGCAATCTGTATATCTTCTTTGGAGAAATGTCTATTTAGGTCTTCTGCCCATTTTGGGGTTGGGTTTTTTGTCTCTTTGATATTGAGCTGCATGAGCTGCTTGTGAATTTTGGAGATTAATCCTTTGTCAGTTGCTTCATCTGCAAATATTTTCTCCCATTCTGAGGGTTGTCTTTTCAGCTTGTTTATGCTTTCCTTTGTTGTGCAAAAGCTTTTCAGTTTCATTAGGTGCCATTTGTTTATTTTTGCTTTTATTTTCATTTCTCTAGGAGGTGGGTCAAAAAGGATCTTGCTGTGATTTATGTCATAGAGTGTTCTGCTTATGTTTTCCTCTAAGGGTTTTATAGTGTCTGGCCTTATATTTAGGTCTTTAATCCATTTTGAGTTTATTTTTGTGTATGGTGTTAGGGAGTGTTCTAATTTCATTCTTTTACATGTAGCTGTCCACAAGCTTCTTAATCCATGAGTCTCAGTTTCTTTATCAGCAAAATAGGAACAATACCCCTCTTGTTGTCACTGTGGCTGACTCTTACCCCACGCCCTTTCCAGCTGCCAGTCATGAGCGTTCTAACAGCAGAGGTTCTCAATCAAGGGTGATTTTACTTCCTAGGGAATTGTCAGCAATGTCTGGAGACCTTTCGGCCCTCACAACCTGGGAGTGTTACTGGCATCTAATACGTAGAAGTCAGGGATGTGTATAAACATCCTACAATGCACAGGAAAGCCCTCCAAAACAAAGAATGATCTGACTCAAAGCATCAGTAGAGCCAAGTTCAAGAAATCCTGATCTAATAACCAATCATGAATATCCCCGGCACTGTGCCAATTTCAAGACATCAGCATGTAGCATTCTCCTACAGGTAGGTATTTGTCTAGAGTGTGTATGGCTTAAATGGATATAATTGGATTTAAAAGCAGAAGTTATGTTTAAGTGTGGAGTCTCCCTCTCATCCTCTCCAGCTCTCTCCATCCCCGGTCAAGGTCTCTCTTCCTCCACCTCTTATTTCTCTTTCTCCATTTTCTACCCTCTCTCTGAAGTCCATAGGAGAGGTCATACAATGTGTTCACCCTCCTGTGCTTAGCACAGTATCTGGCACATATTAATTGACATATAAATGGTAATTAATTGATTGTTTTGTTTT